>NC_065585.1:22647500-23272500 GCF_024542745.1 Macaca thibetana thibetana
TTGGCCTTGGTGATGCCTTGATTTCTTTTATATCACTCCCCTCTACCTACTGTTTCCATTGTGTCCACCCTGGGGTTAATGTAAACTTTAAGCCATAAAAATGGCTACAGGTCTGATTAGTATTAATCTCATAGAAGTGTGGCTGATGGTGTTTTTCCATAAGGGCAGAGGGGTGGTGGTTGCCTTATAAAAAAGGTCAGAGAAAACCTCTATGAGGAATATAGGTTAGCATTTGTCACATATTACTGCATATGTGTGAGAGTGTGTGTGTGTAAATGCATGTTTTCTTCACAATATGCCAGTAAACATTGGCAGCAAAATAGGTTGCCTTTTGAAATATATTGAATCTAGCAAAAAAAAAAAAAAAAAAAAAGAGAAAAATCTGGCATAGACTTGACTCCTCAATATCTCTCACACACTATATCCAATTCATTAATCAATACTTTTTCCTGGATGACTAAAGCAGAATGATGAGGTTTGTAATTTGAAGAAGAAACTGAAATAGGAACTTTTTTTTTTTTTTTTTTTTTTTTGGAGACGGAGTCTCGCTCTGTCGCCCGGGCTGGAGTGCAGTGGCCGGACCTCAGCTCACTGCAAGCTCCGCCTCCCGGGTTCCCGCCATTCTCCTGCCTCAGCCTCCCGAGTAGCTGGGACCACAGGCACCCGCCACCTCGCCCAGCTAGTTTTTTGTATTTTTAGTAGAGACGGGGTTTCACCGTTTTAGCCAGGATGGTCTCGATCTCCTGACCTCGTGATCCGCCCGTCTCGGCCTCCCAAAGTGCTGGGATTACAGGCTTGAGCCACCGCGCCCGGCCTGAAATAGGAACTTTTAATATCACAAGCACAAAAATATTATAGAAGTAGCAGAAGTGTTTTAGGATATAATTTGAAAGAAGGAAGAAATAAAAGGTTAATCACCATCCAAATATGTAGCCATCCACTATCTTCTTTAAGAGAGCAGGAGAGTTGAGTTGGGTAGATTTAGAAGTTCATAACCATTTGGTATTATTTCAATTTTAGTAGTTTTAAACTCCATTCTTGATCAATAGAAGCACTTTTCAGTGTGATTCTGAAATCTTGTCTTGTTTTGCCCTTAATAGGAATCTCCTAATCTCAGTTATGACAATGTGGAGTAGAATTCCTTAGTGAATCTACAGATTCTCTTAGGGCAATTCAGGTTCAATTTTGTTGGGTTGTTATATTCACTCCATTCAGATCGACATGTAACTTGAATCTAATGTTAAGCATATTTTTGGACTTTAAGTTACTTCTTCCTGTGGAGTTGGCAAGAAGTCTGGTGAACATTAATTTTTAAATCCTGCAAAGAGAGATTTACTTTAATTGAAGCCCCTTTGGAGCTCGATCAAGTTAGAGCCATAATTTCTTAAGAACAATAGTGGTAACTTGTCAATATATATATATTTTTTAAATTGACTTTTCTTGGTTCACTTCAAAAGTTACCAAAAACAACTGCTGATATGTTCAACATACAGTAGTTTAGAAAACAACTTTGTGCTATCCAAGGTAAAATAAAAAGATTCTGTTTAATATTCTGGTTTTAATGTGTATGTTGTGTTTATTTATTTTAAATGTGGCAGACATTTTTATAATGAAGACTTAGCATTTAAAAAAAAATTCAGTTGGCTCTTGGTGATTTATCTAAGGTAATTATCTAAAATTTAACTTAAGTAATTTCTTTCCTGAGTATAGTCCTCAACTTCTTTGTTTTTAGTTTTTTTGGGGTTTTGTTGTGATGTCTTTGTTTTTATTTTTGCTCATTTATATTAAGAGAGTATAGTATGGAAGCAAAAATACTATATTTGAAAGCAGAAAACTTGGGACCTCAGACGAGTCATCTGATATCTAGATCTGTATTTCCCCATCTGTAAAATGGGATAAGAATTATGATATTTTCAATTTTATAGAGTCTTTATCAAGGTGAAGTAATGTATGTGGAAACTGCTTTATAGACCAACTAAAAATAAAAAAGTATATGTGGGCATGCATTTTTCCATCTGTCAAATGGAAATAATAATACCTCTTTTTAAAGTTGGTATGAGGATTAAATAATTCATAGGGTTAAAGTGCTTGTATTTGCACCTGGTACATAATAAACATTTGAGGAATGTCAGATAATATTATTAGTAGTCTAATAATTAATTTATTAAACTTAAAGTCCAGAGAGGTCCAGTCTTGTATATTTTACAGTATAAAATAATCCATCTGAAAATGAGTGGGGCATCATGAAACCAGAACCAAACCTAGCCAAGAACCACAATGAGAAACAAAAACACAGAGTCAGAGAAAGACTTAAAAAAGATAAACTTCTAGTGTGTTTTGAGTATCATTTGAGGAGAAAAAAGAGATGTGTTTGAGCTTAAAATGTCTATCACATGCTTTTTTGGAAAACTATAGTTTCATTGGTTCCAACAGGTAAGTCAACTTGGACATCTTGGTGAGAACCTCAAAACTGTCAAGTTTAATTTTCAAAATCTTGGAATGACTCTTATGCAAATATAAAATAACCACGTATCAAATGTGTTTATGCTACTCATTAATTAATAAGGTAACCTGTAAGATGGCAAAGCTGGTTCAAAAGAGAATTGGAGGAATGGTGATTTAAATTTTCATATAAAATAATTTTGAACTGAAATTTGCTAATACATATGCACTGGTTAATATCATAGAGGACAATATAACTGTAACCTTTGGGTTTATCTTTTATATCAGACAGAAATCTATGATTTAACATGCCACTTCCTAAAATTTGGGCTTTATGTGAAAAGTAAGTATCAAGGAAAAATTAAGGTGTGTTCTCCTTGATAATTAAACAATTCTTACGTAAGCCTCAATAATGCCTCATATTGAAAAAAACATAAAAGCACCCTCTTTCCTTATTTGCAAGTTTTGGATACTTTTTTTAATAATAGAAAGACAACAGAATGTTTTAAAGAGAATGATACAATATTCATATTTTAAGAGAATCTCTAGGCTGCTTTGGAGTAGTAGGGTTTAGGAGATCAATAGAGGAGGTAGGAAGACCTTCTAGGAGGAAATGACTTCAGTCCATGTGAGAGATTATATTGATGTAGACTACAGTGGTAGTGGCTGAGATGAAGAGAAGTGGCCATATTTGAAATACATTTTTTAAACTAGAGCCAACAGCATTTGTTAATGGGTTGGATATAGTGTGTGAGAGATATTGAGGAGTCAAGTTGAATGCTATGTTTTTGGCTGAGACATGAGTATGTAGTGGTGAGGAACACAAATAAATTCCCTGCCCACATGGAGCTTATAGGTTACCGGGAGATTTTTTTTTTTTTAAAGCAAACACGATGTTAATCCAAATTCAAAATTGTGTAAAGTATTATAAAGTAAAGTATTATAAAAAATACAAAGTGCTGAGATAGTGAAGAAAGGGTGGGATCCTACTTAATAGGTGGTGGAGGATGTCCTCACAAGCAGCCAGGGAAGTGAAAGTTGAGGAGCTAGTCATGCGAGTCAAGGGAGAAACATTCCAGAAAAAGAAAATAGCTATACAAGTGTTCCAAGGGAGAAAGAACTCAAGTTTTAGAAACTGAAAGAAGGCTTGCATGGCTGGAACACATTGAGTGATGTGAAGAGGTGGCTAACTGAGGTCAGAAAAGTAAGCATGGTAGAGCACTGCATAACATTTTAAAGCATTTTGGTTTTATTCTTGGTACAATGAAAACAGTAGTGCAGGTGAGAAATGATGGTTGCTTGGACTAGGGAGGTGGCAGTGGAAATGGAGTGAATAGATATGGGAAATAGTTTAAGGTAGAATTCATCACTTGGATTATATTATTCAGTGGGGAGATTCCAAAGGGAATTAAGTGGGGGACTAAAATCTCTGTTGATTCCTAACTCTCTCACTAATTATGGATATCACCTGTGAATAAAATACTTCACTTCTCTGATTTCCAGGTTTTCATTGTATGAGTTCTAGGTTGCAAGTCATTAGGCTGTAAATGAGAGAAGTCCAATTAAAGGGAATTAACTGACTCATGGATTCCAATAAAATGTTGAACAACAAAACTCAAGAAGGACAGGGAGCCATCTAAGCCTCAGAAACAATGAAACGTAGGTGATCAATGATACTAGGTCTGATTCACTGACTTTTTTCTCTTTTTAAATTTTAAAATATTTAATTGAAAAGTAAAGACGGACTACATTCAAGGTGTACAACGTGATGATTTGATACACACATACATTGTGTAACGATTACCACAAATTAGTTAACACATCCATTACCACCCATGTCTCAGCTGTGATTTGAGAGCAGTCCTGCTCACAGAGACTCAAGGGAGATGTGCAGGAGGATCACTTGAGGCCAGGAGTTCAAGACCAACCTGAGCAATATAATTCGACTTCATCTCTAATTTTAAAAAATTAAATTAAACAAAGGAAAAAGCTCTGGTTGGCCCAGCTTGGGCTAGATACTTATGGTGGAATAAATTAACGGTGGCCAGAGAAGCATGAGTTCATGTAGGAATACGGCAGCTCCTATGAAATAACTGAGGAATGGGGAGAGTGGATCCCAGAAGTGTGTGTGAAAAGGTGCTAGTGTTATTATTCTAACATATAATCTGAGGGTGTTGGACTAGAATCAGTAGTTCATTCAGAGAACAATTACTGAGCATCTGCTATGTACTGTGTACTGAGTGCTTAAGATGTAAGCTGTCTACTGATGACTCCTCCAAAAATGAAGTTCTGCAATTCTATGAGATTTTAACAATAGAATGACAAGACAGCCAATTGTTGTCACACCTTTACATTTGAAATAATTATCTTCAGGTTTACTACTCTTTCTCCATAGTGGAAATAAGTAGTTTAAGCTCTTTGGACAAAACAAAGCTTTAGGTTCCAATGTATTATGTCTCTTTTTTTTTTTTCCTAACTGATTTCTCCAGTGTTTGGAGTTTACGTATCCCTAACACTAACACTATATGCAAGGCTTTCAGGATGACAAATTAGATTTGATGTTATTACTGATAAGGTTTCTCCATGTTATGCTCTGTCACTTGTTTCCAGAGCCTTACAGCTAACGTTTGAGAATCCATTCTTGTTTATACTCTAGCAAATTGCCTTAGGCACTGGAATTTAAAAGATTTTGTAAAAAAAACAAATACAAAAACAAAAACAAAACAAAACAAAAAAGCCTGACTCTTCATTTTCTCTTTCCTTTAAATTTTATTCAACCTTAAACCTTTTTTTTTTTTTTTCCTATTTCATTCATTTCCTTGGGTATCAAATAGATTTAAATAACATATATTGGCTTCCTCTAACTGCCTACTTGACATCTCCACTTGATTACCTGATAAAATTTTTAAACCTAATATATCCCAAGCTGAGCTAATCTTTTTCTAAGGATCTGTTCCCACTGTGGTTATCCTTATCCAGGTAAAAGGCAATTTATCCTTCCAAGTGCTTAAGCCAATCAAGGCCTCTCTCTCCCACCCAATAACTAATTCTATCAGAAAACCCTGTTGGCTCTACTTTCAAAATATTTGTAGCATCTGACCATTTTTCACCATATCCACTGCTGGATTCAGGTTCAAGTCACTATTATCTCTCACCATTTTGTTTTTTTATTGGTCTCCTAACTGGTCTCCTGCTTCTGACATTGACTACTATGGTAAATTCTCAACAGAGTAGCAAGCAGGATGCTATTAAAACTTCGGTCAGGTCATGCCTTTCTCCTGGTAAACTTCCTTCAGTTATTTCCATTTTACTCAGGGTCCTTCAGTCATCTACAAGGCCTACAAGACACTACAGTATCTTCCCTTTTTACATTTCTGACTTCATCTCCTTCCACTCTCTCACTCTGTTCAAGTTATACATCCCTCCTTGCTGTTCCTCCAACATCCCAAGAGTACACACCCATAAGTGCCTCAGTTTTCACTTTTCCCTATTCCTGGAAAGCTCTGCCTCCTAAATATCCACAAAGCTTCATTCCTTACCCTCTTTACATCTTGATTCAAGTGTCACTATGATAGGCTGAATAATGGCCTCCAAAAGAAGCTCTGGAACCTGTAAAGATGTTATGTTACATGGCAAAGAGTGATTAAGGTTGGAGATGGATTAATATTGCTAATCCATTGACTTTAATAGGGGAAGAAGCCTGGATTTATTCCGGTGTGTTCAATGTAATTATGAGCCCTTAAAAGAAGAAGAGGGAAGTAGAAGAAGCTGCGCCAGGAGATGCAAATACAGGATAACATTCAGAGAGATGCAACACTGCTGGTTCTGAAGATGAGAGAAGGGGAATAGGAAGTAAGGAAAAGTGAGTGACTTCTAGGAGCTGGAAAAGGCAAAAAATGAATACTCCTTCAGCGCCTTGATATGGCTTAGCTGTGTCCCCACCCAAATCTCTTCTCCAATTGTAATCCCCATAATCCCTACGTGTTTAGGGGGGGACCTGGTGGGAGGTGATTGGATCATGGGAGCAGTTTCCGCTATGCTGTTCTCGTGATAGTGAGTTCTCACAAGAGCTGATGGTTTTAAAATGTGGCACTTCCTTGTTCTTGTTCACATGCTCTCCTGCCGCCCTGTGAAGAAGGTGCCTGCTTCCCCTTCTGCCATGATTGTACGTTTCCTGGCGTCTCCCAGCCATGTGAAACTGTGAGTCAATTAAACCTCTTTCCTTTATAAATTACCCAGTCTTGGGTATTTCCTTATAGCAGTGTGAGAATGGACTAATACAAGCCTCTAGAAAAGAATAAAACTTTTATGACACCTTGATTTTAGCCCAGTGAGACCTCTATTAGACTTATGACCTGCCAAACTCTAAGACAATGGATCTGTATTGTTTAGGTCACTAGGTTGTGGTAACTTATTATGACAGTAATAGGAATGAACACAGCCACCTAAGCCCTTCCCTATCAGCCCTCTTTAAAATTGGAACCATTTCCCCATCTCATACTCCATGTTTCTCTTTTCTAACCTATTGTTTTCCACAATGCTTACTACCATCTCTCATAGTATATATTTTACTTATTTGTTTATTCTCCAGCTCCATCCCAACTAGAATGCAAACTCCTGGAGGGAGGAGTTTTCTATTTATTCAACAATGCATATTCAGTGTCTGTACCTCGTAGGTGCTCAGTAAGTATTTGTTAAATGAATGAATGAATTTACTGAACCTTGAGTCTGGTGAACATGGCTAGGTGCTGATGATATAAAGAATAAGCCATAAACCTTGCTGCCAACCAAACCATAGTCTAGAGGAGACTGAGGACACATAAACAAATACTTGCCTGGCAATTATACATGAAGCTAAGAAGGCAGTCACATAGCACCACAGGAAGTGGTTGCACAAGGGGTTTAGAGAAGGTTTCAAGTAAAGGTAAAGTCAGAGACCAATAGTAAGAGAGGCAGATAAAGACATTTTCATTGGATAATTTGCATATCATATTTAAAGCTTGATGTCCTTACTTTCTTAAACTTTCTGCCTTCTCTAAGAAATTACAAACTTTAGGAGGTCAGTGACCATCTGATACAATCTTGCAATGATTCAAGGTTAACTTAATATGCTAATCTCTTAAGTTTACATAGCATTTCAGAGTTTATGAGGTGTTTTCACACACATTTTATTTTAAGTCTTCAGGTATCACAAAGATTCTGAAAAGGATGTAGATTAGGTGTTTTTATCTTAATTATGCTGAAACCATGAAGTCTAAATGATAATAATGATATATCATTGGCATACTTTTTCAGTATTTATATAGTGCTTTCCTATGTATCAACTTCCTTCATCTCCCTGACAATCTTAAGTAGATAGGTAGGACAGCTACTATTGACCAAGTTTGCTGATGAAGAAGTTGAACCTGAGGGTGTTTAAATGACTGCTATGGATCATGCAATGTTAGGAAATGGGACCAGGATTTAAACTCTTTCCATGCCACTTCCAGTTCAGTGAATTCATTTTTAATTCATTGACCATGAGAAGCTATGGGACATCCTTGAGGAGCTATTACAAAACAGTGGGGAGGTAGAGGCGGGCGGATCACCTGAGGTCAGGAGTTCGAGACCAGCCTGGCCAAAATGGTGAAACCTTGTCCCTACAAAAAAAAAAAAAAAAAAAAAAAATTAGCCAGGCATGATGGTGCATGCCTGTAATCCCAGCTACTTGGGAGGCTGAGGCACAAGAATTGCTTGAATGTGGGAGGCAGAGGTTGCAGTAAGCTGAGATCATACCACTGCACTCCAGCCTGGGTGACAGAGCAAGACTCCATCTCAAAAAATACAAAAACAAACAAACAAACAAACAAAAAACCAACAATAAACAAAACGTAGTGGAGAGAAAAGAGTTCAGGCTTGGGGTGGAGTCCAACACTTTTCAATCATTTCCCTTACTTCCCTAAGTCTTTGGGTGAGTCACTTAAACTCTGCAAGCCTTAGTTTCCTCTCATGTAAAATGGGAATAATGTTGTTATAAGATTATATAAAATGATTATATGCAAAATGCCTAGAGCAGTGCTTCACTGATGATGATGATTAGTTTTAGTATGCAATTAAAGTTATAGGTATGGCATTCAGAGGAGCAATCTGGCCTGGATTTGGGAGATAATAAGGCCTAATATATCTACTGGGGGAAGTTTAGGGAACAAACTAGTTAAGACCAGAAGCATTGAAGCCTGCGGCCCTTATGCTGTCTCGTGGGGGCCTCTGTTCAGTGGTCATTTTTTGGCCAAAAGGAAAGCAAACCTTCCACCTGACATTATTTTTTAGAGAGTAAGAGAAACCAACCTCCTCTAGCATTAGCAAGAAAGGGGAAAATATCATGTGTGTGTAGGAATGTCTCAAATAATTTAAAAGCAGAAAGTAGTTAGGCCTCAGGAGTGAAAAGACTAGTTTTTCTCTATTCTCATCTTTTTTTTTTTTTTCTTAATCTGCTGAGTGACCCACTTTCTCTGAAGGCCAAATTTCTCTCCTTCATTCCACATGGTTGTTCCTAGGCTTATGTGTTATTGTTCTAGGCTACCCACAAGGACTTGCTCAACACTCTTGGTTGAGATTCTAAATTCTAAAGTCCTGGGAGTTTAATATTTAGAATTTCATTGTCCTGGCCTTAGTCAAATGTCCTTCCCTGATTGAATCGACTAAGCCAAAGTTAGAGGGAAGGGTTGTGTGGCATAGATGTGACTGTTGGAAGCCACTCCTGTGAGTCGAGTGGGGTGTTAGACACTGGGAAGGTATCCCAAAAGTTGTTCACAAAACTCCTCCACTCTGTCTCTTGGTTTTCATGGTTCCAACCCGACCTCATATAATGAAGTAGACTCTCATTATCAGACTCGCAGTGCTTAAGAGCACTGATCTTTTTCTATTCATTTTGGATCTTAAGTGCATGGCATGTAGCAATATTGATAATTCATGAAATGCTCCCAGGTCCAGTGTTAAGCTTTCACATGAATTATCATATTTAATCCTCACATAGCTGACCAATGGGTGAGTATTACATTTCTATTTTCTATATGAGATACTAATGCACAGAAATATTATATGCCTTGATTAAAGTCCACAGCTAGTAAGTGACAGAGCTAATGTTCAAACCCACTTCTACCTGGGCTCTCAACGTCACAACGTTGCCTCTTACTGTGCTGTTAGCAGAGGCTCAATATATTCTTGTTAACTGTTTGCTGTTGCCCTAAAATTTTAGTCAACTCCAAAAAGCTGCCAAAATTCTCCCTTTGGGTGAAATTTGCATAAATACATTTGAAAGGAGTGAGATATTTGGAAATATATTCTGTGCTGTCAAGAGGTTATTTGTGGAAATGGAGAGAGTGGTGCCATCCAGATGAGAAGAGGTTGGAGGATAAAATCTGTATATCTATATCAGAACAATTTGTTTTTCTAATTCTTTAACATCAAGCCATTAAATGCATAGACACACACTTGTATATTAGAGCAACTCTCCAAGGGGCTTGGTTTCTTTTGTTCTGTCTGAGCTGATTAGAAGGAAGAGATCTGGGTTCTGAAGACTTAGTGGGTGCATCTCTTATTCCTGGTGCTGAAAAGCCCAGGCAGACTTTCCCTTAAATACTATGTGAAAAGTATCCGCAGAATTGTATTTACTTTTTCTGATTACAGCTGTCAAGAGAAGGCTCTGTAATGTGAGACAGCATGTACCATGTTAGCTTAGGTGGGGAGGAGGCAAATAGCATTATGTTTTGTCATGATAGGAATGGTGTGGAACAAAATCAGCTCATCCAATAATGTAATAAGCCAATAGGAATGTGATCAGAGAACTGAGTGTCTTATTGAAACATTGTTTTTACCTAGAGCTTGTGGATTTCTTCGTGTGTGTGTGTGTGTGTGTGTGCACGTGTGTGAGAGGATGGAATGAATATTTAACAGTCATATCCAGTGAGCCACCCCACCTGGGTCTATGCTCTCTTGGGCATTTATTACTTTTTTTCTTCCTTTTCCTCTGGAGTCAAACTTAGTACTTTCTTTGATCATTCTGATCTTGCCCATCAATAGAAAAGGTGTTTTTTTCCCCCAAATCACAGCTTTGTATGAAAGGGATACCGAAGACCTGTTACTCAAGGTTTGTATTTGCATGGTTTCCTGGGGGCAGGCATTAATTTTGTCACATTCTTAACCATCTTTGTTTATAATAGATTTCCATTTATTAATCAGTAGCTGGGTATGAGAGACATGGCCTATAGAGGGAGACAGAGGCTGTTTCAATGATTCAGGCCAATGGAAATATTTCAAAAACTGTTTTGGCCACTTGGCTGGCCGAGGCAGTTATTTTTCATGGTTGATATATCCGACAGCAAGATCAACAGAGGCCAGCCATTCCTGAATCACACAACCATGCAAGCACACCACAAATCATGATTTGAAGAAAAATTAAAATTAAGATGTCTTTAAGAACTTTTCAAACTTCCATTCTGCGAGTAGATACAAACCAAAGGAGAGCAAGTTGCAGAACAATACTTAAACCCCAACTGTTTTCCTGTTAAAAGGAGAAATCCTACATGAAAGAAAAAAAAAGAAGAGTTGTAAAGCTGGTTCATTTTGAGGCTGGAGTTAGTCCTATTCTACCGTGTTCCATGGCTGCTCACCTCCCTGGTCAATTACTTTCTTTGTATTTCACCTTCCTGTCTGAAAATGATACCTTGGCAGGAGTCAGTATCTCTTAGTTGTGGTGAGAACCTAAAAAGGCTTATAGTATAAAACCTTTCTGATAAACAGTAGTCAGGTTTCTAAGTTATGGTCTTCCTTTCTTTTTAACTACTATAAAAAAATTACAGCAATGCGAGGAGTTGTGTGATAGAACTTGCAAAGATGTATACTCTTGACCTGGGGTGAGAGTGGTAAGTTCATTGATCAGAATAAGCACAGTGGTTTGACTCCTTCTCCTGTGTGTCTGTGAGAATACACGGGGGACTCTTTAGATGCTCCATAGGATGGAGTTCTTTAGGAAAGGGACACCCCTTCATCCAACAGAATGAAAATATGATAAATAGGGTGATGTTTTGGTTTTCCATTAGCCTTTCTGTACTGTAGCAGTGAGGAGAGCTCCGGGAAGAAGGACTTGTGTTACTCTGGGAGGAAACTCCAAATATGTCTCTGTATATTTAGGGATCACTTAGACATAAGAATAGGCTATTATGTGGCCATTGCTGAAAGATTTTTGACCTGCCCATTCTAGTATCTCAAAATCCCAGAAGGAGCTCTGTTTGTCCTGGATAGACTGGAGAGAGCATAAGCCTGGAGAAGATACCTAGACAAGAAGAAAGCTGCTCATGCCAGCAGAGCCTCACATTACTGGAACTCCTTACTTGTGTTGTGCAGGTTAAAGTTTAACAACTGGCCAGTAGAAAACAAAAGGGTCTGAGTTTTAGTGTTTGTCGATTTTCATAGTGTAAATACCCCTGGTACTTCCTCCATGAGTGGTTTCAAGCTACAAATTAGGCGTTGCTGATGCAGAGTTGGAAAGCAATGTGCACTCAGCTCTTGCAAGCTTGCAGACCACTGCCTCTAACCCTCCTGTACATTCCTCCATACTCAGGGACTCTGGATCAGCCAGCACAAGGCAAGTGGAACCCAGATAACCATTCCTGTTTGTGGACAAAGAAGCTTGACCTGAATCTTGTCTCCTTTAGTAATTTTAAGAATGGAGTTGCAAGATCTTAGAAACTTTCCCTTCTTTTCTGTAGGACAAACAGTGATATCTTAGTGATCAACAAAAAATATTTCTTTATAATGAAGACCTGTTTTCCTTTTGGATCCAATCTGGAAGATATTATTTGTACCAAAATATAAGGGGCTATAAATTTCTCTCCTACTGTAGCAGAAATACAGAGACATGGATTACTGGATATTGAAGACACAGAGAGACAGGGTTGAGTTTTAGTGGTAAATGAATAAAACAGTCAATTCTAAAATTATGAATTACAGATGATAGAATTTTTGTAAAGCATATTGGTAGAAATTGAAACCTTATAAGAAATACACTTGAGAACTACTCCATAATTAGTAAAGTCTGAACTTCGAACCATTGTAAACTGAGAGACTGATAGTTTTCTAAAAGCAATGTCGAAAACTCTTATGTAAAAGTGTAATCGTCACAGTGCAGACTAGAAAGATGAAAACAAAAGGGAATACTGGTTGAACGGAATCAGAGATAATTCTTCTAGACCCTAAAACAATGGTGCTTCAGCTTTAGTGTGCATTAAATTAAATATCATGGAGGTTCGCAGGAGTGGCAGCTGCTGTCAGTGCACTGCACATATTCCGGGCATCTCATCTTCCTGTACACCTCAAAGACTCTATACAACAAGCATCTCTAACTCTCTGCTTGGGGACTTTCCCTCTAGACCTAGAAACAAACACGCTCGACCTCTGTGCATAGCAGCCTGGAAGTTGCAGGGAGCTAGTATGCCCTCAAACAATCAGGAATGAGAGTTGGCACACAGATACCCCAGGGTCCATATTCTTCAAATTGTACAACTTTGAAATAATGTTCTACACTAGTGGTTCTCAAAGTGTGCTCTGGGGACCTCCGGAGGGTCCCTAAAATTCTATTAGAAGGTCTTTGAGATCAAAACTATTTTTGAACTACTATCAAGATATCACTTGCCTCTTTCACTTTCCTTCTATCACAAGGGTACAATGAAGTATCCCAGAGGCTACCTGACAGGTGATAATGTCACCCCTATGAATTCTTGTGTTTAAAACATATTAGTTTTAATTTCTAATATAGTAGGTATCAATAGCTATAATTCACACAAAAACTCTTTGGAGTCATCAACAATTTTTAAGAGCGTAAAGGGATTCCAAAACCAAAACATTTGAGAATCACTGCTCTCTACCATCTCCCAGACCCGCAGAGATTCGGCCCCAGGTGTGTGAAGCAGTGACCTGCTCATTAACGTATTCAGTGTTGGTACCTTCATATCCTTGCCTCATTTTCTCTTATCCATTCTGGTCTCAGCGTCTGCTATTGAGGGATCCAAGTTAAGTCTCCAGACCTCACTCTCCAAATCAAGATTGGATGGTGCTTGGGAATCTGAAGTTTAATAAGCAACCTGGATGATTCTGATGCTGATGAATCATGGGCCTGATCTACAGTTCTCTCTCTCTCTCTCTCTCTCTCTCTCTCTCTCTCTCTCTCTCACATAAACACTGTTTAACTCCTTGGGTCTGTAAATTCAGGTTTTAATTCTGTTTTATCACCCAGCTTCTCAGGGTTTTCTTAATCTCAATATCAATCTCTTTCTGTTTGTCTTTCTCATTCTAATTGTAGTTACATTCTGCAGTGTAGTCAAGTACCTATATACCGTATACTTGATATAGTTCTAGCTCTGTAATCAGAGTTGAATCCATTTGAAATATGTGGGTTTAATTGCCGAGATTATGAAATTCTGAGTTAAAAGACACTCCCATGTCCATCAGTGACAGACTGGATTAAGAAAATGTGGCACATATCCACCATGGAATACTATGCAGCCATAAAAAAGGATGAGTTTGTGTCCTTTGTAGGGACATGGATGCAGCTGGAAACCATCATTCTCAGCAATCTATCGCAAGAACAGAAAACCAAACACCGCACGTTCTCACTCATGGATGGGAACTGAACAATGAGATCACTTGGACTCGGGAAGGGGAACATCACACACCGGGGCCTATCATGGGGAGCAGGGAGTGGGGAGGGATTGCACTGGGAGTTATACCTGATGTAAATGACGAGTTGATGGGTGCTGACAAGTTGATAGGTGCAGCACACCAACATGGCACAAGTATACATATGTAACAAACCTACACATTATGCACATGTACCCTAGAACTTAAAGTATAATTAAAAAACAAAAGACACTCCCAGTATTGGAAAAGAGCTATCTAAACCAGGTGACCAGTGTCCAGAATGGAGGACTAGATAAGCAGTATATGTCAGGGAAGATTATCCGATAGACATTTATACTAATGCACGTCTGAATCAAAATGTCCATAGCCCTAATGAAGATCTAATATGCACTCAAGGGAGCTGCATGGGTGGCAGTAAAATGCAGTGGGACACAGGTTGGAGTCTCTAACTAACTGTATGATTAAGTCACCAGATTATTGTGGAAATTATAAAGAGAACACATGTAAAGCACTTAGCCTTGTGAAAGTTTACTCACAAAGTAAACATTTCATAACTGCTAGCTATTATTATTATTACTCATTACCAGGTTTTCAAAAGTATAAGCCAATTTTTAACATTCAAGAACTTATAGTATGATTGGAGGGTGGCAGAAAATAATCAAGGTTTGCGACCAGCACAAGAGAGTATGCGATTAAGTGCTAAAGGAAAAGGCACAACTTTAAGGACTCAAAATGTCAGAGAAGGGAATCAGAGAAACTTGTAGTGGTAAGAAAAAAATTCTACAGTGACTATGATTTGATGCATGTGTCTTTGAAAACTAATTGGGCATCCTGTTTCTGAACAACTAAATCAGCTCACACTTTTCATGGCAGATTGAGAATGCAATGTATAGGATGGCTAGAGCTTGGGGCCACTTCTCAAAGTAAATGTCCCATGAAAAAATATAGACACTGTGTGTCTGCTCAAACAAGACATTCTGGATGATCTATAAGGGCCTTTTACCTATTATGACATGTGATGCTTTGTCATAGGTATTTCCTCACAGTCTGTTTTCTTTCAAAAGCATTTCATCACATTTACTTAAACATTTCCCTGGGAAGAATTGCAGTCATTTATTTTCTATTTATGCCTTTTGGGAAAGTCAAGGTACCACGTTTATCCATCCAATATGTCATTCCTCTGGAACTTTCAAGAAAGTATCTCCATAACAAAACATTTTTCTCCATTCTTCACTTACAAAATAACCAAAAAAAATTCTATTATGTACGTGTGTATGTGTGTGTATATGTATTTTTGAACCACAGTCATATGGGAAAAGGTATTTTATTGTTGGGTGGGTCTTGTTCTCTCTCATTAAGAAAAATGTATTGAAAGTCTAATTGTTTTACTCTCTTGTAGTAAATGGCTAATTTGAATACAAATTATGATGCTACCATTTAGCCATATCCTGTAATCATTATTAGTGATTATTATTACTTTTCTATTACTTTATCAATACTAACATAACATTGATTTTAAGACACATTATTATTTTATGTATCACTAAGGATGAAGAAATGCTCCTGCAAATGGAAATGTGAGTAATACTTTCCTGACATTTTGAATTTTGAGTCATACTTGTTAAAAGAGCTCTTTTTGACATATTTAGATTTATGAATTGTATTATGTTCACTTTTTATACACATAAGAAGGAACTTCTTCATATTCCGCACTGAAATATTTTTAATCATTAAGACTCAGAATTTTTTTTTGACACTGCTATCCTCTTTCGAACTGCTGATATGCTCTTCAATTTTGATGTTGCTACATTCCTATTTGTAATTTTTTTTCGGTTGAATCTCATGTTGACATCAGAAGTTAAGCAGTTTCTCTTCAGAGTCATAGTGAACTGTAGACAAACTGATATTTGACAATGTAATGGCGGTCCTGAATGATGCATAACTTGCTCACACCAGCACTTCATTGCTTTGAAATTTCTCTAAGTTATTTTGTTGGATTTGGCAACCTTTTCCTCCCTTCAGTTGCATTTCTTGGTATGCAATATACCTTGGCATGTATTTCAGTAATCAAATATAACACAGTGTTATCTACTTCTGGGGATGCTTTGCCAGAAAATATGGAATTGTGGTTGTGCTCGGCAGGATGGGCTAGATTATATCAAAATATCTGTGGCTTAAAACCACAGGGCTTATTTCTTGCTCATACTACACAGTTTTCTGGGTTGGCTGGGAGCTTTTGTCCATATTATCCTCTCTAGGACCCATGCTGATAAAAAGTAGCCACTGTTTGGAACATTGCTGGTCCTTGCGGCAGAGGGAAAAAAGAAATGGAAATGTCTCACTGCTCTTAAATGTACCTACGCTACTGGTGCTCATATTTCTCTTGCATGTTACATGGGCCACACCCATCTTCAGTGATTTGGGGAAATGTAGTCACACCAAATGCATGAGAGAAGAGGTGGAAATATTTGGTAGACAGCAATAGTGGCTACCACCATTTACACTTCTGGTCACATCATATCCTGTTCACACTCTTACTATATGCTGAACGTACTTACCGCCTCCTCAAAGGAATCAGTTCACAAATTCAATCCGTTTCTATCATCTAGTTTAGAAACAGGATATCTGATTATGTAAGATGATTTCTGCATTAGGAGGTGGTAAGCAGTGGCTTCTATATCGGGTTTGAATGTGGCTTCTCTTGATCCGGAGACCTATGGACTAAGAAGGCTACCTGCTGTGTTCCTCTCACCAATTCCCTATGCCACACAATTAATGTGAAAGATAGAAAAGGGACTTTATCATTACCAACACTTGCATTCACAGAGCGTAAGAATGGGAGACACACAGTAGTCAGTCTTCTGAAGCAATTTTGAAATTCCATTGGGTAGGCATTACCAAGGTCTCCTGACTCAGTGGGGAACGTTCCTTGATAAGTCTGCGGGGAGGGTATATCTCCCTACACAGTTGCTCACTGTGAAATTTAGGTCCACCCTCTGGGAGTTTCTCTCCTTTATTCTCTCTGGCCACAATGCTTGAAGAGGGCAGTGACGAATATGACTCACTTAGGAGCTGACTGAGATTGTAGCTCATTATCTACATGTAGATAACTGGGGAATCCCATGTTGGTTTTAAGTCTCAAATAGTATACATTCATGTTTAATCCAGGCTGGTGGTTCTTTAGGCAGTGTAATTTCCCCCAAATTATAGCTTTTTATCTGTTTAATTTTAGTCAGTTTCATGTGTCAAGGAAGGTTATAGTTATCTTACAGACATACTTCTTAGATTTCTTCATTTCTCCTCTCTTCACTTAATTGTGAAGATGTCTATTTTTCCCTGGCACATTTTGTTTACTTGAAAAAGTTTATCCTGTGCCATTCTTAATCTGAAATGGGATTATTATTCCAGCGATGGGATGGTAAATGTTTAAAAACTAGCTCTCCAAAAACAAACAAACAAACCCTGATTTCTAGCATTTTATGATTTCTAGGGCATAAATACTCCCACCATTGCCAGTTTCAAGCTGTGAATGTAATTGATATAATTACCCACCATGGGAGATAATATAGACGTGAATAACTTCAATAGCATAGATAATAGTAAGAGCTTATAAAATAATTAGAAAACAATGAGTTTTGAGTATTTATTACCTTTGTTCAAAAATAAGTTATTTTTTAAAAATTAAGGAGCAAACATTAGAGGTAGTTATCCTGTCGACATCTGCATTGAAATGTTCATTGCCCTATATTTCAGCCCTATAGATACTTGTATTTAACAACTGTCTTACAGATTTCTAAAAATTTAACCATTGACTCTTGTTGAGCTGGTATGAACTGGTTCCAGACATAACTGCCTTAATCCCATCAGATGTTGTGACAGTGAGTGTGGGGGCTATACTTTTACTTTTGTGCATTCTAGGAGATTGAGCTTTTACTACTACTGTTTCACCCATTTCTCAGTTTTAGGGTTAAAAAACCATTGCCTCAACAAGTCCTGAAATGCTCGACTGAGGGCAGAAGAACCTTCCAGTTTATGAATAATGAGTTTTGAAATGGTTTGTTATACAGCAGTATGTAATCAATAAACTATATAGTAAGTTTTTGTCTGAGCATAAGTAGTCAAAGCCAAATGTAGGCTTGCTTAGGACAAAATGAAGAACTCATAGGTTCACGCATCAAAGTAGTGTTCAAAATCAGAATGTGGGATCAATAGGACTCTGGGAACACCTGCTTTGAGAAAAACAGAAACTAGGATCTTTAGCACTATTGGACACTGTGTCTCTCATCTCTGCTGTTTTCTGCATGTAATTTTTCTTTCTCATTATCTTCCTCCACCTCAGAGGTTTTAAGATTTTCATCTTGGAGTTACCACCACAAAGAAGGAATAATCCTTCACTTCCAGTTGAAATCTCAAGAAAAGATTTGAGATTATTGGTCTAACTTGGGATTGGTGTCCACCCATTGACCAGTGAACTGTGATTGAGGGAGTGGAAGTGGTGAGGCAGGTAATTATGATTTGCCCCCAAGACGGCTAGGCATCCACCCTTTAACTATAGAAGCTCACACTATACCATCTAGATGATGGAGTAAAGGTATGTAGTTATCCTAACAAGGCAAAGCTGTATATTATGGAGTACACTGCAAATGTTTTCGTATTACCCTAGTGATAGACAAGAAATTGTGCATAGCTATCTGGGAGTTTGTGTTTAGCAATTGTCTATTAATTTCATTATCCATCCATCCTAATGAATTGACCTCTGGACTCTTTGAGGTAAACAAAAAGATGAAGAAAGAATTCAAAATGGAAAGACTAAAGAGGCTTCAAAATACAAGTGTCTTTTAAACTGAATGTTGGAAAGTTTTAAAATAATCTATTCATTGAGACAGGTTGGCTCTGTCAGGCTGCAAATCAATTTTAATATAATAGTTTGTTCATATTTCTGCTTTCATGTGAAGTTAGACAAGTGCAGGTTTCAACTCTTGAGTAAAATCTAAACAAACTCTACCAATATTGCAGTTAAACCGTCTGAATGTGTGGGCTAGAAGTCAGGAGAAAGTGGAAGAAGAGACAAATGCAAATACAGAATTCCTACCATATAAGTGAGGGCAAACAGATTGGTAAAAATATGTTTCCCTGACTCTAGACTAGTGGTTAGGTGTGAACTATATGATACCAAGCATCTTTATCGTGAACTGAAGTGTGGTCCGTTGCAAAGAGTATGTCTTATAGCTGTAAGATTCAACATTTGTACCCAGTCTCTTTCCTTTGTTGGACAGTGCCTTGGTGAGGAAAAGCTTGCTTGATAGTAGTGCAGAGGGCAGGACTGGCATGGGGATAGAGTGCCTCTTATCCTGTGAAGGTGCAGATTGGAAGTTGTCTCCTGAAGAGGTGCCAGGGTATAGGTCAGCATAATATGTTCAAAATTAGGCTGCCTGTCCAGCAGTTAAGAAAGAGGGTTGACAAAGTAGGGCCGAAGCAGAGAAGGCCAATGCATCAGGTAAGTAGGCACAAAGCAGTCAAATAGACACAACCTGCAGGAATGCCACAGATGAGTGTGTTGACACCATAGTAGTGGCAACGTACTGCAGCTTAGGGCCATATTGCTTGGGAAATCCTGGTTTATTACAGGAACTGTACAGGATGGGCAGAATCAATCATAGTTGAGGCTAAATATATGCTTATTTGGCAACAAAGAAATTGGTTACATTTTCAGTTTATTTACATAAGTGGTGTTAGGACTAGGATGATGCTGAGATGAGCAGCAAAGGGTAAGGGCATGAAGGTAGTAGGTAACCTAATGTGTTGGAATGAATGAAAGAATGGGGAAAGATCTGCGTATAAAATGTTCATAAGCATGCCGGGTGCGGGGGCTCATGCCTGTAATCCCAGCACTTTGGGAGGCTGAAGCAGGCGGATCACCTGAGATCAGGGGTTCGAGACCAGTCTGGCCAATATGTCGAAACCCTGTCTCTACTAAAAATATAAAAATTAGCCGTGTGTGGTGGTGTGCACCTGTAATCTCGGTTACTAGGGAGGCTGAGGCAGGAGAATCACTTGAAACCAGAAGGCGGAGGTTGCAGCGAGCTGAGATCGTGGCATTGCACTCCAGGCTGGGTGACAGAGCAAGACTTCTTCTAAAAAAAAAAAAAAAAAAAGATATTGATGAGCAAATGAGGAAAAGCTGCCCATAATTATCATACTTATATACTGGTCTAAAGGTTGCTGCTGTCTGCCATCATTCCTTCCTGCTCTCAACTCCCCATCCTCAGGCTTTCCATGGCTATTTGATTATGGAGGTGGGGGAGGAAAGAGAGTTATGATTACAAGGATAGGATTTAACTTTGGAGTAGAAACTATTCTGTATTGTTTACCTATTTCCCAGGAGTGTTCTGAAGATTTTTACTGATGAGATAGTTGAGAGCGTTATACAAAAAATCCAAATGTGCCTTGTTTAAAATATTGCCTTCTTAGCCTTTCATTGCCTTTGGTAAAGCACAGATGTTTTACCATGCTTGTTTTTGTACTAAAATATAGATAAGATTCTACTTTAAATGACTATAAGTGACTCTAATTATAATTATTTCTTTATTCTGTATACATGTGCATTTTATACCGATTAAGGTGAATATCATGGAGCCTCTTAAGAAACATTCCTAACTTATGTGCTGTGCCTTAATTATTTTTTAGGGCACATATTTGTTGAAAGTGCTGGTGAATTCACTGGCTCTGAATTTCTTCCAAACATATTAAATCACCTTGTAGTATGATTAATCACAGTTGATTTTTTTTTATGAACTCATATCATATTTTGATTTAACTTACCATTTTTTTTCTTCTTGATTCCCTCTGCCCAATTCTTTTAATGAGAAACCAGATTCCTAGAGAAAATATTCCTTGGCACAGATGCCAATTCTCTGACACTGGTGGACTGCAATGCCGCTGTGCTGAATCTCCCAGCGGAATGGGGTATCTGCGGTCAGGTTGTTTTCAAAAGGTTGACACTGGGGCTCTGGCTATGATACTACGGTTCCATTCAGTCTTTTATTATTCCTGCTCTGTAACCTGACTTTGGTCCAGGAAGAGGAAATCCTTAGGCTTAATTGAAGACAATCAGCCTAAGGTCAGGAGGGTAATGCTAAACAGACTGGAGGTAAAGGTAGCATGGAAATAAGGAAGAAGGTAAGACCAGAGTGGATTCAAAGATTAGACTCAAAGATGTTAGCCAAATGCACCTGGAAGGCAAAATATGAACCCTAAAATATACAGAGCCCTTGGGAGATATAAAAATAAATCAAGCTTATTTGGTTTATTGCCTTTCCACTTCCCTGGTGGCTAGTCCAGCTGTTACCCCAGTTTGGGCAGGCGGCTCATATGCCTGAGTTTTAGGTGTTTATCATGGGGTGCCCTGCTAGAACAGCTGCTGGTAAAAGGACCCTCAATTCCTTCATTATGCATCAGCTCCCAAACTTCACAGTTCCTGATATTAAACTGCTTTGATTGGAGATTATAGTGTTTCATTTAAATTTTAAATGGCATGTTGCAATGTGCTTTTAGGTAATTTGTAATGTGCCTCTGGGCATAACACTATTTTAATGTTGCTGTCTAAATTACACAGGAGAGTGGTAATGCTTTAGATGCAAAGGAGTAACCAGCTTCATGTAGGATCTTCTTTCAGACAGCTGTGCCGCCCCTTGCACTCCTGTACATAACTGATAAAATACTGTATCAAAGTTACTGAATGTTCAAAGTGGATTCTCCTTTGCAAAGGCCATTGAGAGTTGGCTGTAAGTTTTCCCTGAAAGGTGGTTGTTAATACCATATTACACATGAGGAAACCAAAGGCATTTATATAAGACTCGTAACTTCGGAAGTACCAACAGAGTGGTCAAAAGCCAGGCTGTAGGACAGACTGCCTGTGTTAGAAAACTGGCTCCATCATTATCTATGTTACTCTAAGTAAGTTACTCATCTTTTTTGTTTCTCAGTGTTCATATATGAAATTAGGAATAATAGTTTCTACTTCGTATAGTGATGGAGAATGATGAGTTAATATTTTTAAAGCATTTAGAACAATGCCGGATACATAAGGATGATCAGAGTATTACAATAGATCCATGGTCTCTTATCTGAAACCCTAAGGGAGAGATAGGTTTTTGAATTCAGAATTTTTCAGATTTTAGAACAGTAATATGAAGCAAATACTATTTTACATAACAGCTACAGCAGGGTCGAGGGCACCCTATAATCAAACACTTTGGCAGTCTGCAACCCAATAGATGAATGATTGTTGTAAGTGGAAAAAAA
Organism: Macaca thibetana thibetana; assembly: GCF_024542745.1. Classification (NCBI taxonomy): domain Eukaryota; kingdom Metazoa; phylum Chordata; class Mammalia; order Primates; family Cercopithecidae; genus Macaca; species Macaca thibetana. Next base: position 22,669,923 of record NC_065585.1, read on the forward strand.
AAAAAAAAAAAAGAAAATATAAATAGGCTTACATAAGTTCAGGCCAGATTTTGTCACTAAGTAATTACAAAAACCTTTCAATTTTCAGAGCCTTTTCGTATTTTGAAATTGTGAATAAGGTATTGTGGATCTGAATTAATATTGAGTGGTAGATAAATTATTGGAATCCAGAAATTTCCAAGCTCCAGGTTAGAATTTTGAGCCAAAACTCTTCCTTTTATAGTTTTGCAAACTGAAAACAGAGAACTTAGGTGGTTTCCTCACAGTCACACAGGTGCTCATGCCAAATAAGGGACCAGATCCTTGGCTTTCTGTTGTGGAGTAAAATGTTCTGCACTAAACACAAATGTTTTTTTTAAAAAAGGACACCCCTAAATGGTAATTCCATGGAATAATGCTTGATGAAATTTTTAAAAAAATTTTGGGAGGCCGAGGCGGGCGGATCACGAGGTCAGGAGATCGAGACCATCCTGGCTAACACGGTGAAACCCCGTCTCTACTAAAAATACAAAAAGAAATTAGCCGGGCGTGGTGGTGGGCGCCTGTAGTCCCAGCTACTCCAGAGGCTGAGGCAGGAGAATGGCGTGAACCCGGGAGGCGGAGCTTGCAGTGAGCCGAGATCGCGCCACTGCACTCCAGTCTGGGCGACAGAGCTAGACTCCGTCTCAAAAAAAAAAAAAAAAATATATATATATATATATATTATTATTATACTTTAAGTTCTAGGGTACATGTGCATAATGTGCCAGTTTGTTACATGTGTATACTTGTGCCATGTTGGTGTGCTGCACTCATCAACTCGTCAGCACCCATCAACTCGTCATTTACATCAGGTATAACCCCCAATGCAATCCCTCCCCCCTCCCCTCTCCTCCTGATAGGCCCCGGTGTGTGATGTTCCCCTTCCCGAGTCCAAGTGATCTCATTGTTCAGTTCCCACCTATGAGTGAGAACATGCGGTGTTGGGTTTTCTGTTCTTGCGATAGTTTGCTGAGAATGATGGTTTCCAGCTGCATCCATGTCCCTACAAAGGACACAAACTCATCCTTTTTTATGGCTGCATAGTATTCCATGGTGGATATGTGCCACATTTTCTTAATCCAGTCTGTCACTGATGGACATTTGGGTTGATTCCAAGTCTTTGCTATTGTGAATAGTGCTGCAATAAACATATGTGTGCATGTGTCTTTATAGCAGCACGATTTATAATCCTTTGGGTATATACCCAGTAATGGGATGGCTGGGTCATATGGTACTTCTAGTTCTAGATCCTTGAGGAATCACCATACTGTTTTCCATAATGGTTGAACTAGTTTACAATCCCAACAGTGTAAAAGTGTTCCTATTTCTCCACATCCTCTCCAGCACCTGTTGTTTCCTGACTTTTTAATGATTGCCATTCTAACTGGTGTGAGATGGTATCTCATTGTGGTTTTGATTTGCATTTCTCTGATGGCCAGTGATGATGAGCATTTTTTCATGTGTCTGTTGGCTGTATGAATGTCTTCTAAACAACCCCATCAGAAAGTGGGCAAAGGATATGAGCAGACATTTCTCAAATGATGGAATTTTTTTAAAAAAGAAAGGAATTCTGTATTCTTTTTTTGAAACCCGTTTCCCCTCCCCCACCACCCCGAGCCTTTACTATCCTAATGAGCTTTGTGAATCTATGAGAGGGAGATACGTTGTGCACCTTTCTTAAATGTATTTTACTGTAATTCCTTATTTTGAGAACTTCTCACAGAGCACAACGGGACATTCTGTTTCACTTTATTCGAAACAACAAGAGTTTTAATGATCACTGCACTGTGTGGATACAGGCAGGGTGGTGATTCCCATCATTATAAGCAACACAAGATACCGTTCTCTCTCTTAGACTGCATTTCCTTCCAAGGAGAGCTGCAGGCTCATCAAGCTTTATGAACTCCATGCTTCTAGATGAGGTTAGCTTGATTGAGAAGGCACTGCAATCCACAGTTAAGGCATCCAGGCATCTCAATGTAGCAATTTTCAAAAATGTAAAAGTCCCGATGATTTATGGACGACATTTCTACAAACCATGTTTTGTTTTGTTTTGTTTTCAAAGAATGTGGTTCATGGGTAAACCAAAAAGAAGTGAACTCATTCAAAACTGACTTCATCCAGTCTCCCATCCAATGACTCTAGTAAAGAAGCACAGTTTCCTTATGTTGTAGGATTTCAGTTCCATCACTCTCACCACAAGATGGTGAGGGGGTTGATGCTTACAACATCTGTGGGTAAATCCATGGGTTTGAAATGAAATGAACCTCCTGGTATGTATGCCCTCAAGTCTTCCAAAGAAAACATGGTTTCTTTTCATCTTAAGATATTCCAGAAATGTTGCTCAAGCCCTTAGAGATGAGTTGTTCTTCCTGAAATAATACCAGTTCTTCTGGACATGCAATGGGGGTGTACACTATGTGCTTAAAGCATTTTGTTCTACTAAGGTTCTGTTGGGAAAACTTTGGGTTAGGAAATGGCTGTTATGCTAAAACTTTAATAATGCCCTGTATTTCTCTGAAATCTCTAGTCCCCTAAATATTTACTGTTTATGTTTCTTTTATAAGCAACTGGCTTTTCTTCTAAGTTTGTGATGTCTGTTATTAAATAAAATATTGACTACTTTGGAAAGAAGGATTGGATGGATAGACTTTACCTGTGTTACCAGAAGCATGGTAAGTTGTATTCAAATGGACTCCTGAAAGAAGTAGTGCTTACTTGGCTGTACATTAGAATCATTTAGCAATCCTTCAAAGTATCTGATGCCCTGGGTAAACCTGAGTAATTATATCAGCATCTCTAGGGACAGGATCCTGGCATCAATACTTTTTAAAGTGTCTGGGTGATTATGTATGACCAAGATTGAAAAACACTACCTTGGTCCAGATGGTTTGTTTGTCCCATCTAATTCTAATACCTTTCATTAACTCTATCTCAGGGGTTCTAATCTAGTAGCCCTTGAGCTGAATCCTCTTTTGTTTGACCAGCACAGAACAAGGTTAAATATGATTGAATTAGAAAGACCCTAGGCAAGGTCTGCACTGCACAGTGGCAGTCTCAACAATCTCTTGTGTTATACCCGGCCACTTCTCACACTGAGGATACCTGTCTGACTCCTACAGGTATTTGATTTTGTGAGTCTTTAAAGATGAAAATATTTATTGTTTATGGAAACATAGATTCTCATTTTCTCCCCATGGCAGAGCTCCCTTCAGAGCAAAGAGGTGCTCCTGGGGTGTTGGGTAAATCGACACCCAAGATTTGGAGACAAGTCTTGGGTATCAGTTTACTTGTCACCTCCACTGACATGTGGTCAGTGGCAGCAGAATCAGACGGAAACTGAGACTTTCCCTGAGAGGAATCAATAAGACCTAACATCGCATCCCAGGGAGACACTAAGAGGAAAATAGTAGGATGCGTAATAAGGTTGGCAGTTGAGAGGGTTGAAAGCCAGATTGAGTTCAGATTCAGCAAGTTTCCAAGAGAAGCACTTTGAATCAGGGTGATGAGGATGGAGTCTTCTGTCTCCCTCTACCTGGAGGTGCCCTGTGATAGTGGCAGGGTGTTACAGACTTACCTGGCCTCTCGTCAGGGCTACCCTTCCATCCCATTTCAGGTATTGCATGTCAGTACACACCACAGCAGAGTCAGTAACCACAAGCATTTCAAAGGTATATTACTCATGCAGGGACAGGTAAGGTGAGGGGAGTTCTTGGGCAAGCGGATGCGCCAGCATGAGGCTCTTTGCTGTCTGGGATAAGTGAGAGGGTCTGGTCATGGAGACAAGCATAGCACAGGAGCCCTCTGGTGGGATTTTTGAATAATGCCTGTGGCAGACTAACTTCCAGTGGCCTGTCCCCATGTGGGGGTAGATGAAAGGGGCAGGCAGGTTGCTTTGCGTGTGTCTTAGGGGGATTGCATAAGTGAGTCAGGTAAGATATACAGAGAACAAATAATTAAGAGACCTTTCAATCTATGAATGCAACCCCTTTAATTGAACAGCCATGGCATTATGCATAAACACTGTGATCCCTGGGCAGAGAGACACAATAAACACACAAATAAATACACATTATATAAAGTGGTAAGGATGGGATTCAAGTAGCAGTTATTTACATACAGCAGTCAAGGAAGGGCTCTCTGATAAGGTGACCTTTGAAAGGAGCCCAAATGAGGTGAGAATGAGCTTAAATCTATCTGGGAGATGAGGCAGAGTGTGCCAGGCAGGAAATATTAAGTACAAAGGCTAAGGGGAGCAACCTGGCTGAAGGGAGGGCAAGGATGCCCGGGAGATTGGAGTGGAGGAAGCCAGGGCAGGCCAGGGAAGACTGAGGTCAGAGAGGGCATTCCTATGGGTCTATAATGCTATAGTAGGGAATTCAGATAGTTTTTCCTTTTGTTTTTATTTAGCATGAGAAGGAAGCCATGGGAAGGTTTTGAGCAGTGGAGAAGAACAATCTGATTTACTGCATACAAAGGAGTAACAATTTGTGGTATATATACACTTATTGCAAAAGGAGTTGTGGAAGGGAGGAATGAATTTGGATCAGAACCATGAGACAAGGCTGTAAGAAGAAGGGAGATAAATTCGTTCTGCTTCTCTTCCTGCATAGACCCTATAAAGAAATACTGAAGTTGGAAAATTGTCATGTGTTAATTTACCAAAGATGGGGTTTGTTGCCTGAAAAGTAAAGAAGAAAAATTAAGCATTCCACATAAAAACATTTACTGGGGAAGAGGAAAGATGGACAAACTTGAAGCACTTCCAGAATGGACACAGTCATGTTGATAGAATGATTGTCCTTGGCAGTTGCAATCAACTGTGTAAATCTAGTTTGGATCAGTCTGAAGTGCATCTGTTGTAAAATCTTGAATTTACTTTCAATAGGGTGTATGTGTGTCTTATTGTAACCCTTGAATGAAAGATAGCTATGGTACTTCCTGCTCTATTTCCTGAGGCCTGTGGAAGCCCTTACAATCATCCCACAGTATCCACAGGGGATTGATTCCGGGATGCCCCCAATACCAAAATTTATGGGTACATAAGTCCCTTGTATAAAATGGCATCATATTTGCATAAAACCTATGTGAATCCTCCCATATACTTTAAATCATCTGGAGATTACTTATAATATCTAATACAATACTATGTAAATAGTCATTATACTGTATTTTTAAAAATTAATATTACTTTGTATTATTCTATTATTTTTTTCCCCAAACATTTTCAATCCACAGTTGGTTGAAACTGTCATTGCAGAAGCTTGGATATGGAGGGCCAACTGTACTTCTTTTTGGCTGAAGCCCTTCGCTGGGAGCATTGGTCACACATCTAGTTTCGGTCCCCTTCCTTTTCATTTCCTTAGTCTATGTCTATAACTCCATTTCTTAGGTTGCCCCATTTGTGTTCATGATGAGATTTATGCAAGACTGGGCACTTTTGTTTTGGAGCTGACGATACATTAATTGCAGAGTTTTCTTTCTCTTCATCTGCAGTCACTTAAAAGTTCAATCTTTCCAAATTTCTACCTTATCTAAGTTCTGCAACATATTTGTACTCACCTAATTATTTGCATCTGAATCGCTACTGCACAAACCCATGCACAGTGAATGCCTTGGGTGTACAACTCTCAGGGCTGCAGAGGTCTCAATGAAATGCTCTGTGCCCATGAATACCTTCTACAGTTTTTGCTACTTCTATGGGATAATTTTGTTTTAAAAGACACTTTTCAACTTTTATTTTAGATTCATGGGTATATGGGCAGGTTTGTTACCTGTTATATTGTGTGATGCTGAGGTTTGGGATATGAATGATCCGGTCACTGAGGTACTGAGCATAGTACCCAATAGTTAGTTTTTCAACCCTTGCCTCTCTCCATCCTTCCTCTAGTCCCTAGTATCTATTGTTTTTGTGTCCATGAGTATCGAATGTTTAGCTCCCATGTTTTCACTTATAAGTGAGAATATTTGGTATTTGGTTTTCTGTTTGCCTAAGATAACAGTCTCCAGCTGCATCCATGTTCCTGCAGAGGACATGATTTCATTCCTTTTTACAGCTGCATAGTATTCCATGGTATATGGGTACTGCATTTTCTTTATGCAGTCTGTCATTGATGAGCATTTAGGTTGATTCCATGTCTTTGCTATTGTGAATAGTGCGGAAATAAACATATGCATGCATGTGTCTTTTTGATAGAATGATTTATTTTCTTTTGAATATATATCCAGTAATGCGATTGCTGGGTCAAATGGTAGTTCTAAGGTTTTTGAGAAATCTCCAAACTGCTTTCCACAGTGGCTGAACTAATTTACATTCCCATCATCAGTGATGAAGCATTCCCTTTTCTCTTCAATCTCACCAGCATCCGTTGTTTTTTGTCTTTATAGTAATAGCCATTCTGACTGGTGTGAGATGGTATCTCATTGTGGTTTTGATTTGCATTTCTCTAGTGATTAATGATGTTGACCATGTTTTCATATGTTTGTTGGCTGCTTGTATGTCTTCCTTTGATAAATGTCTGTTCATGTCTTTTGCCCATTTTTTTTAAATGGGGTTGTTTTTTGCTTGTTAATTTGTTTAAGTTCCTTATCAATTCTGGATATTAGACCTTTGTCAAATGCATAGTTTGTGAACATTTTCTCCCATTCTGTAGGTCGTCTGTTTACTCTGTTGATAGTTTCTTTTCCTGTGCAGAAGCTCCATAGTTTAATTAGGTCCAATTTGTCAATTTTTGTTTTTGTCTCAATTGATTTTGAGGACTTAGTCATACATTCTTTTCCAAGATTGATGTCCAGAATGTTGTTTCCTAGGGTTTCTTCCAGGATTCTTGTAGTCTGAGGTCTTACATTTAAATATTTAATCCATCTTGAGTTTATTTTTGTTTATGGTGAAAAGAAGGGGTCCAGTTTCGTTCTTCTGCATGTGGCTGTCCAGTTATCCCAGCAGCATTTATTGAATAGGAAGTCCTTTCCCTATTGCTTATTTTGTTGAAGATCAGATGGCTGTAGGTGTGTGGCTTTATTTCTAGTTTCTTTATTCTATTCTGTTACATTGATCTATGTGTCTGATTTTGTACCATGTTGTTTTGCTTACCATAGCCTTGTAGTGTAGTTTGAAGTTGGGTAATGTGATACTGCTAGCTTTGCTTTTTGCTTAGACTTGCTTTGGCTATTTGGGCTCTTTTTTGGTTCTGTATGAATGTCAGGATAGTTTTTCTAGTTCTGCGAAAAATGACATTAGTAGATCTATAGTAATACCATTGAATCTGTAAATCACTTTGGGTAGCATGGCCATGTTAACAATATTGATCCTTCCAATCCAGAAACATCATGTAATGTTTTTCTGTTTGTGTCATCTATGATTTCTTTCTGCAATGTTTTGTAGTTCTACTTGTAGAGATCTTTCACCTCCTTGCTTTCATATACTTCTAGGTATTTGTGTGTGTGTGTGTGTGTCTGTTGCTATTGTAAATGGGATTGTATTCTTGATTTAGCTCTCAACTTGAATGTTATTGGTGTATAGAAATGCTGCTAATTTTTAGACACTGATTTTGTAACCTGAAATTTCACTGAAGTCATTTATCAGTTCCAGGAGCCTTTTGGTTGGGTCTTAATGGTTTTCTAGGTATAGAATTATACAATCAGTGAAGAGAGGTTGTTTTACGTCTTCTTTTCCTATTTGGATATTTTTTATTTCTCTTTCTTGCCTGATTTCTCTGGCTGGCAGTTCCAAAAATCACTTTTTGTAATGTGGAATTAATTTATTTTTGTAGAAGATGTCTCAAATACTTCTTGGTTCAAAATGCTTTCATCTTTATTTTTAAAAAATCTCTCCCAATTAAATGTCCCTTCTGCCTAGCTTCGAAGTTGGCAGTAAAGCTCCCTCTTTGTGGCTTTACAACTTTATCTTTCCATACTTCCACTGTATGAATCATGTTCATCTGTGAGGTATGATGAGCTCCTCACTGCTGTGGATTTTAGCTAAAACTAAAATTCACAGCAATGCCGCTCTTGCTGCAAACATTGGGATCAGCCTTGACTATCCCGTAACATTGTATTTCTGATTTTATTCTTTTCCTTTATCCTACCAATTTAATCTGCAGTCATTTCAAGAGAAGTCTGTTTAAAGGATATTCACATTCTGGTAAGGTTCTTTTTGAACTTTTATATGAAATGTAATATGTCATATATCTAACACATTGTCTTGCATGGAATATACATTCCAGAAACATCTTTTGATTCTTATAAATTCCTCCCATGCTACTCCTCTTTTTCTCCTACAGCCTTAACTCAGAGGTACTTTTCATATCAGGTCTGATGCATTAAACCCTTGATTGGTTTTCTGCCTTGCCTTCTCTGGGTCTTACCTCTTCATGAGGACATAAGCTCTTAGAAAGCAGATACTTTCTCTTATTTCAATTTTTTTTTCATTGTCACATACAATGCCCACCATATAGTAGGTTCTTACTGAGTTTTTTTAAATTTAATTTTTTAATTTTTTATTTAAGAAATGGTGCTCGCTCTGTAGAAATACTCCAAATCAGAATTTTCCAAAGTAAGGAAAATTCTGCGAGGGTCTCTCTTCAATATTCTCTGCTTAAAACAAACAAGTTTCATGAGCAAATAATTATGGGAACTATTACAAACTGCACCTCTATCTTGGATATTTGTAGTGGGCTTTAGATATCAAAAGCTATAGAAAAAAAAAACCCGCTTAACTTTAACTCTTATTTCCCAAACATATTTGACTATAGATTTTATTTTTAAAAACAGCACATATTGCTCTCTTTTGGAATTATTAATAATATTTTGTGTGCCACAGTTTAGGAAATGTTATTCTAAATTTTCTATTTCCAAAACAGCTAGGGAATGAATATTGTCACTTATTGAGTCAATTAACTTATTAAAATAAGTAATTCAGGTTTCTGGCCCTCCAGGTTCTAGCTAATAAAGTATGCATAAAAAGGATTTGCAGCAATAGTGGTCAAAATGTTATTTTAATTAATGGCCAGTCAGTGCCAAAATACTTCCAAATTTATGACCGTGGTAAGCTCTGTTGAAGAATGTGGATGATAGTATAGGACATCCTATTCTTTTTCCTTACTGAATTGCAGAAAACCAGGCCCATGAGTGTCACAGATATAGACACAATAGTCCTGTGCTTTTACTACCTGGATTCTGGAAGTATCATCACCTCTGGACTTCGTAAAGATCTAAGGAGTCATGCAGAACCAAAGACAGGGGTTGGGAGTTGCTTTGCACTTGAGTTAGAGAAACTTTGCTCACCAGTATCAAGGTGGTTAGAGTCTCAGAAATCACATTGATTGCTTCTGTTACACTGAAGAGATGGAAAAATAGATGGATAGAGGAATCAAAAGGTTTGATTGAGTATACTTTCATTTGTAACAAAATAGGAGCATAAGAGAATAAAGGTTTCCTTCTTTCAACACTTTCCAACAATTTGTATTTTTAGCCATTTGGGCTGAGTAGCTGTTCACTTGGGGAAAGGGCCTGCACTGAATCACTGCAATTGCAGTCTTATTTTTATGGGGGTGGTTTACTGCATATATACTTTTAGTCTTCTATGGCCATTGGAAAGTTTAGCTTTTGCCCCCCAGAAGATACTAAAATGCATTACAGAGAATATTAATTAGATTTGGCCTCTTTACATAATCCCATATTTCTTGGAGATTTCGTTTATTTATTACTTTTTAAAAATTTTTGTCAGATTGAGTTATTTTGGAGAGTCACTCTTTAGGTTCTGAGACCCTTTCCTCAGCTTGGTTGATTCTGCAGTTGACACTTGTGACTGTATTCTGAAATTCTTGAAGTAAGTTTTTCAGCTCTATTTGATCAGTTTGGGTCTTTGCCTTTCATCTCCTTGTCATTTTATTGTATTTCTTAGAATCCTTAGATTGGGTTTCAACTGTCTCCTGAATCTCGGTTATCTTCCTTCCTTTCACATTCTGAATTCTATTTCTTTTATTTCAATCATTTCAGCCTGATTAAGAACCTTTGCTGGGGACCTAGTGTGGTTGTTTGCAGGTAAGAAGGTACTTTGGTTTTGGAGTTACCATAACCTCTGAAGATTGAACCAGGAATAAATTGAATCCCTGAACAGACCAATGAGGAGCTCTAAAATTGAATCATTAATAAAAAGCCTACCAACAAGAAAAAGTCCATGACCTGATGAATTCACAGCTACATTCTGCCAGATGTAGAGGAGAGCTGATACCATTCCTACTGAAACTATTCCAAAAAAAAAAAAAAAAAAAAAAAAAAAGTGAGGAGGAGGGACTCCCTCCTAACTCATTCTATGAGACCATCATCATCCTGATACCAAAAACCTGGCACAAACACAACAAAAAATAGATCTTCAAGCCAATATCATCAATGAACATAGGCACAAAAATTCTCAACAAAATACTAGCAAACTGAATCCAGCAGCATTATCAAAATGCTAATCCACCATGATAAAGTAGGCTTTATCTCCAGGGTGCAAGATTGGTTCAACATATGCAAATCAACAAATGTGATTCATCACATAAACAGAACTGAAAACAAAAACCACATGATCATCTTAATAGATGCAGAAAAGGCTTTCGATAAAATTCAACATTCCTTCATATTAAAAACCCTCAACAAACTAGGCAATGAAGGATCATACTTTAAAATAATAAAAGCCATCTATGACAAACCCACAGCCAACATTGTACTGAATGGGAAAAAGCTGGAAGTATTCCTCTTGAAAACCAGAGCAAGACAAGGATGCTCTCTCTTACCACTTCTATTCAACAACTACTGGAGGTTCTAGACAGAGCAATCAAGCAAAAGAAAGAAAGAAAAGCCATCAAAATAGGAAGAGAGAAGTCAAACTATCTGTTTGCAGATGACATGATCCTATACATAGAAAACCCCCATAATATTGGCCCAAAAGCTCCTTGTTCTGATAAATAACATCAGCAAAGTCTCATGATACAAAATCAACATACAAAAATCAGTAGAATTCCTATACACCAACAACATCCAAGCTTAGAGCCAAGTCAAGAACACAATCTCATTCACAACTGCCACATAAAGAATAAAATCCCTAGGAATACAGCTAACCAGAGACGTGAAAGATCACTACAACAACAATTACAAAACACTGCTCAAAGAAATCAGAGATGACACAAACAAATGGAAAAACATTTCATGCTCATGGATGGGAAGAATCAATATTGTTAAAATGGCCATACTGCCCAAAGCAATTTACTGATTCAATACTATTGCTACCAAATTACCAATGACATTCTTCACAGAATTAGAAAAAATATTTAAAAATTTATATAGAACCAAATACAAGCTCACATAGCCAAGGCAACCCTAAGCAAAAATGACAAAGCTGGAGGCATCACATTACTCAGCTTCACACAATGCTACAGGGCTTCAGTAATCCAAACAGCAAAGTACTGGTACAAAAACAGATACACAGGCCAATGGAACAGAATAGAAAACTCGAATTGCTCATCTACAATAATATAATCTTCAACTAAGTTGACAAAAACAAGCAATGGGTAAAGAACTCCACATTCAATAAATAGTGCTGGGATAACTGGCTAGCCATATGCAGATGATTGAAACTGAACCCCTTCCTTACACTATATACAAAAATAAACTCGGGCAAGGTGGTGGGCGCCTGTAGTCCCAGCTACTTGGGAGGCTGAGGCAGGAGAATGGCATGAACCCGGGAGGCGGAGCTTGCAGTGAGCTGAGATCCGGCCAGTGCACTCCAGCCTGGGCGGCAGAGCAAGACTCTGTCTCAAAAAAAAAAATAAAATAAAATAAAATAAATAAATAAAATAAAAAATAAACTCAAGATGAATGAAAGACTTACATGTAAAACCTAAAACTATACAAATCCTGGAAGATAACCTAGGAAATACCGTTCTGGACATAGGACTTGTCAAAGATTTTATGACAAAGATGTGAAAAGCAATTGCAACAAAAACAAAAATTGACAAATGGGACCTAATTAAACTGGCAAGTTTCTCCAGAGCAAAAGAAACTAGATATTTTCTCCTATTCTGTAGGTTGTCTGTTTACTCAACAGAGTAAATACAGAGTAAACAGACAACCTACAGAATGGGAGAAAATATTTGCAAACTATGCATCTGACAAAGGTTTAATATCCAGAATCTATAAGAAACTTAAACAAGCCAACAAGCAAGAAACACACAACCCCATTCAAAAGAGGGTAAAGGACATGAACAGGCACTTTTCAAATAAAGACGTACATGAAGACAATAAGCATATGCAAAAATGCTCAATGTGACTAATTATTAGAGAAATGCAAATCAAAACCACAAAAACATATCATCTCACACCAGTCAGGATGGCTATTATTAAAAAGTCAAAAAATACCAGATGCTGGAGAGGTTGCAGAGAAAAGGGAATGCTTATACACTGCTGGTGGGAATGTAAAAATTACTTCAGTCACTGTGGAAAAAGAGTTTGGTGATTTATCAGAAAACTCAAAGCAGAATTACCATTTGACCTAGCAGTCCTATTATTGTGTATGTACCTAAAGGCATATAAATTGTTCTACCATAAAGACTCATGCGTGCATAGATTCATCGCAGCACTATTCACAATAGCAAAGACATGGAATCAGCCTAAATGCCCATCAATGGTAGAGTGGATAAAGAAAATGTGGTACACATGCACCATGGAATGCTACATAGTCATAAAAACGAATGAGATCATATTATTTGCAGCAACATGGATGGAGCTGGAGGCATTATCCTAAGCAAATTAACACAGGAACAGAAAACCAAATACCACATATTCTCCCTTATAAGTGGGAGCTAAATGATGAGAACTCAGACACCAAGAGGGGAACAACAGACACTGGGGCCTACTTGAGAGCGGAGGGAGGGAGTAGGGTGAGGATCAAAAAACTACTTATTGGGTACTATGCTTATTACATAGGTGGCAAAATAATATGAACACTAAACCCCTGTAACATTCAATTTACCTATACAATGAACCTGCATATATACCCCAAATCTAAAATAAAAGAATAAAAAGAATGCTAATTAAACTAACTTTAGGCTCACCCTGTACCTCATGGAAAAAAAAATTCCCTATTTACTCTTCCACTTAACAACCTAGTCATGTTGTCTGGTGTAGCTTACCATAGAATACTGTATAAGTATATTGTGCATGTGCAAAAGATGGCGTAAAAATCCCCCCATATAATTCACTCTTAACAATATAAAAGTGTCCTGGTGAACAAGATAAATGATGTTCTGATTATTGTTTTCCCAGAAAGAAATAGAAATGAAATGTCCTGAAAACATCCAGAGAAGTTAAGATCAAATATTTTTCATTTTTAATTACATATTCTACTCAGTCTACACTCAGAGGGAATAATGATTCTCAAAACTGGTAGGATTTCAGAATATTTTCTGAGGTATATTTACTAGTAATCAGGCTTGCTTGCCCTCAATGATTCTAATATCTTGCCTTTATTCTTTCTGTCTCTTTAATTAGAAGGATAGGAATTTCTTCAGATTATTGTACCCTTCAGCCAAGTAGGAGATAGAAAGTCTCCTACCATGAAGACAGTTTACTTTCAGACAGAATGTGGAGGGTTCATCTTGACTAAACGAAAAGAACCTGCATTGTATCGTTTTCAATTACTTCTGCTCAATAAACTGCTCAATAAGCTCCTTCATTCAATAAACATACATTGAGTTTCTATCATGAATTAACTATGTGGTAAAGAGCAGGGATTTGCTATCTGCGCTTGTGGTACTTAGAGTAACAGTGGATTTTGCAGAATACACAAACGATTATTTGCAGCTGTGGGTGATACACTTTCAGAGAGGCAGAGAGAAATTGGGTGTGTCAAAAGAAGAACAAGCATAATGATTATGACTCTGCCAATCATATCAAGTGGATAACAGTGGGAAGAACCAAGTATATTGCATTTGAAGGTTAAGTAGGCATCTGCCCTTCATGGTCACTATGTGAAGAAAACATAAGCCCACTATGAGTGGTCCTAGGGGACAAAACTAATCACGGTGGGGAGAAGTAACAAGGAGGCAGTTTAACGAGTGGGGAAGCTAAGTTGTGCAGGCACAGAGTGGACTGTCCTACTGATTGTGGAACTTCCAGTCCTCAGAAGTGCTCAAACAGTTGCTGCTTATATTTTTGACAATGCTGTAGAAAAGATGCTGAATAAATAAGGAAATTGAGCTAAATAACATCAAGGTTCTTCAAGCTCTTATGATTTAACATCTGTAGATGCTAAGGGCTTGAAGAGCACATCTTAACACCTCTTATGATCTGTGTCAGTTCAGATCCTCTGAGAAATAGACACCAACATAGAGTTAGAAACACCTGTGAAGGATAAAGGGGAGAAGCAGCCGGAGTTGTTGGAGAGAGCCTCTGACTGTGAGGCAGGTCTGACTCCTGTGAGGGGAGAGAGGAAAGGAAGGGAGATTGAGTAGAAAGATTCTCATGCTACAAGGTGCCTTTGAGAAAGTCTCAGCCAGGCTGATGGCAAGCTCCAGAGAAAAGATCACCAGCTAGAGGAGGCCCACACTGGGTGGGAATGGCTTGACTATGGCACCCCTGCTGTACTTGGTCACTGATTGGGGGCAACTCAGTGACAGCATGTCCTCAGCATGAACACCACAGTGGATCAGAGAGCACAGTAGTTAGACACTCTCCACTCACTCCAGTCCTCACACCAGGTTCTCTATTGAGGAGAACCTGAAGAGCACACTCCTATGACTGCCATGTGATCTCTAGTGCCCAGCAGAGCATCTTACATATGGCAGATATCTAGTAAAGGCTTGGTATGAATGAAGGTATTAATGTATTTGTATTTCAATGTCTTAGCCAAAAAGCTGCTTAGTAGTGAATTTTAATTATTGTATAATGAGTCTCATTATCTGGAGCTGAATTCAGTTAGGCACATTGTGGACCCCAAGGAAGCCTAGCGCTCTGTATTCTACCTTGAACTGAAATGGACAGGGTGAGGAGGAATAGGAGGAGTTGCTCACAGCGAAACTGTCTGACCTACCTTGAATTTCACATACATTAAAAGCAAGGACCAAGAAGGAACAAGCTGTAGGAAGACATCCCAGTCCTATGAGGGGATGTAGTCCTGGATAGTTTGTTTTCACTCCCAGCTATGTTTCACTCTGCCATTTCATTTCTGGATATATCTAAATTTAAAAAAAATTTGATTTTTTTTTCCCCCTGGTCTTTGACTTCTTTGGTCTTGCCTTTGGGGTTCCTCCCTTTCCTTCTTTCTTCTGCCCTCCCTGGCCCCCATCCACCCTTTATTTAAAGCTTCAATAAACTAGCTTCCTGATCAAGTCTGAAACTGTCTCCAGTACAGACCTACTTGGCTGGGGTCCAACCATTTTTAATGAGAAAATAAACATATGTCCACTGTTTCTGTGATTGAATTGATGTTTTTATGAAATCCATTGCAAATCAGTTTTTAGCCAAATCAAGCTCTGGTAGACTTGTTACTTATGTTGACTTTATTCTCCTTTCTTCTCTATCATAAAATGTTGGTTTGATTTCAGTTCTCATGTCTGAGGAGAAGCCAACCCTTGCCCAGCTTTATAGGCGAATCTGAGTGATCTTAGGATAATCTCATCTTCTGTTTCCAATGACGGGTTCAGGAATGCAGGGCTAAGCCAATTATCACATGACATTCCTTGGGTTGCCTGAATACATTCCTTGGGATACATTTAGGATGGACCCATAACCCCATTCAAGCCAGTAAGACTTATAAGAAAGGTAGCTGGAGCTTTCAAGAAGTTTATTTGCTCTTAAAGGAGGAGTTACAGGAAGAAATGACCTTCCTTTACATGGATGTTGTCAGAATGTGAGGTCTGGAACAGCTGAGGACATTTTATCAGCTTGACAATAAAGACTACACACGGAAGTTGGCAGAGCCTTTGTGTTAAGTTTGCAAAACAAGTCATCTAACTTTGGGACTTCCAGTTCTGTGAGCTAATGCTTTTTCAGGATGTTTATGCCAGTTCGAATTGGATTTTCTATTACTTAAAGGTCAAAGACCTTTTCACTTATGTACAGCTTAATATTATTAATATCACAAATAGAAGGCTGTGGTCCCTTGAAGTCCTAGAAAAAATATGTATATATCCCACTGTCTCTCTCACGCACACACACACACGAACACACACACATACACACACGTACACACAAGTGTATGTATATCTATCTATCTATCTATCTATCTATCTATCTATCTATCTATCTCTATCTATCTATCATCTACCTGTCTGTCTATCTAGATACATTCTAAGATTGTAAAGAGCATCAAGGAGAAGCATTACAAACTTGGGGCCTAAGGAAATGTAGAAATACCTGGAACTTAGAAGAAGAGGCATGTGTTATCTTTAGCACCAACATGTGATTGGGTAAATGATAATGAATGAATTTCCAGACTTCTATCACCATGTGTTTAATAAGTCATACAAATGGCAGAAAAAGTATTTACATTGAAAAACCATCTTTGTTCTGGTGAGGAGCTATCTTTTCCACTAGGAAGATCATCTAGTTACAGCTTTGCTTACTTCATTCTGCTTCCAAAGAAGCCTATCAATCATTTCCACCCCTGCACTGGTAGTGGCTGACAAGGAAAAAATTGAAAACAGGACAATATCTTGCAGAAAATAATTAGCAAAGATTAAGAATACCATGGTGCTGTACAGAAGCTGCTGTTGATAAGGCACAGAACAGTCATCTAGTGACAGGAAACTGGGCAGAGAGGTGATGGTGAACTCTAATATTGGGCTGATGCAAAAGCAATTGTGCAATTACTTTGATAGTTCAGCTTTGAAAATGGCATGCCTTCTTCTGTCTCTGTTGTATTGACTCATATAGAGCTGATCTTTTAAAAACACCAGTGGGGGATTGTGTGGATACAGTCATGTATACATAAAAATTTAAAGGAGAAACTTAATATTCATTTTTTGTTGTGGAAGGGATCCCTAAGAAGCAATTTCCCTATGATAACTCCTGGTTTTATATTGCCGAGGGAAATGGTCACTCTTTGGAAAAGGACTGTGTAAAGGAATGCTCGTTTTCTTATTCTGATTGTGCTTTATACCTTTCACAAGTTTAGAGTATCATGTCACAAAGCAATGTATGTAACCAACTTTAGGGAGTGAAATCAACTAGAAGAAATTGGGGAAGAAGACAGCGCTATGAGCAGTAATAGGGCTCAGGACAAGCCTAAGTTCCATTGCTGCTCCAATATCCTCCAATACTAGATTTTTCATCTCTATTTGGCAAAAGAATTGGGAGCTGCAGGTTGTTGCTATGGATATCAATCACTATATATATTATATATATATATGATCTAATGTACCTGAAAATGTTTTATAACATTATATATAAAACTAGGAAATTTTAATTATTGCTTGAACATGCAATTACTGAGTACATTTTGAAGAATGACTACATCTAGAGGGTTGCTAGGTGCCAGAGATACAAAACACTATAAGACAAATTTCTACCTTCTATTTTCTAATGATCTGGTTAGGAGTATTACAAAATAGCATTTGTAAAACAATGAGTAAGCAAGGGAAGGAAAATAATAGAGCTTGGGGAAACAGATTAAAACAATATAATAAATATGATTTGATTGTAGTAGTTTTAAAAATTCCACAGTTAGTTTCTATGTTCCATTTGTTATACTATAAAATGTGTTTATAATAAAGGAATTTTGTTGTAGATGATCCACAAATACAGTTGTCATCAATCTCTTCTCTATCTGTATGTATGTTCTGCTTCTTACCTTAAGACGTGGGACCTAGTTTCTCCCTTTGAATCTGGGCTTGTTTTTCTTTTTACCTGACAAGGTCTTGCTCCAAGTTCAAACTCCTGGGGTCAAATGATCCTCCTGCCTCAGCCTCCAGAGTAGCTAGGACTATAGGTGTGTGTCACCATGCTTGGCTATTTTGTTTAAATTTATTTTTTGTAGGGACAGGGTCTTCCTATGTTGCCCAGGCTTGTCTGGAACTCCTGGACTCAAGCAATCCTCCCACCTTGGCCTCCTAGGGTTGGGATTAGAGGTATGAGCCACTGTTCCAGGCCTGTGCTGGTTTTAGTGACTTTGTTGGGCAATCAGGTGAGAAGGAATTAATACTTGGATTTCTAAGTCCAAGGTCATAAGCATCCTTGCAGCTTCTGCCCAACTGAGGCCATTCGACTGACAGAACCATGAGAGACAGTCACGTATTTTAAGTTACTAAGTTATGAGACATTTATTATGTGTTAATTGTTAGCCACAACAGAAGCTATACTGAAAACAGGATACTGCTGTAACAGAAACCTAAGTCATACAGGCATTAGCTTTGGAACCAGGTGGCTGGAAGAAGCTTGGAGAGCCTTGAGGAGCCTATAAGTGAAGGTTTCAAGACAGCAAAGAACTTGTTATTAGAAAATTGAGAAGAAAGGACTGCATTATGGTGTAGCAGAAAGTGTGGCAACACTGTCCTCTAAAGTAACATGGAAAATAGAAACATACCTAATGAACTGGTGAATTTTGTTAAGGTGATTTTCAGACAGACTATTGAAGGTATTACTGGTTGCTTTCAGGCATATATGATAAGGTAAAGCTAGAGAGAAATGGACTAAAAAAAGGAACTGTTTGGTTTTCAAGTAGAATTTAGGGAAAGTATAAACGAACCATGGCTTTATGGGTTTTAAAATACAACTGTTTCTATTCCCAGCCTTTTCACAGAGTAAAAGGTTCTTAAAATAAGAAATGACTCGAAAGCAAAGATTAACTTGTGGGCATAGTTGCAAGATCTTTTACTTAGACTTCAGAAAGTTTTAAGGGCATGCCTCGGAGACCCTCTTCAATTAGACACATCATAAAGGGCATTTACCCTCAACAACCTAATTCTAAACCCAGTTCAGAGAGGGTAAAGTTTCAAAGAGATTTGTGGGTGTAACTTTTGTCTGTTGAAATAAATTAGAGGATTCATAGGAGATCCACACACTTTGTAAGAGAACCATATTGTTGAAGTTCTATTGGATTGAACTTAAAAGGACAATGACAATTCAAAATGAAAAGAGCTCTCAGGACTCCAAACTTTTCTTGGATAAGAAGAAAGCTGTAAAATCTATTCAACTGAAAACACAAGGTATTTGTTTAAAAAAAGGAAGGATGACAGAGTAAAATGTCAACAATCACAAAGTCCCAGGCAGCAGGACTGCATCATCATCAAAGAAATGGTGATATATGCCTAGCTGGATTTCAGAATTGCTATGAAGTAGTGACTTCTATGTGCTTTCAACACCCCTCCCACCACTGAATTTGAATGAATATGTTTATTGTATTTATCTTATCAGCATTAGATAGATACATAGGAAATAATTTGTCTCTTTAGTTCACAGATTTTGAGAGGAACTGTATTCAAGTTGCTGAAACCAAGGAGCTACACTCATGAGTCTCACCTAAACTCGAATCTGATTTAGATGACATCATCCTCGACTTTGAGTTGATGAAGTCTTGGAGGTCTTGGGAGTAAAGTAAGTGTGATTTACATATTTGGACATGAATTGTAATGGCCAGAGCATGGCTGTGGTAGATAACGTCTAGAGATGGCCACCATTATTTTTTTTTTCTCCTCTATCCGCACATAGTACTTCTCCTGTACTCTTGAAACTGGGATGAAATTAGCAACTTTGTTAACCAATATAATGCCACAGAAGTGACTTTTGAGACTTGCAAGGTTATATCCTAAGAAGTCTTGTATCTTCTTTCTGGATCACTTGGAATGCTTGCCATGGGAACCAAGCCACTGGTTTATGAGAAGTACAAGTCAAATGGAGAAACCATGTGTTGGCAAGCTAGTCTGCATCCTCAGGTGAGCTGCCAGCCAATAGCCAGCCTTAATTTCCAGTTAAGTGAATGGCTGGATGTCTAACTCAGGTAAGACTTCTGATTATTGCAGCCTCAGGTTACCCCTGACTGCAACTGCACAAGTGGTCCAGATGAGATCAATCTCACAACTATGGGAGACAATAATACTATTTTGTGTTAATGACTAAGTATTAGAATAGTTTGTTACACAAAACAGATATTAAGATTAAGATATTTATGTCTCCAGATAATAGGCCCAGGAGCTTCCTTATGTCCATTCCCCTTTAAAGTCCTTTTTTTAAAAAAACTCACAGC
Organism: Macaca thibetana thibetana; assembly: GCF_024542745.1. Classification (NCBI taxonomy): domain Eukaryota; kingdom Metazoa; phylum Chordata; class Mammalia; order Primates; family Cercopithecidae; genus Macaca; species Macaca thibetana. Next base: position 22,690,168 of record NC_065585.1, read on the forward strand.
TGGAATAATTATGCCAGAGCAAGGCAAGTTGGGTAGCAGCATTTGGCTTCTGATGATTCTTTCCTCAGTGGATGTAGGATGCCGTCATCTTAGGAACTTGAAAAAGAAAGCCTACTGTTTCTTGAAATTTAATTAGTCATGCTAATTATAATACAAGTTTTCCTGGAATAATAAAAGGGCTGCATGTCTGAAGTAAGCAAAAAAAAAAAAATCCATATTTGCACAGTAGTTTTAGTGATATGCCCCAGTTAGTTGTAACCATTAAATAACTGCTAGGAAAAATACACGGCCTTGGAAGGTGTTTCCTTGGCGGTAGTGGAGGGGCAGGAACAGATCTGTATAAACAAATTTTTGTTATAAGCTAGAGGCAATTTTAGAGTCTGATGGATAAGAATGACATTAGATAAAGCATATTGTATTATACTGGGAATAGCTCATTAACAAGCAACTAACTTTGTGTGTGTTTACACTCATATTTGTCATGTTCACAGCTGTATCCTCAGCAACTAAAATAGTAACTGGCACTTTAGAGAGACACAATAATTATATGATGAATTAATAAATTGCATTTGTTTTATTTAATGAAGTCTTTTGATTTAATATTAGACTGTGCTTAGATCAATGGGTCTAAAATAACTCAAATTTTCTTTGAAAATAAATACATTTCTTCTGGTGTGAATGTAGTCCTCTTAATGGTCTATATGTGAATTATTGAGTTCATTTTAGAAATTGACTCTTGTTTTTCTTCAATATGCTTCTGTACCTGTTCTTTACCTCTTTCAGTCCCGAGACTAATGATGAATTTTTGTTTGTTCAGGTAACAGAAACACATTTTCTTAATATTAATAACAGATTTACAGTATGTATTATGTGTCAGCCACTGTACTTAGCTCAACTAAGCTCCGTGATAACTTCTGATGTAGGGACTATTATTATCCCACTTGTAGAGATGAGGAAAAAAACTATAGGGGAATGAGTCTTTGCTTGAGATTACAGTGATTTTAAGAGGTGGCGCCAAAATAAGAGTCCAGAATAAGTGGCAAAACCCAAGGGGCACTTATTTCCTATTGCCTGATTTTTAAAGTTGCTAGGCTTATCTATGAATCTTTGTATTGGATAACTATTTTAGGGGTTAGGGGAGTGATAATTATTTATGGTTCTGACTGCTCATTTTGTGTTTGGAACAAATTAATAAAAAGATACAAGAGTCACAGAGATATAGATTTATAAATGTTAGCTCTATAATTGGTAAAACTAAGTCATAGAATGCTCCTTGGATTCATGAAGAAGATGGAGCCTTTCACTGTTACCTCCTTAATTCTAGACATAGAGTTAAGCCAGTAGAAGGAGTTGAGTTCTGCAGAGAAGACAAGGAGAAGCAGCACCTTAAATTTAGTACAAAAACTCCAATATTGTAATCACAGAAATAAAATACTCTAGCAGATGAGCCGTAACCCATGAGTTCTTACATTCTGGTGTAAAGTCCAGAACCAAATTCACTAGTTCCAGGAATAGGTAGATTTCACAATAGAAGGGAAAAAGCTGCTGAGCTAGACATGTTCCTATTTGTCTGCCAGGCTCACCAATCAGGTAAGTTGGCCCTCCTCCCTTGGGCAGGAGAGAGCAAGGTATTATGTATGTGAACAGAAGATTTTTGTCTGTTACGTTTTCAGAGGATGAAAACTCACATTTTAGGGAACCAAGACTGAATTCCATGATTTGCATGGATGTTTGGAAGGTGTCTGCAACTTAATCTGTATTCGTTTCTGAGATGTTCGGCAACTCCTTCTTGGAAGATGTGGTAATGGTCTCTTTGAAGAGAAAATAATCATCTGAGTTTTGGCCAAAATTGTTGATCAGATTACCTATGAAAATGGGTCTCACCCAACTATAAGAATGTTATGACGTAGAAACTCTAAATGTATGAGTAATTAACTATAGAACACTCCATTCCCATGTGAAAATCTTTAATCTTTTAAGATACTGAAATTCGGTGCATGTGTCATGATTTTCTGTATATGGTCAATGAGTTTTGCCTTAGACATAAGTGGTCTGTCTGAATTCTTCTCTATTATTTGTGGATTTTCTTCCTGATGTACCAAGCCTAGTCTGTTTGTTTTTTCCTAAGAGAGGGGCAGATGATTCAACAATGTATTTCTCAGTGTTGATATTGTGGTTATGAGCTATTTCATAATCTTGAGTAAAATCTTGTCAATTTCTTGCTATGCCTTGAGGGAACATATTTTTACTTTTAAGTCTCTTTGGCAAAGTGGAGCTTCCTTTGTGTTTCCTCGCCAAATGTATTACCCATTGTTTTCTGGTTAATTCTTATTCAGAGTGTTTACTCCTTCTTACCTCAATGTCATTTCTTTTCAGTCTTGGCTTTGGGTAAACCTAGGATAAGAATTGGAAATCCAAAGCCAATTTCAATAAAAACTATAATATCTATCAAAATCTATCTAAAATCATGTGTGTATTTCTCTTCTTTGTTGAACAGGGGTTTATAATCATATAGGTAAATATACGTGGTTTTGATTTCAGCACTGATTACCAAAGATTTGTCTCCCATTCTTCTGGGCCAGACCCACACACAGTTGTAGTTAGAAGTAAAACTATTTGCTATACCTGGAATGCCTTTCCTTTCAATCTCTGAATGTCTAAAATTACTTCTTCTTTGAAGACCATCTCAGGTGACCCTACTGTGGGGAAAATGCTTGAATTATCTTTGTAATCCCAGCTCAGCCACTTAAAGATTGTGTAAGTTTAGTGTCAGCATATTACTTAAGTTCTTTTAGATTTAGTTTCCTCATATGTAAGCTGGAGATAATAATACCTACCTCATAGAACATAAATGAGAATCAAGTTATATAATATATGAACACTTGATACTGTGTATGAACACTTAATACATGTAAATCATTATTATTAGCAAAATGATTATTAGGTTCTCATGCTAATCCACAATTTTGATTGGCAGATATCCATTAGTTTATAGTTAATGTTATCCATAATCTTTTCTTCATTTTCAAATAGGAAGAAGAAGAGATGACTTCTCAACCTAGTTAATCCTGGATGTGTATTTCTCTTTTTATTGACTGTAAAATGTTCATTTATGTACATACAATTTCCCTTATTTGTGAACATCTAGAAGGCAGAATGGTACTTCATTTCTTTCTGTATGTTTAGCACCAAGGACAGTACCTGGTACATAGAAGATACATATTAAAGACAAATAAAACAACTCTTAATGGATTTCATTTTAACAAAATTCTTAGGTAATTATAAAGTCTCTAGTAAACCAAATAATTGTATATTAACTTATTTACTTTTATTACTGTGTTTATTTTCTCCAACTGCTTCATCATACAAAGTAAACACCTGAATGTAAGCTGCATGAGGGCAAGAGCTGTGTCTTGTTTACTGCTCTCAAGAACATTTGAGTGAAGTGCCTGGCACATGGCAGACAGTCAGTAAGTTACAGTTAATACTCAATGTATGAACTGTGCTATACTTAGAATTGACTAAGAAGAATAAGTCTTACATAGACTCAGTCTCTGAGAACTTGACAATCTAAGTTTGCATATCTCTGTTGATATGTTTTCAGGTTACTCAGTAGGAAATCAAGTTATTTACACATTCTCAAGTATCTCAAGGTTTAATCTTCCATGCATAAAATATCTGGGTGATTGATTGTATTTCTTACTTTGCTTCTAAGTATGTTAGCGTCGTGTAGGCACAGCCTAAGTCAGACCAAAATGAACTCACTGATTGACTCAACAAATGTTTATGGATCTCAGATATTATATGGAGATGGTGTCAAACAACAGGATGTGCTGTGGAATTTGATGTGGAGGCTGAAGGAGGAGAGGAATCTAGGTGGACTCATGGATTTTTTGGCTTGAGTAACTTGGTGAGTAACTGGTAGTGCCACTTAAGAAGGATGGAAGAATGAAGGAAGAACAGTTTTGTAGGGGAAATTATGTATTTTAGCTTAATCTTAATCATTTTGAGATGCTATTAAATACAGAAATATTTAGGATCCACTCTCATCATCTTCATCCATCCCTTGCACTTTTGCACTCCTAATTTGCTGGACCTTCATTCCAAGCAGTGCTCAGCACTTAATGCTATAGCTCTCTATACAGGATGCTATCTAAAATATAAGAATTCTGGCTGGGTGCAGTGGCTCATACCTGTAATCCCAGCACTTTGGGAGGCTGAGGTGCACAGATCACCTGAGGTCAGAAGTTTGAGACCAGCCTGGCCAATATGGTGAAACCCTGTCTCTACTAAAAATACAAAAATTAGCAGGGTGTAGTGGTGCATGCCTTCAATTCCAGCTACTTTGGAGGCTGAGACAGGAGAATGGTGTGAACCTGAGAGGCAGAGGTTGCAGTGAGCTGAGATGACACCACTGCACTCCAGCCTGGGTGACAGAGTGAGACTGTCTCAGAAAAAAAAAAAAAATTCTGGAACATGGGCAGCATTCTGGTGCACACTAAGATGTGGCTGTCTGATTAACAGATGAATGCATTACATTTCTTAGAAGCCTTGCTTTCTATCAGATAATACTATGTTAACATAAAGAAAATAAGCCACCATAGTGAATGTCCAGGTAACAGTATACTGATAGCATTATTATTGGATAGTAGGCCCTCACACACTATTTTCTGGTATCAATTTGTTTGTTCATTTGTTTGTTTTTTGGTATAAAATCCATAGAACACACTCTAAATGAATTCTTAAGTTTGCTTTGTGGAGGTAGAATAAAAGTAGAAACAGCTACATCATTCATTTTTTTAAAAATTTCAGTCTATCACTTCTTTATGTGGAAGTTTGTGTTTTATCTGATATGTTGATGCTCACTTTTTTACATCACTGATATAGTTCGTATTGAAAACATAATTATGGAAGATTTAAGTTTCTTATTTAATTCTATAAGAGTTAAGTAGAATGTATGTGTATGGTTGTGGGTGTGCATGCACATACATATATTTGGTCTATTTTTACAATTATCATAAGTCAAAGTAATCCATGTGATTGTGGTATGACACCGAAAATGACAACTCATTGTACTCTGTTCCATTTTTAAAAAATTTTCCTCCACTCTTTTCTTCTGTTGCCCCTTTCTCCTCAAGTTTTGCATGTTTCCCAAAGAATGCAGGGATAACTTATTTTTTCCATAACAAAAATTTCAAAGTGATACACAAGCTCTGGGTAGGTAACAAGATATTGAATTTGAAATTTCAACTGTGGCAACTGGATCCGATAGATATGAAATATCAAAGTAAAATGCCAGGCAAAGATGCAGATTTTTAAGTTTAAGTTATGGAGCTTCCTGAATTTTTATCTAAGCATAGAGATGGAGATAAGGCTTGGGGAGATAGCTAAAACATGCATTTGTGATTTTGTGTCACAAATTTCAGCTTATGCAATTAATTGGTTACAGAACCTGTGGTAGAATTTTGAAAGACACAAGCATATGTATGTTTACTGCAGGACTATTCACAATAGCAAAGACTTGGAACCAACCCACATGCCCATCAATGTTAGACTGGATAAAGAAAATGTGGCACATATACACCATGGAACACTACGCAGCCATAAAAAAAGAATGAGTTCATGCCTTTTGCAGGGACATGGATGAAGCTGGAAACCATCATTCTCAGCAAACGAACACAGGAACAGAACACCAAGCACCGCATGCTCTCACTCATAAGTGGGAGTTGAACAGTGAGAACATATGGGTACAGGGAGGGAAACATCACACACCGGGGCTTTTTGGTGGGTGAGGGGCAAGGGGAGGGATAGCATTAGGAGAAATACCTAATGTAGATGACGGGTGGATAGGTGCAGCAAACCACCATGGCACATGTATACCTATGTAACAAACCTGCACATTCTGCACATGTATCCCAGAACTTAAAGTATAATTAAAAAAAAAAAATCTTCTCATGGGTCTCAGCTAGTAAGCAGCATGTTTATCAGCATCTTGCTCCTTGACTGCAATCTCAGACTGCAGGAGGTATCTAGACAAAACTTGAATAGATAAACAATGTTCAGTTTTTCATCATTTATTCAAGAAACACTTGTGGATAATCTAATGCATGTTCACAACATGTGAGGTGAGAACCACTGCTTTTAGTTCTAACAGAATAATTGAAACTCTGAATCAAATTTTAGCTGTACATTTAGAAGCAAATCCAATGATAAAATCATCTTATCTTTCAACCTTTTGATTTACTTGAGTTAATTCATGCTAGCATTACACTACAGGACACAGAAAATCTTTATAAAGTGCTACACATGTAGATTATTTTCTAAAACAGTATTTTTCATCCCAAACAATACTTTTCTCCCCAAACAAACTTATTTGACCCTGTCATTTTTTATGGGTTATTCTAATGTATTATTTTATTAAAAGTGCCAATCTCTGCCCTCTATTATTTTCAGTTGCTACATTTACTAGTAATCAAATTAATAAAAAATCTCTCCTTAGAAAACATGATACGATCTTCCCTTTTAGCCTTGGGAAAAATCTGTGGAAATCTAGTTTAAAAGATACATGTAAAAGAACCTGGGAATATTCTACTTCTTTTAGCCAACCACCTGATCTCACCAGGCCTCTTATTTCTTGATGGACTAGTCATGTATTGTAGCTGGTGGTGGCAGTGATGCTGGGATGAATATGTCTTGCAGGACATTATGGTGAATTATTGAATGGAAGTCTAGGGATTGTTCAACCTCTGAAAATAGACCACATCCCATTGCATGAGGAAATTTGGGTAAAGTTCTGCCTTTTCTCATAAAATCAGACTGATCTAATTTCTTTCACAATTAAGCTTATCTAAAATATGTTCACGCTGAAAGTTAATGCATTTTTGTCTGTCAGCATTTGGCATTGCCTTGGTGGTGACAGTATACAGCCCAATTGTTAAGAGAGTTTTTTTTTTTTTTTTTGAAACAGCTTTGCTGGTTCTTTCGTTGTAGTGCATACGCAGCATTATATGTTCAATGTTATTTGCTTCATTTTCTACAACTGGAGAGAATGTATTTTGAAGTAGCATAAGAGAGTATATTTGAAGATTCTTCTTGTACCTTGATATAGTCATTAAGAAAGCTTTTAAAGGAATAATACTTGGGGGTTGCAGAAATGGCATTTGAATTAAAATTTAAAAATATATAAGTGAAAGAAAATATCAAGTTTATTTCAGGAATTATAAATCATAGTCTGTGTGATAAATGTGTGGAACTGATTCTTGTTGCCTAACACAGCTGAGAAAACAATTTAATGTCAACCTACTGACAAATTAAACTGCCATAGCACCATTGTTGTTTTAAGAAACCACATTGGAAGCCAAATGTTTCAAAGTTAACATGTGTACTGTGTATTTTGTCAGTATAGTTTGCTTATTACTGAGCGAAAGAAGGCAAATAGTTTTATTTGGTCTAATGATCGACAGAGGTGAGATTATAGGATTATGGAGTACTATAGTGGAATGGTAAATTGGCAGTCCTTTGGTTACCTAACAGGAAAACTGAAGCTCAGAGAGGTCAAGACACTTGCTCAAGGAGGTGAGTCCCAACCCCCTCACTTTTTTTTATCTCCCCTAATTTCAAGTCAAAATTCTAGAGAGGGTATACAGTTAAGAATCTATGCTTACATGGAGTAGGGTGGGACCTTTCTACTCCGGCATCTGTTGAAGAAAATCGAGCTTAAATGTATATGAAACAGAATTTTTTTTATGAAGCATAGAAATTATTTCTTGGAGAAACAGCAGTTCAGATCTCTTGAATACCTTTTAAAAATGCTCCCTTTTAAATGTTTGTCCTGTTAATGAAATAATTAATAAGAACTTGCTATTAGGATTTTATTTTTTCTGAGCACAGAGAAGCTAAAATATGGGGCTATTTAGCTCAGTGACACTGTGACACAGATTTCTAAAAGTTATTTTGGGTATATATATGTCTATTTAGCTGAAGATGTGGTACACCAAAACATGATTTGCAAGCTAAATTTATTCTAAATGGGCTTATTGTTATAAGTGAGTTAGGAAAACTGGCAATATTATGATCACATACCCAGGCACAGAGTGGAAACAGAATGGAGGGATTTGCAGTGAAGAATGATGCAAATCCTACCAAGACAGGAACTTTCATAAGTTAAGGCTCACTAACTAGAAAGAAGAGTTGAGGCCATGCTCCCATCAGAAAATGTCATGCCATAGAGATTTTTCATAGCGCCTCCAAGTCTCTCATCTGACCAAATCCCACTGGAGTCTTTGTTCATGTATACATCCCAAGGTAGATGGTTGGCAATTGGGATGATTCCTTTGTCACAACCTCTCATCTGTGAAATTTGGGCAGGGTTTCACCAGAACTTAAAACTTTAAGGCAGTCACAAGAACATTTTGAGTTACTACTCAACAATGCTCCTAAATACATCCTAAGATAATATAAAGTATGAGTCTAGATAATAGAGGCACCTCATTTTGTATTAAACCAAAGTCATAGGCATATGTTATTAATTTGAAGTCTTTTGGTTTCACATCTTACACGTTGTGAAAACAGTTAATCTTTCACTTTTTTAAGCAAATATCTGGGCATCTACTACATACCAGAAATGTCAGACACCAGTGATAATAATAATACCTGACTTTATTATCTATTATGTGCCAATTCCTCTTGTAAATGATTTGCATGCTGTAGCTTACATAAACCTCACAATAACTCTCTGTGTTAGGTGTCATCATATCTCCATTTTGCATATGAGGATTTCAAGGCAAAGAGTGGTTGGCTAACTCTCCCAAGGACACAAAGCTAGAGACAGTGGATCTGGATGTGAAAGGCAATGCAGTGTTGTTTCAGAGTATGTGCTCTTGCGCCATATGCTATTCTGCTTCTCCAACAAATGGTAAAATGACTCAGGCCTCTGTGTTCAAATAACTTACTTTAAAAAAAATTACTTTAAGTTCTGGAATACATGTGCAGAACATGCAGGTTTATTACATAGGTATACATGTGCCATGGTGGTTTGCTGCACCCATCAACCCATCATCTAGGTTTAAAGCGCTGCATGCATTACATATTTGTCCAAATGCTCTCCCTCCCCTTACCCCATTTCCCCCAACAGGCCCTGGTGTGTGATGTTCCCTCCCTGTGTCCATGTGAAGAACTTACATTTTAATAAGATAAAAAGATGATCACATAAATAGTGTAGTAAGTGCTGTGTTAGAAGTGGAGGACTCCAAGGGAACACAGAGGGGACACCCAGCCCAGTCTTGGTCCATTAGGGACAAGTCCTTGGAATGATATGTTAGCAGAACCCTAAATTTTAGGTTGCCTTCCAAAGTTCTCTATCACTAACTTGAGTCACAGACTCATAGAATCTTAGAAAATATTTATGTCAGGACCTTCAGTATACAGATGAAGCAAATGAGGGCTCAGGCAAGTTATTTGGCTAGTAACTGATAGAGATTTAGCAAGAATGCAAGGATCCAGACACCGTTACGCTTTTTTATTTATTATTATTATATCACTTATTTAGGCAGTGTCTTAAAAATAAATTAATAATACTCATACATTGATTGATGATAAAATGGTCTTCTTTCTTCCTCTGCCTTTCTATAGAACTTTTCACTTTTTTTGATGTCATGTGCACTTCAATCAAGATATAAATTCTCTATGTAGATTAAGTGATCTTACAAAGGAAAGAGAAAAAAAACTTACTGCTTATGAACCCTGCTGAGTATACATTAATGTATTTTGAGGTGAGTCACAAGTGCACCACCATTAACATAGATTTTTGGTACATTAGAATTCTAGCTTTATTACTTAGTAGCCAGTAAACTTGGGCAACTTACCTTTTCTAGGCCTCAGTTTCTAATGTGTAAAACAGGAAAAATAAATAATAATCCTTCCTGTGCATCAGCATTTTGAATCCAAGTTGCACTAAATTTTTAATCTTTCAGTTGGTAATTACCCAAAAATCTCTCACCCTCTCGGTTTGTATTATCTTTCTGTACTGGATGTGACTGTCTCCAAAATTTAAATAATAGTTAATGATAGTGGTTGTAGTGGAAAATTTGACTAATTCTTGACATCATAGAACACTTAGTATTACGTTGGTTGTTCATTTGAAACAGACATTCTTTAGCATGTTAAAGAAGGATCTTTTTATTCTTAGTTTCTAAGACTTCTTTTTCTAAGTATATATGTATAGGATTGATTGTTCAGCTTTATCAAATGTCAGTAATCAAGGTGCTCAAATGGTTTATTTCCTTTGGTCTATATATGTGATAAATTTGAATATATTTTAAAATATTAAGCTTTCCTTGCACTCCTGATTGATCATGATGCATTTTTCTTTTAATATTTTTCTTAATTTAATTTTAATTGATAAGTAAAATTATATATATTTATAGTATGTAAAATGATATTTTGATATTACAAAGGTCTCTTACAGATTTTCTGTTAACTGTATAGTATAACTGATAGCATAACTGATGTTTCTACCAAGATTTTGATTGAAAACAGATGGATATTTATTTACATTCTTCACTGTGGGTTTTCATTTGAGGTCCATGTACCTCTTAAAGTCTATGGATTGGGGTAGAGAGTTCTTACCTGGCTAATATTGTGCATTTTTAGGGAGAGAAGGCTCATGGTTTTCTTAGTGTCTTCAAAGGGTGTCCATGATCCCCACGTTTTAACAACTACTTTGTATTCTACGAAATGAACTCAAAGCTGCTATCTCTTGAAACTGATATCTGTTATTCCCCCTTGCTGATCAGAACTCCTCACTATTTTGCACTTTGCTGACTACACATTAGTGGTAGGATAAGTTTTATATTCCCTTCTCGATTTTCTCTCTAGAAAATAACTTTCAGATTATGTATAACCCGAAAAGATCTCTAGTTAACTGAACCAACCAACCAGTGAAGCAACCAGTCACCAGATGGAAAGACAGTTGATAATCAAACTCTACTGAAGTAAGCCTGTGGAAATCATGAGGTCTGTGGCAATGTCTCTTCTGATTTGTTTGACTAGATTCAGGAGCTGTACCTAGTTGTGGAGGAGCTGATTTTTTTGGACAAACAAGCTTTAGAATTGAGAACAGAAAAGTGGTTGAGGCTTTGTGTCCATCCATTTTAGACTGAAAAAAAAAGCAAAGATCAGGTGAAGCCTACTATCCAGTTGCAGGAAAGGGTTGAGTTGCACACTGTGGCTTCTCTGGCATTAAGTGGTGTCAGAGACAGAGAGGCTCACACAGAAGGTAGATCATCTGTGTTGTCCCATGGCCTGACTATGCAAATGGAAACTAACATTTGGAACCAAGAGTATTTGAAAACGAGCAGTGCAAAAAACAAAAGAAAGAAAGAAGGAAGGGAGAGAGGGAGGCAGGGAGGGAAAAAAGAAAGACAATCAATCAATCAATCCCCTTAGATAAGTTAGTGTCAAGTATATGTGTGTTTCCCCTTAATTGATTCCATTTGGTCCCGTAAGCTAGAAGCACTCTGTCTTATCTGAAGTCAGATAAGACTTGGATGAATGTACTCCCAGGAACTCTTGCCTGTCTGCTTTCTTAAACTGGTAACTCTGGTAACTCTCTTATCCAGGGCATCAATCATCCTATAGTCTTCTACTTCCTTCTTCATCTTACACATAGTTTTAAGGTCCTCTACTTAAAGTCTGTTGCCTCACAATGACCAGGGTCCTCCCCACTAAAAATAAGAAGGTAGGCTAATTTCTACTCTTGAATTTGAAATGTTTCTTAATGGCATTCCCATTTTTGGATGGCATGTTGTTGTCTGTGTCTAAGCAACCTGACCTGTTCTGGTCATTGAAGTAGTCAAAAGGGCTTGACTTGGGCCTTGAATAATTGATTTCTACCTCCAAGATAAAAAAAAGTTATAATTGGGAGGTTAGCTAGTCTGGAACAATATATAGTGATTTTTAAGATTCTCAAGTGAAAATGTCTTATTAATTCAAATTTGATGCTTGCTTTAAGTCTTCTTGCATAGGGATTTAAAATAATTTCCCAGCTACATAGTTTGTGTTTTTCAGATTTTAACATTTTCTCTCTAGAAACAATTGGAGTTAAATTTGGGAAAGTGGTTGCTATACTTATTGGCAAAGTCATCTGTCTCCCAATATTGTTTGGTAGCCTGAATAACTACATTCTAAAAAGCATGCTTTTTGTTTGGTTGGTTGTTTTTACTGGCCCATACTTTCATTGCATAGGGGTGGTATATGGGTTATCTCCTGTAATATTTTAATGATCCCAGACTCAAAAATCTAATCCAGGCAATGGAATTCCAAGTAAGTAGTGATAGTCAGTTATATTTATCAAGTCGCAACTTGATAAATATAATCCATTCACACTTGAAATCTACTAACTATTGTCCTTAACATCTAATCTTCCTTTGCAATTTATTTATTTATTTATTTGGTTGGGGGAGGCAGGTAAACTTAATATCTGAAGATCCCAGCAGGTTATGTGGATGGCCCCTGAGTAAGATTTTAGGGAACTTTAGGGATTAAGGAAACTGAAGAGAATTTTGTTCCCAGAGAGCAGCTAATACTCACTTACAGACAACTGTGCTATACAGGAATATGGTGCCAGTGTTGCTAGAATGTCTGATTTTTAATAGAAGGCTGAAATACACATTTTATATGCAATATTCTGATTTTAAAAATATTTTTTTTTCACTTAAAAATTGTATTTTATTTTTAACTGAGAGATAATAATTGCATATGTTATAGGGTGCAATGTGATGTTGTGGGACATGTACATGTTGCAGAATGATTAAATTAGGCTAACTAACATATCCATTACCTCACATACTTTTCTTTGTGGTGATAACATTTAAAATCTTTTAATAATTTTGAAATATACAATATGTTATTATTAACAATAGTCAGCATGCTGTGCAATAGATTACTAAAACTTATTCCTCCTGCCTGACTGAAACTCTGCACCCTTTGATCGACATCTCCTCTTTTCCCATCCCTCCTCCTGCAGTCTCTGTAACCACCATTCTACTCTCTAATTCTATGAGTTTGACTTTTTTAGATTCTACATATAAGTGAGACCATATGGTATTTGTCTTTCTGTGCCTGGTTTATTTTATTTAGCATAATGTCCTCTGGGTTCATGCATGTTATTGCAAATTTCCTTCTTTTTAAGGCAGAATAGTATTCCATGAGGTATGCACACCACATTTCCTTTATCCACTCATCTGTTGATGGACACTTAGGTTGTTTCCATATTTTGGCTACTGTGAATAATGCTGCAGTGGACATAGGAATGCAGTTATTTCCTTGACATACTGATTTCAATTCCTTCGGATATATACCCAGAAGTGGGACTGCTGGATCATATGGTAGTTCTATTTTTAGTTTGTTTAAGGAGGTTTCATACTGTTTTTCAAAATGGCTGTACTAATTTACATTTCTGTCAGCAGCGTCCAAGAGTTCCCTCTTTTTCACATTCTCTCCAGCGCTTACCTTTTGTGCTTTCGATAATCGCCATTTTAACAAGTGCGAAGTGATAGCTCATTTGGTTTTAATTTGCATTTCACTAATAATTAGTGAAGGTGAACATTTTTCATTTATCTGTTAGCCATTTTTACATCTTCTTTTGAGAAATATCTGTTCAGTTTCTTTGTCCACTTTTAGTTTTTAAATTTTAGTTTCTTTTTTTTTTTTAACTTTTAGGTTTGGTGGTACATGTGAATGTTTGTTACACAGGTAAACATGTGTCACGGGGCTTGTTGTACAGATTATTTCATCATCCAGGTATTATGCCCAGTCCCCAGTAGTTATCTTTTCTGCTGTCCTGCCTCTTCCCACCCTCCACCCTCAAGAAGACCCCAGTGTGTGTTGTTTCCTTCTTTGTGTTCATAAGCTCTCATCATTTAGCTTCCACTTATAAGTGAGAACATGAAGTGTTTGATTTTCTGGTCCTGTGTTAGTTTTGATAAGGATAATGGCCTCCAGCTCCATCCAAGTTCCTGTAAAACATACAATCTCATTCTTTTTCATTTTGCCCATTTTTAAATCAGGCTATTTGTTTTCTTGTTATTGAGCAGTTTGAGTTCCTTATATATTTTGGACATTAGCTCCTTATCACATATATGATTTGCAAGCATTTTCTCTCAATTTGAGGGGGGAGGGGAGTTCTCTCTTCACTTCTTAATTTTTTCCTTTGCTGTACAGAAGCTGATCTATTTTTGCTTTTTTATTGCGTTATATTTAAAGTGTTACAACATGATTTTCTGCTATACACACATATATATAGTCAAATGCTTAGTACAGTCAAACAAAATTACATATTCATCATCTTCCATGATTACCTCATTCTCCTTGTGTTAAGATCACCTAAAATCTAATGTTAGCAAATTTTCAGTATGCAGTGCAATATTATTAACTACAGTCCTCATGCTGCACATTAAATCTCTAGATTTATCCTACCAATTTTTAAATGATAGCCATTCATTCACTTCTTAATTTTTGGAAATACTGTGTGGTCAAGAACAGTTTTACCCTGGGTTAGAATTTACAAAGCACTCTTAAGTCCACATTTGGTCCAAACAAACAGGCTATCACATAGGAAGATGTTTTTTTCCTTTGCAAATAAAGAAACTGAGGAATAGAGTGATTATGTGACCAGCTCAAAGCGACATATCTATTATGAGAAAAGAAAGTAGGACTAGAACCCAGGTGTTTACACACCTCAGCTTAATCAAAACTCTTCTATGTTTATTGAGCCTTTGTGCAGATGCGGAAACAGTCATTATTTATGTTATAACAGTTTCCACTTAATTTCTTTCTTGCTCATTTAGTTCTTCTGCTTTTACATTTTATATAATCTGGGTTGTCTCCCAAACAAAACTCAAAGAGTAACCTTAACACTTTTGACTTGGTCTGCTTCACTGACTTGACTTTGAGGAGTAACAAGAAAATTTCTTAATGGAATTAATTATTCTCCATCTAGTTTTTTCTTCATTTCATGTACTAAATAATTTCAGCACATTTTCAGCTGTAAGCCTCTTTGCTGAAGTCATTCTCAACAAAATTATGAACATACTACCAAAAAGAAATAAGTTTGTTTTTGTGAAATACATCTCAGAAAGAACAACTGTGATAAACCTATTTGTACAAAAACTTTGTACTATAAGTTACACATTATCTTTAATTCCTAGGATTTACTGCAGTAATTTCTGATAGTCTAGGACTTCTGAGACCTTCACTGAGAACCACTTAAGACAGGATAGAGGCTTTCCTTTAGTAGTTAATAAGAAAATTATATTTTACTAAAACCAAACTTTTTAAAAATTATTATACTTTAAGTTCTAGGGTGCATGTATACAACATGCAGGTTTGTTACATAGGTATACATGTACCACGTTGGTTTGCTGCAGCCATCAGCTTGTCATTTACATTAGGTATTTCTCCTAATGCTATCCCTCCCCCAGCGCCTAACTCCACAACAGACCCCATTGTGTGATGTTCCCCTTCCTGTGACCAAGTGTTCTCGTTGTTCAATTCCCACCTATGGGTGAGAACATGCAGTGTTTAAATCAAACCTTTTTTGAAGTAGTCGATGAGGCATTTCTTTTCTATAAATGAGATTTGCAAATAGTGATTTTATTTATTATTTTAGGAATCAAGAAATACCCAGAATGAATGGTAAGGTAACTTGAGGGTCTTTTGATAGGATCACACTATTGGTCCCCAGAATGAATGGTAAGGTAACTTGAGGGTCTTTTGATAGGATCACACTATTGGTCCCCAGAATGAATGGTAAGGTAACTTGAGGGTCTTTTGATAGAATCACATTATTGGTCCCCAGAATGAATGGTAAGGTAACTTGAGGGTCTTTTGATAGGATCATACTATTGGGTGTTTGGAAAGTTTCCGAATTTTTTTTTTTTTTTTTTTTTTTTGATAAGCTTTTGCACCAGAGTTTCAGAGAGAGAGAGAGAGAGATTGGAACATTCTCAAAGGGGCATTCATTGGTTTTACCTGCAGCTCATAAGCTTCTTGATACCAAGCAGGTGCATCCTCAGCAACAGCCATGTCTTTAGATGCTGCTGAGGATGCACCTGCTTGGTATCGAGAATCTTTTAGATGTTAAAACTAGCTCTTGGGCAAGTTTAACATCTCTGAGGCTCTGTTTCCTTAAAGGCTTCCTGAAAATTTTAAATGAAACAGTCATTTATGCCCTACACTATTAGACTTTAGACTTCCCAGTGGCCTCTTCCCTGGAATTATACATATACAATTATACATGTACACACACTTAAAAACACATGTAGTCTCTAGAGTTGTTCTGTCTTCACAAAATATATATTTTAAATTATTTGTATTACAAAGCTTTATTATTGCCAAAAAAAGGAGAACAGAGTAAACCTTTCAGGAGAGCAAGAACAATTTAAAACTACCCACCCCTTTTTAGCTTTCCTTAGAGATTTAATAATTACCTTAAAAGACAGAAAATTCTAACAGTACATCTGCCTATCAAGTCTTTTTAACATTTTTACTTTAGCTCAGTGATTTTCAAGTGTTCAGACACAAAAGTACTATTATAAAGGGTTGTATGCTCAACACCATGGTGATTCTGATGAGCAGCTAATTTGGATATGGTTGTGTTCCTCTTGTTGCTTCCTTTCACTAATTTAAGCATGAGGGATGGTAAGAGACTGCCGTTAGTCTACACAACTAGTTCATATGATAGGTCACTATCTGAAGCAAAATCAGTATCGTTTTTCATTTGTTTGTTTTTGCTGTTGCTTACCTCAACTTCTATTTTTTTCCTATTTGGATAAATAGCAAATCCTTCCAGATTATTTTCATAAGGCTCTAATATTTCCAACCTGATCTCTGTCGTCCTGCTCCCTCTGTTCAAACATTCTATTTAATAATATATTTGAACAAAAGCATCATTTTAAAGCAGCAATGTTTACAATGGTGATGGCTTGATTCATTTGTTTATTTAAAGTAGTTGTCTCCACAATGACTTCACTTATTTATTCATCTAAAGTATTTGCTTCAAGACTCAGAGCAACCCGAGAAGGTTGAAAGTTTTCTTGGAATCATGGAAGGTCAAGCTGAAAGGATGCTTTCAAGTTATTTAAATCCACATGTGAAACCTGGAGAGGGTGAGTAACATGTTTTACATTATACATCAAGTAGGCATAAGGACTAGGATCTGTGTCTCCTCACCCGTGGACTGGTGCTCTCTCCCGTCACCATTTTGCTACTTCTTACTTTATGATTTCTGTCATCGTTAAGGCTTCCAGTGTGATCCATTCCACAAGGTAATTTTAGCTTAATATCCCATGGGAAGTGTGATGCTTTCCCCCTTGCACCTTAGTTTTTGCTGGGAAAGCCTAGGGAATACGGAAATCAAGTAGGCTGCCTCATGATCCCATCATTGGACCCTGAGTTTAACTTTTCCACTTGACTCATTTGGTATTTTTCACAATAACTATTTTTTATGAGATGATTCCTTATTTTGTCTTATTTTCCATGCTTAAATGTGCCAATCCTTGTTCAGATGCATACGCTGGAAAACAACCTGGGAAACAGCTTAGGAAAACAACATAATTTCTGCGCTGCTTGTTAGTTTCATTGTTTTTTATAAAACATATGGATCTTGCTTATAAATATATTTGTATGCATCTAGTTCAGAGGGACAATAGAATATTTATAGTGATTTTTATGCCATTTCTTTATTTTCAACATCTAAAACTACATTTTATGATTATTTTTATCTACTTTTCTTTTTCCTCTAGCTCTTTAAGACATTAATAGTTGATTTTGCACCAGCCCTTGACTTACTTGACTTCTTCAAGCAAGGCAGGGGCTTGTTTTCCCAATTTGGTTGACCCATGTGTAATTTCCTTTAATAGATGAGGGAATTTCAATTTCTTTCATGACATTTAAGTTGTATAGGACACCTTTTTGAATGAAACCTGATGAATTAAATAGAGTTAAATAACATTCAAGAGGAGTTTTTTTCTCTGATATCTAATAGTTGTACATACTTTTGCCAATTGGGATTTTGAAGGTGAAACCAGGGGGCATGGATATAGAAAAGATTGGCTAGCTCTTCACCAAATCAATTTCTTTTCTCTCTTGGGAATGAAGCTGGATACATTTTTCAATGCCCATTGCAGTTAATGTGTCCCTATGACTGAGTTTTAACCAATGGAGTGTGGGTAGAGTAATGTGCACCATTTCCAGGCCTAGGCGTCAAAAGCACCTCACACTCTATTCATTCCACAAATATTATTAAGTGTCCACCATGTTCCAGGCCCTTGTAAGTGATTAAAGTGATGCTGTTGTCAAAAGGATGTCAACAGATAGGATTTAAGAATATAAAGTTTCTTTAACGGCAAAGAATATAAAAACTTATTTGCAAAACTCCCCTAACCCCCAATTCTAGGTGCTTGACAAATTTATAGTACATCTTTACTTTTAACAGCTTTATAGAGGTATAATTTATGTGCAAAGAAGTACACATGTTGAATATGTTCAATCCGATGAGTTTGGACAGTTCCAAATCCTTGTGATAACCATTACCACAATGAAGTTAATAGATATATCCAACACCTTCCCTTTTATTGTGGTAAGGACACTTAACTTGAGAGATATCTTCTTAATAAATTTTGAAGTGTACAATATTTTGTTAACTATAGGCACTGTGTTGTACAGCAGATCTCTAGAACTTATTCAACTAGTATGACAAACTTTATATCCACTGAACAACAACTCTCTGTTTCCATCTTCGCCCCCCACCCCTGGCAACCACTATTGTATTCTTTGTTTTCTTGAGTTTGATTATTATGGATACCTCATGTGGAGGAATCATGCAGTATTTGTCCTTCAGTGACTGGCTTTTCCTAAATGAGCAAAGAACTTGAACAGATGTTTCTCCAAAGAAGACATGGTATATCTTAATGAGATTAATTCAGAAAAGCTGGGAAGACGGGCTCAGGAGGAGGTAAGAGTGGTGATCTCAAACGAGGACTTAAAAGGACCCTGAGTTTATTTTCCTTTGCTTTAATGAGGCTAATATCAAAGTGGGAGGGCTCAAACCACAGCAACAAAAAAGAGGAACCATTGGGTGGCCTTACTGCAGAGTGGGGATGCTGGGACACCCTGCAAACAACATGGTAGGGGAGCTGTGGCTCTACGAGGAGGTTGGTTAAGGTTTGGTGGTGATAAACAACACGGTTTTCTGCACTTAATAAATAAGAGCACAATGTACTGTTATATTTGGCAATTGTTTCAATGAGGTCTTGTTTTTGTTCAAGCAGTTTCACTGGCAGCTTCGTATCTTCCTGGAGTCATGGAAGTCAGGAAAACTTATTCTTCTCACTAGCTGTAGGCGTCTGTACCTCTTGCTCTGTGTAGCCATCATTGTCCCATTTGTTTCCTCCATCAGAGGAGTTTCACTGTATCTGTTGGTGTTTTCTGTCAAACCCCATTTCCCTTGTGTCCATTCTCAGCGATGGTAAATGAAACAAACATATAGGACCTATCATTATTTGCCTGCAGTGGATTCAAATAGGTAGTCCAATAAATAAGAAAGCAATCGAATAAAGTTATAAACAAAATAATATGGACAATTCTAAGAAGGAAATAGATTAGGTGATGGACAGTGCAACTGTTGGTCCATGGTATGCCTCTTCAATAAAATTAGAATATGACACTTTCTCTGAGCATATGCCACAGAGTTTGGGGAGCAGAGAGCTAAAGGTCAACTCCTACTGACCTCCCTTGGTTGGATGCCTTTGTGAAGGTACAACCTGCACAATGTTCTTTGTGTAAGTATGACCTACATAATGTCCTTTGTATAGGTAAAACTTGTACAATATCCCGTACACCCTGCAGTATGTTTGTGGCAACCATGGTGATAAGATAGAGCACAATTTTAGATAATGTGGTGGGAGAGGATGCTGAGGCTGAAGGATGAAAATGTACTAGCTTTTTAAAATTGGAGGAGAGTTTTAGAAAGAAACATCAACATAGGCAAAACCCCTAAAACAGAAGTGCTCTGCCTATTGTAAAAATCAATAAACAAAGAAAGACCAGTGAAATGACAGGTAGTGAGCAGAAACAGTGGGTGAAGATAGAGATGGAAGCAAATTTTCCGGCCAGGCAAGATTTAGATGCCAAGTATAGAATTTGTGTTTTATTCTGAGTGCAGTATTCATTGAAGGGTTTTTAGAAGTGAAATTATATAATCTGATGGACATCATGGCTTCTGTGTATAGAATGCAGGCTGGTGGAAGAGTCCAGATGAGAGGTTACTGTGGCTTGAACTGGTTGGAAGTAGAGCTGGAATGATGAAGCAGATGGGATATACATGTACATACAGACAGGATGGACAGAATGTCTTTGCTTGCTCATCAAGACCTCAGATGAGGAAACTAAGACTCAGAGATGCTGAACTTGTCAAAGGTCAAAGAGCCAGTAAATGTCAAGGCAGGTTTCAAACTCAGGTCTGTATGACTCCATTTCCCACACTCTTAACCATCATGCCATGCTACAGTTCTTGGTGCATAGAAGATCCTCACAGCTCCTCATCAAGTTAAGTTGCCAGTATGTTAGTACTTAATAAACAAGGCTTGCCAAATGATAAAATGAATGAAATAGTCAATAAACTCTACACAGAGGAATTGTATGTTAATTGTTGCCCCCTGAAGATACTGTCTGAATCAGGAATAATATGGCACAGAGGGGTAGGTTCTAGCCCTTGCACTGCCATTGTATACTGTGTTTAGAAATCTCATCCAACTTATCTGAGCCACCATTTCCTCACCTATTTAGTCTGGTAATTGGACTGATTGCTGAGATCCATTCTAGGTTTAAGATTCTATCCAGTTTGTAATGTTCTCTTGGAGTCATGCGATGGGGACCATTTGGAAGCTATAGTGATGCCTATGGTCATGCAGGCTCTGTACTTCACTACTCTAGGGGCACTATTCACTGATTGCAATGTCAACATTGTCTCCTGGAGTTGTGCATGTGGTAGGGCCATTCTTTCCTCACTGTCCTCCTGCATATGTTTCTTGGGGTGTGGTTTTGTTGGGTGAGCTGATATGGCTGTGAAACTCATGAAACATGTGGGGCCAGGCTAGAAGGGTTATTTGGAATGAGTGGGTTTTAAGAGCATGGTATCATATTAAAACTGTGTCCTAACTACCCAGGACTATATTCAAAAGGTGAAGAAGGAAGGGAACACAGAATGCTTCACTTCATAGAGCCCTGTGGCTGTTTTATTTTATCTATCTATCTATCTATCTATCTATCTATCTATCTATCTATTATCTATCACCTATCTATCTCTATCATCTACCTATTTGATGTGAGCATAGTGTGCTATCCAGGACTGGGTCTCTTATTGTAACAGTCTTTAAGATCCTGAGATAGCCCTGGACATTAAGGATAGCTGTTTTTATTTGAATGATTTACACTAAGTCACCTGGCAGCCAGCCAGCTAGCTGATCATCCAACTGACCCAATAAGCAATGAATAAAATACAATAAATATCTGACTTAAATACTGAATGACAATGTTTTTCCACCAGATGAACACTGAACACATTCATGCTGGAACATGAGCTACATAGCTCATCACAACTACTGAACAACAAAAACCAGCTTGATTTTCTTTTCTCCTCTCAACTAATACTTTATTCAAAACTATAAATTATTCTGATTTCAAAATTGCATCTGTTATAATTTCCCCTGCTCTCCTTCTATTCCCTCCTCCAAAATGTCATTCCTGTGTAGATTTAAAAAAATGCTACTGGAGTGTGTAGAATATTGAAAGGATCTGGGTTTAGAAAACATGGGTTTAAATATCTTTCTGCTTTTTTATAACATGTGTGATCTGGTTATGAAGCTCAACCTGCCTTGTTTTCTCTTTCTTCAATTTGTTTAATGAGAATAATAGAGTCTGAGCTAATGCATGTGAAAGTAATTGGTGGGTACTTGGCACATAGTAAACACGTAATAAATGTTTGTTGAACCCTAACTCAGTTAAATAAAAAATAAGAGCACTGACTGGGCAAGATTTGGGAACAAACTACGGACAGCTCAAAGGGTTTTCTTCCCTTTTGCTTTGTGTCTGCTCCAAGGTGACAACTTCAGTCATGACTATAGCTCCTTTTGTCTCTTTAAATCCAACAATTTTTACCCTAATCTTCTCTGACATAGTTAGGGAATGGTCATTGGAAAGAAATTTCTCCAAATAGTATCAACATGATCAACCTTATGCTAATTTGAATCATGCTTATTTGAAATGGTGAGATTACAACAGCCCTAGGGAAGCCTTGTTTAATGTATACAACTAGAAATAATGTGAAACCTTTCAAATTAAAAATTCACTGAGAAGAGGAGAATTCCAAAGTTAAAGGACTCAGTAGATAGTAAAGTGTATTTACTTCCTTGCTCCCACTTAGCTGGTGAACAGAAATACTCAGCGTGCTTTGAGCAATGTGAGCTTTGCATAATATAAGTCCTTAGGTAACACATCCCTTACAAGAATGCATTATGCAAGTAGTAAGCCAAGAGAAAGAAAATTATAAGAGAATAATAATGAAAATAAGAGATGTTATGGTTATCTAAATATATAAGGAGGGGAAGGATACATTACTAAGGAAAAGGTTAAAAAAAAAAGGTGAAAATATAACTCATAAGCTTCTAATCTTGATTGAAGTTCCTTTCTTTGTATACTAGAAGCCTGGGTTTTTCTGATACTTAGAAGCATGCCAGAGGTGTGAACATACTTTGTAAGTCAGAGAATCCCTGGTAAGGTAATTCTTGTCTAGGCTGGGGAGATAGCCGTGTTTCATTAAACAGGAATGAAACTGTTTGGATCTAGCAAATATTGTGTCTATTAATGAATGCCAACATAGTGACATTTATTTATATTTTGTTCTAAAATGTGCACTTCTCAAATGTACGTTTTAAGATCAAGATATAAATATTTACATACATTTTTGTCCTTGTAAATAGTACTACTTTTATGTAATACATAGCCCCCTTTAATGGGACAGGAATCTTATTCATATTGCCTGCAGGTCTTTCAAAACTGCTGCAAAGTAGACATCATTATCCCCTTCCTGAAAAGGTTGAAACTGAGGCTCAGAAAAGTTAGGCAACTTGTTCAGAACCACAGAGATGGAAAGTGGCAGAGCAGAGATTTGAATCCAGGTCTGGCTTCCTAGCCATGCACCTTGTTGTCCCAGCCAAGATACCACTTTGGAGATGCTTACTCCCAACTGAAGCTCAAATAGGAGGAAGTTGGTTTTCAGCACTAGCCTCACAAACACAAACCTAAACATGAGAGACACCACAGGCGCCTAGTGCTGTTTTGTAGTGGTCTTTAAATTATTTGGAGTAGTACCTGGAGAGCATCTCTCCTCAATGTGACCCGTTTACCATTTCCATCTTAAAGAAATAGGAAACCATCCTTTCCAGCACATCACACTCTAAGTGCTGGCCTAAACTCAGTTGGGACACCCAACTGCCAAAAGCCATCTTTCTGCTTTTTGTGCGGCTGATACAAGCTGAAACTGAAACAGTATTAAGAGCCTTGATTTTTCTCCACATGAGTTCTTATTTTCAAGATCTACCTTCTCTGGAATCTTTCACTCCCTCAGTTCTTGTGTCCACCAGAGGTCATTGTACCACTGCAACTCACATGGCCATCCCTGGCCCCGTCCTTGGATATGGTCTATACAGCATGGTTAATGAGAGAGACATATGCCCAGAAAGGGGAATTTGAAATTCCATTATTTATTTTGTAGGGAGGAGGATGGATGGTGAGGTTGAATAACACTTTAAGATGGTTTGAAGGACATCTCAATGTGTAGAGGCCTACTGAAATGCTGCAATGAGTCACTATGTTTTGAGTACCAGGAAGAGTTGAACTGTGTTTGGCACTTTGCCCCATATCCTCTTCAGATAAGCCCTGGAATCATGTTTGGAGGACCTGGGACAGTGCAGGGACATGTTGCCATTGTCTCATTTGGAGCCAAGGTAATGTTAACACACAGAGCATCTCCAGCAGGAAGAGCTCAATCAGAGCCAGGTGGACCTGGTGAAATTGCTACTTGTTCAAGGGAACAAAAAGAGGAAGCCCAAGTAAAACACAAGACAAAAAGTGTAGTGGACTGATGACAGACAGGTAGGAGCAGAACTTGAAGCACTGCTGTAGTGACAGTGTTAGAGAGACTCTTTATCCCAACCCTGAGTAGAAACTTGTGGAAACTCTGAGACTCCTTAAAGGGTCTCCTGAAAATGGGTATCATTTAGATGAGAGATTGGAAAATGTAAGAACATATCATTTTTATATCCAAGTTTTTCACAAGAAAATGTGTCATTTCAATAGAGAGGTCTCTTTTCAGAAAAGTTAAGGCCCCAGGATGAATAACAAAGCAAAGATCTGTATATGGTACTGGCTCTCACCTTTCTACCTCCCACCTTTCTTCCTGATGATACAAATGTGTCTTCCATGATAAATTCTTGGGAAGTGTGGGACATCAGGTGGATTATATGCCAAATGAATAGAACTGTAAAATGAAAATTCTGTAACTGTGACCCATAAGAAGAAGATATGTTTTATATATTTTCTGATGCTAGGACTGATAGAAGAGGAGTTTGAGGTTTGTTATAGGAAGGGCAAATGTGTGTTTGGATGTATATGTCTGTCCGTTTCTCACAACATTCTAAATCCAAATGTAAATTGCTTAGAGCTACTCTTAGGCTGTCTTAGTAGAAACACAGACCCTGCACACTTTTAGAGTGTAATTTAATGTTCTATGAATCACTTGGCCTAAATCCACCATTTTAAATCAGAATTGGCAAATTAAAGCCCTATGGCCAAACCCAGCATGCTACCTGTTTTTTAAATAAAGTTTTATTGAAACACAACCGTGCTCATTGTATTAATCTGTTCGCACGCTGCTAATAAAAACCTACCTGAGACTGGGTAATTTATAAAGGAAAGAGGTTTAATTGACTTACAGTTCAGCGTGACTAGAAGGCCTCAGGTGTTGTGGGAAGTCAGGGACCCCAAACGGAGGGAAGGGCTGAAGCCGTGGCAGAATATAAATTGTGAAGATTTCATGGACATTTATTAGTTCCCCAAATTAATACTTTTATAATTTCTTATGTCTGTATTTACTGCAATCTCTGAACATAAATTGTGAAGATTTCATGGACACTTATCACTTCCCCAGTCAATATCCTTGTTATTTCCTATGCCTGTCTTTACTTTAATCTCTTAATCCCGTCAACTTTTTCGCAAGCTGAGGAGGATGAATGTCGCCTCAGGACCCTGTGATTGTGTCAACTGCACAAATTATTTGTAGAGCATGTGTGTTTGAACAATATGAAATCTGGGCATCTTAAAAAACAGCAGGATAACAGCGATGTTCAGGGAACAAGAGAGGTAACTTTGAACTGGCCGCCGGTGAGCTGGATGGAACAGAGCTATATTTCTCCTCTTTCAAAAGCAAATAGGAGAAATATCACTGAATTCTTTTTCTCAGCAAGGAACATCCCTAAGAAAGAGAATGCACCCTGAGGGTAGGCCTGTGAACGGGCCCCCTTAGAAGCCTGCCGTCTTTTATGGTCGAAGCCGAAGGGATGAAATAAGCCCCAGCCTCCTATAGCGCTCCCAGGCTTATTAGGACTAGGAAATTCACGCCTAATAAATTTTGGTCAGACAGGTTGTCTGCTCTCAAACCCTGTTTCCTGATAAGATGTTATCAATAACAATGCGTGCCCAAAACTTCATTAGCAATTTTAATTTCACCACATCCGGTGGTCCTGTGATCTCGCCCTGCCTCCACTTGCTTTGTGATATTTTATTACCTTGTAAAGTATGTGATCTCTGTGACCCATACCCTATTCGTGCACTCCCTCCCCTTTTGAAAATTGCTAATAAAAACTTGCTGGTTTTACGGCTCAGAGAACATCACGGATCCTGCAGACATGTGATGTCTCCCCCGGACACCCAACTTTAAATTTCTTTCTCTTGTGCTCTTTCCCTTTATTTCTCAGACCAGCCAAGACACCTAGGAAATAGAAAAGAACCCATGATAAATATCGGGGGTGGGGCTCCCCCCGATACTCAAGAAACTAACAATCACGGCAAAAGTGGAAGCAAGACGTCCTTCACATGATGGCAGCAAGGAGTTGTGCCATGCAAAGGGGGAAAAGCCCCTTATAAAACCATCGGATCTTGTGAAAACTCACTCACTATTACAAGAAGAGCAGCATGGAGGTGAACGCCCCCGTGATTCAGTTGCCTCCCACTGGGTCCCTCCCACGACACATGGGGATTATGGGCTATAGAGGATATGAGGAAATATCTTATTCAAGATGAGATTTGCGTGAGGACACAAAGCCAAACCATATGACTCATTCATTTATGTATTGTCTGTGGCTGCTTTTGCACTGTAATGCAATGTTGAGCACTTGTAATAGACCACATAGCCCAGAAAGCTGAAAATATTCACTCTCTGGACCATCACAGAAAAGGTTTGACGAACTCTGATTTAGATGAATAGTGTGGGAGTCAGGCAGGTTATACTGAAGCTGGATGTCTTAATCACTTCCACGACTGCACTTCCGGGATGTCACTTTCACTTGGGTCTAACTCACAGGTCACTTCTCATTACTCTTTTTCGAAATAGACTTTATTTTTTGCAAATGTTTTAGGTTCACAGCTAAAACGGAGTAGAAAGTACAAGGATTTTCCATAAACCACTTGCCCCACACATACATAGCCTCCCCCATTGTCAACATTCCTCACCAGAGTGATATACTTGTTATCAACGAACTTACACTGATACATCATCACTCGGAGTCCCATAGTCTACATTAGGGTTCATTCTTGGTATTGTACATTATATGGATTTGAACAGAATGCATGTGCCTGTCATTATGGGGTCATGCAGAGTAGTTTCACTGCCCTAAAAATCCTCTGTTGTCTGTTTTCGTTCCTCCTTCCCCTCTACTCCTGGCAATCACTGATCTTTTTATTGTCTCCATAGTTTTGCCTTTTCCTGAATTGTGATAGAGTTGGAATCATACAGTATGTAGCACTTTCAGATTGACTTCCTTCACTTGGTAATTTAAGTTGGATTTAAGTTTCATCCAGGTGTTATCCTGGCTTGATAGTTCATTTCTTTTTAGTGCTGAATAATATTCCATTATCTGGCTGTACTACAATTTATTTACTTCTTCACCTATTGAATGACATATTGGTTCTTTCCAATTTTTGGCAATTATGAGTAAATTTGTGGTGACTGTCTGTGTGTAGGCTTCTGTGTGGACACAGACATAGGTTTTCATGTCTTGGGTAGATAACACGGAGTTCTTTGTTGTTGTCTTTGTATCTCCCTAGGAAAGTCCTTAGACCTCTTGTCTTATTTACATTCATTTTCTAGCTGACCTTATTTTGGTCTTGACAATTTCAAATACTTAAAAAATACTAACTTCTAAACTTAGTCTTCTGCCTAAACCTCTCTTCTGGATTCCAGACTTCAATACCCAATTGCCTACTTGACTCCTCCATTAGTATGTCTAATAATTACTTCAAAATTGATGTGTCAGAAACTCCAGATTTCCTCTCTCCAAACATACAACTGTCTCAGTTTTTCTGTTTTCAGTAAATAACAACTCCATGTCTCCAGTTGCTCAGGATAAAAAGTTCAGAAATTTCTCCCACATCTCACATGATTCTTTAGCAAACTGTTGGCTCTACCTTCACAGTATCTTTATAATCTGCTCCCTTCTCACCACCTCCATGGTTGCCACCCTGATCCAAGCTACCATTATTGCTCATTGAGATTTAGCCATGCCTTTCTAACTTTATTGCATCTACACTTACCAACCTCCAGTGTATTTTCAACACAGTAGTCAAAGTGATTCTGTAAAATTAAGAGGTTCTTGTTGACTATAATCATGCCACTGTGCAATAGGACACCAGAACTTATTCTTTCTTTCTAATTGTAACTTTTCATCTGCTGACCAACCTCTTACCATGCCCCTCTTCCCCCTCCCCTTCCCAATTACCAGTAACCACTATTCTATTCACATGTATCGAAATATCACATTTTACTTACTCCATAAATGTGTAGAAATACTACGTGTCAATTAAAAATAAAAATAATAAAAAGAGATTCCTGTTACTAATGACAATAATTACAAGGGGCAAATTAAGACAGCTTTTGCTTCATTGTTCCATGTATATAATTGAGGGAATACATCCAGGTTACCATTTATCTATTTACTGAGTATTTCACAAATGTGTGTCAGTTTCCAATAATGGTAGTAGTAGTAGTCATAGTAATGGAAATAATTCTTTGCTAGAAAATTTCCCAGATTCCAAAAGATTATAAATAAGAGTCTCAGTGCTAATTGTTTACAACAGTACCTCTGTAGCATTGTGGTGAGCCAGGAGAAATGTCTGCTTAGGGATACTTCAGGTTAAGTATCTCCAAAAGAGGTACTTAAGGGGTAACGGGAAAAGGGGATTGATAGCAAAAGTATATCAATATAGTGTCTATACGTCAGGATGGGAAGAATGGGATTAGATTATCAGATACAAGTCAGATTGTCAAAAGTATATGGAACGATTATAAATTGTAACACCAAGTCACTGTAGCACACCCATGTTCATAGCAGGGTTGTTTACAATAGCCAAAAGGTGGAAGCAACCCAAGAATTTATTGATGGGTAAAGGGACAAACAAAATGCAATGTATGTATACAATGGAATATCACTCACCTTAAACAGGAAGGGAATTTTGATACATGCTGCGACATAGATGGACCTTGAAGACGTTACTGTAAGCAAAAAAACTCACAAAAGTACGAATATTGTATGATTCCATGTCTACGGAATACCTAGAGTAATCCAACTCATAGAGAACAGTGGTTGCCAGGGACTGGGAGAGGGAGTAACATGGAGTTAGTGTTTAATGGGATTGGAATTTCAGTTTAGGAAGATGAAACAGTTCTAGAGATGGACGATGGTGATGGTTGTACCACAATGTGATTATACTCAATGCAAGAGAACTTTACATTTAAAAATGATAAAAATGCTCAATCTTATGTATATTTATCATAATAAAAAAGGGAAGTCTTGTATTTTTCTGAAGAAAATCTTTTAAAAGTTCCTCATTGCACTCAGAGTAAACGCCAGTGTCCATGCCTTGGACTACAAGGCCCTGTATCATTGGCCTCCCTCCTCTACCTCTCCAGCATCATCCCTACCACTTTCCGCATGCTCCACTCTGCTGTAGGGCACTCCAAATGCATTATTCACTCAGGCCTTGGCTCTCAGCATCCCCTCTTCTGACAACAAATTTTCCCTAGATCTTTCCATGACATGCCTCTTTTCTTTCAGGTCTTTGCTCAAATGCCACCAGATCGGTAAGGCCTTCCTTAATAACTTCCTCTTAAATTATAATCCTGGTATTTAGCATTCGTCTACTGCTCTTTCTGCCATAACTCTTATATTCCTGACACATTACTTGCTTAATTTAATTGTTGTCTGCAACCATCATCCCCTGCAATGGAATTTGAGCTTTATGACAGAAGTGATTTTGTCAATTTTTGGATGGCTGAATGCCCAGTGCCTAAAGCATTCAAACTTATGTTGTAAAGAATATCTAAGGCAAAAATGAATAAACGAATGAAATTATTAAATTAAATTAAATAAAAAGTCAGGTGCCTAAATTTAGCAAGGAGCCACCTGTTTTTCTCCCTTGAACTGAGACTTAGCTAATCTTAATACATTGTCAAGTGTCATCCAGATTTATCAACAACCTATGACTTGAATACAGGACTTATTTCTCTCAACCAGGGCTCTTTGCTTTTCATCATGCTGCACATCAAGGAAATAACCCTCATTATGCTTTCATCTTCCATCCCTCTGCTTTGTCATCATGATAAACAACAACTTGATAATATTTAATACCAGTTCATCATAGGCTTCATGCTTTTGGTCTGCTCTTGAATAGTCCACAACTATTTCAGCATGGTGGCTCCATTTGACGTATCATGCACCAAACACAGGAGGCCATTGTAGATAGAGAAATCAGGGACTTATTAAAACCTGGAGTCTGAAAATCTCATTTCATTCTACCCCCTACTTTAAAAAAAGACCACATGTAGCTAGTTGAAAGCTGCATTTTCAGGAAGGAGGTCTCTTCTCTAATCACTTCCAGGACTTGGTTGGATGTGACTGCTGTTCTGGGATTCTAGTGAATAAGTTCCCTGAGCCTGGAGGCCAACTGGAGTTGAAGCTCTAGAGGAGAAAAGCTGTTCAATTCAGAGCTGTCAGCACGTCTTTCTCTATGATTTACTCTCCATAACCTATCATGCTCTTTTTTTTTCTTTTGGTATAATAGAAGACTTTCTGGAAGAATGGGGCCCATTCAGAGCAGTCACCACAAACATAGATTTCCTTGTTAATACTCATTTGAGCCAAAGTATACTTCTCAGTAAATAGGATTGGGAAGAAATGGAATAGTTGAATCAGACAACATTTGTTATGTGGGAATTTTTAATACATTCATATTAACTCAGCCAAACAAAATCCCTCTTTTCTATTTTGGCACTAAACATGGGTGGCATTTTGACACGATGGCCAGAACACATGAGTTTATCATGGAAATGAGGTGAGAGCATATCTTGGGTGGGGAAGTAGAAAAAGAGTGGATTGATATTAGTCCTGGCCCCCTACATTGAAGGCCCTCCCCAGAGCCCCTGAAAGAACAGGAATAGTACATTAGGTGCAGAGATCCAGCCAGCTCTGTCTTTTGACCTTGGCTGCCACGTCAAAAATGGATTTTGTAAAGAATCAGGCTGACCCCATCATTCATCCATCATTGGCCCTGGAAGCGATGTCTACACAACAACAAAACAATTGAGTGATTCAGGCGCAGCTACACCAGGGAGTTCCCAATCTGTTGTTGCTTCCAATAGTTTCAAGGCATGTTACAAAATTTTACCCACTGTGGTTTTGTTTTTTTTTTTTTTACAAATTAAGGTAAATGTATTTTATAAAGAACTGAAAAAGAAAAGATTCTGTTTGAAATGAAAACTTCAAAAGGAGTAAGGATCACCCATCTATACAAGGCCCACGTAAACAATGGAGATCGAAAGAATTCATTAATCCACTGGTTATTTGGACTTCAACAGACCAAATAGCCCTTTTGGTGAGCTTTTTAAAAACTGAACTATGTCTACATTTTATATTTCCTTGAGAAACATTCTGTTGTATTAAATGAAAAGTGAGAGTGAATTATTATTATGAGAAAGGGATTTTTTAATCAAGCAAACAGAGCTTTTCTTTTTTCCTCCTTTCCTCCATCTCTTCCTTCATTCCTTTCACTGAGGAGAGGGAAGCTATTTACAAGTCATTTGAATACAATAGTGCTTTGTAATCTAGGGAGATAGGTGAATATTTAGGTTTATAAGAAAATTTTTGTTCATACCACTAAGACACTTGGCTAGGCTTTGAGTTTTTAGTAATAAAAAGGGGGTAGGATGAAACTTCATGTATTCAATTGTAATTCATTGTCCTCAATGTGCCTCCAATCATTTTTCGATATCTCCAAAGTCTTTCCCAATCAAGAATAAATGAACAGCATCACTATGGCAAATAATCTCTCCAGTTCTAACATCATGCATTTGGCAAGTCACATACGTCTGTGAGCCTCAAAGTTTTAAAACCTATATCCTGTATTTCCTACTTCTCTGGGAAGCTGTAAGTGTTCATTGAAAATATTTTGAGACGTAAGAGTTAAATAAAAGTGGCTTATCTCAGTGGTGAAATGGAATCCTAGAATTACAGTTTATACATTTGATTTCAGTTGCTTTCATATTAACTTTGCAATTGTAAGTAAGAATTCTTAATCTCTGTGCATATAAAACTCCAGACAATAGCATTAGGTTATTAATGAAATTATTAATATGATAAGAAAATAAACCAATACGTGGAAAACATTTAGCATAGCATCTGGTGCAAAAATAAGTCCTCAATAAAGGCTAATTGCAATTTGTATTTCTAGAGATAATGATAAAAGAGGATTAAAATACTTAAATAGGAGAAACATTTCTTATTTGCATTATATAATGCAAAAGTAAAGCTCTTTACCACAGATTTCCTAGTTATCATGTGTTCTAAATTAATAGAATCCAAATTAAAAAGGGAATTTGGTTTATTTGGTTTTAAAGCAAAATTCATAGTGAAAGATATGGTTATATAAACAATTAGGGATAGAGACAATACAAGTCATATCTGAAAAAAGTGAAAACAAGCTATTAATGTTGTTGGTCATTTAAGCTCAAAGCAGATCTCTCCTCTCTGAACTCGGTCTCCCGAGAAGATTCCATCCATTGCAAGCCTTTGTACATTACATAGGTCTCATTATCAGTCTTCAGCCTGGACCTTTCTTCAGAGCTCCAGCCCTCATGTGTTCTCATTTCCTCTTGAGTGAATAGCAGGCACCTCAAACTTAATTCCTCTGAATTGGAACCTTTGATTTCTCCTTGGAATCTTTTGCTCCTCAGTCTCTATCTCTGGTCAATGGCATCATAGACTCATAGACACAGACAGAAATCTAGATAACATTCTTGAACTTTCCCTCTCTTACAACTGTTATTTGTTCAATCATCAATTCCTTTGATTCTATCTACTTAATCTGTATTTAATCTGTATATTTATTTTTCCCATTTCTACCACACTTCAGTCTACCTTATTCTCTTGCCCAAACTCTTGCAATAGCCTCTTGATAAGTTTCCCCAATTCCACTCTTAGCTCTCTTTAATCTACTTTCCATATAGCTCCAGAATGTTATTTTACAGAAGAAAATTGGACCATGCAACTTCCAAGCTTCAAATCATTTGACCCAAATCATAGAATAAAATCCCTGTCCCTTAACTTCGCCTACAAGACTGCACGGGCTGGCTCTAGCTCAGTGGGTTCTAACCATGTGTACTTTTTATTAGTTTTCCAACAAGCTGAGGCCAAGTTCCTTCTCGTCTTTGAATATTTTACAAAGTTTTTTGTCTGCCTAGAATTTTCTTGCCTCTCACCTTCATATGCCTACATTCTTCTCATTTTAGGGGGAGTGGGGATAGGGCTCAAGTTGTAATGACTTTTCCAGACTATTCTATCTAAATAGATATCTACCTCAGTGTTCTCTGTTTCAGAACTGTGTTATGTACATAACACTTACACAAATTGAATTATGGGGTTTGTTCTTGATTTACTTCATATTGTCTGTCTTCTCATTATGCTTTAAGCTCTATGAGGGAATATCCTTTTCTGTTCATAAATGATGCTCAATTTCTATGACAAGCACAGGGCTTGTCCTAGGAATTCAATAAGTATACAAAAAATGACATTTTAAAACTTGGAAAGATGTGCCTGATAAAGGACTGTTATCCAAAGTATATAGAGAACTCTCAAAGCTCAACAATATGGAAATAGGCAAACTGATTAAAAATGAGCCAAAGACTTTAACGGACATCTCACCAAAAATGATACACAGATGGCAAATAAGCATATGAAAAAATGCTCCACATCATCTGTCATCAAGGAAAGTGCAATTTAAAACCATAAGATACCACTATACACCTATTTGAATGGCCAAAATCCAGAACACTGACAACACCAAATGCTGATGAGGATGTGGAGCAACAGGAACTCTCATTGATTGCTGGTGGAAATGCAAAATGGTACAGCCATTTTGGAAGACTGTGGCAGTTTCTTACAAAACTAAAAATACTCTTAGCAAATGATACAGCAATTGTACTCCTTGGGATTTACTCAGAGGAGTTGAAAACTTATGTCCACATAAAAACCTGCACATGAGCAAGATGGCCGAATAGGAGCAGCTCCAGTCTCCAACTCCCAGCGCGAGCAACACAGAAGACCGGTGATTTCTGCATTTTCAACTGAGGTACTGGGTTCATCTCACTGGGGAGTGCCGGACGATCGGTGCTGGTCAGCTGCTGCAGCCCGACCAGCGAGAGCTGAAGCAGGGCGAGGCATTGCCTCACCTGGGAAGTGCAAGGGGGAAGGGAGTCCCTTTTCCTAGCCAGGGGAACTGAGACACACAATACCTGGAAAATCGGGTAACTCCCACCCCAATACTGCGCTTTAAGCAAACAGGCACACCAGGAGATCATATCCCACACCTGGCCGGGAGGGTCCCACACCCACGGAGCCTCCCTCATTGCTAGCGCAGCAGTCTGTGATCTACCGGCAAGGCAGCAGCGAGGCTGGGGGAGGGGCGCCCGCCATTGCTGAGGCTTAAGTAGGTAAACAAAGCTGCTGGGAAGCTCGAACTGGGTGGAGCTCACAGCAGCTCAAGGAAACCTGCCTGTCTCTGTAGACTCCACCTCTGGGGACAGGGCACAGTAAACTAAACAAACGCAACAGACACCTCTGCAGACGCAAACGACTCTGTCTGACAGCTTTGAAGAGAGCAGTGGATCTCCCAACACGGAGGTTGAGATCTGAGAAGGGACAGACTTCCTGCTCAAGTGGGTCCCTGACCCCTGAGTAGCCTAACTGGGAGACATCTCCTACTAGGGGCAGTCTGACACCCCACACCTCACAGGGAGGAGTACACCCCTGAGAGGAAGCTTCCAAAGCAAGAATCAGACAGGTACACTCGCTGTTCAGAAATATTCTATCTTCTGCAGCCTCTGCTGCTGATACCCAGGCAAACAGGGTCTGGAGTGGACCTCAAGCAATCTCCAACAGACCTACAGCTGAGGGTCCTGACTGTTAGAAGGAAAACTATCAAACAGGAAGGACACCTACACCAAAACCCCATCAGTACATCCCCATCATCAAAGACCAGAGGCAGATAAAACCACAAAGATGGGGAAAAAGCAGGGCAGAAAAGCTGGAGATTCAAAAAATAAGAGCGCATCTCCCCGGCAAAGGAGCGCAGCTCATCGCCAGCAACGGATCAAAGCTGGACGGAGAATGACTTTGACGAGATGAGAGAAGAAGGCTTCAGTCCATCAAATTTCTCAGAGCTAAAGGAGGAATTACATACCCAGCGCAAAGAAACTAAAAATCTTGAAAAAAAAGTGGAAGAATTGATGGCTAGAGTAATTAATGCAGAGAAGGTCCTAAACGAAATGAAAGAGATGAAAACCATGACACGAGAAATACGTGACAAATGCACAAGCTTCAGTAACTGACTCGATCAACTGGAAGAAAGAGTATCAGTGATTGAGGATCAAATGAATGAAATGAAGCGAGAAGAGAAACCAAAAGAAAAAAGAAGAAAAAGAAATGAACAAAGCCTGCAAGAAGTATGGGATTATGTAAAAAGACCAAATCTACGTCTGATTGGGGTGCCTGAAAGTGAGGGGGAAAATGGAACCAAGTTGGAAAACACTCTTCAGGATATCATCCAGGAGAACTTCCCCAACCTAGTAGGGCAGGCCAACATTCAAATCCAGGAAATACAGAGAACGCCACAAAGATACTCCTCGAGAAGAGCAACTCCAAGACACATAATTGCCAGATTCACCAAAGTTGAAATGAAGGAAAAAATCTTAAGGGCAGCCAGAGAGAAAGGTCGGGTTACCCACAAAGGGAAGCCCATCAGACTAATAGCAGATCTCTCGGCAGAAACTCTACAAGCCAGAAGAGAGTGGGGGCCAATATTCAACATTCTTAAAGAAAAGAATTTTAAACCCAGAATTTCATATCCAGCCAAACTAAGTTTCATAAGTGAAGGAGAAATAAAATCCTTTACAGATAAGCAAATGCTTAGAGATTTTGTCACCACTAGGCCTGCCTTACAAGAGACCCTGAAGGAAGCACTAAACATGGAAAGGAACAACCGGTACCAGCCATTGCAAAAACATGCCAAAATGTAAAGACCATTGAGGCTAGGAAGAAACTGCATCAACTAACGAGCAAAATAACCAGTTAATATCATAATGGCAGGATCAAGTTCACACATAACAATATTAACCTTAAATGTAAATGGACTAAATGCTCCAATTAAAAGACACAGACTGGCAAACTGGATAAAGAGTCAAGACCCATCAGTCTGCTGTATTCAGGAGACCCATCTCACATGCAGAGACATACATAGGCTCAAAATAAAGGGATGGAGGAAGATTTACCAAGCAAATGGAGAACAAAAAAAGCAGGGGTTGCAATACTAGTCTCTGATAAAACAGACTTTAAACCATCAAAGATCAAAAGAGACAAAGAAGGCCATTACATAATGGTAAAGGGATCAATTCAACAGGAAGAGCTAACTATCCTAAATATATATGCACCCAATACAGGAGCACCCAGATTCATAAAGCAAGTCCTTAGAGACTTACAAAGAGACTTAGACTCCCATACAATAATAATGGGAGACTTCAACACTCCACTGTCAACATTAGACAGATCAACGAGACAGAAAGTTAACAAGGATATCCAGGAATTGAACTCATCTCTGCAGCAAGCAGACCTAATAGACATCTATAGAACTCTCCACCCCAAATCAACAGAATATACATTCTTCTCAGCACCACATCATACTTACTCCAAAATTGACCACGTAATTGGAAGTAAATCACTCCTCAGCAAATGTACAAGAACAGAAATTATAACAAACTGTCTCTCAGACCACAGTGCAATCAAACTAGAACTCAGGACTAAGAAACTCAATCAAAACCGCTCAACTACATGGAAACTGAACAACCTGCTCCTGAATGACTACTGGGTACATAACGAAATGAAGGCAGAAATAAAGATGTTCTTTGAAACCAATGAGAACAAAGATACAACATACCAGAATCTCTGGGACACATTTAAAGCAGTGTGTAGAGGGAAATTTATAGCACTAAATGCCCACAAGAGAAAGCAGGAATGATCTAAAATTGACACTCTAACATCGCAATTAAAAGAACTAGAGAAGCAAGAGCAAACACATTCGAAAGCTAGCAGAAGGCAAGAAATAACTAAGATCAGAGCAGAACTGAAGGAGATAGAGACACAAAAAACCCTCC
This sequence comes from Macaca thibetana thibetana, assembly GCF_024542745.1. Lineage (NCBI taxonomy): Eukaryota > Metazoa > Chordata > Mammalia > Primates > Cercopithecidae > Macaca > Macaca thibetana. The sequence continues at coordinate 22,727,255 of NC_065585.1, forward strand.
AAAAAATCAATGAATCCAGGAGTTGGTTTTTTGAAAAGATCAACAAAATTGACAGACCACTAGCCAGACTAATAAAGAAGAAAAGAGAGAAGAATCAAATCGACGCAATTAAAAATGATAAAGGGGATATCACCACCGAACCCACAGAAATACAAACTACCATCAGAGAATACTATAAACACCTCTGTGCAAATAAACTGGAAAATCTAGAAGAAATGGATAATTTCCTGGACACTTACACTCTTCCAAGACTAAACCAGGAAGAAGTTGAATCCCTGAATAGACCAATAGCAGGCTCTGAAATTGAGGCAACAATTAATAGCCTACCAACCAAAAAAAGTCCAGGACCAGATGGATTCACAGCTGAATTCTACCAGAGGTACAAGGAGGAGTTGGTACCATTCCTTCTGAAACTATTCCAATCAATAGAAAAAGAGGGAATCCTCCCTAACTCATTTTATGAGGCCAACATCATCCTGATACCAAAGCCTGGCAGAGACACAACAAAAAAAGAGAATTTTAGACCAATATCCCTGATGAACATCGATGCAAAAATCCTCAATAAAATACTGACAAACCGGATTCAGCAACACATCAAAAAGCTTATCCACCATGATCAAGTGGGCTTCATCCCTGGGATGCAAGGCTGGTTCAACATTCACAAATCAATAAACATAATCCAGCATATAAACAGAACCAAAGACAAGAACCACATGATTATCTCAATAGATGCAGAAAAGGCTTTTGACAAAATTCAACAGCCCTTCATGCTAAAAACGCTCAATAAATTCGGTATTGATGGAATGTACCTCAAAATAATAAGAGCTATTTATGACAAACCCACAGCCAATATCATACTGAATGGGCAAAAACTGGAAGCATTCCCTTTGAAAACTGGCACAAGACAGGGATGCCCTCTCTCACCACTCCTATTCAACATAGTGTTGGAAGTTCTGGCTAGGGCAATCAGGCAAGAGAAAGAAATCAAGGGTATTCAGTTAGGAAAAGAAGAAGTCAAATTGTCCCTGTTTGCAGATGACATGATTGTATATTTAGAAAACCCCATTGTCTCAGCCCAAAATCTCCTTAAGCTGATAAGCAACTTCAGCAAAGTCTCGGGATACAAAATTAATGTGCAAAAATCACAAGCATTCTTATACACCAGTAACAGACAAACAGAGAGCCAAATCAGGAATGAACTTCCATTCACAATTGCTAGAAAGAGAAAAAAATACCTAGGAATCCAACTTACAAGGGATGTAAAGGACCTCTTCAAGGAGAACTACAAACCACTGCTCAGTGAAATAAAAGAGGACACAAACAAATGGAAGAACATACCATGCTCATGGATAGGAAGAATCAATATCGTGAAAATGGCCATACTGCCCAAGGTAATTTATAGATTCAATGCCATCCCCATCAAGCTACCAATGAGTTTCTTCACAGAATTGGAAAAAACTGCTTTAAAGTTCATATGGAACCAAAAAAGAGCCCGCATCACCAAGATAATCCTAGTCAAAAGAACAAAGCTGGAGGCATCACACTACCTGACTTCAAACTATACTACAAGGCTACAGTAACCAAAACAGCATGGTACTGGTACCAAAACAGAGATATAGACCAATGGAACAGAACAGAGTCCTCAGAAATAATACCACACATCTACAGCCATCTGATCTTTGATAAACCTGAGAGAAACAAGAAATGGGGAAAGGATTCCCTATTTAATAAATGGTGCTGGGAAAATTGGCTAGCCATAAGTAGAAAGCTGAAACTGGATCCTTTCCTTACTCCTTATACGAAAATTAATTCAAGATGGATTAGAGACTTAAATGTTAGACCTAATACCATAAAAATCCCAGAGGAAAACCTAGGTAGTACCATTCAGGACATAGGCATGGGCAAAGACTTCATGTCTAAAACACCAAAAGCAACGGCAGCAAAAGCCAAAATTGACAAATGGGATCTCATTAAACTAAAGAGCTTCTGCACAGCAAAAGAAACTACCATCAGAGTGAACAGGCAACCTACAGAATGGGAGAAAATTTTTGCAATCTACTCATCTGACAAAGGGCTAATATCCAGAACCTACAAAGAACTCAAACAAATTTACAAGAAAAAAACAAACAACCCCATCAAAAAGTGGGCAAAGGATATGAACAGACATTTCTCAAAAGAAGACATTCATACAGCCAACAGACACATGAAAAAATGCTCATCATCACTGGCCATCAGAGAAATGCAAATCAAAACCACAATGAGATACCATCTCACACCAGTTAGAATGGCGATCATTAAAAAGTCAGGAAACAACAGGTGCTGGAGAGGATGTGGAGAAATAGGAACACTTTTACACTGTTGGTGGGATTGTAAACTAGTTCAACCATTATGGAAAACAGTATGGCGATTCCTCAGGGATCTAGAACTAGATGTACCATATGACCCAGCCATCCCATTACTGGGTATATACCCAAAGGATTATAAATTATGCTGCTATAAAGACACATGCACATGTATGTTTATTGCAGCACTATTCACAATAGCAAAGACTTGGAATCAACCCAAATGTCCTTCAGTGACAGATTGGATTAAGAAAATGTGGCACATATACACCATGTAATACTATGCAGCCATAAAAAAGGATGAGTTTGAGTCCTTTGTAGGGACTTGGATGCAGCTGGAATCCATCATTCTTAGCAAACTATCACAAGAACAGAAAACCAAACACCACATGTTCTCACTCATAGGTGGGAACTGAACAATGAGATCACTCGGACTCAGGAAGGGGAACATCACACACCGGGGCCTATCATGGGGAGGGGGGAGGGGGGAGGGATTGCATTGGGAGTTATACCTGATGTAAATGACGAGTTGATGGGTGCAGCACAGCAACATGGCACAAGTATACATATGTAACAAACCTGCACGTTATGCACATGTACCCTACAACTTAAAGTATAATAATAATAAATAAATTTAAAAAAAAAAAAAAAAAAACCTGCACATGAGTGTTTAGAGCAACTTTATTCATAATTGTCAAAACTTGAAAGCAACAAAAATGTCCTTCGGAGGTGAATGGATAAATAAAATGTAGTCTATCCAGGCAATGAAATATCATTAAGTACTAAAAAAAAATGAACTATCAAGCCACGATAACACATGGAAGAAATGTAACTGCATTTTACTAAGTGAAAGAAGCTAATCTGAAAGGGCCATATACTGTATGATCCCAACTATATAACATTCAGGAAAAGGTGAAACTATGGAGACAGTAAAAAGATCAGTGGTTTCCAGGGTTTAGGGGGATGAGACAGTTGTATAGGTGAAGCACAGAGGATTTTTAGGGCAGTGAAACTGCTCTATGATAGTATAATGGTAGATATATGTCATTATATATTTTTCCAAGCCTGTGGAATATACAATACTGAGAGTGGCCCCACTGTAAGTTGTAGACTTAGTGATGATGATGGTCAGTGTAGGTTCATAAATTGTAACAAATGTACCTCTCTTGTGGGGGATGTTGATATGAAGGGGGCTATGCTGATGGAGGGGCGGGGGATAGAGGCAGTATCTCTGTACTTGCTGCTCAGTTTTTCTGTGAACTTTAAACTGCTCTTAAAAAGTAAGTGAAAAATGGCCAGCCACGCTGGCTCACGCCTGTAATCCCAGCACTTTGGGAGGCTGAGGTGGGCAGATCACGAGGTCAGGAGTTCGAGACCATCCTGGCTAACACAGTGAAACCCCGTCTCTACTAAAAACACACATAAAAAATTAACCGGGCATGGTGGTGGGTGCCTGTAGTCCCAGCTACTTGGGAGGCTGAGGCAGGAGAATGGTGTGAACCTGGGAGGCGGAGCTTGCAGTGAGCCGAGATCACGCCACTGCACTCCAGCCTGGGTGACAGAGCGATAAAAAAATTAAGTGAAAAACAAAAATTCAGTCATTCATTGTGGTCTTAAAAGGCATAGATTAATAGGAGACTTGCATTCTGAATTTTAGGTTTTTCTTTAATGACTTTTATGACCTAAATATAATAGTTTTATCTCTTTATATCTCTCATTGTATTTTTTAAGAGAATGAGTAAACAGCAAAAAATAGATGCCCTATGTTGACTCTTTAATTTTTTATTTTCAGAAAGATTATTTATGTTGAGGTAAGTTGGTGAAAAAGAGCATCTACTGTTTTCATGAGTCTCATAGAAGATAATTGCATGATCCAGTGGTCCAGAGTCCCAGGTGACTTCATGTCTATTTATTTTCCCTGTGTGTCTCTCTCACACAGACAACTTCTGTCTCCTTGAATATAATTTTTATCTTTAACAATTTTCAGTTGCCAGACTCTAGTTTTTACTTTTCATCCACGTGTTTGAACTCAACAACTGTTGCTGGTTCTTTGTGCTATCTCTATGTCACCCTTTTGAAGTTTTCTTCATAGGCACATCTTTCTAGTTACCTATTTATTGTTACACTTTAAAACTTCTCCAGTTCCCATTATCTGTCTGATCCCTCCCAAAGTCCCAACTCAATAGAAAGTTAGGAGGAAGCATTTGATTTTGTAAATCTTTTCTTCATCTTTGCCAACTGAGACTATTTGATCAATTATAATAATAGCATACATTTCTGACCTTCTGTTAATTTCAAAGAGTACTTCTCTAGAGATGCTGCTATCCATTCTCTAGATAGGACTCCTCATAACCCAGGTAGTGGCTCTCATATAAGACTAGGATGAAGCTGGAAACCATCATTCTGAGCAAACTATCGCAAGGACAGAAAACCAAACACCACATGTTCTCACTCATAGGTGGGAATTGAACAATGAGAACACTTGGACACAGGGTGGGGAACATCACACACCGGGGCCTGTCATGGGATGGGGAGAGGGGGAAGGGATAGCATTAGGAGATATACCTAATGTAAATGATGAGTTAATGGGTGCACCGCACCAACATGGCACATGTACACATATGTAACAAACCTGTTGTGCACATGTACCCTAGAGCTTAAAATATATATATGACTAGACATTCTTGCCTTAGTGTTGTAACAAGCGTACCTCTTGGGCTCCATAGGAATCAGAACAGCTGTGTGAGCAGTACTTGTTATTTAATCCGTTCATGAGGGGATAACTCACCCTTCTTCTTTACAAAACTTTGGCAAGAAAGACTTCATTAATATCTAGATATGGTGAATAATTCTGGAATTGACAAAACAAAGGCAGGATAACAGGATATAAACTTTTTCTTATCATATTATGTTATAAACTAATAAGCATTATTATGCATTTGATAGTGTATAGTATCCTTTAATTAGTTTCATATGCAGATGACATTCAGGTATACTGTTTCTGTTTAAAATACTTTTTAGAATGAATTATTTGGCTTTATTATGCACTTTGTTATTCTATTTTTAAAGAAATGTGATATATTTTAAAGTATTTTTGAACTAATACTTTTATTATAAATAAGTATAGTATGTATCATGTATAATTAAATTTTCATAGTATGTTTAGCATGTATAATTAAATCAACAAACATTTACTGGCCACCAACTTTGTGTTGGATATGGGACTACAAGGTCTAATGAAGAACTTAAGGTTTAGTGAGAGAAACAACAACTATAAAGGAACACCCCTTTTGGTCTGTGTGATGATTTGTAAGATGATCAAAGATTTCCATTCAGTGCACAGTACTCAGATAGAGTATTAGTTTCAAATTTAAAAATTGTCAGAAAAAAAATTAGGAAGCTTATGAAGAAGAGAAGAATATCGGCAGGGAACTCTAATTAGATTAATGATTAGAGCTGAAGATGCCAGGTTCAGCTCCAGGTGGCTTGTATTATACTGTAATTCATTTAATTTTTGCAACAACTACATGACATGAGTACTGTTATTACCCATGACTTACAGGTTAGAAAACTAAGTAACAGAGAGGTAAGTCATTTTCCCAGGGTCACAAGGCTTGGGGGGCTGAGTTTTAACCCAGGCAGCCTACCTCTGGAGCCTATGAGTTTAGTCATGATGCAAAACTGGCTTCCAGGTTAGTTACAGGATTGACCTTGCTTCCTCATGCTTGTTCTCTGCACACCATTCCCTCTCCTGCTCACGCTCTCCCATTCTATCTCTCCCCTCTCTTTCCATTGTAAAATGTAATAGAATATAAAGGGGATGAAGACATATCACATTACATAGATCATGAGAAGACGAGAAAGTGAACTCAGGTCTTTCCTTAACTAACTCTGATGGGCCAAGCCGCAAGTACACACCAGTTTAGTGGAAGCTGAGAAAAACCCTGAGCAGAGTTGAAGTGAATTTGTTATACTAAGCACAAGATCCTGGACCATGCATGCTTATGGTAAGAGAGTAGGAGTTGGGGACATCCATTGGCAGAAAACTCTCTCTCTCTTTCTAATGTGAGAATATTCAGAAAAGAGGCATACGAAAGGCAGTTTTTTAAAGCAATGACTTCTCCTAAGTTTTCACTTTTGGCAATAGTGTTTTTATGATACGAGCATTAGCTAGTCATAAATATAGTTTAAGCTTGGTTTTAATAAATTTTAAATGACAGCTAATATTTAGAGCAATTAGTGTGTGGCAGGCATTGTTATACATTATTTTACTATATTAATCCATTTGGTCTTTTTAACAACTAAGAAAATTATGTACAACTATTTCACAGATGAGAAAACAGAAGAGTCGTGAGAGGCCAAGTCACTTGCCCAAATTCACACAGTCACACAACTGGGACAAAGTGCTGCTTTGAAGCCAAATTGACGGACTGCAGAGCCCATTCTCTTAACCCTTTCTATAACAAGAGTACTTGTATCTGTTTGCCTGGCATATGGTAGGCACTCAATAAACATTAGTTTATTTATGGAATTACATAAATTCTTGTTGGGATTGTTTCCCATTACAGATCCCATCTTTTTAAAAGATTAGGATAACTATTACATTAAAATGAAAAGTTCAAGTCAGAATTGGGAAGTAGAGCAGAAATAAGAGCCACAGAAACTTTCACAATAAGAGCATCAGCTTTTTCACAGCCCACAAGTCATTTCAAGCCATTTTCCAAGTATGCCTCTCTCATGCCTCTGTGATGGTTCTAGGGACATTTAGTGCTTGAAGTATCTTTTGTTATTCGATGAGTGCAATTCACATTTATCTTTCAAACTTCCTACTTAATAGCCTCTGATATGAAGTTTGTATACTTCCTCTTCAGTTACCAAGGACTCAGTTCTCCTTCTCCAAGCTGACAAGAAAAGTACACTAGGTAAGGAAGACTTCATTTAAGACTTTTGCAATAGAGGATGAAGATTGAACTCAATTCCGCTCAAACCAAAGCAGGCTGATTTTTGAGCATTGGGTGAGATAGTGGAAAAGTCCTGAAAGACTTTAGCAGGGTGATTAGTCAATTTGATTAGGCCATCTGTGTTTGCTAACTTTTGCTTGTCTAAGTTCACCTCCTACTCTCTCGGTAGAAACTGGGAGATGGGGTCTCTATCTTTCCTGATAATTACATTTCAAAGCGACAGCTCCCAGGTCCTTGAGAAAGACATTCTTGGGTTGTAAAACTGGCAGGAGGTTGGGAGAAGATTTGCATCTCAGAGAGTCAAGAAAGAATTTACAATGAAAAGTTTCCTACCATAAATGCTCTAAGAAAAGGAGGCCAGGGGCCTCTAGTCAGGAAGCAATCTTTCTAAAGTTGAGTCAAGCTGGGGAGAACTTTAGTGGTGTTTTGGTCATAGCACAAACATCTTTAATACTGGCTTTCATTGTACTATAACCAAGTCTTTTGCCTCATAAAACACAAGCCTCTTAAATACTAAGTCTTGGCCTGACTGCACGAAGCTCAGTGCCACGCTCGTTGAAATACCCAGTAACTGTTCATTAAATGAATATGTAAAGACCCCAAACACACATAATAAAAAGCCTTGGGGTAACTGGCTTTTTACTTATATTTCCGTCCTGAAATACCTTTTGCTGTAGACTTTAACAGATATGAAACTGAAAGGAGAGCTTTCTCTTGTGTAATTTTCCTTTCAAGTTAATTGAATTGAAAGAGTCTTGCTGAGAGAAAATGTTAGGTGTTAATCTTATTGCTGATGACAATCATATTTAAAATGTCTTCTTCTCTAAGCACGTATTTTCTCTCTGCTTGTTGATAGATCTCTCTTGTTAGGTCCCTCTGCCATCTAGCTGCCCTATCGGTATCCTATATGTACCCTATATACACATGTGATATAGTCTTTATCCAGGAGAGTGTTGTAAGAAGACCACAGCAAATAAAGAGGCAGAAGGCTTGGGTCTGAGGTGCCTGAGTTTGTTCCAACTTACTTCTTGTTGTTGTTGCTGTTGTTTGAGACAGGTCCTCATTCTGTTGCCAAGCTTCAGTGCAGTGGCGTGATCATAGCTCACTGCAGCATTGACCTCCTGGGCTCAGGCGACCCTCCTGCCTCAGCTTCCTGAGTAGCTGGGACCACAGGCACATGCCACCATGCCCAGCTAATTTTTAATTTTCTTTTTTTTGTAAAGACAGGGTCAAACTATGTTGCCCAGGCTGGTCTTAATTCCTGGGCTCAAGTAATCCTCCCACCTGAGCCTCTTACTGTGCTGAGATTATACAGGCATGAGCCACTGTGCCCAGCCTCTAACTTACTTTTTGAAGGCAAATATTCTACACTGAGTGGCCGCATTGGCTTATGGACAAAGAATACACATTAGGCTATTTCACATTAAAACTGCAGTTTCCAGAATATATTGGAAAGTTCGAAGCCCTGTTCTGTTGAAAGACTGTCCATCTCCTGCAACAATAGTTCTCGTCTTTCCTCCACACTCAGCCTACTCCTGTCATATATATCACCTGCCTAGTGCACGGTCAGCCCAATTTCTTCCTCTTTCCAGGACTCACTTTCTTCATTTATTAAGTGGAGTAGGTCTATTAAGAGGAGGACGAACAATACTTTGTAGGAAATTTAGGAGAATAAATGGAATTTTATTAATGGTCCATATTACTTACACATTTCATATCCAGGTTTTATTTTTATTGCTGGTATAGAATAAATATATTGCTTGGCTCTGCTTTTCAGACAAATTTGATGGTAGCTAAAATATGTTGATTTTCTGCTGACATTGACCAGTTAACTCATTCAAAACACTCACAAAATGTACATTAAGGCACTCTTTAAGGCATTTCTTAGTTGAGTAAACATAATATATCAGTCATCCAACCTTCCATTCTTCCACCTACCATGTGTTTCCTTTGTGGATTAAACATTATATCAAGTGTTAAAGGCACATCATCATTATACAATATCTAAGTTGACTGACCATTAACTATGCAACGATTACATTAGTTCATTATTTCACTTAATCTTTACAATAGTCATATAATTTAAATAATATTTCCCTTTTAGAATGAGGAAACTCAGGCTCAGAGAAATTAGACAACGTTCTCAAGGTCCCAGGACTGTTAGGTGGCAAAAATTAGAATACATTAACAATACATAGTATTCACCTTCAAGAAATTCATAGTTTTATAGGGGAAGACTAAAGAGTATTCTTCAAATTTTTACTGATTTTAACAGATTATAACTTTAACAAATTTCCTCTAATCTAAACTTCAACTAATCTAGCTAGGTTGACATATCTCTTTTTCCAATTCTGTAGTAACTAAAATAAAGCAGAGAAATAGTTACTATAGCTCCATTGTATAAAGTTAATATTGAGAAATTATTAGCAACATTAATTTTCTTTTTGGTCTCTGAAGCTGAAAGTATTTTCGTTTCTCCTTTTCTTTCTCTAAAATGCACACAAATTTTGGACCCTATGTGTGCCTTTCAGTGATGTTGGGGTATGTAAAATGTGAAGACCTTTGCTACTTAGACTTCATCTAGAGCTCACCTTTTGAGCAAACCATTACCATACGTAGAAGATATTAAGACTCAGGCACTGTGCTTTAATAAATAAGACACTTTCCTACCCTGGCTGACATAATTGGGCTATTATTCAGGCTTTTCCTTTCTCCCCCCCTTCTAAAATATTTTCTGCTTCTCCAGAATTTGATTATTCAGCTTTGTGTAATACCATATTGCTTATGTTCACCTTGTATTTTACCATGTGGAACCTGGAATGATTTCCTAGAAGAAAGACTCTTTTTTCTATTCTCTGGTAGTTTCCATTATGTTCTCTTCAGACTTATTGTTCTACTTTTTCTTCATTTTCTTTCTTCAGTAATGTTTAAGACAAAAAAGTCCCTTTTCTTCCTGAAAGGTTGCCATCAGTAGCATCAAACCTCAAAAGTCCTCAATGGCAGACCTATATCTCTTGGTACAATTTTCTTGGGTTACGTCTAATTGTGGAACTCCTCTAATAAAAATCTTTCAACTGAGCTTCTCAATGCCCATTAAGATAAATTCCAAGCTCTTCATTTCAAGATCACGATAAGCTCTTTATAATTTGTCCCTGCTTTCTGGGGTTTTATATTTTACCACTTTCTCCCTTGAGCATGTAGCTCAATTTTCATTCTGAATCTTCAGTTCTTCAAAGTCAGAAGCTACCACTGGCCTTTGAAATCTTTTGCCCCTATTTTAATGTCTTTTTGCAGGCTTTTAATACCTATTTATTTAAAGCTGATTCTTGTTATTTACGGTATTTATGTTTTATAAAGTTGCTGCAACACTACATTAGCAGATATTAAACCATTGCTCCTAGGGGATATGTATGTAAGGATTATAATCTTAAATCCTAAAAATAACTCATCTTGGTGGATTGTGTTTTCTTTATTTTATGAAAGAGTAAACAAGGTCCAGAAATGTTAAGTGACTTGCCTGAAGCTGCCCTACTAACAGGGGCTGGAGTTGAGATTGAAACCCAATTAAGCTGGAGCAGTGTTAGAGCTCCTTGTACCAAGTGGTGCAGTCCTTACATCTCCATCCTCTACTCATGTCTGTATAAGAGCTGAAACAAAGAGGAAGGGTTCCACCTAGTTCAGGTTCACCTGCAAACATGTGAGTTGAGGCAGTCAAAATGCACACCATTCTGAGCATGTCTGTAAACGATGGGAAAGTGCTGTAAGTATTAATTCTGGGGTTCCAAGCACATTTTAGTGATAGATGATTTTGCAAATACAGAACCTGCTAATAATCGGAATTGACTGTGCGAGCTTCAATTGCTACTCCTAGACAGGGTTACATATTCCTGCTGGTTGCTCTTGAACCTCCTCTATTATAACCTTTATCATACAGTGTTGGACTTGCCTATTTCATTATCCTCCTACCCTGTGAGAGTATATAATATACGAGAATAAGGAGTTTCCTCTATTATTCTTCTTGTTCTCCGGGTCCTGTCTCAGCACTTGACATATAACAGAAATCCAAAAAGTGCTTGTTGACCATACAATATAATGAAAACACTACAAAGCATAATATAAACAAGTGGTAGGAAGTGGTACCCCTCGAATGCGCCACCAAGATTGTACTACTCATGCTATATGGGTTTCACGCTGCTGTGCTTATGCAACCACCTTAGTATTGGGGGCTAGCAAATCTTTGGTTAGAAACTTACCAACAAAGACAAATGGACAAGTGCTTTGAGGATGTTTTGATCAACTTTCCCACAGTTGTTGTGAAAGGCAATGATAATGCAGCAACTTTGAGGCTCTAGCTGTTTCCTCAGTTGTTTTCTTATATCAGGAAAGCCTTTAATAGATGTAAGTGAAGTCATTATTTCAAAGGGTTCTTGTATTAACTTTAATTAGAAGAGATTTCTTCTTTTACCCAACACACCCATAAAATAATAGCTGTGTAAGAAGCTTAAAAGGGAGGCTGACAAGTCTAATTTCTACATCTTATCTTTGGATATAGAGAAATTGTCCAAGTGGCACTTATTTTGAAATGCTAGTCACTGAAGTAGTTTGACAAGGTCAAAGTCAAACTGCTTTGTCCTGTGACTAATTTTAACCATGCCCTTCTACTAGTGGAGTGACAATTATCTTGTAGAAATAACAAATATATTGCAATATGAGGAATAAACTTTTATTTCAATGGGAAAATTTCTCATTTTGATACAATAAAATTCATTAAAAACCTATCATGTCACATCTGATAGAAAATGAACCCACTCGTGATTGATATGATTATGACTAACATTGAATAAGTCTAAGAGGCATTTCTCTTGGACCTCCACTCCATTGATGATGTCCAAGCTGCCATGAAGAAATTTGCTCTTACCACATACCAAGTCATCATAGGAACCATGGACTGAACTCCAGTCCTCTGGCTCTTAGGCAAGTGCCTTACACATCACATTGCCCTTCTAATCTCAGCCATGTTTATCTTGAGAGTAAAGCTTGGCAAGATGTAATGAAAATATGGTCATTCCAAAATTTTTATGAAAATACATGATTTTCTCATTTCAATATTGAATTTCTTTCTGGGTTCTCACTTTTTTAAATTACCCATCAGATGGGTGTCTCAAAAATTAGATTTTTTGGAGTTAATTTGAGTAACTTGATTACAAAATTAAAGTAGAACATTTGTTATAATGATTGATTTAATCTTTCTAAGCAAGATTGCTCTTGTATAGGTTCAAGATTGTTTGGGAAGGAAGTGCTGACCACTTGCCAATGATAACTGCCAATATTAGACAGTAAAATTGCCCCTAGTGACAAGTCTTCAAGGTGAACTTAGTTGGAAATAATTTGCATTGATCTTATTTTCCTCTCCCATGATGAGCTATGCTGTAAGAATGTAAATGTGAAATGTTCTTACTTAAAATTGGTTATTTCTAACTCATTAAGTTGGGTTTTTAATTTTTGTGTCCAAAGGAGTAAGGCCAAGTTAGAATGTACAGAATGTTAGCAGTTTAGAAACCTAATAATTTGGCAAGTTTGTTTTTTAGCACCAATGATAATTTCATTGATGCCTTTAAATGTACATCGTTCCCAAGTTTTTCTTTTTAAACATTTTATTTATTCTTAGGTGTAATTGGTATCGAAGCCACTGTTCTTTTTTGTCAAATATTTACGGGGTAGTCCTAGACAACCACATCCCTCAAATAGTTTGTCCTTTCTTCTTTTCTTTCTTTTTGTCTCCCCGCCATACAAAATTTCTGTATAGTTTTGTTAATTTTCTTTCACCTCCACATTCTATCATTTTCCCATTTTTTGTCTCTCCTTTTATACCCCATGCTTGTCATCCGTGACACAAGCAACTAAATGAAAAGAAACTGATAAATCAGGGCTACTTCTTAGATATTTTTTAAACAATTGAGACCCCCAGGTTAACTTTTGTAATAAATCTAAATTTAAAATGACTTGACAATAACACCCAGAGGGTGTGTATCGTCAATGGTCATCATGTTTTTCCCCACATTTTTATTGATAGAATTAACAGAGAAAAGGCAAAAATGACTCTGAAGAGAAATATAATCTTAATATATTAGTTTAAAAATAAATTAATTAAAAAGAAAGAAAACAGGCAGTCAAACTGATGGAGATTCTGATTCTTTTGAACCTTTTATGCTGGTCTCTTTTTGTTAGGTTTCATGCTTTATATACAGTAATAGTCAGAGAGTTCAAAGACCTGTTTAAGTACTAATTAAAAATTTTGAGGTTTCTAAACACTATTGATAAGATTTGGAATTTTATAGAAAAAACACTATTTATGATGCTTCTCCATAGTTAATCATTGGAATAAATTGCCAAAACAGTTACAAGAATTTAGAAGTTGATTTTCTTTTTGGCATAACCATAAGTGTAAATTTGTTTATGCTGGCTTCTGTTGACCTCAAATCTTCTACTAATAAAATATTTTAAAATATGGCTTGCTATTTGCCCACTAAGAAGAGATATTTTGGAAGTTGTTATGGTATTCAAACAGGTATTTAGGTCTAGAAGAAAGACTTTATAATGAGTTTAATGTTCAAACATTGTCTAGTGTTGCTTGCATAATAATCAGTGTTACATACATTTATCAAAATAAACCCCAACACAAAAGGATTCTTGATTTTTAAAGGATAAATATAAATACAAATTCAAAGGTGAAGATTCTCAAGGATGTCATTAAAATTGTGATCCAGAGAATGAACGTGCAAAGTTTAAAGAACGACATAAGATTTATTGAGGAGAATATTTTAATTTATGTTTGCCCTTGAATGCATATTTTAGTTATGTTTGCCTAAACTTGCATGGTTGAGTGTGTGTGTGTGTGTGTGTGTGTGTGTAAAACAGTTTCTGTATGTATTCAGTTGACTCAGTTGTGAAACATAGTCATTATGATGTGCCAGAAAACTGGAGACTAAAGATGTTAATCCTGAGACATGCGTGTCTGAATCTCTGGTGAGTATAATGAATAAGCCATTCAGTTGTATCCAGTGTAACTACTCATTGTTGCCCTGGAACATACACAAAACGTCTGCTAATAAGGGCACATGTGACTGTTGTAAATTCCCATTTATTCTGAGTGTGGAATTCAAAGGAAAGAATATGGCAACAGTCCACCCCTCCCCAATTCTCATGGGGTAACTGAACATAGAGAGGAAATGGTGTTTTTGCCCCATAGAACCAAAAGGAATTTTAACTCCTTTATTTATTCAACAGTTTTTGAACACGCACATTGATGTAGACATGAGCTACCCATGGGTTTATGTTTCTGTCAGTTCCTTTTTCATTTGGAGCTCAGGCCTGACTGTTTTTTCGTTAATGATGGGAACACATGTTAAGCTCGCTGTTTCTACTGAGTTTCAGTCAAATTTGCTCTCTGGTAACAGAATTATTTTCTTATTCTAACAACTCACTCTCTGCAGAAGAGTGAGAGTGATTTTCAAAAACATAAATCTAGTTGCAAAATGTTCCTGGTTACAGTCTCAAAATGTTATCAACTGCACTTAGAATTAAAAAAACAAAAAACCTTCTTCATCTTTTTCTACAAAACCCAACATCATCTATCCAACATCATTTTAATGCTAATTCCTTCCCAGACTACTCAGCTCCAATCAGCTCCTCAAACACCCCAGGCTTCTTCCTGATGCAGAAACTTGGACAGACTGTTTTTCTGCCTGAACACTGCCCCATATTCTCATCTCAGCCTAGGTCTTTGCATGAAAATTTTTGTTTCTTCTTTTATTATTTTGGTTTTTTTTTTTTTTTTTTTTTTTACATATTTTTAAAACTTTAGCTTTTAAGATCAGGGGTACATGTACAGGTTTGTTATACAGATTATTTCATCACCCTGGTGTTATACCTCGTACCCATTAGTTATTTTTCCTGATCATCTCCCTCCTCCCACCCTCCTTTCTCCAAGAGGCCCCAGTGTGTGTTGTTCCCCTCTATGTGTCCATATGTTCTCTTTTCCTCCTTTAAAGTCAACTGAGGTCATTCTGATTGACCTACTAAGAAACTTCCATTATTTTCTCATAGTGCATTAATCAGGGTTCTCTAAAGGGCCACAGTAGGATAGATGAATACATGAAGGGGAGTTTATTAGGAAAATTGACCCACACGATCATAAGGTGATCCCACAATAGGCCATCTGCAAGCTGAGGATCCAGGAAGCCAGTCTGAGTCCTAAAACCTCAAAAGTAGGGAAGCTGATAGTGTACCCTTCAGTCTGTGGCTGAAGGCTTGAGAGCCCCTGGCAAATCACTAGTGTAAGTCCAAGAGTCCAAAAGCTGAAGAACTTGGAGTCTGATGTTCGAGAGCAGGAAGTTTACAACATGAGAGAAAAATGAAGGTTGGAAGACTCAACAAGTCTGTTCTTTCCATTCCTGCTTTCATGGTAGCAGCTAATTAGATGGTGCCCAGACTGAGGGTGGGTCTGCCTCTCCCACTCCACTGACTCATATATTAATCTCCTTTGCAACACCCTCAAAGACACACCCAGGAACAACACTGCATCCTTCAATCCAATCAGGTTGACATTTGTTATGCCCAGACTGTTTGTTCCCCAAAGAAGACCACCAGAGTCCAGAGTCAAAGCCAAGCGGCAAGGATCTTTACTACAAGTTCGAACTTGGTCCCTCCTTTACACAGTATACAAGAGGGCCCTGAACAATGCGAGCGTTTGCTTTTTATAGCCCGAAAGTTGTAGGGGAACAAAGAAATTCTTTTGGCTCCTGCGCTTTCAGTAACCTTGAACGGCTGTCTCCTTATCGGAGACTTTCCAGGTGGTGTTTGTACTGGGCTCAGGGAGTTTGAGAGATATATGGTGGTGGGATGGGAGGATGGGATGTGTTTGTGCTAGGCTCAGGGAGTTTTGAGCCCGGGGCTGAGGAATGTGCCCAGCTCCTTTCATTCCCCCCTTCTTTTCAGGTATCTTTAGAGCCAATCTTGGGTCTTATAAGTCTGATTCTGTTTCAGCGTTTACAGGTTGGTATTGGGCTCTGAGGACCATGAGTTGTACGGTGTCAAATCTCTCCCTAACAAATTGTAAAATTCTGTTAACAACACAAGGTCCTACGGTAAGCAGAAATATAGACTT
The DNA here is from genome assembly GCF_024542745.1 of Macaca thibetana thibetana. NCBI lineage: Eukaryota > Metazoa > Chordata > Mammalia > Primates > Cercopithecidae > Macaca > Macaca thibetana. The sequence continues at coordinate 22,743,724 of NC_065585.1, forward strand.
AGCAGGGGTCCAAGGAAGGGGGCTAACAGAGAAAACATAGAGGAATTCCACCATTGGTCTGCAGCTGAAGCAAACTGCCGTGTTTTTACTTCAGTGCTTAACTTGCGTAACTGTTGGACCCGGTCCTCTACAAGTCCTGATTCATTTATGTAGAAACAACAGTCTTCTTTTAGAAATATACATGTACCACCTTTTTCTGCAGTGAGTAGGTCTAGGGCCCCTCCGGTTTTGCAAGGTTACCTGAGCTAGGGACGTAAGCTGCCGCTGAAGGGAGGCAAGGGACTCAGCCGACTCTTCCATAGCAACGGCAAATTGTTGGTATAACTTGTTACTTTCTATGAGGGTGTGACCTAGGGCTCCCCCCGCCAGTCCGGCCGCAATGAAGGATGCGGTGAGGGAGATTCCTGCAATGAGGGGGAGAAATATGGCTCGTGCAGGTCTTGGTCTAGGGTCTGGGTGAATAACAGCACTAGTCCAGTTACCGGTATACCCTAGGAACTCGCCAGCAGTTAGTAGAGTCAACCGGGGAACTAATGTGACAGGGAGACATAGTAGGTTATTAACAGAAGGACTAGGTAGGTTCTTAGATAAGGTTCCATTACACCAGAAGAATATGCCTGATGGAGCCTTTAAGGTGATATTAGGGGGTGTTGCAGTGATGCTGCAGAGGCTGGAATTGGTTCCTGAGAAACAGTAGGGAAACTTCTCCTGACTGGGGTTTAGGTATAGGGGCACGTTCAGGATAGGAGCATACGAGAGGTTTCGGAGGTTGTTAGCTTGGGCAAAGGTAGAGGATCTCCATGGCAGAGGGACAGCGGTTAGTGGTGGACATCCTAGAGTGGCGCACAGAAAGCAGCCAGACAGGCTATGAAGTCCTGTAAGGTTAGCAAGTTCTAGTCCTTCTTGTAATAACTTTAACCAGGAGAAAGGACGTAAGTCTTGTGTTAGTCTGTTTTCCTGTTGTTGGATATTCCCGTGGACCAGGGGCAGTACTTGCACTAGGCCTCGCCACAGATAGAGGTGACTGCTAGGCCATGTGGAGGAGGGGGAGTAGTATACAGCTCCATGTTGAGGTGTGGTCCAGCGGGAGTTCCAGGGGTCTCTAACTATCCATGTATATGGAAAGTCTCTATCCCGTCTACGATAGAAGGGCCATTTAGGGTCTAACTGTTTTCTCTCTCCCCAATAACGGGGTCTGTGGATGTTACAATAGTTATAAGGACAGCCAGCATTTTGGTGCCACCAATAGTGTTTACAATTGTATTTAGTCTGATCAAACTCAAAGCATATTATTGGTGTCATAGGTTTGGCTATTTGAAAACCAGTAAAATTTAGTAGAATTGGGCTGTTGCACCCTGAGGAAGGGCAATCAGCACTGGCCAATAATTTTCCGGGCTTATGAGGTTGCCCAGGGTGGGTTCGGTTTTCATAAAGCCAGAATCTCCAGACAAAGGGATTATGAGCTGGTTTTGTGATTTCTTCAGCGGCCACTAGGGCGACTAACGTTAGGGTTAGACTACCTAACTGCATGTTTGCAGTGAGCTATGCTGCCGGCGCAGGGTGAGTTTTAAGGGGTTGTTCTTAGCTCTGTCCACAGTCCACGTGTCCGGTGCTTCAGCCGCCGCCGTGATTGGTCCCAGAAGATCAGAGGTTGGGTCCACTGGCTTGACGTGGGTGTAGTGGATCCACGATGCGATGCCTTCTACCTTCAGGGCGGTGGTGTGTGGTTAGGAGTACCTGGAGTGGTCCTTTCCACCTGGGTTCTAGGGTCTCTTGTCGGTGTCGCTTGACCAGGACCCAGTCTCCCGGCTGGTACGGATGGGGTGTCGGCGGGTGACCGGTCTCATATAGTTCCTTCAGCTTGGGCCAGATTTCTTGATGAATTTTCTGCAAGGCTTGTAGGGAAAACAAGAGTTCAGAGACATTTTCTGTTTCGGACTTGAGCAGATCATCTTTTAGGCCGGGAACTAAGGGTGGGGGTCTGCCATACATAATTTCATAAGGAGTAAGTCCCAGTCTGTAAGGGGTGTTACGGGCCCGGAACAGAGCGTAGGGGAGAAGGACCACCCAATTAGCGCCAGTCTCCATAGTCAATTTAGTTAAGGTCTCTTTTAAGGTCCGATTCATTCTCTCTACCTGTCCTGAACTCTGGGGCCTGTAAGCGCAATGTAGTTTCCAATTTGCCCCAAGGATGGAAGCCAAATCCTGACTTACCTTAGCAACGAAGGCCGGCCTATTATCTGACCTTATCTGGACAGGGAAGCCATACCTGGGGAGGATATCTTCCAGGATTTTCTTTGCTACAACCTGAGCAGTTTCTTTCTTGGTGGGGAATGCTTCAGTCCACCCTGAAAAAGTATCTACAAAGACAAGTAAGTACCGATACCCGTATTTTCCTGGCTTTATCTCAGTAAAATCTACTTCCCAGTAGATACTGGGCCTGGTTCCCCTAAGCCTTGTTCCCGTTGTAGCCTGGGATTGGGGGTAGGCGTTGTTAAGCTGGCAGACTTTGCAACTTGTCACGATGTTGCTGGTCATCTCGGCTGTATGTCTGAACTTGAGCTTAGAGCGTCTGATCAGGTCTATCATCCGCCGAGCACCCAGGTGGGTGGTTCGGTGGATGTGTTCTAACATTTGTTGTCCTAATTTTTCTGGTAGGATGGTTTGGTCATTAGTATCAGTCCACCACCCATTCTGGATCTGTTTCAGGGGAAGCTTGTCAATCCACTGGAGATCTTGTTCTGAATAATCAGGGAAATATGGCAAGTCCCGGGGGCCCGGGTCAGGGAGCTGGAGTGCAAGGAGTTGGCTGGGAGCCTTCGCCACCTTTCTTGCAGTTTGGTCTGCCAGAAAGTTGCCTTGAGCAGTTGGAGTAGTTAGTTTCTGATGCCCTGGGCAATGCACAATGGCTAACTTTTCTGGCCTCCATAGGGCTGTTAGCAGGGCTAGGATTTCTTGCTTGTTTTTTATTTCTTTTCCTTCAGCCGTCAGTAACCCCCGCTCCCTGTAAATGGCCCCATGTATATGTGCTGTTGCAAAAGCATATCGGCTGTCTGTATATACCGTCAGCTTTTTCCCTGCCCCTAAGGTAAGAGCTTGGGTGAGCGCTATTAATTCGGCCTTCTGGGCCGATGTCCCCGGGGGCAGGGGTTCCGCCCAGATTACCTTAGTCTCTGAAGTCACTGCCGCTCCAGCGTACCTCTGGCCCTGATGCATGAAGCTGCTCCCATCAGTGAACCAGACGTGGTCGGCGTCAGGAAGTGGGCGATCCTGCAGGTCTTCTCGAACTCCGTGCACCTGAGCTAGTACCTCGGTGCAGTCGTGGAGTGGGGCGTCCAGGTCCAGGTTGGGCAGTAGCGAGGCAGTCTCTTACCCAGTGGCCAGCCTCCTTGCAGTAGGCACATTGGTCTTTTTTCAGATTATCATGCCTGGGGGGCTGCCTGGGTTGGGTGTACTCTGGCTGTAGATGCTCTTTCTGTACTACTGCTGCCAGGACCTTGGTCATTTTTTCAGTGGCCTTAAATTGCCTTTCTTCTGGAGTATCTCTGTTATTGTAAACCCGCTGGGCTATCTGAAGGAGGTCCTGAATCCGCTTTCCTTCCAAGTCTTCTAATTTCTGGAGTTTTCTTTTAATATCTGGGGCTGCCTGATTTACGAATGACATTACAATAGCTGCCTGACTTCCTGGAGCCTCTGGATCTATGGGGGTGTACTGTCTAAAAGCTTCCATTAATTTTTTTTTAAGTAGGTGGCTGGGCTCTCTGTCTTTTCTTGCCGAATAGAATATATTTTAGCCAAATTAGTGGGCTTGCAAGCAGCTGCCCGGAGACCTGCCATTAGAGTCTGGCGATAAAGGTGTAGCCGTCCCCTACCTTCTGCCGTGTTGTAGTCCTACGCCGGCCTGGTCAGAGGAAAGGTCGCGTTTATGAGGTCAGGGTTAGCAGTCGGTTGACTGTCGTCCCCCGGGACCAGCTTTCCAGCTTTTACCTGTATTCCCTCTCGCTCCTCCGTGGTAAACAAGATTCGGAGGAGCTGCTGACAATCATCTCAAATGGGCTGGTGGGTGAACATGACACTATCCAGTAAAGCCAGTAAATCTTTGGGGTTGTCTGAAAACCGAGCACTCTGAGCCTTTTAGTTATACAGATCACTGGTGGAGAATGGCCAGTACTGGAGCTTGGGGATTCCTGTGTCATCTGGGGGTTTTATTTCCCGAAGGGGTAAAGCCACCGTGGAGTCAGGTGGCTGGGGGGGGGGCCTAGTCCGCGAAGTGCGCCCTCGCGTCCGCCCCCCCAGCCTTTTAAAGTTACTTTCCCTTTCAGCGAGCCCGCCTCCCCTCCGCCTGCTCCGTCCCTCTATCTCTCTCTCTAATCTTTCCATTTCTGTCTAAATCTTTGATTGACATACTTACAGGGTCTTTTCTTTAAGTTTCTATCTCATTCGCGCGCGCTTTCTCTCTCTGTCTCTCTGTCATCCCGTGTCCTTTCTCCTTTATACTCAGTCTCTTTCTCTGACTCTCCACGTCTGCCGTTTTCTCCCCTTTCTCTTTCCGATTTCCCTTCTCACTTTCTCCCTTTTCCATCTCTATGGTCTCTCTCTCACTTATTTTCTCTTCTCCCCAGTCTCACTTTCTGTGTCTCTTTTTGTAAAGGAATGTGGGTTAGAATTAGGTTGTGGGTTGGAATCCCTGTAAAGGAAATCCGCGCTGGAAGCCGGGAGCCCGGGGACCGGGGCCGCAGGCACGGCACCGGAAGCCGGGAGCCCGGGGACCGGGGCCGCGAGCGTGCGCCGGAAGCCGGGAGCCCGGCGCCGGAAGCCGGGAGCCCGGGGACCAGGGCCGCAAGCGCGCACCCGGGGATCGGGGCAATTCAGACAGCGAGCCGGGGCAATTCAGACAGCGAGCGCGCACCCGGGGATCGGGGCAATTCAGACAGCGAGCCGGGGCAATTCAGACAGCGAGCGCGCACCCGGGGATCGGGGCAATTCAGACAGCGAGCCGGGGCAATTCAGACAGCGAGCGCGCACCCGGGGACCGGGGCAATTCAGACGGCGAGCGCGCACCCGGGGGCCGGGGTCAGATTCAGACTGCAAGCGCGCACCCGAGGACCGGGGTCAGATTCGGCTGTTGCCCGGATTGCGAACCCGCTCCGGCAACTCAGATCGCAATTTAAATCAGAAGAGAGCCAGGGGACGTCTCCCACCGGTCTCCACTGGCTGTCCTATAGCGCGTCCGCCAGGACTGTGCCAGCCTCAGTTTCAGACCTCGCGAGTCAGAGATTCAGATTCAGAACAGACACACAGACACAGACAGACAAACGGAGACGAGCCAGCTCACCTATCAGTAGATCGATCCTAGCAGATCCGTTGACCAGGGGTCTGGTGGGCTTGGGGAATCCCGGACGGGCCCCCAGATGTTATGCCCAGACTGTTTGTTCCCCAAAGAAGACCACCAGAGTCCAGAGTCAAAGCCAAGCGGCAAGGATCTTTACTACAAGTTCGAACTTGGTCCCTCCTTTACACAGTATACAAGAGGGCCCCGAACAATGCGAGCGTTTGCTTTTTATAGCCCGAAAGTTGTAGGGGAACAAAGAAATTCTTTTGGCTCCTGCGCTTTCAGTAACCTTGAACGGCTGTCTCCTTATCGGAGACTTTCCAGGTGGTGTTTGTACTGGGCTCAGGGAGTTTGAGAGATATATGGTGGTGGGATGGGAGGATGGGATGTGTTTGTGCTAGGCTCAGGGAGTTTTGAGCCCGGGGCTGAGGAATGTGCCCAGCTCCTTTCACATTCAATATTAACCATCACACATAGTATGCCCTTTATTCTTTATAAGATTTATTACAATTCTAAATTATATATTTGCTTTTTTACTTTTTTATTTGTTCCCAAGACTAAATTAAAAAATATTTCCTTTGTCATGGATTTTATACCTAAAACATATTCAATAAACAATGAGAATAACTAAATGAGTGGATGAACAGATGAGCAGAATTAAATAATATAGGTTTCTACAAAGTGGCAAAAAGAAGCTAGAGATTCTTCCCAAGAACTTTCTCATCTCGATCATGAGGCATTTGAGGGACAAGCTCTGAATGAATAGATGTATTATTTAAGGCAGGATAGATCCACTTCTTGTAGGGATGGTGGTAACTGCTTAGATAGCCCAAATGAAACTCTTGATAGGTTACCAAGTCTCATGGTTAATATTAGGTGTTGACTAGATTGAAGGATGCCTAGATAGCTGGTAAAATGTTGTTTCTGGGTGTGTCTGTGAGGGTGTTGCCAGAGGAGATTGACATTTGAGTCAGTGACTGGGAGAGGAAGACCCACCCTCAATGTGGGTGGGCAGCATCTAATCAGCTGCCAGTGTGACTAGAACAAAGCAGGTGGAAGAAGGTGGAATGAGCTGGCTTGCTGAGTCTTCAGACTTTTATCTTTTTCCCATGCTGGATGTTTCCATCTGTTCCTCCCACACTCCTGCCCTTGGACGTCAGACTCCAGGTTCTTCGGCCTTTCGACTCTTGAACTTACACCAGTGGTTTGTTTGCCTGGGGTCCTCAGGCCTAAGGCCACAGACTGAAGGCTGTGCTGTCAGCTTCCCTATTCACTGCTTTTGAGGCTTTTGGACTCAGACTGAGCCACTCCTGGCTTCTTTCGTCCCCAGCTTGCAGGTGGCTTATTGTAGGACTTCACCCTGTGATTGTGTGAGCCAATTCTCCCCTTTCATATATATGTATATATTCTATTAGTTCTGTCTCCCTGGAGAACCCTGATTAATACCCCAAGTGAACAAGAATTTTTTTCCACCACAACCTGAAGAGGTGCCATACATAGACTTAGGCTATAGACATATGTGGAAGGATGGTCTTGAATTCAAATATGAAAGCAGCACCTGAGAAACTGATTCTTAAGAAAGAAAGGCAGTTTGAAACCAGCCCATTTCAGATAGAGAGACTTGGAGTTGTACAGACCTGAAGCATTGGACTAATTATAAGCCATGCTTCTCTCCTACTGTGAAGAGATGATTTCATTCTACTGTTTGATTAAGCACATGATAGTAAAGGATGATAGGTGTAAGGAAAGGGAATTTGGTGATATGAAGTATCGTAGCATGGAAACTGTATCAGTCTGCTTGGGCTCCCATTAAAAAATACCGTAGACTTGATGGCTCACACAACAGAACTTTATTTCTCACAATGTTAGGGGCTGGAAAGTCCAAGGTCAAAGTGCCTACTGATTCAGTTTCTAGTGAGGGCTCTCCTCCTGGCTTATAGAAAACTGCCTTCCTGCTGTGTCCTCATCTGGAAGATAGAAGGAGAGAGATCTCTGTCTTGCCACAGTCCTATAGGATCAGAGCCTCACCTTTAAGCCTTCATTTAACCTTAATTATCTCCGAAAGACCTGTCTCCAAATACAGTCACATGGGTGTTAAGGCTTCAACATATGAGTTTGAGGGGGATGTGGCAATTCAGTCCATACTGGGAACACGCCCTAGTTGCTGAGCTAACATAGTAATAGAACATTAAGTCCCTGGTGTGTATCACACACTGACACAGAGCACTTTACATATCCATCTCATTTAATCATTTTAATAGCCTATAAGGAGAGTCCTATTTACAGTGGCAAACTGAGACTTTGTGTTGTATTTTAAAGCTAGCTTTTACAGTCACTTAATTTTACTTGTAAACAAAATTTTTGCAAAAAGGTGTATCTTTAATACTATTCCTAATTTTAGGAATGTATGCATAATAATTGAAATAAGGTTATGACTAGTGGCTTGAATGTGAGGTCAACTTTCTATGATAGTACTTTCATCTTTAGGTGGACCAATATGATTTTCTACAACAAATAATTTAATAAATGTGGTTTCCTATAATTTTTAAAAACTCTTAAGGTTACAAGTCCTTGTAATTACTAAACCAAATCTCTCTAAGTTTTAGAAGATTTGTTCACCTCTCTGATGATGAATATAGAATAACTATAGATAGAATTTATTTTTTTGTATGTAAATATTTGCTCACCCATTCCTTATCTACTGAGAAATTTTAACAACCAGCTCAGGGTTTTGTCCCCTTCAGTACCTAAGCTATTAGGTATTGGATGTGACTGTTGTTTCAGTGGCTTAGGGCTTCTAGTTTCATTTATAAATTCATCCAGAGATGAGTTAAAGAATATGAGACTGATTATATATTTTGTTCTATACTTACAATAGGGAAACTGAGACCCAGTGATTATAAAACTGTCTCACAACACTCCCAGCAAGAAAAGTAACTTGAAGCTCAGGCTCATTCCTATAAGATGCGTTGCCTTAACCACCCCTCTCTCTCTCTTTTCTTTTTTTTTTTTTTTTTTTTTTTGTATGTTGCTGTGGATGCTCTCCTTTCCTTAATCTGTAGAAGAAATTTCTGAGTTAATAAGTTTTTTTCCAGAGAGTTTTCAAGTATTCTCCTAATGATTCTTATCATATATGGGCTCTCTTTCTCTTCCCCTCATTTTCTTTAACAATTTATTCTAAACAAAACACAAAGAAAGTTTGACTACCAAATTCTCCTCTGCCAATGTACAGTTGTATGCAGTCTTTTCCGGTATCTGGTTTTTTGTGATGACATATTTTTAATCATGAATATACTCTTATGATATGGTTTGTCTGTGTCCCCACCCAAATCTCAACTTGAATTGTATCTCCCAGAATTCCTACATGTTGTGGGAATGACCCAGGGGGAGGTAATTGAATCATGGGGGCTGGTCTTACCCATGCTATTCTCATGATAGTGAATAAGTCTCACGAGATCTGATGGGTTTATCAGGGATTTCCACTTTTTCTTTGCTCTCATTTTTCTCTTGCTTCCGCCATGTAAGAAGTGCCTTTCGCCTCTCACCATGATTCTGAGACCTCCTCAGCAATGTGGAACTGTAAGTCCAATTAAACCTCTTTCTGTTCCCAGTTTCGAGTATGTCTTTATCAGCAGTGTGAAAACAAACTAATACATCTTGTTAAAATTGATAAATTCCAGAATTTCTTGCTTTGTGGTTGGACTATAAAACATATGTGATCATAGTGGTTCAGGATCTTGGCTGAATTCTGAATTAAAGGGATGTCTACATGAATGGTCCCTTTGGTGACTCCTTGGCAAATTTGAACTTCATGAATGCAGTTCCAGATTCCATTTCTAGGTACTAAAAGCTTGTAAATTCATCTTCAAAACTAATAGGTTTGTGTCTCTTGGGAGACTCCTGAGGACGATAACTCTTAAATTTGCTCTTGATTTCACGGTTTCAAATGCTCTTAATGATTTTTTCTTTTTAAAGATTTTCCTTTGTGGTAATGATGTTTGCAAGTATTAGAAAAGAATTATTCTCCCTCTTAGGTTTTTCCATATATCTTTAATTCAAACTCCTGGATATGATCTGTATAGTTAAAATGTGTTTCCAATACAGGAAAGTATGCTCCTTAAGTGTCTGTATTAGTCAGGGTTCTCTAGACATACAGAATTAATAAGATATATACATACATATACATATGTATATATATAAAGGGGAGTTTATTCAGAAGTATTAACTCACACAATCACACGGTAAAGTCTTACAATAGGCCATCTGCAAGCTGAGGAACAAGAAAGCCAGTCTGAGTCCCAAAGCTGAAGAACTTGGAGTCCAATGTTTGAGGGCAGGAAGCATCCAGCACAGGAGACAGATGCAGGCGTGGAGGCTAGGCCAGTCTAACTTCTCCATGTTCTTCTGCCTGCTTTTTTTCTGGCCATGCTATCAGCTGATTTGATGGTGCCCACCTGGATTCAGGGTGGGTCTGCCTCTCCCAGTCCATTGACTCAAATGTTAATCTCCTTTAGCGAAACCCTCACAGACACACCCAGGAACAATACTTTGCATCCTTCAATCCAATCAAGTTGACACACAGCATTAACTGTAACAGGGTCTCTTCTGTGCTGCTCCATGTTTTGAAGAAAGATGCTTAGATGATTTTTGCCATAGCATATCAAGCCAGGGTATAGGAACTATTGAGAACAAACAGAGACTTTCAGAAGACTGGCTGCATTTAAGCATTTGCACAGTGCACAGGCAGCAAAGCTTTCCTTGGCTATCCTACCATGTAGGACATGAATTTTGCCCACCTGCTGAGTGTAACTCACATGCTTCCCATCTTTAATGTAAGCTTCAGGTTCAATGGGTCAATATTCATCTCAGTAGATAGTTTTGCTGAGGTCTCAGTTTTCTCCAATGTTCCACTGTAAGCACATGAAGGTAGTGCAGCACTGTGTAAGTATAGTATCACCTAGAATGTTTTGTTTGAGATATGAGTTTTAATTTACCAGAAACTGTGGCACAGTCCCTAAAAGTCTCTAATTTCACAGGGAATTATGAAGCACTACATTTGTTCTATTGGAATACTAAGTAGTAAAGACTGACCTATCAAACTCTGAATTGCGAGTAACCTTCCCCTGGGCAAGAGGCACTTTTTCCATCTTTTTATCCCTGGAGTCTATCTTGGTACCTAGTACACAGTAGTTGGTTAATGAATATATACTAAGTGAATATATAAATGTTCAAATATTCCTAATATAGCCCAGGTGGGAAAATTCTCCCATCCACACAATTGCATCTTCCAAACCTGGTTTAATGCCACACTCAATAAAAAGGAAAGAAGATTTTACTGAAGTTTTCTGGGGGAATGAGCAAGCAGAACCAGATTTTACAATCGATACATCTGATTTTCCTTTACAAGGTTCCTTTCCCATGACTGTTACTCATCTCCATTCTTTCTCATAGCTTTTATCTTGCTTTTACTTTATGCCTCTCCTTCAAGAAATTCCAGTTTTGTTGTGGGCGAATCAGCTTTGAATTCAACTTATGAACCTCACTCAGTAAAACATAAATGTAGTCATTAGCCAAACTGTGACTCCTTGTTTTTTCTTAAGTATGCTCTTTGACAGCAGGGCAGGAGGTGAGAATCTCATTTTTTTGTAACCCATGGTCCCCAGTTTTGGGTATACACTGTGAAAAAGTACCTGTTTGTAACTATTGCACCTTGAGTTCTTGTTGTTTCAAAAAGTTCCAGGAAGAAGCTCAGCCCTGGAAATACAAAAACATCTCATTTGGATCCAAAAATAACTGAAGAGGAAATTAACTTTGGTGAACTCCCCTCATTACCATACTAAAAACCCTGCCCAGGGAGGAGCTTATTCTTCATTCTCTGTATATGTAATATATGTAGAAGCATGATCTGTGACTGTGCCTGTACCAACTTTGCTGTGCCTCTTTGTGCAATGATGCAGCCAAGCAGCCCAATAAAAGCCCTGTTTTCACCACTTACTCATTGTGTGGGTAACATTTTCACTTCAAGCGTACAATTTATATATGTTCAGTAAATTCTCTTCCAAAGGAGAAATTCTACTGCTAGAACATTAAGGTTCAACATTCCTCCAATTATTTTCATTTTCTTTCTGTGGCTTCTTAATTTACCTCTGGGACAAATTGTAGTTTGGCATGGAAGGGGTTTTGAATCTTAATTATTTTTCTGAATTACAGTAATTTTAGTTGTTAATAGAACTTCTTTATTACTGTAGAAGATTAGGGATTATGTTCCAACTCTGTTACGAAATATCTGTGTGACCTCAATCATTCTAAAACTCTATGTTCTTCAGTAAAATCAAGCTCTTTAGAATTAAACCAGTCAGCGGTTTTCAATCTCAGTTGCACATTGGACTCATCTGGGAGTTTCACAAAATATGATGCCTGATTTAATTTGTATGAAGTAATTCTCAAGCATCTAGATTTTTAAAAGCTCCCCAAGTGATTTTAATGCACAGTTGAGGCTGAGGATTACTAACCCAAGAGCTATGGTGATAATTAAATTAATGTGTATGGAAACACTGATAAACTGGAAAGGATTATATGAGTATAATTTACTTCTAGAGTTTTTATTAAAGTAAAACCGATAAGGCATTGTAAAGTCTTTTGTTCATGCCCGTAGGTAGAAGAACCAAGCTGTCTCAGTTTGCCTGGAACTTTCTTGGTTTTAATACTAAAAATCCCATATCTTGGGAAATCCCTCTGTCCTAGGCAAAATTTGATAGTTTATCACCCTAACTGCAGCTGTTATTGCACAAGTGAGATTTCAGGTTTACAGAGTTCAAGAAGAATGTGTTTATCTCTTTTCTATTTCTTACAGTGCTAGGATATTCAATGGAGCTATAAGTTAAAAGAACAGAACTCCTATCGGAATTGAATTGAATGTATTTAAATGTTTCACTATCTTCTCTCTGCCTCTAAAAATCCCTTTCTATATTCTTTACCTTGTTTTCCGTATTTTTATTTACGATAGTTTCTCAACCTGAAATGTCTTTCTTCTCCATCTTTACCCAACTTTTAAGGTTTTTGGGATTTTGGTGATTATCTAATCTTGAAAGAAAGAAGTAAGGCAGGTAATAGCATTTGTGTTGAAAATTACCTTGGTGATGATTTTTCCCCCTTAAAAAATGTAAAATTTACACTAACAGTTAGAATCAAATAGTGAGAATGTATATGCTTAAAACAAGTCCTGAATAAAAAATGACTTTCTATAGGTCACTTTGTCCCAGCTGGCATAACGGCTTGATTTAGTAAATTTGCTCTGATAAGTCAAGTAGATCAATTGATTCAGTAATAATTAGGACCCTACTTTGCTGCCTGACCCTGTTAGGAGAAGTTAAGCCAGTGAAAGCCTTCCCCTTAAGTGATGGGATGATGTGTATGTGTTTGTTTCTGTTTTGTGTGCGTTTTTGTGTGTGCTGGTGTGTGTGCTTGTGTATGTGCTTGTGTGGTAGTAGTGCTGGGTGATAGGGTTGAAGTTTTCTTCTGTGCCACTGATTCAGTTTGGCTGTGTCCCCACCCAAATCTCATCTTGAATTGTATCTCCCATGATTCCCATTGTTGTGGGACTCAGTGGGAGATAATTGAATCATGGTGGTGGTTTCCCTCATACTGTTGTCATGGTAGTGAACAAGTCTCATGGGATCTGATGGCTTTATAAGGGGAAACCCTGTTCGCTTGGCTCTCACTCTTCTCTTTGTCTGCCACCATGTGAGATGTGCCTTTCACCTTCTGCCATGATTGTGAGGCCTCCCCAGCCACGTGGAACTATGCGTCCATTAAATCTCTTTATTTTGTAAATTGCCCAGTCTTGGGTATGTATTTATCAACAGCATGAAAATGGACTCATACAAGAGACTCTCTGTCATTGTCTGAATCTAGCTCCCTGTTGGAGGAGAAGTCTGAGTTTTGCATTTTCAATGCTTTCAGATCCCATGGTATAATAACAACCATAGAAGGGTGGGGAAGACACTGAATATTAGTAGACAACATCTAGCAAATTACCACATTGACTTCATAACTAGGAAAGACAACTGACTCCATGTAAGAAAATTACTTTCTGGTAGAATTTTATTTTAATGTTAATAATTTGAAGTCACAAATGGTATACTTCTTGGCTCCTATTATTGTCCAGGGAACAGACTGAAGGAAGGTCACCACCCATCTCACTGCCTGGAGCATGCCATGCACTCAATAAATGGTGGTTGTCATTACTGTCAGAGCAGCATGAAAGGCAATTAGCTCTTGGCAGCATATTCAGGCCACAAGCCTGAGTCACTCAGGAAACTTGGGCATTGGCCACAGAAATCAGTGTCTCTACCACATAAAAAATGGACAGCTGATTGGAAAAACAACATGTTGGGCTTTGGTCTTTTCACATCACACTCTACACCTCATTGCCCAGCATTGCCAACATTTTTGAATTTATCCTTGAAGATTCTTTCTCTCTCTCTCGATGTTCTCAGTTTATTCAACAAATGCTTATTGAGCACCTGCTGTATGAAAAGCACTGTCCTGGGAACCAATGAAATAGAAATTTGACAGTTAATGGCTACCTTTATGGGTTGATAATGAAGCAGGTAGAGAAGGAAGTGTGTGTGTGTGTGTATTTGGGCACCTGGTGCATATTATGCCATAGGTACTGGTGATAAAGCTGAAATAATAATTTTCTCCTTTGTAGGAATGTGTTGGTGTAGTAGAAGGGCTACGACAGGTGTGAAAGAGAGTTTGGGAGGATTTAGATATTAAAGAGTTCATAAAAAGAAGAAATGCATTCCTGCTGGATTTGCTGCTAAACATTTTAAAGAGAGTCAAAAGGTGAAGAAATTGAAAAAATTAATAATATTGGGGCATATCCCAAGGACACAGGTGCTAACTTAAAGGGATTCCTACTCGCAAAATCTGGGACAATTTGAGTGCAAAATAATCAACAGTAGTAAATGGTCAACCATCAAAAAATCAGTAATTATACTAATTTATCTTAATAATAAATAGATAGATGGATAGATGGGGTGAATGGAGTTATTGCTCACAGTTCTTGCTAATTGGTAAATGTAGAGAGATTGTGGGGTATGGAAAATCATCATTTTACAATCATTAAATAGAGTGTTTCAGGCAAAATTTATCAGTTGAATGTTTAATCGAAGCAGAAATTCTTATAAGCAGCAGCATGTTTACATTCTTATAAAGTGTTTCTCCCAATTGCAAATTAGTTGTGAAGGAAAAAGAAAAAGTAACCATACAATAGTTTTAACAATGTATATTACCATTAGCAATGTATGCGTTGGTCTACATTCTTGTCTGTTTGAATTTTAGCTATTTTCATGAGCTTGAACTCTGGCAACTCAAAAAGCCAGAGTGTCTTCTTACCTCCAAACAATTGCACTAGTTTTCCTGCAGTGGTTCTTAACCAGGGTAAAATGGCTGAAATGACGGAAATAGAATGGTTCTTAACCAGGGTAAAATGGCTGAAATGACAGAAGTAGAATTCAGAATATAGATAGGAATGAAGATAGAGATTCAGCTGAAAATAAAATACTCAATCTGAGGAATCTAAGGAATGCAATAAAATGATACAGGAGATGAAAGATAAAATGGTCCTTTTAAGAAAGGACCAAACTGATCTGATAGAGATGAAAAATTCACTTCAAGAATTTCAGAAGCAGTATAGACCAAGCTGAGGAAAGAATCTCAGAGTTTGAGGACTAGTTCTCCAAAATAACTCAGTCACATAAAAATAAAGAAAAAACAATAAAGAATGTGAGAAACCTCTGAGAAAAATGGGATTATATGAAGAGACAAAATCTGTTACTCATTGGCATTCCTAAAAGAGAGGGAGAGAGATCAAACAACTTGGAAAACATATCTGAGGATATCATTCATGAAAATTTCCCCAACTTCAATGGGGAGGCCAACATTAAAATTCAGGAAATGCAGGGAACCCCGGTGAAGTACTATACAAGACAACCATCCTTAAGACACATAGTCATCGGATTCTCCAAGGACAAAATGAAGATTCTCCAAGGACAAAATGAAAGAAAAATTGTTAAAAGCAGCTAGAGAGAAGAGGTAGGGCACTTACAAAGGGAACCCCATCAGGCTAACAGCAGACCTTTCAGCAGAAAACCTACAAGCCAGAAGAGATGGGAGGCCTATATTCAGTAATTATAAAGAAAATACATTCCAACCAAGAATTCCATATGCAGCCAAACTAAGCTTCATAAGCAGAGGAGAAATAAGATCCTTTTCAGACAAATAAATGCTAAGATAATTCATTACCACCAGGCCTGTCTTAAGAGATATTAAAGGAGTGCTGTGTATGGAAAGGAAAGACCATTACCAGCCACCACAAAAACACACTTAAGTACATAGACCATCAACACTGTAAAGCAACCACACAATCAAGTCTGCAAAGTAACCATCTAAGAACACAATGGCAGGATAAAATATGCATATATCAATATTAACCTTGAATGTAAATAGGCCAATTAAAAGGCACAGCATGGCAAGTTGGAAGCAAGAAACTGTATGCTGTTTACAAGAGACCCATTACACATGGAATAAAAACCATAGGCTCAAAGTAAAGAAATGAAGAAAAATCTACCAAGCAATCAGGAAAAAAAAGCATGGGTTGCTATTCTAATTTCAGAGAAAAAGCACTTTAAGCCAAAAATGATAAAAAATGACAAAGAAGGGCAGTACATAATGGTAAAGAGCTCAATTCAACAAGAAGACCCAAGTACATAATGGTAAAGAGCTCAATTCAACAAGAAGACCCAACTATCCTAATTATCTATGCACCCAACATAGGAGAACCCAGGTTCATAAAGTTAGTTCTTAGATGCCTATGAAGAAACTTAGCCACACAATAATAGTGGGAAACTTCAACACCCCACTTACAGTATTAGATCATCAAGGCAGAAATCTAACAAACATATTTAGGACCTGCACTCGATATTTGACCAAATGGACCAAACAGATATCTACAGAATTTTCAACCAAGAAGCAACAAAACATGCGCTCTTCTCATCTGTATATAAGACATACTCTAAAATTGACCACATGATCAGCCATAAAACAATTCTCAGCAAATTAATAAAAAAAACCCAAAACAGAAATTATAGCAACCACACTCTTGAACTACAGTGCAATAAAAATAGAAATCAATACTAAGAAAATTGTTCAAAACCATACAATTACATGGAAATTAAACAGCCTCCTCCTGAATGACTTTTGGGTAAATAATGAAATTAAGGCAAAAATTAAGAAATTCTTTGAAACTAATGAGAACAAAGATACAACATACCAGAATCTCTGGGACACAGCCAAAGCAGTGTTAAGAGGAAAGTTTATAGCACTAAACACCCATATAAAAAAGTTAGAAATGTCTCAGTTGAACAACCTAGCATTGCAATTAAAAAAACTAGAAAAACAAGAGCAAACCAACCCCAAAGCTAGCAGAAAAGAAAGAATCAAATTTAGAGCTTAACTGAAGGATATTAAGATGTGAAAAACCATAAAAAAGATCTGTGAGTCCAGTTTTTTTTTAAAAATTAGGTAAGATTGATAGACCACTAGCTCTACTAATAAAGAAAAACAATAAATACGATCAGAAACGACCAAAAGGACGTTACCATCAACCTGAAAGAAATACCAAAAATCTCTCAAAATACAATGAACACCTTTATGCATACACAGAGACTAGAAAACCTAGAATAAATAAATACATTCCTGGAAACATACAACCTCCCGAGATTGAACCAGAAAGAAATTGAGTCCCTGAAGAGACCAATTGACTTCTGAGATTGAGTCTGTATTAAAGGGCCTATTAACAAAACAAAAGAAAAGTCCAGGACCAGATGGATCAACAGCTGAATTTTATCAGATATGTAAAGAAGAGCTGGTAAAACAATGAACTGGTAAAGCTATTCCAAAAGTAATGAGGAGGAGGGACTCCTTCCTAACTCATTCTATGAGGCCAGCATCATTCTGATACCAAAACTTGGCAGAGACACAACAAAAAAAGAAAACTTCAGGCCAAAATCCTTTACGAACATTGATGCAAAAATCCTCAACAAAATACTAGCAAATGGAATCCAGCAACATTGTCAAAATGCTAATCCACCACCATCGAGTAGGCTTTATCCCTGGGATGCAAGGTTGGTTCAACATATGCAAATCAGTAAATGTGATTCATCACATAAATCAAAACCAAAAACCACATGATCATGTCAATAGATGCAGAAAGGCTTTTGATAAAATTCGACATCACTTCATATTAAAAACCCTAAACAAGCTAGGCAATGAAGCAACATACCTCAAAATAATAAAGAGTCATCTATGAGAAACCCACAGCAAACATCATATTGAATGGGCAAAACCTGTAAGCATTCCCCTTCAGAACTGGAGCAAGACAAGGTTGCCCACTCTCACCCCTCCTATTCAACATAGTACTGGAAGTCATAGTCAGAGCAATCAGGCAAGAGAAAGAAAGAAAAGGCATCCAAATAGGAAGAGAGGAAGCCAAACTATCTTTGTTTGCAGATGAAATGATTCTATACCTGGAAAACCCAAAAGTCTCTGCCCTAAAACCCCTAAATCTGATAAACAGCTTCAGCAAAGTTTCAGGATACAAAGTCAATGTACAAAAATCAGTAGCATTTCTATAAACCAAGAACATCCAAGCTGAGAGCCAAATCAAGAATGCAATCTCATTCACAATAGCCATAAAAGAGTTAAATGACTAGAAATACAGCTGATCAGATAGGTGAAAGATCTATACCATAAGAATTACAAAACATTGCCAAAAGAAATTAGAGATACACAAGCAAATGGAAATACATGCTATGCTTTGTAAACGAAGAATTAATATTATTATAATGGCCATACTTGTCAAAGCAATTTATAGATTCAATGCTATTCCTATCAAATTATCAATGACATTCTTTACAGAATTAGAAAAGTCTATTCTAAAATTCATATGGAACTAAAAAAGAGTAGTACAAATAGCCAACGCAATCCCAAGCAAAAAGGACAAAGCATGAAGCATCACATTACCTGACCTCAAACTACATTACAAGGCTAGTGTAACAAAACCAGTATGGTACTGGTATGAAAATAGACAGACCAATGGAACAGAATAGAGAGCCCAGAAATAATGCTGCAAACCTACAACCATCTGATCTTTGACAAAGTTGATAAAAACAAGCAGTAGGGAAAGACTCCCTATTCAACAAATGGTGCCAGGATAACTGGATAGCCATATGCAAAAGACTGAAACTGAACCTCTTCCTTACACCATATACAAAAATCTACTCAAGATGAATTAAGGACTTACATGTAAAATCTAAAACTATACAAACTCTGGAAGATAACCTATGAAATGCCATTTTGGACATTGACTCTGGCAAAGATTTCTTAATGAAGATGCCAAAAGCAACTGTAACAAGACCCAAAATTGACAAATGGGATCTAATTAAACTAAAGAGCCTCTGCACAGCAAAAAAATTATCAACAGAGTAAACAGGCAATCTAGACTGGGAGAAAATCTTTGTAATCTATACATGTGACAAAGGTCTAATATCCAGAATTTATAAGTAACTTAAATCAGGCAAAAAATAAACATCCCCATTAAAAAATGGGCAAAAGACATGAACAGACACTTTTCAAAAAAAGATACACACACGGCCAACAGACATATGAAGAAATGCTCAACATCATTAATCATTAGAGAAATGTAGATCAAAACCACAATGAGATACCATCTCATACCAGTCAGAGTGGCTATTATTAGAAAGTAAAAAAATAACAGATCTGGAGAAGTTGTAAAGAAAAGGGAATGCTTATATGTTGCTTGTGGGAGTGTAAATTAGTTCAGCCATTGCAGAAAGCTGGTTGGAGATTTCTCAAATAATTTAAAAAAGATCTATCACTCAACCCAGTAATCCCATTACTGGTTATATACCTAAATGAGTATAAATCATTCTACCATAAAGACGTATGCAAGTGTATGCTCATTGCAGTGCTATTCACAATAGCAAAGACATGGAATCAACTTAAGTGCCCATTAATATTGGCTGGATAAAGAATATGTGATACATATACACTATGAAATACTACGTAGCCATAAAATGAATGAGATCATGTCTTTTCCAGCAATGTGGATGAATCTGGAGGCCATTATCCTAAGCATGTTAACCCAGGAACAGAAAACCAAATGCTACATGTTCTCACTTACGAGTGAGAGCTAAACATTGAGTACACATGGACACAAAGAAGGGAACAACAGACACTAGGGCCTACTTGAGGGTGGAGGGTGCAAGGAGGGTGAGGATCGAAAAACTACCTATCAGGTACTATGCTTATGATACTAGGGTGATGAAAGAATATGTACCCCAAACCCCTGTGACATGCAATTTCCCTGTATAACAAACCTGCACGTATACCCCTGAACCTAAAATAAAAGTTAATAAAAACAAAAAAATGCCTAAATCTGGGGTATAATGGAAAATTATTCTTTTCCTTGTAGTTTTGGGTTTCTTTCTTCTTTTCTGAAATCACAGACAAAAAGCTCTCTAGCAAAATAGGAAGAAATAGCTATGTATGGACAATAATCCATTCCAAGAGGTTTATCAACAAAGAGCTAAAATGGTGAAGAATTTAAAACCTTTCATTCTATTTTATTTTGATTGCTTTTAGGTCTGAGCCAACTGTGTTAGATGTAAAGGAGTTTTACATCTGTCTCTAGCTTCAAAGGCATCTACTTTTTCAACCTTCCTAAATGAGAAAAACACAGTCTTTTAGAGGTGTGCTAAAAGATCAAGGTTGCCAAGGCTATGAGTACCCCACTGACACAATATGATTTTCTGTGTCTATATTTTTTACTTGCATCTGCAGGCAGTGGATAAGTGTATGAAAGGTAATCTAGTCTCAATCTAGGCATACAATTGTGTTCATGGAAATATCTATCCCCCTCTTAGGCGGAAATGGAGAGATTCAGAAATACACATGAATTAACCTGGTAAGTCCTCAGGCAACTTGGTGGTTGAAAATTTTGTAAAAAAGACTTTAAGTCATTAGGCTTTTCTGATTCATTTAAAAACCTTATCCTCCTGATATGCAAAAGGTCGTATGGAAGGATTTGATGGAATACTGATGAGGAAGGTAAGTGACTAGAATACCTGCCCAGATGTGAGGAACCATCTTTACACAAGGGCTCAAGGGGACATTCGGAAAGAGAGACCCTGAGACAGCCAACCTTGGGGCCATGAAGCGAGACCAAAAGGTGTATCTAAGCAACATTCTGTCTGTTGGTTTTACAGGCCTGGGCAGAACTAGCCAGTGGAGTTGGGTGGAGGGAGAAATATGGTATGATAAGGTGATGGTCTCTATTCTTTTTCAAGGCAGTGGTTTCTGTAGGTCATCAAAATAACAAACAAAAACCGCCCAGCTTTGTGTGTGGTAGATAAAATGACTCTATCCTTTCTTTGCCAAGGATCTAAAAATAATTTATTTCTGTCTGAAGTTATCTTTGATACTTTTAAAGTATTAAAACAAAAGTATTTAATACTTTTAAAGTATTGGAAGTGTTGTTTTTAATACTTTTAAAGTATTAAAAGCAAGTAAACATAGTTTAAAAAGCAATTGTTCTTAGTATGTTCTCTTATAGAAAGAAGCTTGGGGGGTGGGTGTTCAGTGTGTCACCTTCTCGTAACAAATATTTTCAAGCCGAGAAAGATATTACCTGTGTTGGGATTTGGTCAGCCATTATTCATTAATTTAATGGGTAAATTAATTGATAAATTAATTCATTAATTACCCTGCAAACAGACAGGGTAACATTCCACTTCCTCTCCACTTATGTTAAATGCTCTTGATTCCTTGCTTATGATGGCCGTGGGCTTGAGACAAGGCAACCATTGGACTCAGATCAGAGTTCAGACTCTGTTTTCAGAAATACCTAGTTTTTAGATCCCAGCTTCATTGTGCAATAGCTATGAGACCAGTTTCTGCACGTGTAAAATGGAGGGCATAATGGTATGTACTAATATAGTGGCTGTGAGATCTAGGATATTGCATTAAATATAACAATGCGGATGGCACACATGGAAGCACTCAAGAATGTTAGCATTTATTTATACTAATTATCACTTTCATTATTATTATCTGTAAGTACCGTATCTAACCATACCCTAAATAAATTTACTTCTAATGATATTCTCATATAATTTTTGGAATTTAAACTTTCTGTTACATGAGAGAGAGGTGGGTAATAAAGAAGGTGTATGACAAAGAAAATGGGGAAAGGAAGAAAACAGGGATTCTGTTTTAAATAAACTTATACCTTTAAGTTGGAAAGCAGAATTAACAACCTTCCCCCCAGGAAACACTGAAAACTTTGTGCACTGGAAATAATTGTTTTAAGATTGTAAGTTTCGGATCATTACACTTTGTAAACTTCAATATAGTTAGGCAGAAATGCCTAACCATTTTCTGATACTTCTGCATAAAGAAGTGCTTTAAAATTGTATCTTGAGGTTATGATACTCTTATCAGGATTTCTCATAATTTATTCAATGCTGAGTTTCACAGCCTCATACATAGAATTATTAAATATGGAAATGTACAACTGCAAATGATCATTGTGCTATTAATGGAAATCTTATAGTTTATAGATGAGGAGAAGGTAGACAAAGGAGGTGAAATAACATGCTTTCCTTTATACAGTGAATTAGGGCAAAAATACAGGTTTATTAACTTCCTAGGATAGGGTTTTGTTTTTTCCCCCAATTCACCTTCTATCTAAAATAAATAAATAAATACATACATACATACATACATGCATACATTTTAAAAGCTGTGCACATTTAAGAATGAAAAGTACTGTATACGTTTGGCTTATTTTCTAATTTTCCTGAATGTAAATGATTACTGTAGATCAGTAATTCTTCTTTCTTTTAGTTTTTTTATTGTGAAATGTACATAACAATGTTTATAATTTTAAACATTTTTAAGTGTGTAATTCAGTGGCATTAAATACATTCCCAACGCTATGTATTCATCACCATTATTATACCTCCCAATTTTTTTTCATCCCAAGCATAACATGTACCTACTAAATGATAATTCCTGCCCCCCTCCATGTAGCCTCTGTTGACCTCTATTCCACCTTCTGCATCTATGAATTTGGTTATTCTAGATACTTCATATAGGTGAGATCACACAATATCATCCTTCTGGCTTATTTAACTAAACGTAATGTTTTCAAGGTCCACCCATGTTACAGCATATATCAAAATTACATTTCTTTTTATGATTGAATTATATTCCATTGTATGTACATACCACATTTTGTTTATTCATTCTTCTGTTGATAGACAATTGGGTGTTTACACCCTTTTGCTATTGTGAATAAAGTTGCTTTGAACGTTGGTCTACAGATATTTGTTTGAGTCCCTTCTTTCAATTATTTTGTATATAGGCCAATAAGTGGATTGCTGGATCATATGGTAGTTCTATGTTTAACTTTTTGAGAAACTGCCAAACTATTTTCCACAATGGCAGCACAATTTTGCATTTCCACCAGCAATGCATAAAGGTTCAAATCTCTGCATCCTTGTCAACACTTGTTATATTCCTTTTTTTAAAAAAAAATGCTACAAATCCTGGTAGGTGTGATTAGATCAATAGTTCTTAAACAGGAGAACAAAAATCATTTTTTTTTTGTTTTTGTCCACCCAGAGGAAGTTTGACAATATCTGGAGACATTTCTGGTTACAATTTGGGGAGAAGGAATTTTGCTACTGGCCTCTGGTGGATAAAGGCCAGAGATGCTGTTAATTGTCTCACAATGCACAAGACATCCCGTTCTCTGACTACAAAGAATTGTCTGGCCCACAATACCAATAGTGCCGAGGTTGAGATACCTTTCTCTAGATACAAGTCCAGTAGTTGGAGCTAGGTGTCTGATACTCATTCTTTTTAAAATTTTTGCCATTGAAAGGGCATTATGTTATGAAACAGATTCCTTAACACTAGATGGCACAGAGATGAGTTTTTGTGAAATAATGAAATGTAGGACACTGGGAGATACAAGACTTTACTTGGAAATTCGTACAGAGCAATTAGCAGGCTTATCTGATGAACTCTGTATTTGTCTGTTTTCATGCTGCTGATAAAGACATACCCGAGACTGGGCAATTTACAAAATAAAGAGGTTTAATTGGACTCATAGTTCCACGTGGCTGGGGAAGAGTCACAGTCATGGTGGAAGGCAAGGAGGAGCAAGTCATGTTTTACATGGATGGCAGCAGGCAAACAGAGAATGAGGAAGAGGCAAAAGAGGAAACCCCAGATAAAACCATCAGCTCTCATAGGACTTATTCACTACCATGAGAAAAGTCTGGGGGATGCCTCTCACAATATGTGAGAATTATGGGAGTATAATTCAAGATGAGATTTGGGTAGGGACACAGAGCCAAACCATGTTTAACTTTATCTAGAATTAATCACCCAAATTATAGTGATACCACTGCCACTTGTGATATTACCTCAAAGCATCTCTTTGTACTGAGCTTATACCAAATCAGAAGTTCCCTGGGAATTACCACAATAGTCCCAAGCCTTCTTGAAACATGAAACCTATAAGAAAGAAAAATTCACCTATATCAAAGAAAAATACAGTCTGTCATTGAATCTTTTTGAAATTACTCATTATATGTAGATCGAAGACCTTTAGTTAACGTAACTCTTTATGAGAGAAAATTTAATTAAATATTTATATGGTGCCCAGACATCCTGTTTTCAGTACAAGGAATATTACTGAAGGCATCTACTATGTGCTCAGCACTGTTCTATTCTTAGGGAAAATATGACAATGCTTAAATAATGTCTCAGTTTTGTGGAGTATATATGCATGTTTCTCTTAAATCAAAAGTATGTACTTGATATAACTTATGATGTAATGCCATGTAATAATAAAGTCACATTTTGACTAATGCAGGTGGAAATGTTGATTGTTTATTATTAATTGAAACAAAAGTGTGAATTGTATAAATTGAATTCTACCTTAAGGACTGAATTTGTATATTTACTGTTTATCATTTCAATATATATTATGCATATGCCTGAAGGAAAGACAATGATAATATAGCTAACTGGTAACTGCTTAGCTGGGAAGTTACAAGGTTTTTTCCAAATATTTTCTCAATTTTTAAAGATTTTCCACATGCATTAATTATAATTCAAAATATATAGTACTTATTAAGAACATAAGATTAACCTATCTTAGATGATTGTTGACTACCCCTGCACCCAAGGGTAACAATGTCTACTCAAACCCTTCTCAGTTTGTGGATGGGGAAAGAAGACCATGGAGGAAGATTCAGAAATGAATCCCATGAGTCTATATTGTCTGGACAATACATGGAAGTCTACTAGGAAAGAATGATGAAGTGTGAGACTGAAGTAATGGCTGTGCTTTGCAAGTTTCATGTGCATAGAAATCACCAGGAGGTCCACTTTATTTCTAAGGAATAAAAACTTTATGCCACTTTATTCCTAAGGATTATTTGCCCACATGTAAAATCTCGTGTGTGTGTGTGTGTGTGTGTGTGTGTGTGTGTGTGTGTTGTGGGGATAGTAGCTGGGATAGGGTAGGAAAGAGTCACCAGAGAACCAAGTAGGTACATCTTTCTAGGCCTCACAGAGGGAAAGAGAGAGAAACAGTGGTAGGGAAGATCTGCTTATTTAATGAATGTACAACACTTCTCAATGGGAAGCCTTTTTACTTCCAGGATTATTCTATAGATTGGCCCTGAGAATTGATTTATTAATATCTGTAATTCTATGCATTTGACAGGCTAATAATAATACTATTTTCTTTATGCCTGTGGCACTAGAGCTGCATTTTAAGGACTTTTCCAGGAAGCTCTATGGAGGAGAATAGCTGGAAGACCACTCAGAAATGGAATGAAGGCTCATATTTCATTAATCCAGTTGGGAGTCACTTACGAATGCAAGGTCAGGGAATCAAAACCTAATCACAGAGTTTCCCTTACTGCCTAAAACACCAGTTAAAATCAAGAGGATTGCGAATTACAGATTAGCTTTGCTATACAATATTGTTTTCCCATTATTACTATTACTATTTTGTCTGTGCTTATCTTGTACTCATTAGGAATAAATGAAATCTAGGTCAGAGCAGGGATGGGGCTTTGTGCCCACTGGGCTAAAGGAATATATTAGTTATCTATTGTGACATAAAAATTACTCCAAAATTTAGTAGCTTAAAACAATACATATTTATTATGTCATAGGTTTTGTGAGCCAGGGATCTGGACACAGTTTAGCTGGGCCATCTGCTTTTCCCACAGGGTGCAATCAAGGTGTTGTTAACTGTGGCTGCAATCATCTAACGATTTGACTGGGGAAAGATCCATTTCCAAACTCATTCATGTTGTTGTTAGCAGGATTCAGTTCCTCAAGAGTTGTTGGATTTAGGGCTTCAGTACCGCTGGCTATTGTTTGGAAGTAACTCTCCTTTGCCACATGAGATTCCCTACAGTGCAGTTTACAACATGGCAACTTTGTAAGAGCAAGCAAGCGAGAAGAATCTGTGTGTGTGCGTGCATGTGTGTGTGCGTGCATGTGTGTGTGTGTGTGTTTAGGGAAGGGGAGAGAGAGAGAAGGGTGGGGGGCAGGCAATGTTAGCAAGATGGAAGTTAGCAATTTGTAAGCTAATCTCGGCAGTAACATCCTGTCACCTTGTAGGATTCTATTCATTAGAAATGAATCAATGGACACAGCTCACACTCAATGGTAAGGGGATTACACAAGGCCATGAATACCAGGAAGCAGGGGTCATTGGAAACCCTTTTAGAAACTGCCCACTCTAAGGCCCCTATAATCTTATAGCATTGTCTACATGGCATCAAATTTTGAGAAAAATCAGAGAATCTCACACTGAGCTATCCAAATTTTGAGGATGGCCCAAGGGACTTAACCTTGAGTCTGTTTGGGCCTCAGGGACTGAATAGGGCCTGGGTATCCTAGAGGCCTGAATGCAGTTGAGCAAGTATTTATTGAGTGCCTACTAATTCTAGAGGCTTGTGCTAGCCATTGTGAAGATTACAGAAGGAAGCAAGAAAATGAACTTAATACATGCCTGACCCCATGTTAGCTGCTTTCCTGTTCATCATTTAGTCTAGAAAGTGAGAAAGCTGAGACTCAGCAGCATTAAAATGTTGCTTAGGACCACAGCGTTATTTAGCAGTGGGGATGATATTTAAATACAGAACTGCCTTACTGTTAGACTCTTCTTTTCCCCATTAAATACCATTATACAGTCTTTAAAAGAATTAGCCAAGTGTGACAAAATCTCAACACAAATGGAAGTATTGTTCCTATATCCACAGTTATCCCAGAATTGATTTTATTGACTTAATTTCAGCATGATACATCAAGCTACTCTGAGGAGTGTAGGAAAGAATTTCCATCATGTGTCTCTTAAGGATGTAGATCATTATTTCTCACAGTGTCCTCTCTAGCAAGATTTTCATGGAAGTAAGAGCTGCTATTCTTCTACTAAGTAAATGTTTAGTTGTCATTTTATGGACAGCTTTCCCATTTTGGAAAACGTGAGCCATGTATTTGGTTGTCAGAAAGCTCAGAGCCAAAAGCGTGAGGGCTCTGATGATACTAACTTTTATTCTCACTCCTGAATCTGATGTGTTCGTACTCTTGATTTAATTTCTACTCTCAGGACATTATTTTTAAGTTTACACTTTCATTTATTATATATGCCTTTTTAAGCAATATTGAAATACTTATGAAACAAGATGGAATATAATCAATGAATAAAAGTTAACTGTACATAATCTACTTGAAGCTAGAAAAAAAAAAGACTTTAAGTGCTACACGGTGCCATCACTATAGCTGAAGTAGGACTTCAGATGAGAGAGAATGAAAACAATATGGATTGATGCAGTATTACAGTTGATCAAAGTGTAAAATTAACCCTTCTACTTCAGGGAAAGGCTCTTCTGGGGCCAATAGGGCCCAAAAAGTTTGTCACCTCAGAATGGTAAATAAGAGGAGAATGAATGGCTTGTATATCCTAGTGAGTTATCTTATTTCCATTTGGTTCCACACTTGCCACTTCAACTAATACTTTCTGAAACCCTCTGTAGGAGGTATGGCTATAAAGGTTGTGCTGCCAAGGCTCACTGAAGTTGTGGCTTGCCTGAGGTCACACACTTAGGAGTGAAATACAGGGATCCTAACACCCATTCAATTTACTTTATTGGATCATTTTTCAATCTCCTTCAAGAGAAGATTCTTTTAATGTTTAACGCAGAAACTTCTGCTATCAGTAGGTGGAGCTTTGTGACTTGCAGACAGTCACATTCTTCTCTTTACCATTACTTCTGAATCTTCTCTTCATCCATTCTTTTTCAAACTCCTCTTCTTCCTCCTTTCTTCTTTCTCTTCTGTCCTTTCACCCTTCTTTCTTGATTCACATTGACTTTATTGTCATGCTGCCTATATTCTACAATTGTAAAGGTTTAGACTTCAAAGTCCTGCCATCTATCTATTGGCTTGCCTGGCTCTTTAAGGCAAATGTCCTAAGACTCACTAGTGATCAGCACCTTCAGGGTGAAGAAGACACCTACCTGGTCCTTCTCCACTGCTTCCCTGTCTGGGCTTCTCATGCATGTGCAAGACTGACCTTCCCATCATGAGAACCACAATTGGCTTGCTCACTTGGTTCCTTCTCTAAGACCCAGCCGTCATTGCATGTATGCGTCAAATTTAGTGACTGATTAAACCTGCATCCCTGATCAACCTATCAACCTCTTGCCTTAGAACACTTTTCACTACCTGATACACCCATTTATTTATTTGTTGACGGTCTCTCATGATGTTATGTAAGCTTGATGAAAACCCACACCTTGCCTTGAGTTTACCATTCTAGCACTAACCCAGAATAGAACACAGAGTGAACTATACAGAATTGATCTTAGAGCCTTGATACTCAAAGTCTGGCCTGAGCATCAGCAGCATTGCATCACCTGGGAGCTTGTTTATCTCAGGCTCTACCCCAGACTAACTGAATCAGAATGTGATTTTAGTAAAATCCCTAGTGATTTGTGTGCACCGCATTAAAATATGAGAGCCACTGCTCCAGAGGAGCCCTTGTAAGGTGCAGCTAGAGTTACACAGCCAACCTGCCACTATCAGAACAGTGCCACTACCTGCCACTGGAGAATGAACACTCAGAGGTTCGATTCAGTAATAGGCGCTCAGCACGAGTAGCCTCTACCATTGTCAATGCTTTTTTAAAGAGAAAAATGTAAAAAACACATACATAAAATTTACTATCATTTTAAAGTGTACATTTGAGTAGTGTTTACTATATGCATACTTCTATATATCACATTTATTTTTCACCTTGCAAAACTGAAACTTTATACCCACAGAACAACAACTCCCTCTTTTCTCTCCTCCTAGCCCCAGGCAAAAACCATCCTGCTTTCTGTTTCTAAGAGTTTGATTATTTAGATACCTCTTATAAGTGAAATAATGCAGTATTTGTCTTTTTGCAACTGGCTTATTTATTTCACTTAGAATGTCATCAACATTCGCCCATGTTGTAGCCGGTGAAAGGGTTTTCCTTTTTTTTTTTTTAAGGCAAAGTAATATTCTATTGTATTGTAAACCACATTTTATTTATCCATTGATCTGTGGATAGACATTTAGATTACCCCACCTCTTGGCTGTTATGAATAATACTACCATGAACATGGGAGTACAGATATCTGTTTGAGACCTCGTATTCAATTCTTTTGGGTCCATACCCTGAAGTGAGAATGCCAGATCACATGGTACTTCCATTTTCATTTTTGGATAAATCTCCATGCTGTTTTCCATAGTGGCTGCACCATTTTATATTCCCATCAACAGTGCACAAGCATCCAATTTCTTCACATCCTAACCAACACTTGTTATTTTTTTAATTTTTTAAAACTTTTTGCTAGAACATGTTAATAGATGTGAGGTAACATCCCGTTGTAGCTTTGATTTGTGATGATTAGTGATGTTGAGCATCTTTCCACATACTTGTTGCTCATTTGTATATTTCTTTGTAGAAATGTCTATTCAAATCCTCTGCCCATTTTTAATTGATTTTTTTTGTTATTAGGTGGTAGGAGTTATTTAATATTCTGGGTATCAATTCCCTATGAGATATATGACTCACACATATTTTCTTCCATTTGGTAAGTTGCCTTTTAACTCCGTTGTTTCTTTTGCTGTGTAGAAGTTTTAAAATTTGATGTAGTCCTATTTGTCTATTTTTGCTTTTGTTACCTGTGCTTTTGGTGTCATATTCAAGAAATCTTTACTAAATTCAATGCCACAGAGCTTTTCCTCTATGTTTTCTTCTAGAATTTTTATAGTTTCAGGTCTTACATTGAGGTCTTTAATCCATTTTGAGTTAATCTTTGCGTATGGTGCAATGTAAGAGTTCAACTTCATCCTTTTGCACGTGGAGGTCTAGTTTTTCTGGCACCATTTGTTGAAGAGACTATTCTTTCACCCTTGTGTAGTCTTGGTATGCTTGATCATTTGACCACACATGTGAGAATTGATTTCTGGGATCTTTATTTTGTTTCATTGGTCTATACGTCTGTCTTTATGCCACTATCAGGCTGTTTGATTACTATAGCTTTGTAATATGATTTGAAATCAGGAAATTTGATACCTTCAGTTATGCTTGTTCTTTGAAAATTGTTTTGGCTATTTAAGGACCATAAAAATTCCATATAAATTTTATGATTTTTTTTTCTATTCTGCAAAAACTGCTGTTGGGATAGCATTAAATCTTTGGATTACTTTGAGTAATATGAACATTTTAACAAGATTAAGTCTTCCAATCCACAAATATGGAATTTTTTGGACTTATTTGTGTCTTTAATTTCTTTTAAAAATATTTTATCATTATCAGTGTAAAAGTCTTTTGCCTCCTTGGTTAAGTTTATTCCTAAGTATTTTATTCTTTCTGGTGCCCCATCACTGCTTTTTGGCCTGCACAGTGCTGGGGAATGCACATCATAACACTACTCAGGAATACTCATATTTTTTATGACCTTGCTAGATGGCAATAGTAGCCAAAATCTGCAGGAAGATTTCTCCACATCATTTCCCTTTCCACATCTCATAGAACCTATATCTGATACAGAACCTTAGCAGCAAGGAAATCAGCAAAATTAAGTTTTCGACTTTCCGCCTTCTCTAATAGAATGAGGGTAGAAGAGAGGCTGAGGGAGCCACTCCAAAGTAACTGTTCCAGAGCATGAGCAGTGCTCGTGCTCTCTCTAGATCCTTTCTCATCCCTTATACTGGTTTTATGCACCCATCACCCTAATTCTGTGCTTCGCTGCTAAACTAGAACCTTCAACTTTCATTTGAGGATTACTCTTGAGCTATTGGAGTCACTCCCTCCCACCAGGAATTCTCCCCCAACCTCCATCCGGGAATTTACCTACTGACTGCCTGACTGCCCATCAGGCAGTGGCCTGTACCAATGATTGGCTGGTATAAGAGTAAAGCAGGCCAGGTGAGGCTGGGAGTCAGCCTGAAATCCTGTCTTTTCTTGGCTTTTCCCTTTTCCCTGTTCTGCTTACATTATTCCCATTACCAGCTCCCTGGGGAGCACTTCCTTAAATACTTGGCACAGATACTCTTGCCTTAGGTTCTGCTTCCAAAAAACTAGGCCTGAGACAGTATGGACAGCATGTATGATGTAGCTAAGAAATATTTATGCTCAGATTTGTAACTGTTTCCTCACATACTGCTTTGTTAACACTGTTAATCTGCACTCCATATAACCTTTTCCTTCAGGCATAAAGTTAGTGTTTCAATTAAAAGAATGGACATTGTTTTCTCTAGTCAGACATATTTTGTGAATTAATGCTTGCTGATTACAAATTTGTTATTCCCTGGATACTTAAAGAAAAAAATCCTTCAAATTTGTTCCATTACTTCAGAATTTTCTTCCTTTAAAAGAACTCTCGCATAGTAGGCATAAGACAATCTGAAACAGTTTTAATTAATTATGACAGAATTAGCATTTTTAATTGATTTATTCACATGGTTATTTCAATCCCATAGCCAGCCACTCTGCTCCATTCAGAGTTAGGGGATGTGGAAAATTCAAATAATTAGAAGAAATTATCTCTATCTTCAAGAAGAATATTCTATTTGAAATCATGAATTATCAGAACAGTCCAGAGGCTGTGTCAGTGTTTCAGTTTTTAACTCAGTTGCATGACGTATAAGAAATGAGATTAATATGGTAGTGGGTCAATTTCCATCAGTTCACTAATTTTTTTAAAGAATTCCTTTTAACTCAGTCTTCTTTCCCATCTGCAGATGTTCAAAAAATAGTCAGTAATCACTACCTCCAGTTTCTTCTCTCTCCTTCATTATTTTTTCCATTGGATCTAGTTCTGCCTCCCTAACTGTGCTGAAAATGCCCTAGCATAGATCACCATTCCAGTGGACATTTTCCCATCTTCATCTCTCTCTGTTTGATGTAACTTTTGAAACACTTGCAAGTCTTCTTCTTTAGTTTGTATAACGCTAGGTTTCTACATTTCAAATGCTCTTCACAGTTCTCGCTCTACTCTTGAGGTAATCAAACTTTTTCTTAGTGTTTTTCTAGTTTTATAGCCCAAGCTTTTCTTTCCTGATCTTGTTCATTTCTATACTTTACAATACATTAGAATTCTAACATAAACGCATTCACAGTCTAGAAATGGAGAGGGCCGTGTCATTCTGCAAATCAAAAGTAATCTGAAAAATTCCAGTGATCTGTCATCTGTGATTTACTTGCTGTTGGCAAACATTGCTGGTGAATTTCCATAGCATAATTGGGAGAACTGCTGCTGTTTGGAAATAGTTATACGTTAAAGGCTTAGTAGAAGTTGAAATAACTGTGACCTGTGAATAAAAAAAGATAACTAAGTAGACACAATGTTGTTTTAGTCATCTTGAATCAGAAATAGTAATATTTGTAAAATTTGATGGTAATAGATACAAATTCTTTTTGAGTGAAGATGATGGGTGATAAAATACCTAGTTTGAGGAAAACAAAGCTAGCACTTAAAAGATACATCGCTTCCATTTCCATTACTTAATTCACTCTTTAGAGAGCTACCTGGTAGTTAAGATCCTTTTATTAGCCCTTTTCGGTTACAAATGAAAGAAAAAATCAACATGGACTAGCTTTTCAAATTAAGAAAATATATTCACTCACGTAATGTAACAAAATCTGGGATAGTTCTGGGCATGGGTGGATCCAGATGCTTAAGCAATACAGTCAGAAAGGTTTCCCTCATTTTTCCTTGTTTCTGTGTTTATTTCTGTTGGCATCATTCTGAGGTAGGTTCTTATTCACATAGTGGCAAATATGCCTGCAAACAGCTTCAGATCATCTACATTTTATTGAATCAGCAACCCCAAAAAAGCAACACTTTGCTGACAGCTCCTAGACATGATTTTTCTAGCTTCAGCCTGTGTCTTGTGTCACTTTTGGAATCAGGGGATGGAATCAACCTTATCTGAACCTATTATGTTGATGATGGGGAAGGAATGGACCCAAGATGCACCCAGACACACACACATATGTCTCTTTCCTTCTGTATATTACAGTCACGTTTATTATCCTATTGTATGAAAAAAGCAGCTCAGAGACATTAAGTTACCTGCCAAGGTCATATGGCTAGTAAGAGGACTTTATGAGAAACAGATGTTACCCTAGTGTCAATGAATTATAGATATTTAGAGCTGAAAGTAACTTACAACTATAATGTACAATCTTTTTCCATGGTTTTCAAAATCTTACTTGGGCTGGGTGTGGTGGCTCATGCCTGTAACCCTAGCACTTTGGGAGGCTGAGGAGGAAGGATCACTTGAGGCCAGGAGTTCAAGACCAGCTTGAGCAACATAGTGAGACCCTGTCGCTACAAAAAATTAAAAGACAACAAAAAACTAGGTGGGCATGATGAGACTCCATGTGTCTGTAGTCCCAACTACTTAGGAGGCTGAGGTGGGAGGATCACTTGGGCCCAGGAGGTTTGAGGTTGCAGTTAACTATGATTATGCCACTGCACTCTAGCCTGGGAGACAGACTGAGACTCAATCTCTAAACAAACAAACAAAAACAAAAAACAAAAACTTATTTGTTGTGTCCTAAGAGCTGTGCACTTGTTCCAAAAGAGTGTGAAATCCCTCCTCATTGCAGCAGCATTGAGTTTATCTGCTTTACATTTTAGATTATATAAGATTCTGTAGGAGAAAAGATTTCCTATGTTAGAAAAGTTTCGAACAACCACCCTAAGTCACCCTCTTATTCTATGGAAGTGATTTGATCTGTTATAATCAGGCCAAAAGATGCTTCATAATCAGTTTAACTAACTTTGATCAGTGTAAACCAGTAGTGCAAACTGAACTCTATTCAATAATCCCTGAGGCAAATGTCAAATATATAATAGAACAGGCATTCACATTTTCCCGTTTGTCAGTTGCTTTGAGTATCTAAAGATGTTCTCAGCTTCTTCACATAAACCCAAAGGAGGTTGAAGAGCAGTTGTTATTTTTTTTTTGAGACAGGATCTCATTTTGTCTGTCACCCAGGCTGGAGGCACGACCATGGCTCACTGAAGCCTCGACCTCCTGGGCTCAGTTGATCCTGCCACCTCAGCCTCTGGAGTAGCTGGGACTACAGGTGCATGGCACCATGCCTGGCTAATTTTGTATGTTTTTGTAGAGACGGAGTTTTCGCTATGTTGCCCAGGTTGGTCTTGAACTCCTGGGCTCAAGTGGTCGATTCTTTCTCCTCATCCGCCCAAAATGTTGGGATTACAGGGGTGAGCCACTGTGCCCAGCCTATGAAGCAGTTGTTCTTTATGGAAGTATTCTAACATAGAAGGGAGTTAATATGACAAGGGTAAATATGGGAAGAAACTATGTTATGGTGTAAAATCTCAACGTATTTTAAAGTTTTAAGGATTTCTCTTTTCTTCTCAGAGCATAATTTAATAAAAATCTGTCAACGTTTTGGCATCAGTGGGTGAGATCTCAAGTTCTTTAGGGCCTGGCAGATAATGTACATTATTTAAATGGAGTATGTGCAACCTGTCTACAGGGACCAGCCTCTATTCAGCTGCAGCTGACTGTCGCTATGCATAAATTATCATTTGAGAAGTTGTTTTAAAAACTCCAAATTGCATTTTTACATGAATGTTTAAATATTAGAAAATCAGATATTTGAAAATAATATTGTTCCTGCTAAAACGTGTCTCTAGATTAAACAAGCCTGTACGTTGCACATTTGTGGTCTCTGTTTTACATAATTAGTGCATGGTGAATTGTTACACTATTATTGACTTTGTTGGGGAAGGTTTTTTTTTTGTTTTTCCTTTAATACTTGATCCAAACT
The DNA here is from genome assembly GCF_024542745.1 of Macaca thibetana thibetana. Lineage (NCBI taxonomy): Eukaryota > Metazoa > Chordata > Mammalia > Primates > Cercopithecidae > Macaca > Macaca thibetana. The sequence goes on from NC_065585.1 coordinate 22,778,589, forward strand.
CAGAATATGGAGGCACAATCAGATTCTATACAACAGATTATTTCAAAGAAAAGATATTTAAAGTTCATACAAATTGAAGTAGGGAACCATATTTTTAAATTTATTTTTCACTGAAGCTCTATTGAGTGCTTATTTGGCTGAACCTATATGATCTTTTGTGACTAGCTTACCTGTCTTTGACTATGTTCACCCCACACCATTAATCAAATTATCCTCTGTGGAAAAGTGAGCTTATTTCCTGAAAGATATTTAAGAAAAGAGGAGACATTTACTGTCTTCTACGTACTCTACTCCCAACATAAAAAATTGTTCTTGCACTCAAAATGTGTTGCGTATGTGTCTGATTCACAGTTTGCATCTTTGATCCTAGGCTTGGCAAGTTCCTGTCTAAGTGAGTAATAAATCACTGCTAATCCTCCTTATTCTCTACCACCCAAAAGAAAGACTTAAAATCTAAAAAGCAACAAAGGGCATTCTGTAAGGACAAGATGGGATTAGAACTTGGCAAATAGAATCCATGTATAGGTTAATATCAGGGACGGAAAAAATGAAAATGTAGTGAAGCATTCCTGAGACTTGTTTACCTGAAGCCTGGTCCAATTGCTTTTATTCTCCTGGATTTTGAATTTGTATATGCCTCTGAGAATCTTCTATTTTCCTCAGAAATGTTCTGAAGTAGGATGAGAGTGAAGGTACTTTGTGCAGAAGAGTGGGTATAAGTGATCATTCTCTTGTCAACTTTCTGAGACTGCTCTGAGTAGTAGTTAGTGCTTAGAGTTACAAGTCTAACAGAAATGGGGTTTGGTCTTAGTTTGGTCTCTTCTGCATGACTTTGGCCAATTTACTTATCTTTTAAGTCTTGATTGCCTGTCTGTAAAACAAGAATCATATTAGCACTTCTCTCATAGGTAAAATGAGCTACTCACACAAAGGAAGTGTTCAATAGCTCCTAGAAATTTACATTAATAAGAATTTCTGTAACATAAAGAGTCATAAGAATATGGATACTACACCTTCTGAATATTCAGCTTGGACAACAAAATCCCTTTTGTTGAAAAGTCACTTATTCACTGATTAAATTAAATCTTTCATTTAGACATTTATTAAGCACCTGCTGAATGCAAGAAAATGAGCTATGTGTACATTAGTAATAAAATGTATTATCTGTTTTTATGTGTATACTAGCAAAATAGACATTTGACAAGTGTTTGTTGGATGAATGGCAGGAATATTTAAGGTCAATAATGACCTGGTATCTCTTTCCAGAAGGAATAAAAAGTAGGTAGCCCCTACTCCTGTCAACAGCTATTGAGTAGAAAGTTTAATTTGAGTCCAGGACTCTGATTTTAGAGGAGGAAACAAATCTCAAGCTGTCCTTGGTGTTTGCTTTTATTCAACAAGTAGAGATATAAATAGGAGTTGAGGATTTGTGCAATAATTATCTCCTAAAATATTTGCAATATAAGCAAACTGGTAAACCTAAAACTATCATGGGTATTTTCCTGCTATAAACCGCATAGGGCCAGAATAATTAGTCTCAAGTTTTGTTTGAATTAGAATGGAAAGGACTGAAAACCACTGAAGACCTCAAGTCTGATATGTGCTCTTTCCTAATCCCTAAACCTTTTAAGAAAATGGTCTATCTCCTTTTAAATCCCCAGGAGCCCAAGACATGCCCATACTTGTCAAACTTTCACTTTCATGAGCTTCATATTTTCTCCAGATACATTTATTTTTGAAAAGTGACTTGTCAATAATATTTATTTAGACATTTTGTTTTTTCTCCAAGAGAATTTGGGATTAAAGACTGAATTCTCATTCTTTCTAACCAGTGGCCTTTTTCGAACTGTTAAATCCTTGATGCCGAAAGCTTCTGATTGTGAAGCTAATGAACCAATGCCTAGTGTGGTTACCTCCAACTGCTAAATTTAATCCAAAGAATATGCCTGATTGCAAACAATCTTGCCAAGCACAGACAAAGGAAGACCATTCATTAAAACTACTTGTTTTCTAACAGATTCCAGTCCAGATTTTATTCAGCTGCCTGACCAAGGAAGACTGCTTTCACTTTCTGCAAACTAGGCAATACAAGCCACAGAGGCCAGTGGCCTCCTATAGATTTTTCTGGAACAGGAGTTGGCAAACTATGGTCCATCAGACACATCTGACCTGCTTTCCTTTTTTGTAAAGCCCATGAGCTAAGAATAGTTTGTACATTTTTAGATGGTTGTGAAAAAATCAAAAGAAGATTACTATTTTGTTATGCCTGAGAATGAAATAAAATTCACATTTCAGTGTCCATAAGTAAAGTTTTATTGGAACACAGCCATGCTTATTCATTTATGGTATGTATAACTGTTTACATGCAACAATGGCAGCACAGTTGTGACAGAGACCATATGACATGCAAAACATAAAATACTTACTCTCTGATCCTTACAGAGAATGTTTGCCACTTCTGTACTGAAATAATCTTAAGTATGAGTTTAGAAAACTTGAGTTGTCTACCATGTTACCAGTCACTTGGAGGCAGGACTGCATTCAGTAAAATCAGCTCAAACAGACCTGCAGGTAGGGATAGAGTAAAGGGCAGAGAAACTGCCATCAGAGAGCCCTAAACTGGAGTCTTGGATCCTTCATTGTATGTATGACTTTAGGCAAAGTGTGACTTTAGGCAAAATTCTAAATAACTCTGATTCTTAGTTTTCTCCAGTGTAAAATGGGATGGATAATTCTTCATTCTCAAATGATTGTTTGGAAATCATTGTGTCTTCTTCTCTAGCTATATATTTATCTTCTATCTATCCATGCCCTCATCTTACGTAGCAAGACTATATCTACACACTTATCTTACTTGCCACATAATAAATAGGTGCTCAAGGAAAAGCAGTTCTCCCTTTTCTTCTCTTATTCCCCAAAGTCTTCAGAGAAAGAAGCTTCATGACCTTTGTTGGTAACATTGCTTACACTCACTTTTCCATTGCAGAATCTATGCTTAGTGCCTTATGAAAATCCCTGCCATGTGCATTCTTAAATGAAACCCAAAACCTGTTTTATATCAACCACCAGTTTTCTGTGGGGTGGATACTTTTTATTAGATATATCATATTCCATGATGAATCTTTTTCTTTTCCTAGGATAAGCAACAAAATTCTTTGACGTTTTTCATGGCAGTCATTTTCCCTAATTGTAATAATTTTAATTTTCTTTGGGCTTTATCCCAGTTGTCTGTTTCAACCTAGTTCACTGTCTTGAGTGATTACTAACTCACTTGGAACTCAGTCTGGTTGCCAGATCCAAAATTAAATTCTGTACTCGAAGGTAGGAACCCCTGCCACCACCACCCCAACCCCACCCCCCACCCCTGGCCGGCCATCATCAAAGGAGGACCAAGTTTTATTTGCTGCAGATCTTAAGATCTCTAAGAAAGAGAGGACAGGCACTGGGTGTGCGTTTTTTTTCACTGGACATGGACATCAACCTAGTGAAGAACTCCAGTGTTGGCTATTAGAGTTAAGGCCCTGTGTGTCTTAAGAGTTTAGTATTAACCTTGTGGCTAGCCAGTTGGAGCACCCAGAGGTTCTATCGGTAGACCCAACCCAAAATTGCGTAAGTGTATCATAATTACACTGTGTGTGCAAATTCTACATGTCACAAATACCGCACTTGGTAGACAAGCAATTACACATTTTAATGTCATAGAGCTAATGTTGCATTCACTTATTTTCAAATCTGATCTGGCTCTAAGATCTATATCAGAAATTCAGAAGAGGGAAAAGTCCTCTTTCATCCCACATGCATGATGAACCTCTGATTCAGATTCAACTAACATCTATTAAACACCTGATATATGCCTGAAATGCAATTGTCACTTGTAAAAACAACGTTTACATACATTATGTTATTTAATCTTCATGCAGTGTGTGAAATATTGTTAGTTCCAATTTACTATTTCTTTTCTACCTTTTCTGTTTATTTTATATTTATCTCTTCCCTTCTTTCTGTCTGTGTTGTTTAAATTTCTAATTTATTTCTCTTCTATTTTCTTCCTTCCATTTTTGGGAATGTACATGCTCTCTCTATATTATTTTATTGCTTACCCTAGCTTTTTTAACATACATATATACTTAAGGTAATTGATATCTTTATTTTTCTTCTGCACAATAAAATATATTGGAATAATTTATTTCTGATCACAACTCTTCCAATTTAATGAATTTTTCCCCAGTGTTTAAATTCTATCTTGTTCGTTCACATTTTACATTTTAATAAGGTCATTTAGAAAGATATACCCACATATTTACAATATTTTTTCTCCTCTTTCCTTCTTGCAACTCAGATCTCCCATTTGGTTTTATTTTCTTTCTACTAGAGGCACAGTCCTTTAGAATTACTCTTCTTGATGACTGTTGGTGGTAAACACTCTCAAGTTTTGTTGGTCTGAAAATTGTCGTATTTATTACAAAAGTAATACATGTTAATTGCAGGAAATGTAGTTGAATCATACAGATTATCACGTGTAAGCATCCTCACTTTGCATGTTTCTGATATGCACAAATTTCAGTTACCATGGTTTATTTAAATATACAAATCTTACATCAACACAGCCCAAATTTCAGTAACCATGCTGTAACTGTAACTGCATAAATACAAGCTTTGCTCCTAATTCTGCATTCTACAAATGAATGTGAAAATAACCAATGCTAGTCTGATCAGTGACCAATCACATCATTTCTTCAAAGTCTGACAGTGATTGGTCACTGGATACCTGTTGTTCAGCTTATTTATAAATGGCAAAGCATGTTAGTATTTACCCTAGTCTACCAGTAATAAACTAGTGCAGCATTTTACAAAAATGGAAATCATGAGAGAATTGGCCAAGAAAGGTGAAAATACAGCAAAAAAAAAAAAAAAAAAAAAAAAAAAAAAACCCAAAAAATGATGCCAATGAAATTTGAATCACATGTAAATGGAGTTATAGAAGAAATAGCTGCCTGTGGGAATTTTGATTTACTGTTGTTTGAGAGACTACAGATACACAGTAGAGAAACGTAGTGAAAATGAACTTGTCAACATAAATGAGGAAAGTGGGAGTGACAAAAGATACCCCAGAGTGGGTGGTGCTGGCAAAAAAATATATTAAACCAATTCTTGATGACATTGAAAGCACAAAAGATATAATGCTGGAAGCTGATACAAACTTAGAACTGAGCATTAAAATTTGGCAAGGCATGAAAAAGATGTTTGCTCTGTATTCTAATTTATACAATGAGGAGAAGGCAAGCACTGTTCATACCACTCTTGATAAGTTTTTACAAAGAATTAAGACTCTTTTATTCACAAAGTTTCTAATGTTTTCAATAACAGTGGTATTTAATAAATGTTAGTTTTATTATTTTCTTCATTTTGGTGTATATTTATAACTGACAGAAAGAAATTACTGAATGTTTTGACAAAAACTTTTAAAGGTCATGGAACAAATTTAATTTTCTCCATTGATTATTAAGGTCACTTTGTAAGATTTCAGCTGCATGGCAGTTTTGTGATCCCGCATTATTGTGCAAAGCCACAGCCAACTATGTCTTACCATAAACACTTATGTATAAATATAATATTGTGACAATCACAATGCCCGAAAAAACCACTGTTATTATTTTATGCACCTAATTTTGATATTTCTATCTTTCTTAAATATATCTTTATTTTGAGATGGTTGTTAAAAATAAGTTTTGCCAAGTATAAATTTCTTGGTTTGGATGTTTTCCTTCATCTCGTTAAAGAAGGTATTCCATTGTCCTCTGAATTCCATTGTTGCTCAGGAGAAGTCAGCTGTAAATATGATAATCAATAGATTTTTTGGTGATTTGATTTTACTCTGGCTATTTTATTATCTCTTTTCTTTCTTTATTGTTCTCCAGTTTTACTATAATGTATGTAGAGGTGGGTGTGTTTTACTTAATCTTGTTTGTCTATTTAATCTTATCCTAATGGATAATTGTACAAATGTATGCATATATATATGTATATATTTCCTTCATTTTTTGGCCATTTGAATGATGCATATTTAAGTGTCTAAGAGTAGCCATATTGCCAAAACCAGAAGATATTCACCCCAATTTTCAATTAGAACTATCTTAATATGATAATTTATTGTTTTGGAGATGTGAGATTAAGTATTATATATTCTCTACTCTAACATCTGTTATGTTTTATAATTCCAAGTTTAAGTAAAATTTTACTTATATTCCCAATTCTCTCAATAACCACATACTTAAGACAAAAGAACATTCAAACATACACTTAAAAGGATTGTAAAAAAACACAAAAACTCCAGTCCATGTATGACCACAGATATATTTTGAGAAGTATCTAACCTGTGGCATTAGGATATACAGAATAAAAACAATAAATATTGAACTGAAGAAAAATGTAGTTATAAATCCCCTAGAGTTAAAATGTTTGGCTTTATGCACCTTTATGGTTTTCTACCATAAATCTGAAATAACTATGAAATTGAAGACTATTATGGTGATAACCAATGAAGGATAAAAGTGACTGAAAATTTTCAAACAATTTCAGTATAACTACGGAGTATCTTTTCTAGACAAGATCATACCCTTGAAGTTAATGAGGCTGAGTATTAGTGAAACAGATCATCTTTTCCTATGGATTAATTTATATTTCTAAGGAAGAAATGAACAATCAGATAGAATGAAATGCATGTGACTTATCTGAGATGAATCTCCTAATCAAATGTAAGCCATGTCAAGAATACACACTGTATAAAAACTTACCTGTCAAAACAATCTCAAAGTCAGACAAGTTATGTCATAGAGTAAAATGAGCATGGATTTTAACACCAAATCAACCTTGGTTTGAATATGCATGAAGTTGCACTTGCTAGATCGTCAACTTGAATCAATTAAGTAACCTATACATAGTATCATAAATCTCTGAATTCCATTTTCCTGATAACTTTTATGGAGATATTAAGATATCTTATAAGCTTTTTATTTTTATTTATTTTTTATTTTTTAAGTCAGAGTCTGGTGTTGCCCAGGCTGAAGTGCAATGGTACAATTTCAGCTCACTGCAGTCTCCTCCTTCTGAGTTCAAGTGATTTGCCTGCCTCAGCTTCCCGAGTAGCTGGGATTACAGGTACCCGCCACCACAGCCAGCTAATTTTTGTATTTTTAGTAGAGACGGGGTTTCACCATGTTGTCCAGGCTGGTCTCGAACTCCTGACCTCATGTGATCCACCTGCCTTGACTTTGCAAAGTGCTGCGATTACAGGCATGAACCACTGTTTATTGTGATTTATCAAATTAAAAAATGTGTGAAAGACCTATCAAAATACCCACAAAATAATAAGCATAAAATAAATGGTAGTTCTCTTTCTGAAATAATGGTAAAACATGTTTTTTCCCCTGTCTGATATTTCCACAAGCAAAATAGTGAAGCAGAAATAATATTCTTCTCATATGCTTTTTATTTTAAAAATCTTTGGCTACAATTACTTATTGCATAACATTCTCTTTTGAAACAAATCTGTCATCTCCCAATGCCAAGGTTAGATTTTATGATCCGTAGGTAATCTTTGAGGTCTCTTCCGAATCTCATTCCATGAGTCTATAAATTGAACATGCCATTTTAATTTTAACCTTTGCTCATGTGTCATTCAAACTAAGTTTACCACTGAATTATGGCATATTAGAACTGTAAGACGCCTTTCTGAATTTCTTTAACTTCTCATTTTATAGACGAGTAATCCCAATGCTTAAGGAGGTAAATGGGCTTACGCAAGGCAGATATTGGTTAGGGGTGAAACCCAGACCTAAATCACTAAACCTCAGCCTTTCTTCATTGTTTCTGAGTTCTAGGTCCAGATAGCATTTTGGTTTTTTGTTTTTTGTTTTTTCCTCTTTTTCCCGATGATGAGACCAGATAGCTTTTGAAAAATTAGAATTTCTTTATATAAAACATTTCTAGATTCAGAGGATTGGTTATGAGACTATTATTAAAAATTGACAGGCCTTGGCTTATAACTGTAATCTCAGTACTTTGGGAGGCTGAGGCAGGAGGATTGCTTGAGGCCAGGAGTTCAGGACCAGCCTAAGCAACATAGTAAGACCCATTATCTACAAAAAATAATAAAAAATAATAGCAGGGTAGGACATGTTCCTGCAGTCCTAGCTACTTGGGAGGCTGAGGTGGGAGGATTTCTTGAGACTGGAAAGCTGCAGTGAGCCATGATTGCACCATTGCACTCCAGCCTAGGTCGTGGAGCAAAACTCTGTAAGAAAGAAGGGCAAAAAGAAAGAGAAGGAGAGAGAGAGAGAGAGAGAAGAAAGAAGAAAGAAGAAAGAAAGAAGAAGAAGAGAGAGAAAGAAAGCGAGAGGGAGGGAGGGAGGGAGGGAAAGAAGGAAGGAAGGGAGGGAAATAAAGAGAAAGGAAGGAAGAAAATTTGCATATATCTTGCACATATCTAGAAATAATGTGAGGGAAGATTTGGCATCTGATATTTCTCAGTCTCATTAACAATCTCTTTCCTGAGCCCTTCAACTAATTGTGCTGTGATTTGTCATCTCACTGAAGGTGCTTCATTCAAGCAGGAAAGTTACCCAACAAATCCATTTACCAGAAAGTTTTAATTACTTAGCATGTTTGTCCCAGAGAGTTTCTGAACAGGAAAATGCTCAACCCCCTCGCTTCTCTGTCAGGTATTCTGATATTAGTGGTGGATATATTACAGCCTCCTTTGCCTGTTTATAGATATAAACCTGAATTTTTTTGCTACTACTATCAATAGAAAAATTTCTAGATTCCTGTCAGGTTAGCAGAAAGCTTGAGGTTATATCCAAGTATAGGATTATTTGAGTTAAAAGCAGAATTTACAAGCATTGATGTTTGAATGTTAGGGCAGGATTGTGTATACACATAGGACACTGGAAGAAAGCAGCAACCATTGTCATTTTATAATGGTCAATCTGATGCATGTGGCCAAATTAAGTACACATATTTCGAGTAAAATGAGAATTCTCTGCCACGTACTTAGGAAACGAATACAGGAACGTGATCATAGCTGGGCAGAGGAACAGAGAAAGAATAGAACTAGGATAGCAAAATATGCCTAGCTCCTGTATGAAAAAACAGGAAAATATGCAGTAGAGTTTTATCATGTGAGAAAAACAGAAAAAAAGAGCCAGAAGATTACTATATAAATTTTCTTATCCCTCCATAGTTTAGACAGTATGTTCTTGGTAGTGGTTTTGAGTTTTTAATTATATTTTTAAATTGGAAAATAAAAATATGTACTACAGAAAACTTTGAAATATTGTAAATTATAAAAAAAGATCCCCATTCCACAATGTCACCACCATCCAGAGATCACGTAACTATTTACCTACATTTTTTCTATTTTTTATAATTGGAAGTTTTATATTAACTTCTTTATCTGGATTTTCTTTTGGTGTTGGATGTAAGTGGTGAATATTGGCTGAGGAAGTATCCACTGTTGGGCATTTTAGGATTGAGGCTATTGGAGGTCAGCCCTGGTACTGTGTGCACGTTCATAGGAAAGGCCACATGACCACTTTCTCACGGTGAGCTACTTCTCGCAGGAATCGGAATCCTCATCTGCAGACTGTACAAAGACAAACAACATAGATTAAAAGCACCATGATCCTTGAAAAAAAAAAAAGGCCACGTGAAACAGAACAATATACCAGGATTTGTGCTAAGTGCTTTTCATACATTATGCAATTTAAATTCTTGCATCCTCATTTTAAAGATGAGGACACGAAGGGTGAGACATTTAAGGTGATTTATCTAAGCTCACACAGAGCATACCAGCCTCCAGCCTGTGTGATCATGCAGCTTGAGCTCTCCATCATGACAGTACGCAAAGACAGACTTTCCTGATTCCCCAGTGTGCCTGGAGCCCTGCTCATGAGGGTTTCCTGGTGGAGCTCCCAAGGTTGAAAATCCCCCTAAAAATGCTTTGATAGGTAACTGGGGATTCTGGGATTTTAAAAAATAGTCGTGCCTATAATCCCAGCACTTTGGGAGGCCGAGGAGGGCAGATCACGAGGTCAGGAAATCGAGATCATCCTGGCTAACACAGTGAAACCCCGTCTCTACTGAAAATACAAAAAATTAGTCCCAGCTACTTGGGGGGCTAAGACAGGAGAATGGCGGCAACCCGGGAGGCGGAGCTTGCAGTGAGCCGAGATCGGGTCCCTGCACTCCAGCCGGGGCTACAGAGTGAGACTCCGTCTCAAAAAAAAAAAAAATAATAATAATAATAATAATAATAATCGTTACCCACACTCCGTTTTAAAGTGCAATGATCAGAACCTGGGGTTACTCATTTTTGAGCAAATGTATCAGTCAGTTTGGTTAATGAGCTTCAGAGCTTCAGGACCACAGATAGAAACAGCTCTCCGCTGGGAGTAAAACCTGTCAGCCCATTCGTCAGCCAAAGGCTTTGCTGACAGTAGTTTCCCTGGGGAAAACTGCCCAGTCAGTCCCATAAAAAGTGCTGATTAAATAATGTGTTCCTAGTTTGCTGAACAACGAGGCTTCCTTATTCCTTGTTTTAATCTGCCATCAAACTGAAAATGATTGATAATTGCTTTTTATCTTGATAGCCTTGCTTGAAAGTGTGTAGGAGACCTGTGAAAATGCACTGTATTTAATGTCTTTCTCAGGGCAGATTTTTATATTAGCTTATAACCCGGACATCTGGTGCCTGGTTACTAATACTCTTTAATACTGTAGTTTCACACTTCTTACATTCTTATTAAAATAAGCCCCAAACAAATCTCTCTTTTTTTTTTTTTTTTTTTTTTTTTTTTTTTTTTTTGAGACGGAGTCTCGCTCTGTCGCCCAGGCTGGAGTGCAGTGGCCAGATCTCAGCTCACTGCAAGCTCCGCCTCCCGGGTTCACGCCATTCTCCTGCCTCAGCCTCCCGAGTAGCTGGGACTACAGGCACCCGCCACCTCGCCCGGCTAGTTTTTTTGTATTTTTTAGTAGAGATGGGGTTTCACCGTGTTAGCCAGGATGGTTTCGATCTCCTGACCTCGTGATCCGCCCGTCTCGGACTCCCAAAGTGCTGGGGTTACAGGCTTGAGCCACCGGACCCGGCCAAATCTTTTATTTTTTAATCGCTTCCCAGAAACCACACCACATACTCCTTTCAGAATTTTCTGAGACAAGTGTCATTTTCTTGAGAGGCATTATGGAGTCAAGTAATAATTCTCAGATATGAATCACATATATTGCCATTTTAAAAGACAAAAATATCTCATAGATTTTCATTGTTGAGATTTCTTCACTTTAATATTATGTGAATATGAGCAACATAAAGATAGTTATAAAGTCCTTGTACTCACAGCTCCTATGTAACTATAGAATCAAAGCAAATTTATAAATCAATTATCAAAATCATAAAACCAATCAAAATTTAACCATCAAGGTCATGATTTTGTCTTTTGGAGAAGGAATGGACTTGCAAAATAAGTCCATGGATGCTTGGAAGTAGAAGTAGAAAGACCTAAGATACTGCATCAGTTAACTTAAGTTTGGAGACCAGTTTCATGCTGATGAACTTGAGTGAATTTTTGCATTTCTCTGGGTCTCAGGGTTTTCATCTTTGGGAAGGTTTTTAAAATGTCTATTGTCAGAGAGCTTTTTTTGTACATTAAACTAAATCACTCGTTCCATTGTCAGCCTAATGCATAGTTGTGGGGACGGGCTGTTTCTATTTCTTCTTTTCTATGAGGGGGCTTATGGTGATGGAATCCTTTTAGTCTGTCCCTCTATCCACTACTTTGTCCTTACCAAGGGAATAGAATGGATGTTTGCTCTGTGATATTGAGAAAAGGCTTACCTTTTTTATGGTTCTCTCTTTTGATCTGCCTACCTTTAGCTGTAGTGTATATCCTTCTCCTGCCTTACCTGGATACATCTTACTGAAGTACAAGAGTGATCTGCCTTCTGGAGATAGGGCTGGAGATGATTTCTCTTTCTCTTCATCTCTGGAGCTTGACGTGTTTGGGGCAAATGAATATGAGGCAGTGATCTGGGAAGAGCTAGCTCGGTAAACTCATGTTTCTTCATGAGTGGGTTATCCCAAACTAGACTTGATGGCTGCAAGGATCTTAGAAAATCTAGTACAAGGGCCAGGTTGAACCATTTCTCCAGTGAATATTTGTCAGCAATAGAACTGAAATTTTCATTTGTCTGACCCTTGTGTCTGCCTGTCAACTCTTTGTAAACTTGGTGGTGGAGAGGATAGTTGTGGTTATTATTCCCCAAATCTTAAATGTTCCTCTTCTATTCCTATGCTTAAAACATGTTTATGGTTTCTGTTTCCCTGCAGGAATTACCTTGATTTACCTTTTACTTTGAAAGTTAATATTTTATGTTCAACTCATTGAGAATGTCATTACTGGAATGTAAGTTTCATGAGGGCAGGAACTGAGTAGAACATGTCTATCACTATATCCCCCGCACCCTAGCTTAGTGCCTGCCACATAGTAGGTGCTCAAAAAGTCTTTGCTGATAAATAAATGAAAGAATTTTGTACATATTTCCTTATATGGTATTTATAATCTTCTATTCTATGGCTCTAACTACCTTTCTAGACTCATCTCCTTTCAGTCACTTTTTCTATCAAGATGCAATAAAAAATATCAAACTTACTAAAGTTTTAAAATAATATACTCAAATAATGCCTTATTTACTTTAGACTCTATTAAAAAGTCTTTTAGAAATGATTTTTTTCCTGGGAGTTCTGGATGCTATAGAGTTATCAGATAACTGCGTGTCTGTGATTACGAGCTATAACATTTTTTCCCACACTGAGCAATGTTCATTCCACTGCAACATTAAGTGCAAAAATGTTCCCTAAGGACTTCCATGTTTCTTTGAAGAAGGATAGTACTTTTGAAAAGCCTTACTGATAACACATTCCTTTTCTTGATTTTTGTACTCATCCAGAGTATAAAATGGAAATTTCTAGTAAAATAATCTAAACTATATTTAAAATAATTTCAAATTGGAGCTAAAGTAAATATAATAGCATCATTAAAAAGTCACTAGGGTTATAATGTTATTTTAAGACCATAATTGAAGTTAGAATTGTGAGGATATTTATACTTAACAGAACTTAGATTTTATCATAACTTAAAGTATAATAATAATAAAAAATAAAAAAAAATAAAAAAAGAAATGAATTCATTGGGGAAAAAAAAGAAAAGCACTACCTATACATACATACTTATTAATTAATTAATTAATTAATTAATTTGAGATGGAGTCTCTGTCAGCCAGGCTGGAGTGCAATGGTGTGATCTCGGCTCACTCAACCTCCACCTCCCTGACTCAAGCGATTCTCCTGCCTCAGCCTCCTGAGTAGCTGCGATTACAGGCACACGCCACTTTGCTTGGCTAATTTTTGTATTTTTAGTGGAGACCGGGTTTCACCATGTTGGCCAGGCTGGTCTCAAACTCCCAAAGTGCTGGGATTACAGGCATGAGCCACCGCACCTAGCCTACCTACACATACTTATAAGTAGAAACATGTAGAATATAGCTATTTAGTGTATGTGTGTGTTTGTGCATTGTGAAAACATTTCCATGAATAATGGAAATGACTTTTATGTATCTCCATTTTTTGTAGCTCTCATTTTTTTCTGATTTAGGTTTATTTTCATTTAAAGGTTTGCTGCATTAATGTGATCAGCTACATTTTTCTGAGATACTGATGTTTCTATATTAGTTCCTTCAATGTGACATAATATTTAAGCTTGGGTTTGTCTATGAGAGTTGGCATGTATGATGACAATACCTATTATCATGACAAAATTGTAGTCAGTTGAAGTTCAGAGGTTGTATAGACATTGGCTTCATTTATAGTTGGGGGAAATAAAAATAATGAAGAATTGAAGATTTTTGCCCCGAATATCTGCTTACCTCCTCCTACATTATAGCTGAATGGTCATTGATCTTAACACATTTGGTCTTATTCCACTGGTCTTATAAATTAGTCTTTGTGGACTTCCTGTCTTTTCATTCTTATATTTTTCTGGAAGAGATTGTTTCTTCTCTTTCCAGTCTAAGTGACTCCTTTTTTTGAAAGCACATTCCTAGGTTTATAATTCTTTTCAGACTTAATATTTCCAGTATTAAATGTTATTTTTGTTATCATAGCCAACATTTGAAGAATGGCAGCTTATTCAGAGTTGATTTGTATGTCTTCGAAATAATTAACGCTTCCATTTGATAACTTATTTGTGTGGGCAGAAAATTTTAAAAGTACCAAAATACACGCATGCGTAGACATATCCATACCCGTGAACATACACACAAACACAGAGTTGCAATAGTCATTAAAAGATGTTCATTTGTCCCAGCCATCTCTTAATAGTGATGGAACCTTTGTCCAGAGAAATGTCATCGCCTAGTATTTAGAAAATACTAATAAAAGATTGGATACTCTTCTAATATTGACTCTCTTTTTTTCTCCTGTGTATTCTTGTGCTGATAACTAATTTTAAATGATGTCCCTCTATTCTTTAGTTATATAAACAAAAATATTTCTTCTATGTATCTATTGCTTCTGCACCCAGGAGAGTAGAGGCCGCGATGCAGATGGTGGCAGCGAACGATAGCTGGTGGTACAAAGTTTTCAAAATCTTCCTGATTTGTTTGGGGAACTGTTTCCCATGAATGGTCAATGCAAGCGTTTTGCTGTGGCAATCCAAGCTTTTTCACATGTGAATCCCTAATCATTTCTTTACCTGCCTTGTATAAAAATCAAACAAATGCTGTCAAAGAAAGAACAACAACGAAGGGCTGCAAAAACTTTTTGAAAAATCACCTGGACACAATGGAAAGAAAACATATTTATTTTTGTCATTCAGCTGATCCTAACACTTTAGGCCTCAAATAAACCCTAACAGTGATCTTTTCTGGCTAAGTGCAGTAGCTCACACCTGTAAATCCCAGCAGTTTGGGAGGCCAGAGTTAGAGGACTACTTGAGCCTGGGAATTCCAGACCAGCCTGGGCAACATAGTGACACTTCATCCCTATAAAAAATAAACAGAAAATTAGCCAGATGTGGTGACACACACCTGTAGTCCCAGCTACTTGAAAGACTAAGGTGGAAGGATCTCTTGAACGCAGGAGGTCAAGGCTGCAGTGAGCCAAGATTGTGCCACTGTACTCCAGTCTGGATGGCACAGTGAGATCCTGTCTCAAAAAAAAAAAAAAAAGTCTTTCAGTGCTTGAATTTACTCAATCATATCCCTACCCAGGTAAATGGTTCCTTAGCCTCTGATCACTCCAGATATATGGCCAGTAGTTTTAGGTTGTAAACCAATTAGTACAGTTCGAGAGGTAGAAAGACCATTGGCTTTGAAAGTAGAAGACTTGAAATCCTATTCTCCAACAGCAGAGAATATTAGATTAGCCAGGATATGTGTATTTCAATCCCAGTACTTCCATTTGCTGGTTCAGTGCAAGTTGCTTCATTTTCCCAATCCTTATTTACCCGTAGAATGAGGTAATAACCTACCACCAACTTTATAGATTTGTGTGATTCAAATAAAAGAATGAAGATAAAATTGTTTGCAAACTGGAAAGCATATGACAATATTATCATGGAGAAAATATTCATAGGATGCTCTTTCAGGAAACACAATAGAATAGTGAAAAAATATATATATATTTTTTGATACAAAGTTTCACTCTGTTACCCAGGCTGGAGTGCAGTGACATGAAACCTCTACCTCCTAGGGTCAAGCATTCCTCCTCTTTCAGCCTCCCAAGTAGCTGGGATTATAGATGTGCACCACCATTTCCAGTTAATTTTTTTATTTTTGTTGAGGTGGCATCTTGCTACGTTGTCCAGACTGGTCTTGAACTCCTGGGCTCACACAATCCTCCTGCTTCGGCCTCCCAAAGTGCTGAGGTTACAGGCATGAGTCACTGCACCTGGCCAAAAGTTCTGCAGGATAGCATTAATTTACAGCCTACAATCCCTGGTGGGTCAGATAAATAATTGATTTAAAATATAGCCAAACTTTTTACTCAAATATATTGCCTTTAAATGGAGAGAATTTTAAAAGGCGGCAATTGATAAAAAAAAAATTTTTTGTTTTGATTCTTTGCGTATATTCTTCTGTACTTTTAAAGAGTATTTTGGGATGAGTGAAAATGCAGGAAGACATGAGCCTACCTAAGAGGAAAGTGGTGCAGATTTGATGATTCAAAGAACAATGTAAGTGGAGTCGTGTTTAGAGATCAACTGTTAGTGAGTTTACCTCTTTGTTATTCCTAAGAATAAGTAAGAACCACAATGATGAAGTATTTTCACATGTCACAGAGGTATTCAGTGTTAGATATAGGACCAGAGCTCAGGTCTTTTCTCAGCCAGTTCCTATCTCTCTTAACAGCATGAGAGATGGCAAATTGGTAGCAAGGTGTACTGTTATTCTCTTCAGCACTTCACCTCATGGAAATCACTGTGAACTAATCTCCTTTATTCTAAACCTGGGCATAATGCAACCCAGAAAGCTACAGCCAATGGATTACAGTTGAAAAGTAGCCCCTATCCTATGTTACAGAATTTCTATAGACATCACCAACAACATGTCTTCAGTAGGCAAGACCAACTATGCTTCTTTACAGTAGTTTAGTCTATCGTAGATCTGTCCAATTCAGGGTCAATAAGGAAATAACTTTTAATAGGAAATTATGCAGTCAGTAGGCGTAGTAGCCACAGAGAAATGTATTTCTGGCCACCCACATTCTGTGGGGGCTCTGAAATTGACATAGGCATTTGGATGAAGATTTGCAGCTAGCTATCAGCACTGCTAACATGGGCTCCATTCCATCTTGGATTCCCCAAGAGTTATGATACAGCATGAGAATCTGGCCCATTAGGCAATAACCCATAGTCACGGAGTTCATACAGTCATTATGAAGACTAGAGTCATAGACTGAGGACATCATGAATCATACCCTATAGGAGAGATTGCAAAAAAGAAGCCTTTTAAGGGCGAAACTTGGCTAATGAGGTTGTGGTTTATCATAGAAGTCATGTGTGTACAGCCGAGAGCATTTGCAGGGGTTTCCTCCCATCTGTGTGCGAGTCTGATGCCAAGTCTCCTCTTATGCTTCTGGGGGACACCAACTGGGGAGCAGATGAGGATTCCAAAACTGGGACTTCATTTCCTTTTAAACCCTGCCCCTCATCTGTCTGGGAAATTCATAATAACTTCAAAGGCATGTCTCATCCTCCAACATACTCAGTTTGGTGTTAGACTCATTTCCTCTGTCAAATTAGGACATGAGAATTCATCATAAAAGTACTAATTCCTCAGAAGTGATCAAAAATTCTATTTCTTCAAAATCCACTTAATTTATATCACTGTTTCCATGTACCTTATCGTTACTCTCTTACATTGCATACAGTGAAAGGCACAGATCTTAATAGAACTGTCAGTTTTGACAAATGAATGCATGTAACCAACACACTTATTGAGATATAAATATTTATATATATATAAAATATTTATATCACTGTAGAAACTTTCTTAGGTTCTACTTTTGTCAGTTGCCTCCCCACCAGAGATAAGCATTGCTCTAATTTCTATTATCATAAATTCATATTTTTCTTTTAGATATCTATATATATGGAACCATACAGTATGTACACTTGTGTGTCTGGGGATTTTACTTAGCATAGTGTTTTTAAGATTAATTCATGTTGTCTCATGTATCAGTAGTTTATTCCTTTTAATTGCTGCAAAATGTTCTATTATATCAATGTACTAGGTTTTTTTTCCCCCCATTCTCTGATACATAAACATTATGGTTGTTTCCAGTTCTGTCTATTACTAAAAAAGTTGCTACAAACATTTCAAAATAATGTCAAAATATATTTTTATTTATGTTGGGTAAATACACAAGGTCATAAGAAGCTACCAAACCATTTTGCAAACTGGTAATCCCAATTGCACTCCACAAAAAGTCTATGAGAATTCTGGTTTTGTCATACGCCTGACAACACTTACTATTGTCAGGGTATTTAAAAGTTTTTTTTCACAATTCTAGTGAATCTGTAGTAGTATCACATTTTGCTTTTTATTTGTAGTTTTCTCATGACTGATATTGATCACTTTTTCATACAGTGTTTTGGCCATTTGTATTTCTTTATGCAGTGTCTATTAAATATTGTGTTCATTTTTATTGGGTTGTTTTCCTTTTTTATTATTGAGTTGTAGAGGTCCTGTGTATAGTTTAGTTACAAGCCATTTGTGACATATATGTATACCTCATATTTTCTCTTAGTCTATGGCTTGCTTATTCATTTTCTTTATTGTATCTTTTTAAAAGTAATTTTTAATTTTTATGATGTACAATATGTGTATGTGTGTGTGTATACATATACATATCATGGTTAGTGCTTTTAGGGTCTTTTCCATGAAATATTTTACCTCAGGGTTGCAGAGTTAATCTCCTATGTCCTTTCTTTAGAAATCTTTTATTTTTTAAATTAAAAAAATCTTAAAGAAGCATTTTGGTTATTATTTGTTCAAATGAAAATGTTAGCATAGCACTTGGTCTCATCTTTTGGAATTCGAGACTTTCTATTTTCTGGATTATGATTTGGATCTCTGTGTGGCAAAACATATGGCAAACATCCAGAGAAGAAAACCATGAAGTTTTCAGAAATAGAGGCTAGTCCATCTGGAGAACATAGAAGCCCTATGTTCTCGGAATAAAGTGCTTTATGCACGTGATCTCATTTAACTCTATAAGGTAGCATTATCTTCATTATTTGACACATGAGGAAGCTGAGGCACAGCAAGTTTATACAATCTGCCAAAAACCTCATCAATGATAGCGATAGATTCTTGTGAGTCTTCTGAAAAGACTACTAAACTCTACACCAGGAACTAGCCTTAATGATTGCCAAACTTTAAGCTTCTTTTCCTGCTGCCGCAGAGTGTGTGGGTTCTGTGGTTGTGGACAGGTTCAGAGGAACTTATCCTTAAAGCTGTCACTGCATGAACTTGAATGGACAGATGAGTCTCACTGGATAGCAGCACTTACTAACACTTTCTCCAGTTTCCTAAAGGGTGCACCATTCTATGCCCAGTTTCTTTCTTTCTATGGTGCCCCAAATACCTACACTGCTATTTAGTGGAAGATGTAAGTTTAGACTTAAGAACTCCAGATTAAGTTTTGCAAAGGCTTCCTCCTATACTTCATTGCTCACTGAAACCAGGGGCTCCTTCCTCCGGAAGACTCAAACACCTCCAGGTTGTGTTTTCTTCATCTCTCACAGCAATTATTACAAAGTCAGGTATCTGCATCCTTTAGGGTGTTTCTCTTATTGGATGTTGTCCTACTATGTGTAGTACCATTATTTGGATTCAATTTTCTAGGAAAAAGGGATAGTGGTCTTTTTGCAATTATAATATTGTATTCTGGGCACCAGTGGGGTCGGCTTCAGCTAGAACCTCACAGCTTCCTTCTCTCACAGCTGACAAACATTTTGAGTTTGACCTCCTTGAGTAAATTGCATTTTCCAAACTCTTTATACATCTCCCCATCCCATACCATTTATTTTGCTGGAGTCTCTTTTAGAGCCCCAAAAATTAACCTTCTGTTTTCTTTTTCTCTCAATGCTGTTGCTCTGGAATTCATGTTTCCGGTGCTTCTTGATGCTTCACTGTGGTGAACATAACTCTGTCTCATCACTTTCTGTGGGCATCAAGTTGACAGGTAGAGGCAACTGAAAACATCTTTGTGGGCTGATTTATCTCTTCTTCAGCACTGTTTTTCCTCTTCCGGGTCAGTTTGTGACCTTGCCAGAAAAGCTCAGAATCTTATGATAAATTTTTTTTACAACTTTTAAGAAACAATCAGGTAGCCAAATGAGGGGAATTGAGTCAATGTGCAGAAAATGATCCTTTTATTTTATTTTGTTTTTTACTTTCTCTTTAAAACCTTGTAAGGGCTGGGTGAATGGAAGATTTTTATTACAACTTGCTGAAATAAACTCTGTAAGACATTAGAGCTAGGCTGGATTTTTATTTTACATCTGCCATCTTTTCATCTATCTGGTCTCATATATTGCACAGTCATCTGTACTCACTTTTGCGGAGTGACATTGTTTTATGTGATCCCCTTTTTCCCCTCAGTGATATAAAATTTTCCTCTCTTTGATTTCAATATCTAACTTCATGAAGGACTCAATCATTGTAAAGTCAAGAGAATCAACAGCTAATTCCATGGAAGAATTTAGTGTCTCCGAGAACTTCTAAGAACAGCTTCACAAGTTATAGTGTATTGATGACACACTAATAGCTTTCAAATGGTGTACTTGCTCTAGTAACAAAAACTTTCCAGTACTGTTATTAAAGTCACAGGCAATTGATAGGATTCTCTGCCAGAGAAGCAATGGTAAAACATGAATTAATAATAAGCAATATCAGTGGCATGCAAGGGACTCCAAACCCATGACTCAATGTGTATCTGGAAATCTTCACTTTAAATAGATTTTGAGTTTATTCTACTCTGTCTTCTCCATTTGCTGATGTTCATAGAAAGGAAAGCAGTGTTCCTTAGCAACATATTGTGATTTGACTGTTGGTGCATACTTTTTTGACTGTTGGTGCATTTTTTCCCCCATATTTATCCGTCTCCTCATAGTAAATAGGATACTCATACTTACTAACCTGTAAAATGAGGAGAACCTCTTACAACAAGGTAAGCATATATTTTATTTTGTGGTCCAAATTGGGAACTTTTTGAGAGTTAAAAGGGACACAGTTAATAATTATTTCTAAACAACAGGTGTAAATTATGATTATGTGGGCAAAGCATGACAGTGATTACCCTACTGATATACAATTATTATTATTTTTTTTTTGAGACAGAGTCTTACTGTGTCATCCAGGCTGGAGTTCAGTGGCATGATCTCAGCTTACTGCAACGTCCGTCTCCCAGGCTCAGGCAATTCTGCCTCAATCTCCTGAGTAGCCGGGATTACAGGTGTGTGCTACCATGCCTGGCTAACTTTTGTATTTTTAGTAGAGACAGGGTTTTACTATGTTGGCCCGGCTGGTCTCAAACTCCTGACTTCAGGTAATCTGCCCACCTCGGCCTCCCAGAGTGCTGGGATTACAGGTGTGAGCCACCACGCGTGGCCTATACAATTATTTATAATTCTGGTGTTGGACTTTTATCTTCTCACCAAAGTACATCAATTTTTTCTTAATTATAATATACCAATCTGCAAATGTGTAATTTGTGTTAGGTTTTGCAAATGTCATGGACTTGCTATATCTACTTCTCATGATGTCCATGGGAAGTCAATCAAGTAAAGTGGGTAGAAGTGTTTATAATCTTTAAAATGCCCCCTAGGCAGCTGACCACCACTTACCACTACATAAATAGAATCTGAAGATGTGTTAGGAAACTGTCTTCAATTGAGATTCATGGGAAAAGTCTGAGATGGAGAATTATCGGAAATTTTATTATAGGATACTGTGGAGCTCAACACCTATTAAAAGAAAAACTAGAGAAAAGGACAAAGTAAATAAGTTGAATTATGATGCAGTTGCAACAGTGGCATCAGCTGATACTATTGGGAGCTCTGGACCATAAAGGGCCCTTCAGAGCTGACCTCAACTGAAGCAAGGAGGGTAGGCCTTTGTATTTCTGCATTAAGCAGTTCTTAAATGTGTGCTGCCTCTGTGGAGGAGGTATAATGATGGGTGAGACATATTTCTGTGGTCTAGGTCAATTCCTGGGGATGGACTTAACTGTAAACCATCAATAGCCAATACTCCCAGATGGTGGGGGAATGAGTGCCTTCATCCTAAAGGGGGTTTTTGGGATGTGCACCCCAGTATCTCCTACTGAAACTCAACTTCTGTTTAGAAGACTTCTATTCAAACACAGAAACACCTTATCCTCATTGGTAATTAGAAAAGCAAATTAAAACATTGGCTTACTATTACAGATAATTTTTTAAGTGCTAAAAACACAAGAAAACAAACCAACACAAAAGAAATTTTGCTTTCTATTTAATTTGAAGTAACTATGAAATCTGCAGGGACCAATTCAGAAATGGTGACTGATATTTCAGAGTCTGGCTACATTCACGTGGCAAAGTTAATTATTGAAATATATCTGGCCAATTTTGTAGTAAGACTGTGTCAGAGGTAATTTTCAAAACCCTAGCTGAGATGACACAGAAAAGGGCCTATCCCTGTTTTAGTTCTGAGTTCTATATTCCAGGAAACCTGCCAGATATGGATACATCAGGACTGTTGGTCATCCTAGATAGGAAGCAAAGCTGGGGATAATTAATTGCTGAAAGTCACAATTGAGTGAATTGGTGGTTGGGAGGAAAGAATGACTCCTTCCAGCTTCTACAAACCAAAAAGTCTTTCTCAGTTATAGGCAGAGACCTGGAGGTAGAACCTGAAGCCCATGGCTGACCTTGAGTGAGTCATGGTTAAGTATCAAGTGGTGAGTTGTATAAAATCATTTTTTTCTATTTAAAATTTCACACTTGTCTAAAACTGATTATAAAGGTGTAGAAGTCTCTGAAAACTCAGAGAAAATTAAAGCTATGCTAGTGATAGTTGAGAAGCTCTCCTTAGCTCAATCTATCACCAAAACCATCTCACATGGAAATTAATCTTCCATAAAAGGGTTGAATTAGATTTCACATTCAATATTTGAGTATGTTATCAAGATCTGGGCTAAGTCAATTGACTTTCAGAGTAAGAATATGCTAAACAAACAGGAAGTAAGGAAGAAGGTAAGTTAATAAAGGAATGGATGTGAGGAGAAGATTGTGGCTCAGTGAGTGGATGGGAATACAGGACTTCTCCAGGCTCAATGCACATAGGCTAATGGCAGCATCAGACATTTCAGACCCACAAGTAGATACTCCTAAAATTGTCTTGTCCTGACTGAGATGAGTTCAAGAACAGAATGGGACTGAATGATAGTGCTAAGGACATGAGAAGGCAGAGCAGGTCCGATGTCCTACTCCTGGTTGTTTTCTTTCCAGTAAATTGGAGAGGTAGCCTGATCCATACAATTTTTAACCTTTGGGCTTGAGTTTTCTGATTTGACTTCTGAACTCACTGCTTCCCAGAGCCTCCAGACTGTGTGCTTTTCTTCTGCAGTGTTAGCACCTCAAAAAGTCCCAAGGGATGCCCACTGCCCATGATCTGAAAGGATGACAACGTCAATGGTTGTCTTTGATGACTGTCACAGCTAATGCATATCCCTAAAGAAGGCATTTTTTTGCAATTACGTTTTTACTTTAAAAATTAAATTATAAAAATAATTCATGCTGATAATTTTGAGATAATATCAAATCGTTTAATGTAAAAACATGAAAGTCTATCATTTCTTCTTTTTTGTTGTACTCTCCATTGGTTAAAAAATAGCTACTTAATGTTTTATAAAATTTTGAATGGGGAGGAATTACTTGGCCAGCCCCTGTTGTCAATAAATACATACTCCTTCTCCCTATGGAAGGAGTCATTCTGACCCCAGACTCTGAGATAGCTTGAAATGTTTGATCTCAGATTTTGACAGATGGTCTTTCTTTAAGTGGGTTAGATAAGGGATGTGTTATTTAGGGAAAATGTAGGCAATTATTTTGATGTTTCTCTCTTACATGATGCCAAACATCTGGATATTTGAAGAGCTGGGAAAATGAACTTTACCTTAATAACTTTAACAGAAATTTCTCTTCAGCGAATTTTTATGTCAGAGTTGCAATGAATCCAAATGTCTTGACTTTTAAGCCACTGGAATAATTGGGTAAAGGTGCTGCATAGAAAAAAAGAAGTCTATTTGAGATGAAAAAAACATGGAAGAGTAAATTTTTAAAACACATCAGTGATTGATGTCTAGTAGACAATGTCCCTGGATGGCATTTTTAATCTATCCCTAAGCAGGTTGGGTTCAAGCGGCTTTTGTTGCAGCCCTGCCTAGAGGCAGAGGATTCCATTATCTGATAAGCTACCCAGGGTTCTTTGTGGCTCTAAGTCCGCTACAATTTCTTTGTTTTATCAAGTGTGCATTAGAGTAGAATCCTGCTTTGCTTCCCCATATCAGGTGCAAGAGTCATTTCTGGCTAAACAGCTCTTGATATTGAATTAGAAAAAAAAAAAAATCCTATCATAAATCTACTTAGGTGCCTGAGTTGCCAAGTGATCGGGCACTGGGATTTTAAGGTTTTATTCCTAACACAAGGGAAATAAATTCCCTAGGATACTTTCCATTGTCATTACCACACATTTCACAGTTTTACTCTAATATATGACTTTTTTCAGCACTCTCCACTCCATCTCTTCTGTTTTCTATGATCTTCCAATGAAAGCATTTTATCTTTAGGCAATAACTAGTTTGTGAAGGTGGCAGGAGAATCTTGATTACTTAGTGAGTTGGTTAGGCGTGAAATCAACCAACCTACTTGTGATAGGCATGAGAGTTTGTTGAACCATTCTTGCTGTATCTAGATGGGGATCATTCATCAGAACAAGATTGAAGTCCTCTTTGCAGAACAATGGGAGTTTGGGGCTTGGGTGAAAGAATATTTAAATCATGTGTAACTTTCCAGGAAGAGATACTGTATAGTGGAGTAGTAGAATACTGCAGAATAGCAAGGAGACTTCTTTTGCATGTTTGTTGTTGTTGTTGTTTCTGTAGAGCAAGATGTTTAAGGCAGCAAATAAAGACCAGTAAACATTCATCTGTATTGAATCAAGTAAGTGAAAATATAACTTGGCAGTGGAAATGACCCAGAAATTCTCTGAAGTTTTGTTATCCCTTGGGGCCTGGGACAGAACTACAGGGATTATAATGAATTTGTGCATTGAGATGCTCAATGTTGGGAACACTAAAGACATACATTTTTAAGATTCCTTGGGACTAGTGTCCCCAGAATTTCTGATAAAGGAGTTTCTTGGTGCTTCGGAGATAATATAACTCCAGGAAATCACTGATCTTGCCATCTAACCATAATACTTGTATACATGCATCCACATGCACACAGATACACATATCCAACATACACACTGTCAGAAATTAAATTTTACATTCATTTCTTTATTTTATAACTTTTTAAAATGTACTATCTAAGTCTAAAACATATAATACTTGAAGATACTGTCTTCTGAAGCAGATAGACTGGTGTGTGGTTTGGCTCTGCCACATACTAGTGGAACTTGAGCAGGCTTCCTCACTTGCAAAATGGGAATAAGAATAATCTTCTAAATGAATTTTTGTAAAAATGAAATTCAACAATGGGTGCAAATGATATAATATGGTACCTGTCATATAGTAAATACTCAATATAGGTTGGCTTTTTAAAAATTACTTGTATAGTTGTCTTAAGCTCTTGCCATCTGAACTCTCCTATCTGAACTGAGAAAAATAAGTTAATGAACAGCTATGTACATATAGAGGGTGACCACTGGACTTTTGTCCAACTTTCCCCCTGTACTATATCTTATTTCTTAGTAATTTGCCGGATGTAGGTCTTGCCTGCACAAGAAGTTTAAAATATCAAGTTTTAAAGGAACTCACCTTATGTGTTCTTGTTGTTCTCTAAAGCATTTAACAGTCTTAGGCATATGGTACATACCAAAAATTCTTCATTGATTGATGATAGATATGAATATGCCCCTCATATTTTTCCTTCTATCCCACCGTAGCTGTTAGTGTCATCTCTACTTTTTGAATGGGACATTAATAAAGAAGATGAAGAACTTCTGGATGTTAGGGCATGTAAGTGCGTTATCCATATCAAAATTGCTCTATATAGTAAATAGTTGTTGCCACATACAAACTGTCCAAACATTAACTTAAAAAGTGAAAGTGCTTTCTGTGTACTTGATGCCAATTCATCATTTTAACTGCTTGTATTTTACAACATGTAAACGACAGTAGCTGGTTTTCTATTGTGTATTAAGGGTTAGCACTCCAGGAAAAGGAAACCAATATATTTATTCAGGCGCTTTCATATCTGGTCTCTCACTTCTTGATTGCATTGGTCACCAGGGAGTGTGGGTCTTATGACCTCCAGCTCACAAGGAGTTAAGAGAGAGTTAGATCATCCATTAATAATAAGAAGACAATATAAAAAGAAAATAAATTTAACTTCGAGAGGAATCAGTTAAATTGATTGAAACTATTTTGCATGTGGATACAGTATGCATGGGACCCACTCTTTGGAAAACCTAAACTCTTCTGAGAATTTTGCCAAAAATGACCCATTAGCACTCCTCCTATTACCCTGCTTAGGACTTGAGTGAGCATATCTACTTTGATTTCTAAACCAATTCCAGATTTCCACCTCCTAAGGAACTTATGTTAATGAAATAGTGTATCCTTAAGTCTTGATATAGACTGTACAATGAAATAAGATTTTGCCATTTTACTTGGGCACCAAAGAACATAAATCACTTTTTTGGAATCCATCTTAACTGTTCGCAGTTTCCAAAAGTAAAGACATATCACATAGAAGCTTCTGGTTTTTTGGAAGTGAAAAATATTAGTGTCACTTGGGGACTAGAGTTCACTGTGTAGTTCATGCTAGTTCTGTGGGAAACTTGTACTGTAAGTTGGAAAGCAGTTTAAACATACTACCAATTTGGCTAAAAGGGAATTTCTGATGATCATACTGGCATTTGAAAAATAAAAAATTAAGATGAGAATTTACTTCCTTATATAGAAAAGAGGGAAACTTTACATCGAGTTGACAGAAGACAGAGAAGGTGTCTATAGTTAATTCACATCAAGTCACTATATTTGGGGTTAGATTTTGAGACAGTGTGTGGGTATATTACAGTCAGGGAAACTATATAACGAAAAGAAAGAGCCAAGATTGGGGAAAGAGATAGAGATAAAGATAGACTGAGTTGTAGAAACAGACATAGAAAGAGGTGGTCACAGATAAACAGATGCAGAGACAGAGGCAGAATAAGAGATAATTATGTTGGTACTAAGAGGGACATAGAGGATGCATTCAGAGGGAATGCATTCAGAGGGAATGACTCCATGAAAAACATCATGGTGAAAACACACGGGAGATTTCCTTTTTTCTTTTCGTTTCTTTTCTTCTTCTTCTTTTTTTTTTTTTTTTTTTTTTTTTTTTTTTGAGATGGAGTCTCACTCTGTTTCCTAGGCTGGAGTGCAGTGGCACAATCTCAGCCCACTGCAACCTCCACCTCCCAGGTTCAAGCGATTGTCTTGCCTCACCCTCCCGAGTAGCTGGGACTACAGGCTCCTGCCACCATGCCAGGCTAATTTTTGTATTTTTAGTAGAGAAGGGGTTTCACTATGTTGATCAGGTCCTTTTGTCTTTGTGTGTGTGTGTGTGACAGACTGAGACTGTCGCAAAAGCTCTGTCACCCAGGCTGGAGTGCAGTGGTGTGATCTCAACTCACTGAAACCTTGACCTCCCAGGCTCAAGTGATTCTCCCATCTCAGCCTCCTGAGTAGCTGAGACCACAGGCGTGTGCCACCATGTTTGGCTAATTTTTGCATTTTTTTTTTTTTGTAGTGATGGAGCTTTGCCATGTTGCCCAGCCTAGCCTTGAAACCCTGTATTCCACCTACCTCAGCCTCCAGAGTGCTGGAATTACCAGCATGAGCCATCGCACTTGGCCAGGAGATTTTCTCATTCCAAAAAATGATACAGTTCTTCAAGGTAGCAGCTTGGATACTTGGACATATATCTCCTTTTGAAAGATACATACACACAACACACACGCGCACACAGAGACACGTACACACCCCATCAATGTGTATGTAAGTGGATTTTTTAAAACCTCATGATATAAGAGTTTTGAAGAGTATGGGTGTTGGTGAAGGACCCCGTACTGGCGGGCTTTGTAATTTTGTGAGAAAGCATGTAAAAATATTTGCAAATATTAGCTTCAAGGTATGACAGATCTGTCATGACTGTGGGGCCTCCCTAGCCATGTGGAACTGTGAGTCCATTAAACCTCCTCCTTTATGAATTACCCAGTCTCAGGTCTGTCTTTATTAGCAGTGTTAAGAATGAACTAATACACAGGTCAAGCCATGGTCTGATTTTCCAAGCACATTGTCACTTATTTTCACTACATATGAATGAAGCTTTATTCAGCATGCTGTAACTTTCAACAATAATCACACACACACAGCCACATATGTGCACACACACACTCACATATATGATGCTATATACATATATATATGTATTTATGAATATGTGACTATAATTATATATTTAAAATCACTGGCTGCTTTTGATTATCCAATACAATGCAAGAGGGTAGGCAGAAGCTGGTGAGGAGGGGCGTGTGTGGAATTCATGCCGTAAAGTATTTTACTGTGCTCGCTAAATGTTGGCTACAGAATTAACAGCAAGCTTTCTAGAAGTCCTTTCACAAAGGAAAATAATAATGAGTAAAAACTGCAGTTTTAAAACTGCCACTGCTGACTATGGAGAGGTACTACTCTCTAGACTTGTATCTGCTGATGCCCAGGTCCTTGGACTTCACGTGTTCTCATTCTGTATCCACCTGGGTGTGAAAGAATCTCAGCTGTGGAGCTGGACGTGCAGAGCACCCACTTCAAATTCTGGTGTTTTGAATTCATTCAGCGACTACAGCTATGCTGAATCAGCTGAGGTCTTCCTGGCCAGCCTCTGATGAATTGAAATTGGGCAGGAAAACCTATATTCACCATTATGCCTTGCACATAAAGCTCTTTCTATCTCTCTCCTGACCTTAAGTGTCAAATTTATAGAGACTTCTGGGACTCAACAGGCCAGCCTCTCCTCTCACTATTTTCTCCCTCCATTGTTCTCCCCCTGTGATTCCTCTTATTATTTTAGGAGTCATAGTCTGTAACTCATGTATAGAGATATTGATGGAAGAAGAGGTGGAAGAAGAGGTAGGAGATACACAATATTTGGATCCCTTAGAAAGCATCCCCCACACAGTGGAGAAGCAGTTGCCTAGTTCTCTGGATAGTACAAACTCTGAATTTCGAACCAGGAGTTGAAGAGGAGAAGGTGAGAGAAAACATCTTTCTTCCCATTTTCAAGCAGACATAGCATGTTGGCCCAAGTTTTGGAAAAGAAAGAGCAGAATCTAAGACAAGCATTCACCAGTTTATTTTCCTAAGTGTTCTTAAGGAACTGGGAAGAATGCAACAGATCAGGAAGGAAAGCCACTCCAAGTGTCTGCTATTGAACTGGTTACTTCAGTGGGCAACTGGAGCTCCACCCCATCAGGAATCCTCTGAAGAACTGTGTGAAGTGTGCTTCAGAATTGTCTGCCTGAGATACAGCAAAGGAAAGGACTTTCTCGCCTGTGCCTGTCCCTCGTTGCTCAAGGGTGACTCCATGGAGTAACTTGCTCACTCATGCAGGTTTGCCAATGTGCTTGAATGGTTGTATGGCTCCTTGCAGGCATCACTCACAGCAGCTGTAATGTCCTAACGGAATGCAAGAAATACTCAGTCTGGCAGTGGTAAGGTGCTGCTGGGTCACATTTGCCTGGGGTTGGTTGCCACAGTAATACTAGAGTAAGAAATGGGAAAAGAGATTGTGAGGTAGCATATAAGAGGTGTCTAATATACATAGTAAGAGTACAGATCTATTTATATTTCACACTTACATGTCATCAATAGAAAGCTCCTCCATTCGAACTCCCTATAAGAACATGGAAAGAAACTGTATCAAAGGTTGGTTTTTTTTAGACATATGAGTTGCTAATACATCTGGCTATTATAATTTATTTTACAATAAGTGGAGTTTAATATCAAATATGTATGGAATAAAAAAATAAAAAAAGAGTAGTAAGAACAAAAACTTAAAAGTAAAAATTGGTAAATAAGTTATAGATGAAACCAGAAATGTAATAACTTTAAATGATGAAAAATTAGCAAAAGTTATTCTAGGCATCACACTTGCAAGTTTTCTGAATTTTGTACCTTAAGAATATATTATTTTTCCTTAAGAGTTATTCACATTGAATAGATAGGCATTCTATTCCCCCAACAAATTTCTTCTTTCAAAGGACTAATAATGAGAATCTAACGTAAAAAGTATAAGAAATGAGAGTGATTAAGAAAGTATGAAGATAAACAAAATGGATGGTTTAATAAAGAAATGTGTGAGAAAGAACCAGAAAAAACTTTACCACTGATAAACCTGAAGCAATGTGAGATGTTAAGTTCTACAATTGTTTACATATGTGATGAAAACTGACAACAATGTAGGAATAGGGAAAAAAGTCTATATTGGGATATATGAGAAAATTAGAGGAAAGAAAAGTATTTTAAGGCAACACTAGTGTGTTTGCTTTTGAAGGGGCTGTCTTGCCCTGAGCTATTACATTTTGTATAATATCTTTGGCAAGAGTCAAAGATGTCCTTTCCTTTGACCCCTTATCTCATGCATTGCCTTTGAGGATATTAATACTTTTAATCATAACTAATATTCATTTAAAAACTTGCTCTGCACTCAGTGTTCTGCAACTACTCTAGCTTGGGTTTCATTATTTAATTCTCACAAAGACCTTAGGAGGTGGGTTTATTATTTCTATTATTGCAGGCTGGTTCAATGAGGCTTTGAGGGGGGAATTAAATTGCCCAAGGTCAGAGCTAGTGAGTGCCAAGCTGGGAGTCAGCCCAGATCTGAACTCAATGCCAGTGCTCTCCACCACTTTGTTCTCTGCTGGTAAACAGGAAAGGAGCAGTGCTGATCTAGAGAGAGCCCAGTGCTAGGCTTTCACCAGCCCAGGTTCCTGAGGGGATAGGACACTGGGTCTTACTGGTGATCTATCGTGACTTAATTTTCAAATTGGAATTTCATAGTCTTGTTGCTGCTGCTTATGGCTATGGTGGTTTGAAAACAGCCCCAGGGCACATGGTTTGACAATGGCTATCTTCTGATTTGTGTATTTATTTGTATTAAAATGATTACAATGTTATAAAATTTAAAGAACATTTAACTCTCATTAGCACTTACTATTATCTAATAATACAGTTATTACAACTGATACAGTCACATAAAATCGGGTCCATGGTAGAAAAATCTGAATGCTTTCTGTGTACCTGTTCTATCACCTAGCTATCTGTGTGTCCAACCATTTATCTATCCATCCATCCATCCATCCATCTGTTCATCCATCTGTCTCATCATCATTATCATCATCAACAGGAGCAACAACATCATTTGTCTATCTAGTTAATATGGTGAATGAGTGCCTGGGTAAGTGTATGGATGGGTAATGGAGTATAAATTATTTTTATCAGGACACCGGTGCTGTCAAACGACTAAGAAGATCATAACAGGCCAGGCACGGTGGCTCACACCTGTAATCCCAGCACTTTGGGAGGCCAAGGCGAGCTGATCACGAGGTCAGAAGATTGAGACCATCCTGGCTAACATGGTGAAACCCCGTCTGTACTAAAAATACAAAAAATTAGCCGGGTGTGGTAGTGAGCACCTGTAGTCCCAGCTACTCAGCAGGCTGAGGCAGGAGAATGGTGTGAACCCAAGAGGCAGAGCTTGCAATGATCGCGCCACCACACTCCAGCCTGGGCGACAGAGCGAGACTCTGTCTCAAAAAAAAAAAAAAAAAAAAGAAAGAAAGAAAAAGGAAAAAGAAAATCATAACGAACATGCTATATATATTTTTATTCTAAATCTCTGACAACAGAGGTGGTTTGGAATCATAATGACTCTCATATGGAAGTGGTTACAGAAATGTGCTTTTCCACATTAGTCTTGGCTCTAGTTTCTCTCCAGCAAATACTGTGGTGATCAGGCTGCTGAGAGAATAAATGAGCAATTTGGGGCAGTGTACCTTGTGCCCCTGTTGATGAGACTCAACAAACAAAATCTGGTGTAACAAATGATTGTACCACGTGAGTGGGTGACAACATAATGGATTGTGGTTATAACCACAGCCGGTTCTGCTGAGGCTTAATCCAAACTTTTTTTTTTTGCTTGTGTTTCTGGGAAATTCAGGGAAAATAATGACTTTTGGATGGAATTGTCTTGTAAAGTCAAGCCAGCTAGGTTTTTCTTGGTGTGGCATTCAAATACACATCAGTTCTACACGAAAGAAAGAAAGAAAGAAAGAAAGAAAGAAAGAAAGAAAGAAAGAAAGAAAGAAAGAAAGAAAGAAAGAAAGAAAGAAAGGAAGGAAGGAAGGAAGGAAGGAAGGAAGGAAGGAAGGAAGGAAGGAAGGAAGGAAGGAAGGAAGGAAGGAAGGAAGGGAAAGAGAGAGAGAAAGAAAGAAAAGAAAGGAAAGAAAGGAAGGAAAGAAAGAAAGAGAAAGAAAGAAGGAAAGAAAGAAAGAGAAAGAAAGAAAGAAAGAAAGGAAGAAAGGATAGTTAAATATTCACTACACTTCACACAACACAAAACACCAGTAGTGAGGGTTACGTTCATATCAGTTCTACACGAAAGAAAGAAAGAAAGAAAGAAAGAAAGAAAGAAAGAAAGAAGAAAGAAAGAGAAAGAAAGAAAGAAAGGATAGTTAAATATTCACTACACTTCACACAACACAAAACACCAATAGTGAGGGTTACATTCATCACCCACAGCAAAATTCCTTACCTCCTCCTTCATCTCTTATTCACATAGCAGCTGTCACCAAAGTCCTCTAGTCTCTGACCTCAAACTTCCCCAAACACTCTTTCAACTTACCCAATATATTCCTTTTTCTCTCCTTTCATGCCTGCCCACTGAAATCCCACTCCAGGAAGTTACTCTCTGTTTTGTTTTTTCCATTATAGAATAACCCATAAACCTTTCTGTCATGCCTATTTTTACCACTCTTACAAACAGCTTTCAAGATAGACACAGCCTCTGTCATCTTAATGATAGTGGAAGTGTGGAGTTGGGAAAATTGCAAGCACTAATAATTTAATTTAAATATGTTCTTTATTTCTTGTTACAAATACTTGAATAATTCCTCCCCCACCCACCGTATCATTTCATTTCAGCATAAATGTAAACTACTGAGGGGCTTTAAGGAAGGAAGTGATGAGGCATGTTGGATCCGATGTATATTTTGGCTGCTGTATGAAGAATAGACAGATTGGGAAATGTTAGTGAGATTTAAGGCAGGGGAAATTCTGCAATGTAAAATACCATAATAGTCCCTGGAAGGAATAGTGGTCTGAAGTGTGGGTAAGTATTGCAAAAGGCAAGCTGACAGATTCAGGAAAAAGAAAAGAAATGGTATCAATAGGGCTTCATGATTGACTGGATGTGGCAGGTGAGGAAGAAGTTCTTGCTGACCTGGAAGATAGAAATCATGCAGGTAAATTACTTTCAGTGTTGCCATGAACAGACTGAAACCCAGAAGTCAATGCATAATATTTCTGTTCCCCTCGCCTAACCTCTGAAGATGTGATAAAATGGCTAAACCATCACCATGGGAACCTACTCAATTTAAGAAAAGGACCAAGGCTGTGTAGACAAAATTAGTTTCCTTGTTTCACTTATCTTGTTGATTTCAAAATGACCCAGCTCTTCTAAAAAGCATCTTGGAAGATACGAGTTATCAAGCATCGTTCAACAAGAAGAGAGGCTATTAGAATTAGAAAACTAAAATATGGGACAGGCCATAAAGTCAGAGATCTCTGATTTTTTTTTGTCTCCTCTGGATGCCTCTGTGTCCCTTTCACTTTCAGAAAAGAAAGGGGCTTTCTAAATCCCACATCACTGCTCTTCTCCTAGGCAAAGTGGTTTGGAGAAGAGATGAGACAAAAGCTCCTTTCCCTCTCCAGCTTTCTTAGTTGATGAGCCTTTCATGCCCCTTGGCAAGAACTTCCCCACACAAATCTCTAGAACTCTGCACTTCGTGGGCTAAGGGGCAAGATAGAGGCCAGAGTTCCTGTGTGAGCTAGATGTTGTGTAGATGAACAAGTATAAGGAATGAATTCTTACATTTTAATTGTAAATTTGATACTTAATAGCTTTATTGCCCAAGTCAAACTTCTTTGCCTTTCTGAGCCTTTTTTCTGCTTCCACAATGGTGGTTGTGGGGATTAAACGAGAGAGTATAAAATAAATGTATTCCATTAGTTGACAATGCCAAGTGACCAGGAAATGTTATTTGAAATTGGTATGTAGCAGGGACTATCTGTGCCCAAGGCTGAGCTATTGTTTTACTCACTCCCAAACTTCCCTGTCTCCAAAACTTTCCTCTCTATTGGTACTACAAGAATGGGCCTGTCGGGGAGGGGGATTGGGGGTGTGTCTCTGAATTCCCCCCCACCTTTTTTTTTTTTTTTTGCCTTTTGAATATTTCACTGATGGCCCCTTTAAACTTCCTACCAAGTTTTGCTAGAAATCCTTGAGATTTACAAGGGTCATCTTTCAGTGGAGGCAAGTTGGGCGGCCCGTAATAGAATATTGATTCTATTGGTGATGGGAGATTTGGGGCAGAGGGAGGGAGAGGTCATATGAAGATCTTCTCCAATAACTGATTACCAGGGAGTATTTGTCAGATGCTGCATTGGGTGTTTTTGAGACATTTTTTATTTAACTCATATAACAATTTGCGGTAGATGTTTTGACTCCAGTGGGATCAAGTCAGTCCCACAAGGTGACTAAGCTAGTTAGAGGCAGAGCTGGAATTAGAACCCAAGTCTGTCCAGCTCCCAAGGCCATACATACTGGGTTCATTATATTCCCTGCATCTCATGTGAAATAGCCTATAGGCAGCTCTCTCCTTCACTCATTATTAGATCCTTCACTCATTATTAGATTCACATTAGTGACAGTTGTGTATTTACTTGGCTCTTAATGTCCAGAGATTCCTCTCCTCAATATATTTAGAAATAAGTGAAGATAGTTTATTTCTAGTCCTTCTTGGAGCCTTTCATGTTCTGTTTCTACTCTTTGTTTCTTCTAACATGATGTTTATTTTTCTTCTTAATTGCATGTTTATTATTAGGCAATGACTTAATCCTCCTCTCTTCACACTCTTGTAATGGGAAAATAGAGTTTTGAGTTATTTATAATCTTCCTTTCCAGATTTCACCGCCACTTTCACTACACTCAACCTACCTGGCAACAACTTCATGCATTTCTGAAGCATAGAGTGTTTCTCTAAAGGACAAACAAACAGCAACAATGACAAAATCATGATGAATTTTTGTCCAGTTTGGTTTTATGGTCATCTACAACAGATGCTGTCCATTGGCTGTGAAAGATTTTTCCAGAAACTTCTGTCAATCCATTAATGTTTAATTCTTGCAAAGAAATATTGGTTCAGTCTGTTGACAGAATTTGAAAAAAAAAAAAAAAAAAAAAAGCTGCAAGTGAAACAGCCAAGGGCAAAGTCAATATCTGACAAGACCAAGTAAAACTTCAGTGACCAAGGCAAAAGCAAACAGCAATCAGCAACAAGAGTCCTTTCATTTGGACACTAATATTGGGCAAAGTGGCATAAAATGTAGGCAAACTCAAATACATTTAAATAGGAGACTCAAGTCTTCCTAAAATTTTCTTCCTGATGGACACATTCTGTTCTAGGAAAAAATTACTATCCTTTTCTTTCTTTCTTTCTTTCTTTCTTTCTTTCTTTCTTTCTTTCTTTCTTTCTTTCTTTCTTTCTTTCTTTCTTTCTTTCTTTCTTTCTCTTTCTTTCTTTCTTTCCTTCTTTCTTTCTTTCTCTCTCTCTCTCTTTCTTTCTTTCTCCTTTCTCTCTCTCTTCCTTTCTTTCTTTCTCCTTTCTCTTTCTTTCTTTTTTCTTTCTTTCTCTCTCTCCTTTCTTTCTCTTCTCTCTCTCTTTTTCTTTCTTTCTCTCTTTCTCTCTTTTCTCTCTCTCTTCCTTTCTTTCTTTCTCTCTCTCTCCTTTCTTTCTTTCTCTTTCTCTCTTTTCTCTCTCCCTTTCTTTCTTTCTCCTTTCTCTTTCTTTCTTTTTTCTTTCTTTCTCTCTCTCTCTCCTTTCTTTCTCTTCTCTCTCTCTTTCTCTTCCTTCCTTCCTTCCTTCCTCCCTCCCTCCCTCTCTCCCTCCCTCCCTCCCTCCTTCCTTTCTTCCTTCCTTCCTTCCTTCCTTCCTTCCTTCCTTCCTTCCTTCCTTCCTTCCTTCCTTCCTTCCTTCCTTCCTTTCTTTCTTTCTTTCTTTCTTTCTTTCTTTCTTTCTTTCTTTCTTTCTTTCTTTCTTTCTTTCTTTCTTTCTTTCTTTCTCCCTCTCTCTCTTTTTCTTTCTTTTCTTTTCTTTTATCTTTCCCTGTCTTCCCTTCTCTTTCTTTATCCCCTTCCCTTTTCCCTTCCCTTTCTTTATCCCCTTCCCTTCTTCCCTTCCCTTCTTCCCTTCCCTTTCCTTTCCTTCCTTCTTTCCTCCATTCCTCCCTTTCTTCTTTTCTTTTCTCCTTCCTTCCTGAAATGGCTTGTTGATGTCACTAGCATGATCATGTATCTAGAGCTTAGAATTTAAGCCTCCAGAGAAATTTGGGAGTTGCTCAAATCTCCTTGAGCACACATAAGATGGTGAACCCTTCTAAGCCCCCTTCTTTTGGATGTCACATCACACAGGGCTCACCTGGTTCTTAGCACCCTATACACTTTGTCATTATCTGTGTTTCTTTCAGTACACTAGGATTCCTCCCATTCCAGTAAACTGGGTGTGTTCATCTGTGTATGCTCAGCATGGTATAGGCAATAAGCACTCAATGCTTTTGAAGAATTTAAATGCATGCTTTATTTTGTGTTTGAGGTGAAAAAAAATTAAATATTTGTACATTCAATATGGACAGCCATCTGAAGTTGGTGCTCCATGGATAATAATCTTTTCTATACAAATTCTTTGTAATTCTTAACTTGTTATTCAGGTGCCTTTACAGGTTGATATGGTTTGACTTTGTCCCCACCCAATCTCATCTTGAATTGTAGCTCCTATAATTCCCATGTGTCATGGGAGGGCCCTGGTGGGAGGTGATTGAATTATGGGGCGGATCTTTCCCATGCTGTTCTTATGATAGTGAATAAGTCTCATGAGATCTGAATGGTTTTATAAAGGAGAGTTCCCTTACACAAGCTCTCTTCTCTGCCACCATGTAAGATGTGACTTTTCTCCTCATTCACCTTCAGCCATGACTCTGAGGCCTCCCCAGCCATGTAGAATTGTGTGTCAATGAAACCTCTTTCCTTTATAAATTACCTAGTCTTTGGTATGTCTTCACTGGCAGCATGAGAACAGACTAATACAGTAAATTGTTACCAGTAGAGTAGGGTGCTGTTGTAAATATACCCAAAAATGTGGAAGCGACTTTGGAACTGAGTAACAGGCAGAGGTTGGAATGGTTTGGAGGACTCAGAAGAGAGAAGACATGGGAAAGTTTGGAACTTCCTAGAGACGTATTGAATGGCTTTGACCAAAATGCTGATAGTGATATGAACAATAAAGTGCCGGCTGAGGTGATCTCAGATGGAGATGAGGAACTTGTTGGGAACTGGAGTAAAAGTCACTCTTCCTATACAAAGAGACATTTTGACCCTGCCCTAGAGATCTGTGAATCTTTGAACTTGAGAGAGATTATTTCAGGTATCTAGCAGAATAAATTTAGAAGAAATTTCTAAGCAACAAAATAATTCGAGAGGAAGCAGAGCATAAAAGTTTGAAAAATCTGCAGGCTGATAATGCAGTAGAAAAGAAAAATCCATTTTCTGGGGAGAAATTCAAGCCTGCTTAGAAATTTGCATAAGTAATGAGGAACGAGATGCTAACTACCAAGACAATGGGGAAAATATCTCCAGGGCATGTGAGAGACCTTGGGGGCAGACCCTCCCATCAGAGGCCCAGAGACCTAGGAGGGAAAAATGGTTTTGTGGGGTGGGCCAAAGGCCTGCTGCTGTGTGCAGCCTAGGGACTTGGTGCCCTGCATCCCAGCCACTCCAGTCATGGCTAAAAGGTGCCAAGGTACATCTCAGGCCCTGGCTTCAGAGGGTGCAAACCCCAAGCCTTGGCACCTTCCACATGGTACTGGGCCTGTGGGTGCACCGAAGTCAAAAATAGAGGTTTGGGAACTTTTGCCTAGATATCAGAGGATGTATGTAAATGCCTGGATGTCCAGGCAGAGTTGTACTGCAAGGGTGGGGCCCTTGTGGAGAACCTCTGGTAGGGCAGTATGAAAGGGAAATGTGGGGTCAGAGTCCCCACACAGAGTCCCCACTGGGGCACTGCCTAGTGGAGCTGTGAGGGCCACTGTCCTCCAGCCATGCATCTGGGACTACAGGTGCATGTCACCATGCCCATCTAATTTATTTTTATTTTTATTTTTAGTAGAGATGGGTCTTTACCGTGTTGGCCAGGATGGTCTCAAACTCCTGACCTCAGGTGATCCACCTTGACCTCCCAAAGAACACTTTACTTAACCAGCCTAAATGTTCTGATACTGTCACTAGGTACCTTGTAGAGCCTTTTTCTATTCCACTGATTTTGTGAACATTGCTTTCACTGCTGCCAAAAGTTGTTATTATTCACATCTAGTTCACATAGTCTGATTTTTTTCATGATGGCAGAGATGCTTCCACTGGTCTGATCCTTCTGTGGCCATAGTTATCCTTTGAGAAATACCTTCAATAGCCTCCCTTGGACTTATTCTATACTTGGACTATCAAGGGTGCAACCACATGCTTAGTAATTCTTGCTACATTGTTTTTGAAGAAGGACTTTCAGACTCCCCCAGATGCTGTACTAGAATAACAAATATGAACATAAATTCATAAAATAGATAACAAAGTCAGAGTTGGCTCTTTGCCAAGGTTAATGAAATTGTTAAGCCTCTGACTTGACTGAGATTGAATAAGAAAAGAGAAAATGCAAATAAGTAATATTAGAAATGAAGTGATATAACTCAAAAGCAGATTTATGTCAGTTTATTTAAAGTTAGATAAAATGGTTAAATTCCTAGAAAAAAATGTAAATTATCAAAATTGGCTCAAACAGAAATTTAAAAGCCTGAATTGTCTAATTGCATTTAAATAAATTGAGTACCTAGTCAAAATTTTTCATACCAAGAAAACCACAAGGCCCACAGGTTTCTACAGGTGAGTCCTAACAAAACTTAAAGTACAGATGATTTCAATCTTACACAGAAGCACACCCCAACTCAAAATTACTGACAGTTGCGCTATGTCACACAGTGACTGTAATTGGTAGGATTCTTAACATATTATGCAGTTGGACCATTTTAAATATTCTTGCTAAATTTCCACTTGATACATAGCTCTTGAGAGCTCACTTTCTGGATATTCTAACTGATGATGATACAGATAGAAAAAAACTATAAGTATTGTCCTTAAGGAATTCACAATCTACTGAAATATCCAGGAAAGCAAATACACAATTATTAGCCATTATATTATAAAATTTTACCTATCCAGGGCAACTAAACCGTTCCCCTAGATTGGAAAGAGGCCATCAGGTTCAGGCTTCCCATAGGAAGTGACACCATGGTAGAGTCTTGAATTGTGAGTAGGATTTAGGCAGACAAATAAGAGAGAAGATCATTTTAGTAATAAGGAACTCGAAGTGCCAAGGCTCAAGGATAAAATAGTTGATGATATTTAAACATTTTAAAAATTATTTAGTATGTCAGTAATTCAGATCAAGGTAAGACAAGAGACTGAGAATTGTCACTGTATTATCGAAGACCTTGTGTGATGCTCACACAGCTTGAATTTTCAACTTGGGGACATTGGGAAGCCATGCTCAAATCAAAAGAGGTCAAATGTGCCAATCAGAAGCTGAGTCGGGGACTATCTTCATGGTTATTTTTGTCTTCATATTTCCTCTTCTCTGTAGGTGTGTGCTTGTCTTTGGGAGTTTGCCTTGCTCTATATTTGCTTATTGATGGTTACTACCTCATGGTCGGAAGGTCTCGAATTTTATTAAATGTGTCCAAGTTCCAAGTGAATGCAGGATATTTTACTACAGCAACTCTGAAACATGATCATTAAATTGGTTTCAGTATTTTTGCCCTTACAAAATAGCTCACCCTTTGTTAGAGGTATCATGATTATAATTACTATTTATTAAGCACTTTGTACTTGCACTATGGTAATAGTCCTACATTCTTTGTATAAATATGTTGTTAATTAATGTGCTAAGTACAGAAAGA
The DNA here is from genome assembly GCF_024542745.1 of Macaca thibetana thibetana. Taxonomy (NCBI): domain Eukaryota; kingdom Metazoa; phylum Chordata; class Mammalia; order Primates; family Cercopithecidae; genus Macaca; species Macaca thibetana. The sequence goes on from NC_065585.1 coordinate 22,818,793, forward strand.
TTTGTAGAACAGCTACTATGTGCTAGGTGTTATGCATACTAGGAGTAGAATGATGTGTAAAATCAACATAGATGTAAGACATAGGTAATAATCAAGTAAACAATCAAATTTTACAAATTTATTAAAATATAACCATATATACATGTATATGACCATACACACCTATATATATGAATACACACATATGCATATATATATTATATATATATATAAAATTGTGAACCCAAATATTGCAGTACTACATCAATGATAATAAGATATATGGTTGGTATAGTCAAGAAAGAAATTTCTGTGACGGTGACATGGAAATAGCATTCTTTTCTTTTAAAAGCTTATGGATAGGAATTAATGGCACTATTTTAGAGATAAATAAATTGAGGCTTAGAGAGATTATATAAATTGCCATGGCTCATATTATTAAGTGATAGATCTGGGATTAATTCCAAATACTAGCTTGGCCACAGTGTTCATGATTTCTCAATACTGTTTTTTTTCCCAAGATAAACTAATACGTACTTTCCTGAACCTTAATGTACTTCTCTTTTCTTATACACTTTGGAACAAATCAGTCCATATTTAATCTCAAATATTTGGAAAACATTGCTTCTTTTTGTCCTTGCTCTTCCAAATTAGTAATAGCAACTCTCTTCCAAGTTATTAAAAATTGATATTTTGAGTTATTCCTGCATGCCAGGGTGTGCAGTGGTGAACAAAATAAACATGATCTTTGTCTTTATTAAAAATACAATCTAGAGACAAAGTGTATCAGTTACAAATTGTCACTATAATGTTATGTAACAAGGCATACCAAAATGCAGAGACTTAAAACAATGATAGTTTATTATTTATTTGTTTCTTGGTGACTCAATTCTCTTTCATATGCCACATCCCTCTAGGAAGCCAACTCAGGCTTATTCTCATGGAAGTCAGCAGTGTCCATGTAAGGATGTAAGGAAGTGGAAATGTGAACATGCTTTTCAAATCTGTTTGTGTTTATTACTGTTCCATTGTCCAAAGCAAGTCCTATCGCCAAGACTGAAATCAGAGAGGAAGGGGACTATGAAGGTACAGATAAAGATCGTGAATAGAGAGAGAAGTCATTAACTGGGGCTACCAACACAATCAATTTACCATTGGAAATGTATGGTTTTCTGTGTGATGTTCAAAGCATGGTTTATAGATTTTTTTATAGGTCATTCAAACAGAACACAGTAGATTGATAAGATTAAATGATAACTATAGAAATATTTAATACATATTAGATAATTATATTTGAATATATGAATATTCATCATTCTACCCATTCAGTAAACAGTGAATGACAATAATGATAATTTGATCATGATAATCTACTAGACATTCTCATTAAGAATGTCCATGCAAGAACCATGGAGTTGTTACTTAAAATGCAGACGAACCAAAGAAAAAATATAGTGATGGTGATTCCTTAGCTACCTCTTTTTTAATATAGAGAGAGCTTAAAAGCTGCTAAACATTCAATGGTCTCATATCAAATTATCATGTTATAATCTCATATCAAATTATGTTTGTATTGTGATCAAGATAACATTATAACATTGTGACCATTCAGCCTTAAACATTGGTCTTTTATTTATTTATTTTTTGCGGGGGACAGAGTCTCACTCTGTTGCACAGGCTGCAGTGCAGTGGTGTAACCTTGGGTCACTGCAACCTCCGCCTCCTGGGTTCAAGCAATTCTTGTGCCCCAGCCTCCTAAGTAGCTGGGACTACAGGCGCCTGCTGCCATGCCCAGCTAGCTTTTTGTATTTTTAGTAGAGATGGGTTTCTGTCTTATTATTTGACCTGATTGTATGGAAAAATGTAATTGAGTGACAATGTAGTACTAATGCTGAATACATCCTGTTGTCCTAGTCCACAGATAAGCTGGGAAAAAAAAATCATTAGCACAGATTTGGCTGTTTATCGTTGTGATACATTGATGTATACAATAAGGTCTTTGCTTACTTTTATCACACTGTATTCATTTGCTAAGGCTGCTGTAACAAAGTTCCACAAACTGAAGGACTTTAACAATAGAAATGTATTTATTCACTGTTTTGGAGGCTAAAGTTTGAGATCAATGTATTAGCAGCATTGGCTTCCTCTGAGAACTGAGAGGAAGGGTCTGTTCCCTGCTGTTCACCTAGTTTCCAGTGGTTTGCTGGCAATCTTTGGCGATACTTGACTTGTAGAAGTATCACTCTGATCTTCTCATTCTTCTTCATATGGCATTCTTTCCATATGTGTCTGTGTCCAAATTTCCCCTTTTAATAAATATTCAAGTCATATTGGAGTATGACCCAACCTAATGATCTCATCTTAACTAACACATTTGCAATGACCCGTTTTTCAAACAAGGTCACATTCTAAGGTACTGGGAGTTAGAACTTTAACATGTGAATTTGGATTGAAGGGCAAAATTCAGCCCATGATACATGCAGAGAAAATTTAAGCTCAAAGTTGAAGTTTTATTATTTTAGAAAAATTTCTTACTTACTGACAGTACAAGCTAATTTTGGTTATGATGTATATGTATAACCAAAGGACTAATATTTTGTTAGAGTAAGTTGTTCAAGCCAAAGTTGCTAATTAGTAGTTACTGTGGGATGTTAATCTATACCAAAACATCACCATAAAGAGGGGGGAAAGGATGTTCTATTGGTAACATTCCTAAGTTGCATTAAAGGCTATAAACCTCACCCTAATGGCAAGTTTCTTTCTGGGTTTTGGAAAATATTCCCTTTTTTTTGTTCTTCCTCTGCCTCTGCAGTTTTTTTTTTCAACACAATTACTTGTCTTCTGCCACTTCACTTGACCTTCCAATTTGGGGCCTTCTTTAAATATGAAAAATTTAGGTAAGAGTGACACTAGAGACCCAGCAATTGGAAGGAGAATGAAAAATAATGGTATGTATTGTAAAGATGAGGATATTAAGATTCAAAGAGACTGCCCAGAATGAATTGTTAGGAAATAGCAGGGCTTACAAATATAGACTTACCTGAGGAGTGGATTTCTGTCGAGAATTAGATATTTGACACTGATGTGGTTTGGCTGTGTCCCCACCCAAATCTCATCTTGAATTGTAGCTCTCCTAATTCTCACATGTCATGGGAGGGACCCAGTGGGAGGTAATTTGAATAATAGGGGTGGGTCTATTATTCAATAGCATGAATAATGCTATTGAATTCATGAACAACATTCATGAACAGTTCATGAATTCATGAACACCATCCTGTTCTCATGATAGTGAATAAGTCTCGTGAGATCTGATGGTTTTATACAGAGGAGTCCCCCTGCACATGCTGTCTTGCCTGCCACCATGTAAGATGTCCCTTTGCTCTTCCTTCATCTTCTGCCATGATTGTGAGGCCTCCCCAGCCATGTGGAACAACTAAACCTCTTTCCTTTATAAATTATCCAGTCTCAGGTATGTCTTTATTAGCAGCATGAGAACAAACTAATACAGACACAGATTAAAAACCAAATTTAATGTCACTGATGATATTCCTGGTTCTTCTTCCTCCTATAACTCCCAACTTTCTAAAAAACGTTTCTCTAGTTTAATGGGGGGAAAAGGCAAGCCTTGAGTTCACACGGGGACATGGAAGAAGGGCAGTATTTTCTTTCCTAATGGCATAACTGAAAGAGGATGGTCGGGCAAGGCCTCTCTCAGACTAAACAGAAATTGTGCAGCCTTGGTTGGCAGGTGAGTGACACACATGATTTGTGTATATGACAGCAGGAGAAAAGAAGTTCCTTTTGGGAACAATTCTTGATTGGTGGATGAAAATGGATGTGAAACATAACCTCCTCTTGACTTAGAAAAACGACAACAAATAATGAAGAGTCAGCATCCAAGGTCTTTGAACAGATCATGACTTTAAACTCTAGATGAAGTATATATATTCCTATCACATCTAACCTAAATGGTTTCAGGTTGAATTAAAATTTGTTGCAACTCCTCTCTTTGCTTTTATTCTAAGTGCGTTTCTACATACAATCATGTTTAAATCTTAAGCACTCCTATGAGATAATTATCATAAGTTCTGTTTGGCTAATGAGATGACTAAAGCTTGAAAACTTTCTTCTTGAGACAGTTTATTTCTTTAAATGAACTAGAAATTGTTTCAAAAAGAGGTCTATTTTTATGGAGAATGTGACTTGGTAAGACCCTTGGAGTGGTTACTGGGTCTCCAAAACATGATTATTGTGGAATCCTAGAGAGACTGTGGTAGAATATTTTCAAGTTAAAGATGCTGGAGAGAGACAATGTATACGAGATCTGGAGGCATAAAGCCAGACTTCACAACAGGTTCCTCGCCATGTTCCCCTCCCCACCCAGGCTTTGGAAAACTTACTTGAAATGCCTGAGGTGAATATATTTCATTTTGAACTGGAGGTAGTGGGTGCCTTGTTAAATGATAATTTAATCAATAAAATAAAATCATGGCTTGTGCAAAAATAAAATAAACTTGTAACAAAGATTTCACAATTCACTAGTTAAGGACAGAACAAATAAGATGTTAAGAAGAGTTCAAAAGGAAATTTCAAGGATATTCATTCAAATGATAAAGACAGACAAGAATGCAGAATTTTTTTATGACCATGTGCAAAACTGGCTTCTTCCAGTGGGAAGAGGGAAACCAATTGGATTTCCACAGATCAAAAAAAAAAAAAAAAAAAAAAAAAAAAAAAATGCATTTGTGGGCAGGGTGTGGTAGCTTACACCTGTAATCCTAGCACTTTGGGAGGCTGAAGAGAGAGGACCCCTTGAGGCCAGGAGTTGAAGAGCAGTCTGGGCAACATAGTGAGAACTCATCTATTAAAAATAAAAAAAAAGAAAGAAAAGAAAATTAGCCAGATGTGGTGGCATGCACTTGTAGTCCAGCTGTTCAGGAGGCTGAGGTGGGAAGATTCCTTGAGCCTGGAACTTTGAGGCTGCAGTGAGCTATGATAATACCACTGCACTCCAGCTGGGGAGACAGAGCAAGACCCTGTTTCAAAAAGAAATGCATTTGTGCTTCAATGAACAGGAATCATTAATAGTATTATCATTTTCTACAACGGATAGCATTTTAAAATAGCTCAAAGACAAAAAGGACACAGATAACCTAGAAGGGTGTATTAGACAAAACATCCAGTGATAATTTTGTCCATTTCAAAGTATTTCACTATTTTTTTTCTGACATACTCAAGGTAGTACTAAAGCAACAAACTTGAAGGAGGAAGGCTGAGCCAGAGAGAAACCTGGGGAAGTAATAAGCTGAGAATCCATAGTCATGGGAAGGCTTTGGGCTTTGGCAAGGGGGTGGATTTGGAGTTCAAGCCGAATTTAACAAAATTGACCTATGCTTTGCATTTTGTGGTCCTTAGAATGGTAAGTAGAACATTGGGCTGGAACCGCATTCTTTATCCTTCCAAGCCCACTTCGATTTTTACTTCATTCTACCATATCAAAATATTATAAGTAAGAGCTTCCTTTTTAGTGAGTTTAATTGTTGAATAATACTGTTACAGCTAGAAGGTATCCAAGCCACACAGCACTGGAATATGTTAACAGTGGCAAATCCATTTGGGTCTGCAGCAACCTCAATTCTTGCCTCCTCAGAAGAAGGAATTTGACTGAGGGGCATAAGGCAGGAAGAGAGACTAAGGCAAGTTTTAGAGCAGGAGTGTAAGTTTATTTTAAAAACTTTAGAACAGGAATGAAAAGAAGGAAAGTACACCTTGGAAGAAGGCCAAGCAGGTGACCTGAAAGGCAAGTGCACAGTTTGACCTTTTAACTTGGGGTTTTATACATTGGCATAATTCCGAGGTCTTGTGTTACTTCTCCCCTGATTCTTCCCTTGGGGTGGGCTATCTGCATGTGCATGCTTGAGCCCACTTGTCTAACTCCTGAGATCTTATCAGGAAGCTGCTGGTCACATTTCAGGTGTTTTCTATCTATTAGGAGCCCACCTTTCCCTGGTGCCAGCTGTGACTAATTATTACTTGAGAGAAACAGTTAACAACCGCCAGACCATCACCTGATGGTCACCCAACACTTCTGCTATGTGTGGAGGAGGAGCCCTCTCCTGCCCTGTGTATACCCGACTAGCTACCCACTGTAACAATACTGAAATTAGTATTTTCTGCTTGGATATAAAGCTGTGTAACCTGAAAGACTATGATGTTTTTCATACACCTGTATGGGTAGGTAAATATTGTGGGTTGAAGTTCTAACACCCAGTACCTGTGAATTTGACCTTATTTGGAAATAGGGTGTTTGCAGATATAATCAAGTTGAGATGAGGTTAGACCGGATTAGGATGGACCCTAATCCTGATGCTCTCAGACACACACAGAGGGAAAAAGCTCACGTGAAGAAAGAGACAGAAATTGGAATAACACAGCTGCAGGCCAGGAACCCAAAGGATTGCTGGAAACCATCATCAGCTAGGTAAATGCAAGGAAGGATTCTTCTCTAGAGCTTCCAGAAACAGGGTGGCCCTGCCAATGCCTCAATTTCAGACTTTTATTTTCCAGAACGATGAGAGCATCAATTTCTGTTGTTTTAAGCTACTGTGTTTGTCCCCAAGAAACCAATACAGTAAAGAAGACGATATCTTTTCTGAAAATAATTTAAAGAAGCTTATAATGATGCACAAATTCCAAAAGGATAAGCGAATTTAAAGTAGATCATAAGAATGACACACAGGCTGGGCGCAGTTGGTCATGCTTGTAACCCCAGCACTTTGAGAGGCCAAGGCAGGAGAATCACTTGAGCCCAGTAGTTCAAGACCAGCCTGGGCAACGTGGCAAAGCCTCAGCTCCACAAAAAATATAAAACTTAGCCAGGCGTTATGGTGCACGCCTATAGTTCCAGTTACTTGGGAGGCTGACAAGGGAGGATTGCTTGAGCCCAGGAGGTCGAGACTGCTGTGAGCCGTGTTTGTGCCACTGAACTCCAGCCTGGGTGACAGAGCGAGACCCTGTCTAAAAAATATATAAATAAAAATAAAATTTGCACACAACAAAACAAAGGAAAAAACTGTCGAAAGACACAAATATTACTCTAGATATAGGCAGGATATTATCATTTTTCTCTTGTTGCCCCAAATGAGAAACCCACAACAGAAGGTGCAACAGGAAAAATATTCCGTGAGTACTCCGAGAACGGAGGGTTACATGAGTGTTCTGAAGAATTGACACTATACAACAGTGAAAAAAAGTTGAGGGAAAGAGCTAATGAGATAAAGTGGAAAATACAATTCAAAATTTTCTAATTCCTTTGTGGACTATGTATAGATTTGGTAGGTAGGATTAAAACACAAATGAGACTATTTTAAAATTTCTTTCGGAATCTGTATGAACATGGACTATTTGGAGGCAAGGGTTATACTGTTGAGTTCAGGGATGAATTCATCAGAAATTGCTTTGTGTGCTAGCTAATTCAGTGTTTGTATCCCCAGCAGGTGCCATAAGCTCCATGGGGACAGGAATGGTGGGGATACACACATTGAATTAAAACTGTTTACCCCTGAATCTCCCAGGACCCAGAATAAATGCTGGTAAATTGCAGGCATTCTGCCATTAATGACTGAATTAATAATAGAAAGAAATTGAATAACCCGACAAATGTTTCAGTTAGTGACTGACAAAGCTGCAAATCTGTAATGTGGTCTGTTTAATTTACCTACCTGATTGGTTTACAGCTTCCGGTGTCTGGCTAGTAATTAATTACCTCAGGTTCTTTTATTGGAACAGCCTCTTTTACTTCCGTATTAATCTAAGTTTTGTTATGTTTCACTTAGTTGGTGTCATTCAATACAGTTCATGTGGTATCTGAAACTGTAAAACTACATGCAAATATATTCTTAAATTTTTATTGTGTAACAATTTCAGATTCCAGAAAAGATGCAAAGGTATTACACAAATTTCATATACTCTTCACCCAGCTTCCTCTAATGTTAACATCTTGTATAACCATGGCACATTTATCCAAATAGAGAAGTAACTAATAGTAGTATGTTACTACTAACTATAGACTTTTTTTGGATTTTACCAGTTTTTCCATTGATGTCTTTTTTATGTTCCAAGATCCAATCCAGGTTGCAGCATTGCATTAAATAAATACTTGTATATTTTTGTATTATATATAATGTCTATAACTATGTAAATAATAGTATAATTACCAGTTTTTGGTGGGAACTTCTTTTAATGACCTCTTTTCAAGTAGCATGTAGCAACCAAAATGCTTTCAGGGGGCACACAAATACTGAATCCATCAATTTTCTGGTTCTAGCTTACTAGGTCTAAATAGAATAGAGGCCATGATAGTGATCCACATTGTTTTTGAGGTGTTATCTTGATATAAATGGCAACATTTCATAAATTTGCCAGTTAATTTCCTTGAAGATATATAAGTAGTAGCTGAGCAGTCTATCTGTTAGGGATATTGCATTCCATTTGGGCTTTACGTAGGTGAAACTGTTAGACCAAGGAGCAACTCAGGTCCCTTCAGATTTAGATACTCCTTGGTTCATTGCTTCTTAGCTCACTCAGTGATGTGGGGCCTACACATCATAGGTTTCAGACAATCTGTTTGCAAATTAGGCAGTTTAACGCAAAAACAGGGGATGGTCAATCCGGTTTTGTTCATCTTTTTTTTTTTTTTTTTTTTTTTTTTTTTGAGACGGAGTCTGCTCTGTCGCCCAGCCTGGAGTGCAGTGGCGCGACCTCGGCTCACTGCAAGCTCCGCCTCCCGGGTTCACGCCATTCTTCTGCCTCAGCCTCCCGAGTAGCTGGGACTACAGGCGCCTGCCACCACGCCGGGCTAAATTTTTGTATTTTTAGTGGAGACAGGGTTTCACCGAGTTAGCCAGGAAGTTTGTGGATCTTAATTTGGGAAAAGAAGATTTCTAGTTTCTCTTGAAAAAATTATAAGCCTTGGCAAAATATGCATGGCTGCTTTGGCTGGAAGTGAGCAGCATCTGCCACTTTAGATGGACATAAACTCTCCTGGTCACCACTGTCATCATTCTTCCCTAGTATCTTATAATTCAGCATATTATCTGACTGGTATGCCTCACATAGCTTAATACATCGTATGGGTCTACGTGTCAATTAATTCTCTGTGGTTTTTCATAAAATCCCAGTAAAAAACTTATTTGGGTAGTTACATATAGAAAGGAGCATGGTTGACAATTTTAAAGCAGAATTTGGATCTCAAAATGGAGAGAGAAGAAAATATAATCCTTTATGGAAGGTTTGTTTGAATGTCGTCTGTTGCCTTCTAGAACAGTTCTTGTCCTGAGAGGTGCTTCATGTCTGTATTTGTTCAATGCAGACTTAAGCTCTGCATTTCTAGTATATACATCACTTCTCCATGGTTTTCTTACCTTTACTTCTCACTTTATCATTTGCACTCTCTCCATGTATTATTTGTGATATCTGTGTAACCAATTAGTTAATATGTTTGCTCTGCATGAGCAATGATAAAGACATGATTCTCCTAAGTCTTTTTTTTTTTTTTTTTTTTAGCTGCAGCTTGGAAAACCTCGAAGGGTTGAATGACTTTCTTGGGCAAATTACATGAAGAAGGGATTCCAAGAACACATGCTCCTGGAGAAGTTTTATTTCTTCCAGATCACCTGGAACTGAAACAAAGTGAAACTAGCAATTTTATCCAGGTTTCAACAAAATCTGATTGCTGTGTTTAGCCATAAACCAGAACAATGAAGTATACAAAATTCTTTTATGACCTATTTATTCACTGGTGCAAGCCATCTGTTTGATATTATGTGTCTGAATTTTGAGAAAGCAATAAAAGCCAAACGAAATTGAGGAAATTAATTCACCTTAAGAAAATAATCTTGCCAAATTGTTCCAGAATAATATTCAGCTATGGGTAAATTGTTTCTTGTCCATAGCGGGCACACATTCTCTGCTATTCACTGTCCTGTGTCAGAAAGAGGCTGGCATTGCCTGAAGTAGCTCTGTGCTATAAGCATGTTAGATATTGTTAGCAGCTTCTTGGCCTTTTAAAACTTATATTGAGAGAGAGTTGGCTTGTTTCAGCATAAGTAAGAAGACCACTGATTGGAGCCAACATGTGGAAAGCAAAACTATTATGTTTTGATTTAATGAAGGCACTCATTATTCTCTAGGGATTCTCTGGGCTCTTATTGGAAACAAGACGTTCCCTGCTAGCATGACTAATTATTGCATCCAGCACAAGCTAAATCCCTACCTTAAACAGCTGTTCAGCCCACCTGGAAGTCCAGGGCTAAATCATGTCCCTCTCTGGCTTTATATCTAGCAGAAGTCTAAGATGTACCTCTGGGGCTCTGAATGAACACAGAGCAGAGAGGAGCTCACCTTGATCCTGGGCTCACAGACAAAACATTGCTGTGTTGTTGATGTAGAACCATTCATTATTTTGGATTTCCTTTTTAGTATGCTTCCCACTTTTGCTTGGTTGGATTCTGGATACCACTTCCAGGTTTCTCATTGGATTTTGCATCCTATCCCTTTCGTTATAGCATATGGCTCTTGTGAAATTAATCTTGACTCTGTGCCTGGAAGCACTTTCTCTTTTTATCTTCCACCTTAAGCTGATACTGACTGAACTCAGTTCAGACAAAAATCTTTTTTCTGACATTAAGGTTTTTTATTGACAGATAATAATTTTACATATTTATGGAGTACATAGTGATGTTTTGATACATATCACATGCAGTGATCAGATCTGGGTAATTAGCATAGCTGTCATCTCAAACATCTGTCACTTCTTTGTGTTGGGAACATGTAATACTCTTCTAGCTACTTGATGTTACATTATATATTATTGTTAACTGTAGTCATCATACTGTGGTAGAGAACACTAGAACTTATTCCTCCTATCTATCTGTAATTTTGTATCTTTTAATAAGCCTCTCCCTATCACCTTCTTCCCCCATCCTTCCCAGCCTCTAGTATCTTCTGCTCTACTTTTTACTTCTATGAGATCAATTTCTTTACCTTCCACATATGAGTGAGAGCATGCCGTGCTTAACTTTCTCTTCCTAGCTTATTTCACTTAACATAATATCCTCCCGTTCTATCCATATTGCCATGAATGACAGACCTTCATTCTTTTTTATGGCTGAATGGTATTTCATGGTGTATATATACCACATTTTTTGTATTACATCATCTGTGTTTTAAAATTATTCTCTTTGGGGGTTAAACCTTATTGAGGTATAATTTACGAAGGGTATGTTGCATCCGTTTTTAAGTGTACAGTTAGTTCAATGGGTTTTGACAAATACATATACAATCATATAACGACCACTACAATCAAGATATAGAGTATTTCCAACTTCTTGAATAGTTTCCGTATGCCCCTTTGTTGTTCAGACAAAATGTAAATATTTAATTTAATTTAATTTAATTTTAAGCTTGGGATACGTGTGCAGAACATGCAGGTTTGTTACATAGATAAACTTGTGCCGTGGTGGTTTGCTGCATCTATCAACCTATAACCTAGGTATAAAGTCCTGCATGCATTAGCTATTTATCCTGATGCTTTCCCTTCCCCCACCCCGCAGCAGGCTGCAGTGTGTGGTGTTCCCCTCCCTGTGTCCATGTACTCTCATTGTTCAGCTCCCACTTATGTGTGAGAACATGTGGCATTTGGTTTTCTCTTCATGTGTTTGTTTGCTGAGGATAAAGTCTTCCACCTTCATCTATTTCCCTGCAAAGGACATGATCTCATTCTTTTTTATAGCTCCATAGTATTCCATGGTGCATATGTACCACATTTTCTTTATACAATCTATCATTCATGGGCATTTGGGTTGATTCCATGTCTTTGCTATTGTGAATAGTGCTGCAATAAACATACGCGTGCATGTATCTTATAACAATGATTTATATTCCCTTGGATGTATATCCCATAATGGGATTGCTGGGTCAAATGATATTTCTGGTTCTAGATACTTGAGGAATTGCTACCCTATCTTCCACAATGGTTGAACTAATTTACACTCCCACCAATGGTGTAAAAGCATTCCTATTTCTCCACAGCCTCACCAGCATCTATTGTTTCTTAACTTTTTATTAATCACCATTCTGACTGGCATGAGAAGGTGTCTCATTGTGGTTTTGATTTGCATTTCTGTAATAATCAGTGATGTTGAACTTTTTTTCATAGATTCGTTGGCTGCATAAATGTCTCCTTTTGAGAAGTGTCTGTTTATGTCCTGTGTCCACTTTTTAATGGGGTTGTTTGTTTTTTTCTTGTAAATTTGTTTAAGTTCCTTGTAGATTCTGGATATTAAACCTTTGTCAGGTGGATAGATCGCACAATTTTTCTCCCATTCTGTAGGTTGTCTGTTCACTCTGATGATAGTTTCTTTTGCTGTGCAGAATCTCCTTAGTTTAATTAGATCCCATTTGTCAATTTTTGCTTTTGTTGCAATTGCTTTTGATGTCTTTGTCATGAAATCTCTTCTCATGCCTATGTCCTAAATGATATTGCCTAGATTTTCTTTGAGGGTTTTTACAGTTTTGGGTTTTACATTTAAGTCTTTAATCCATCTTGAGTTAGTTTCTGTATAAGGTATAAGGAAGGGGTCCAGTTTCAATTTTCTGCATATGGCTAGCCAGTTTTCCCAGCATCATTTATTAAATAGGGAATCCTTTCCCCATTGCTTGTTTTTGTCAGGTTTGCCAAAGATCAGATGGTTGTAGATGTGTGGTCTTGTTTCTGAGATCTCTATTCTGTTCCATTGGTCTATGTGTCTATTTTAGTACCAGTACCATGCTGTTTGGGTTACTATAGCCTTGTAGGATAGTTGGAATTCAGGTAGTGTGATGCATCCAGCTTTGTTCTTTTGCTTAAAATTGTCTTGGTTATATGAACTCTTTTTTGGTTCCATATGCATTTTAAAGTAGTTTTTTGTAATTCTTTGAAGATTGTCAATGGTAGTTTAATGGGAATAACATTGTATCTATAAATTACTTTGGGCAGTATGGCCATTTTCATGATATTGATTTTTTGTATCTACAGACATGGAAGGTTTTCCCATTTGTTTGTGTCCTTTCATATTTCCTTGAGAAGTGGTTTGCAGTTCCTCTTGAAGAGATCCTTTATATCCCTTTGGGGTTTTGTGGGGACTTTTTTGTTGATGCTCTTGTTGTTGCTTTCTGTTTGTTTTCCTTTTAACCACCAGGCCCCTCTTCTGTAGGGCTGCTGAGGTTTGCTTGGGGCTCACTTCAGGCCCTATTAACCTGGGTACCTGGAGATGTTACCCGAGGAGGCTGGAGAACATCAAACATGGGTGCCTGCTCCTTCCTCTGGGATCTCTGTCCTTGAGGGGCACAGACCTGATGCTAGTAGGAATGCTCTTGTATGCGATGTCCGGCGAACCCTACTGGGGGGTCTCACCCAGTCAGGGAGCACAGGATCTGGGACCTGCTTAAGAAAGCACCTTGTCTGTCCCTTGGTGGAGGAGTGTGCTGCGCTGCGGGGAAGCCCACTCATCTGGGCTACTCAGTTTCCTCAGAGCTAGCAGGGGGAAAGACTAAATGTGTTGGTCCGTGATCATGGCCATCCTTCCTGCTAGGGGCTAAGGCCCAGGGAGATTAGAGTTCTGTCCCTAAGCCCCTGGCTTGAGCTGCTGAAGTTCCTGCAGGGAGGCCCTGCCCAGTGAGGAGGGATGGGTCAGGCAGATAAAAATTTTTAAACTACTATCTGATCTCTGTTGTTCAGGAAACTTTCTCATCCTCTGTTTGGTTTCTGATCATAGATTTTAACTTTTCAGTTAAATGTACTGGATGCCATATATGCCCAAGTACTCAATTTAAGGATTCTTCCATTATTGCCCTGCACCACTCAGGTGGTGTACCCATCTGCACCAGCAGCTCCCCATATTGAGAGCCTTAAACTACACTGATGAAGCTGGTGGTGTGGAATACTGGAAAGATTCTGCACCAGGGTATTAGAATTAGAATTTGCTACTAATTATAATTTTCTATGTGTCATGGGGAACGATAGTACATCTCTCTTTGTCTGCTTTACCATTTATAAACTAAAGGAGAATGACAATCATTTTTAACTTTTCAGCTATCCCATGCTTCTCTAAAAATTTTAAGGGAAAATTGATAAAACAGACAAAAGTGGAGCTTTTTGCTCAAAATGGTAGTATGAGGTTTAAATCATGCCTGCTTGTCCCTGCCCCTCATATGCTACTGTCTCTACTTTAGGGACATTCCCTGAAGTATCTCATTGGGTCTCCTTAGGCCTCATAGAGAATAAACTAAAAACCTAGCTTATCTGTAGAGTTCATTTCAATTGTATAAAATCAGTGACTCAAGGCATGTTTTTTCTCTCTCTTTTTAGGGCCTTAAATGTTAAAGTAAAACCAATCAGCCAATTGCTTATAAATAATGGTTTGAATATTTTAAACTATGCCCACTGATCATTTGACCGTTCTACTAAAAACTGCAGATCAGCATATATACTTTTCATAAACAAGAAAAGATCACTGGCATAACAAAAATGAATAAATTGGTTGTGTGCCTAAGTGAATAAATACTGAACAATGTTATTAAGTACTACCTGAATTTGCTTTGAGGGATAGCAAGATTTTGTCACCTGGCATGTATAATGCGATATTAGTAAAATGTATTTTCTTTATAGTAATAAAAACTATTTCTTATATGCACATGTTTTAGCTCATTATGTCCTTATAACAACCCTCCAGTGTCTTTACTCTTTTTTTTTTTTTTTTTTTTTGAGACAGAGTCTCACTCTGTCGCCCAGGCTGGAGTGCAGTGGTGCGATCTCCGCTCACTGCAAGCTCCGCCTTCCAGGTTCACGCCATTCACGCCATTCTCCTCCCTCAGCCTCCCAAGTAGCTGAGACTACAGGTGCCCGCCACCATGCCCAGCTAATTTTTTGTAGTTTTAATAGAGACAGGGTTTCACCGTGTTACGCAGGATGGTCTCAATCTCCTGACCTCATTATTCGACTGCCTCGGCCTCCCAAAGTGCTGGGATTACAGGCGTGAGCCACCACGTCCAGTTGTGTATTTTCTTGATCTGTGTACCACATTGCCTCTCATAGCCATAGGTAAAAATCATATGACAGCATAAAACAGATTGCCTTTTTTTAACTCAGTAATAGAATATATTGATAATTTCAGTGACCATCAATCCTGTCTAAGCACACACAACCAGTTAAAACATCTTACTAATGATGTTTAGACACCAACTTATCTACTACAAATACATAAATTATGTTAAAAGTAAGGAGATGTTTGTGAATCAGAGCTAAACGGTAAGGGATGGGGCTTTTGATCAGTCAAAAAATCTTACTGAAGGAAATAAGGTGAAATAAAGGATGACAGGACAGAAGTTTGGAGGGAAAAAAGAAGGAAGAAGGGAAAAGCAAGAGATAGCCTGAAAACCTGAGGACATTAAGGAGGATGTCTATCACTGACTGCTGTGTGATCTGGGAGAAGTTTTTTTTTTTTTTTCTTCTATGTGCATGGGTTACATCAACTGTAACGTGGAAATAAGAACGACTTGCATTACAAGGTTGCTGAGATGTTATATGATATCTTGCATGAACATGACTTAGAAGACTGCCTGGCACATAAAAAGTGGCTCAAGAACATCGGTGGTGTCGTGCAACAAGTGAAGCCTTGTAGACTATGATCAGGTGAGAGTGATTAAATGGGCACCAGGGAAGTTTACCAGATGTAGTGAGGTTCAGAGCAATGGAGGAAAGGTGAGAATGGTACAGCAGCTCCCTGCTCCGCTAAACATAATCATACCTCCTTTGCTTTTCCTCAATACATAGGTGGACAAGAGTTTTTTTTGAGACGACTCTCACTACAGAACCTGTAGAACAAAATCATCTTATTGCCCTTCAAAATCCTTCTGCTTCTCTTGAATGCTTTTTCTCCCACAAAAGAACTCATAGCCCTTTCATTGCTTTCTGCCTGCAAACAGCCATCGCCTCCCACTCCTCCACTCCTGGATGCATAGGTACACAGCATCCTGCATTGCAATCTGTTCCACTCTGCCTTGGCACTGTGTTCCATCACTCATGCTCCAAGTTCTGAGGCAGCAAAAAACCAGAGGCTGGGAGTGTCAGTCTATTCTAAAAAGAAGTGTCCATGAGTAAAGTTCATGAAGAAGGAGGAGGAGAAACAGGAGGAAGGGAAAAAAGAGTTTCATTTAAACAATACAGGTGAGATTAGCAGGTGTCTGAGAGAGTAATTTGATGAGGGAAGTAGCAAACTTGAGCATAAAGGTAAAGTTATTGATCAGAACAAGGGAAATAGTCCAACTGAAGCAACAAAGGTGGATAGGGACCGGGTAATACAATGTTAGAATATGAAAATTAGTAAGAGTCAAGCACAAATCAGGTAGGCATGGAAATGTGCAATTACTAATACTCCAGGTTGAATCTTAAAGGTGCAAATTTGATTATTCAGTACCGGCTTGGTGGACTCCCACCTTGTTGGTAATAGAACCAAAGTCAAGCTTTCTTCAGACATAAAGATGGCAATTTGGTGTGCTCACCTGTGCCGGATGTTAATGGCTAATGCAGAGTTGTTTTCGGAATGTTTTGAATTTAGGAAAAGATTCATAGAAACTGGAGGACTTTTAATTTTTTTTTTTTTTCAAATCTTACAGCTTTGGGAAGTCAGCAGGAGCAAGATTTGATGCTAGGTGGAATTGTGGGAGATTCAACAACCACTTCCTACAGGAAATCACTTGTTGTGAATAAATGTAATGTTTTACCCCGATCCAAAACAATAATTTGGATTGCTTCAGTGTTCTCAAGGTTTCCACAAAGTCACATTCTTATCTATGTGGTTTTATTAGAATCTCTTCCATTAGTATAGCCTCAGTTACCACCTTTAGACTGCTGAATCCTAATTTTAAGATTTCCCTACACTATTTCCTAGATTAGATTAGATATCTAGTAGACAGATATTGTAACTTCTATACTAACAGGAATTTTAAAATTAGAATGTTCAAAAAAAAGCTTTTCTTCTTTTAAATTTTGTATTATTTTTAATTGACAAATACCAATTATATTTATTTACTTAATACAATGTGATGTTTTGATACATGTATACATTGTGGAATGAGCAAATCGGATTAATTAACGTATCTATTACCTCACAAAGTTATTTCTTTATAGTGAGAACATTTAAAATCCACTCTTTGGGCAATTTTGAAATATATAATACATTATTATTATCTATAGTCACTTGCTATTCAATGCATCACCAGAAGTTATTCTTCCGGTATAATTAAAACTTTGTAGCCTTTGACCAACATTGCCCTCCAGCCCTTGGTAACCACTATATTACTTTCTACTTCTATGAGTTCAAATATTTACGTTGTATAGATAAGTGGGATTATGTAATATTTGTCTTTCTGTGCTTGGTTTATTTCTATTAGCATAATGTCCTCTAGATTCATGCATGTTTTTGCAATTGACAGAATTGTATTCTTTCAAAAGGCTAAATAGTATACTATTGTGTATATACATCAATTTTTGTTATTCATTCATCTGTTGATAGGCACTTAAGTTGTTTTCATATTGTGGGTATTGTAAATACACTACAGTAAAAGGGCAGCCTCTTCAATTAATGGTGTTGGGAAAATTGGTTATTCACATGCAGAAGAATGAAACTGGAGCCTTATCTCACCCCTTGTCTCACCTCTTGTACAAGCATCAACTAAGAAAGGATTAGAGACTTAAGTGTAGGACCTAAAACTGTAAAACTACTAGAAGATAACACAGGGGAAAATCTGTATGACATTGGTCTAGATGATGATTTCTTGCATTTAACCCCCAAGGTACAGGCAACAGACACAAAAATAGACAAATGGGATTGGTCTAATGAAAAAGCTTCTGCATAGTAAATAAAACAACAGAGTGAAGAGACAACCCACATACTAAGAGAAAATATTTGCAAATCGCTTACTAGGTAAGGGACTCATATCAAAAACATATAAGGAAATAAAACACGTAAGTAACAAGAAAACAACTCTGTGAAAATGAACACTCAACTATTTTCTGTAATTATTAAATTTGATTTGATACTTATTTTATCTTTGCGTTAGAATTTTTACATGGCATCAATGCATCATTTCCCTTTTCTCCTTTACTTGTTACATATAAACTGCTTTTTTTCAGGATATATTTATTTGACTTAATAGTTATTAAGTGACTTGTTACATTATAAACTACTCAAAGGCCCCAGCTAGCATTTTATAGTCTACTCAATCTAAGCAAGGTGTAGGTTATTGCTTTTGTGTCTTAAAACCTGTAATTGCAGCCAATGCTCTGAGAAAAATCAGCTGTTGAGTAAACTCACAGCCTTTCCACCACTTCTAAAGTATTAGAAGCTGGCTGTGGGTCTCTGGGAGAAAGATATTGACTATGGCTGTAATTGAGGTTGCTCCATAAGTAATCAAGGCATAAGTGCAAAATACTGGCCTACCATTTATGTGAGTTTACCAAAAAACCCACATGGCCAAAATGCTAATAGACTCCTGAGAGTGCTGACCTTCAAAAGATACAAAGCACTTTGCTAATTAACATCACTCTAGCTTAGAAAGCACATTTGGTATAATTGCCCTTCCAAGTAAAATGAGATTTGTTTACTTGCACATTTTGTTTTTCAATTGTCTCCACCCTAATTTAGGAAAAGACCCTATTACGAAAGAAAACAAATTCTCAAGAATTCTCAGCTTCTCTTTTATGATGGTTGGCAAAGAGAAAGGCATCTGGATTCAGACAAACAGTGATGATTTCTCCTAGCTTTACAATGTGTGCAAATCTTACCCCCTGCTCTCTGCTCCATCAGTTCAATTTAATTTAATTCAAGCCAACAAATATTTTTAAGTAATATTAGGACCTGTGTATATGATGTTTAATGGAACATATGCTGTCCTTACAGAAATTTCATTGTGTGTTAGGGCACTTTATCTGCATCCCCAGAATAAATTTATCCATAGATACATTTGTTTAGTATTTACTATTCAGTTATCTCTCTCCATGTTCTTTTCACATTTGGCATTACTGAAATAAACCATGTACCAAAAAACGTGCCAAGCTAAACAAGTGAAACAGCATGCATTCTGAAATTTTTAGAGGTAGGAAGAACTTATTGAATGTTCGGGCAGTCAGGGAAGCCTCCTTTGAGAATGTGATTAAATAGTGGGTCTGGGGAAGTAGTCACAATCCCTTTAAAGTAGGTAATGACAAAGTACTATTACTCTTGCAAATGACATGTAATCAGTAAGTCAGTAAATTGAGCATGGATGCATGCATGCATCCATGGGAAAATACAATTAAATAAATCAGTCAATAACTACAACGTCAAGAAATTAAGATAATTTTGAGTATGCAGTAGTGGCATTGCTGGGGTTCTGGAACTAGGTAGCCTTAAACTTCTCTTCTGGTTCCAGCTGTTAGGGACTTTATGAAATCTAGGTTGCAAATGGGCTGTGTTCACTAGGCCAATTCCAATAGATTATTATGCTACACTCCAGTCACAATAGTCACAAGAGATCTAGTTACAATTATTAAGAGTGTCAGATAATCCTTGCAAGTGGGGATTATATCTTATTACACGCTCTACTCTTCGTAGGACCAAATTTAATGCTTTGCTGACAGGTGATACTCTGTAAATGGCTACTGATTGATCAGTTAGTTGATTGGTGGATTGAAAGTGAGGCGACAGTAGAGGCTTTGAACAGAGCTATGGTTTGAATGTGTTCCCCAAAGTTCATCTGTTGGAAATTCAATCTTTAGTGCAATGTTGTTGACAGGTGGAACCTTTAAGAGGTGATTAGGTCAGGAGGTTTCCGTCCTCTTGAATGGATTAATAACATTATTGCAGGTGTGGGTTAGTTATTGATATGGCTAAGCTTTGTGTCCCCACACAAATCTCATCTTGAATAATAGCCCTCATAATCCCCGTGTGTCAAGGGAGAGACCAGGTGGAGGTAATTGAATCATAGGGGCAGTTTCCTTCTTGCTGTTCTTACGAGTGAGTGAATTCTCACGAGATCTGATGGTTTTATAAGGGGCTCTTCCCCCTTCTCTCAGCACTTCGCCTTCCTGCCACCTTGTGAAAAAGGTGTCTTGCTTCTCCTTTGCCTTCCGCCATGATTATAAGTTTCCTGAGGCCTCTACAGCCATACTGAACGGTGAGTCAATTAAACCTCTTTCTTTTATAAATTACCCAGTCTCAGGTAGTTATTTATAGCAGTGTGAAAACACACTAATGCAGTTATCCAGGGAGTGGGTTCCTGATAAATGATGAGTTTGTTCCTATTCTCCTCTCTTCTGTCTCTCGTGAGCTCTGTTGCCCAGAGATAGAGGAGAAAAAACAACGATTTTATTATCGAACGAGCGTTAAACCAGAGAATATGACGTGAATCACAGACACTTCACTAACAGATTACAAAGATAGAAAGACCATGTTATATAACTGAGCAGATACAACTCATTACTTACATGTTCTGAAGACAGATGATATTTGACAATTTGTCATACGTGTTCATCCTAAGTTGACCTTGTATTTGGGGTGACTGTGTGTGTTAGTCTTTATCACAGAAGGTAGTTTTGGAAAGGGATTCCTACTGAAGTGAGCTTTTTACTCTCCCACAGAAACTGGGAGGTAGGGTTTTTATCATCCTTGATTATTACATTTCAAAGAGGTGGTTCCCAAATCCTTGAGAAGGACATTCTTGGATCTTAAAGAAACGTATCTGGCTTTTAGAAATATTTACATACATTTCAAAAACATAAAGAACATACAAATTTTCTAAAGTAAATGCTCTAAGAAGAGAGAATTGAAGGAAATCTCTTTGTTTTCAACAGGAAGAATTAGACCTCTTATTTTAAATGAGTATTTGCTTCTTCACCTATCAAGCATGTACTACATTTTATTGCAATTGCCTGTTTACTTAGCTCTGTCTCTCTAGAGAGTGTAAGATCCTTGGAGGCCAGCAAAATTCCTTGCTCATTTCTGTATTTTATTACCTAGAAGAGTTTCTGGCCCATAGCAGGTCTTCAAAAAAGTATTTGTTGATGGAAACAATAGAACTGCTTTACTTCATGTTGAGCGGACTGTACAATTTGAAGTTAACATGGCTTTTTCTACTTCTAGAATCAGAAAACTAGAGGGGCCTTGGGGATCATTTGGTTCAATCCCTTCATAGCTGAGGCTGTAGAGTTTAAACAGCTCAAATGTATTACAGCAAATATCAGAAAAAATAACTACTGACTAACCCTCTTCACGTGAAAATCAGTACCTTTACTTTGCCACACTACCTTCCATTGTTACATCACATAAATAATCTTGGGAAGTCTAATTTTTGTAAATTTTGATTCGATACTTTTATCATCTTCCCTAAGTCTCTGCTAGAATTCTTTAAGGGATGAAGGCTTTGACTAGAGGGCTACTGAAAGCTTTTCCTTGATGTTCACATTTTATGAGTTCATACACATAATGTGTTTTCGAACAGTCCCTGCATTAAGTGTTCAATAAATGATAGGCATTAATATTCTTGTTCTTTATTTCTATTCTTGTTATACTAATGATTTAACTATTTTCCTGGCATATTGCTAGTACTTAGTAAATGGCGAATAATGGTTAATTCTCTACCTGTATGGGATAAATATACTTCCAAGTTACAAAAGAACAAACAAAAGATAAGTGAGCTCATTTCAAACAGCTAATAAATGGTATAGCTAGGAATATTTTCTCCTTGCATATCACTTTAAAAATAATATTTTTCTATAAATATACTATATTCATTTCAGTAGACTAGGTAAAGTATGCATACAAGTATTGCAAAATGTTAAATAAACATGGAATGGACAACTTAGTGGGACAGAAAAGTTTACAGGAAATAAAAGGAAAGGGTAAGTAAGCTAACCTAAACAGAGCACTTAATGAGAGGCATTTGTGATAAACACATTCTTAAACAAAATCTCATTGAATTCTCAACACGCCCCTGTGAGAAGGGTAATATCTTTACATAATCCCAAACCAGAAATCCCTGGGGGCAGATATTGATATGATTTGGCTGTGCCCCACCCAAATCTCACATTATAGCTCCTGTAATCCCCACATGTCTTGGGAGGAATCTAGTGGGAGGTAATTGAATCATGAGGATGGGTATTTCCTGTGCTGTTCTCGTGATAGTGAATAAATATCATGAGATCTGATGGTTTTATAAAGGGGAGTTCCCCTGCACATACTCTTTCTCTTACCTCCTGCCATGTAAGATGTAACTTTGGTCCTCCTTTGTGGTCTGCCATGATTGTGAGGCCTCCCCAGCTATGTGGAACTGCGTCCATTAAACCTCTTTCCTTTACAATTACCCAGTTGCAGTTATGTCTTGATTAGCAGTGTGAGAATGGACTAATATAGATATATTATGAAACGTGGAATGTTACCTTTAGAAAGGTAACAGAATGCATTTATCACTGTATGTGCATCAATCAGCATTTCAGGTCTTACCCATTAAATACATTAATATTTATGCAGGTAAAAAGTATGACTGGTCATACTAGGTAAGTATAAGTTTATTGTTGAGCACAACAGTGTGAACTAGTTATTGATCCCAGGGGAGAACTCTGAACATTTCTGACCATTGCATCTTGTGTCCAAGCCACTAAGGAAAACACAACACAGGTACTGGATGGAACACTTTGCTTATACAGCAGGTCCTTGAGTTACCTTGTTTTGTTCAGTGTTATTTCATTATAACCTTGAGATAAAATGGATTCCCGACTGGGGTCGTTGTCTATGTGGAGTTTGCATGCTCTTTCCCTGTCTGTGTGGGATTTCTCTGGTCCTCTTGTTCCCTTTCCTGTTTCAAAGATGTGCAAATTAGGTTTATTGGTGTGTCTACATGGTCCCAGTGTGAGTATAGGTGTGTATGTGTGTGTGCCCTGTGAGGGCATGGTGTCCTGGCCAAGATGGGTTTCCACCTTGTGCCCTGAGCTTTTTAGGACTGGCTTCGCCTGCCCACAATCATGAACTGGAATAATTGGGTAATTATCTTGTTTTTTATCAGTCTTTCTTAAATATATGTATAGCTCACATTTATTTCAATGTTTAATATCAGAAGTGTTTTCATGTTTCTTTAGAGGTTTGGTGATGTATTGTAACCAGAAATATGCCATAGGAACTTAACTCTTGTTTATATCAATTAGTCTATGGTAACGTTGGTATCCTTAGATGTCATTTGCTTATTCATAGTTTCCAAGAACCTATTGAGAATGCTCAGTGAGTACTTACTGTGTAGAGAACAGACAGAGCAAGATCAGTTTCAATGATGTGTGTTGGTCCCCCATGACTAGGGTATCTCTCCTGGCAGAAGACGCAGTGCCTGCGCCCGTCGTGTGCCTCAGTAGGACCTCAATCCCTCCCCTGTGGGGTCTGAAACACTGATGTCTGGGGGACTGCTTGGAGACCACAGACTCACAAGCTTAAGCAAAACAAGGGAACACTCACTGAGTCTGAAAGAGGGAAAGATATTTCCACACAGTGATATGCTTGGCATAGGCAGTGTGGGCTCTTTCTCTCTTGGTAAGGAAATGTTCCAGGCTCAAAGCCCATTCTTATGTAACTGAGCAGCGATCAGCAGAGGTTGAAAGACTGTGCAAGTGGGTCTGCCTTTTCCAACAGTTATAAATAGTTTAAAGTCTTTTCTTTTTAAGTTCCAAGGTCAGGACACGTTTGCTTTTCAAATAAATTAGAAAAAACTGCTATTTTTCCTTTTTATTGTTTTGTTGAAATTGTGGATCTATCATTTGAGTGTAAGAATATATTTTACAACACATTCAATAAGTGGCCACAAGTAAGAAAAAGTGATGAATGTATTTGGGAGAATTTGAGTTTGTCATGGACAAAATATTAACTTCGTTTTTCTCTGTAGAACAAATGGAGCAGCAATAGTGTAATCTTTGTTGTGCCCATGAAACTGACATTACTAAGTAAATTATGTAGTTGAGACTCAGGATTCAGTCTTGTGTATGTTAACCTCAAGCTCATTCGTGCATTCACAATTAAGAGGCAAGAGCAATATCTGATACTTTGCGTCAGAAACCTACTCACTATATATTTTAAGTAGCATTTGAAACATAATCAATTTTCTTTATATTCATTTCTGATCTCACATTTTTCTACCATGAACATGTTAAAAATTTTCTTTTAAGGAAAAAAAAGTTGTTATACAAGATGCTTATCTGTTTGTGATCCACCCTTCAACATACTCATTACTTTTTGTTTTTTGTTTTTTTTTTGGTTGATAACGTTGCATTAATGTTTAAGATTTAGCATGCTGTAATGCGCCATACATTCAAATGTGTAATAAAGTAAATTAACATTTTAGAAAGAAAAGCTGACCTAGCAGATCAAGCGGCTTATTCTGCAGGTGAGGATAATAAACATGGAAAAGTGTTGAAAGTGTTTTGACCAATGCTACATAGGTAGGTAAGAAACTTGGGTCTATGACCTGCCTCCTCCTCTAACCCTTCCTCTGTGTAAGTTCAGATAGGACACATGATGCAACTGGAGAAACTTCATTCAAGGCACATTAATCATACACCTACCATATGCTAAGAGGTCACCAAAAGCAATACTTGCTTCTATCCAAATAACCTCACAGCCTCCCCAGTAGGGTGTCTCAGAGGCAACCTAGTGGCAATGTATTCAAAACTGAACCTAAGCATTTCTGCTATAAACCCTGCTTTCTTTGAGTCTCTTTCTCAGATAATGTTGTTTACCCACTTATTTATATGTATAATGTATAGATAATGTATTCTACCCACTTATTTAAGCCAAAAGCTGATAGTCATCTTGACACTGCTTCTTCAACAACTTCCGTAATCAATAATTAATTCATGGAAATTTATTGGATTTGTCTCTTAAACCTCTCTTGAATAGGTCCAAGTTTCTCTATCATTCTTGTTACCACCCAAGTCTGTCACCCATCATTTGTGATCAGGATAATGTAACAATTGGCTTATTAAGTCTCCTCATATTTCTGTATCCTTTTAATTCTGTCCTCAATTTACTGCTGAAGTTCAATAGGAAAGGCAAAATAAGGTGTTTTTTCTTTAATAATTAGCATGCCTTAATCACTTCTGAAGGCCTTTTAGAAAAACCTCTTAAAATTCTTAACCTTCTCAGCAAACTAACATAAGAACAGAAAACCAAACACCGCATGTTCTCACTCATAAGTGGGAGTTGAGCAATGAGAACATATGGACACAGTGAGGGGAACATCACGCACCGGGGCCTGTCGGCGGGGTGGGGGGCTAGGGGAGGGATAGTATTAGGAGAAATACCTAATGTAGATGACAGGTTGATGAGTGTAACAAACTACCATGGCACATGTATACCTATGTAACAAACCTGCACATTCTGCACATGTATTCTAGAACTTAAAGTATAATAAAAAACAAATTTAAACAAAATTCTTAACCTTGCCTATATCTGGTCCTTCATACCTTTTCAGTCTGTTTTAATGACTCTCTTCTCCTGGTTTACCATCTTAACTTTCTCTAATGATACTGCCATTTTTTCTAATTATAGTATTTTCTATTTCTTTCTCTCTGCTTGGAATATTCTCTTCACTTCCAAATGCATCTTTTACCTTCTATTTATAATTCAGGTCTTGGCTCTTATAGCATTTCTTCAAGAATTGTTTCCTGTCCCTCCATATCATTCTGATGCCTATATTTTATGTTTTCTTTGTATTGTATACCTTTTTCCAGTAACAACACTCTTTTGCCGAGTAGGACTTTCATAATCCATATAATTAAGGCATGTCAATATGGAACATTCTTCAATTTTTCTCAACTAAAGTGAACTAGCTTCAAAGTCTTCATTTCAAAGAAATCATTAACCTTATTAAGTCAAGGCAGCCTCTGGTTTAAATTCAAGCACATATAGGTTACTCTTTCTTATGGTTAAATTCTCAGTCTCTAATCTTTTCTTTTCCTTTTTTTTTTTTTTTTTTTTGAGACGGAGTCTTGCTCTGTCTCCCAGGCTGGAGTGCAGTGGTGCAATCTCGGCTCACTGCCAGGCACTTGCCATCACGCTCGGTGAATTTTTTGTATTTTTAGTAGAGGCAGGGTTTCACCATGTTAGCCAGGATGGTCTCGATCTCCTGACTTCCTGATCTGCCCGCCCTGGCCTCTCAAAGTGCTGGGATTACAGGTGTGAGCCACCGTGCCCGGCCTATTTTCTTTTCTTTTCCCTCAGGAGACATCTAGATTTGTGGGGGAAGAGTAATAGCATGTGACTAAACCAGGAGGTATAAAAGTTTTCTCTAAAGGGTCAGATAGGATAGAAAGGATATCGTTGGGATGTCCCCTCCAAATCTCATGTTGAGATGTAATCTCCAGTGTTGGAGGTGGGGCCTGGTGGGAGGCGTTTGATTCTGGGGGTGGATTCCTCGTGAATGACTTGGGCCATCCCCTTGGCGATAAGTGAGCTCTCACTCTGAGTTCACACGAGATCTGATCCTTTAAACGTATGTGGCCCCTGCCTGCTAACTCTCTCCCTTGTTTCTGATTTTACAATGTGATGTGGCTGCTTCCCCTTTGCCTTCCATCAGGATTATAAGCTTCCTGAGGCCTCCATAGAAGCTGAGCAGATGCTGATCATGCTTCCTATAAAGCCTGCAGAACCATGAACCAATTAAACCTCTTTTCTTTATGAATTACCCAGTCTCAGGTATTTCTTTATAGCAATGCAAGAATTGCCTAATACAGTAAATATTTGGCTTTGTGGGTCTCTGCCACAACTACTCAGCTCTGCCACTGCAGCCAGAAAGCAGCCATAGACAGTATGTAAATGAGTAGGCATGGCCGTGTGACAATAAACCTTTTATTTGCAAAAAGAGGCCATGGGCCAGATTTGACCCAGGGACTGCAGTTTGCTGATTCCTATTCTAGGCAATTATTGCCTTAGTACTTCCTTTAAATTAAGATGCTACATATGTTTCCAGGTCTAATCTTTGTTGCATCAGAAATGGTTCATGTCCCAGTTTTCAAATCACAGATTCTAGTTGTAAGATTCTAGCACTCTGCCACTTTGTCTTTCTAATTATGGAGAATACTCTGACTTTCTCAGTGAAATTATCACTTCTGAAAGCACAAAAAACAATTAGATATTTTAGATATTTTCCCCTGCCACTTCAGAACCACCAAGTCTTTTGGGGTGTCTCAGGCTGTCACTCTAGAGTTGTTCTATACTGCTATTCAAACTCTATCCTAGTCCTATCAGAAGTGCAGAGTTTCTCAGCTTCTGGTGTATATCCTGGAAGTGGTAATAAGGTGTAGGTGGTCCGCAGTGCTATCAAAGCTATCTTCTCATTTGTCTTTGTTTTCCCCCAGCTTCTATTTCTCTACTTAGATTTTTTTTCAATTTTCCATTTCAATAAATATTTGCATTTATTTCATCTCATCATGTATCATTTGTCTGAGTTATGGATTTTTTATTATCTCTGTGCATGGAATCATTTTAAGCTTTCAGCCTTTTTAATGAAAATGATAATAACACGTTTTGCACTGAAACCATGATTCTTGAATATCAGAAGATCACTTGTTCTTAAAACTAAGATCTATTTCAATCTCAAAACTAGAAATGTGATCCATTTAGAAGATGGTTCTTTGGAAACCTAATGCTGCTGCCAGCATAGTGAAGAAAAAATTCTGAATACAGTGAAAGGCAGGAAAAATAAACTTCTATTATATATCAACCTGTTTTCCAGCTACTTAAATTCTAGGTACTTATGGAATGCCAATAATCTCATAATGATTTTAAGCTCTTAGGGTAGAGGCAGTATCTGCCTTGACAACTTCTCATATGGTGCCTAGAATATAGCAGGTGGTCAATAATATAAAATGATTTGTAAATTGTTAGTCAGTATCCAAATAAGATCATTAATCATTAATTAATTTATGATCTCCTAGTGGTTGACATATTTAGTTGTTAATTATCTATTGTTTTACGTTCATTCTTTTTCAGTGGGACTTAATATGTGATTATCATTTTCTAAAATCATTTGCACAGGGCATCTGTATAGCATGCTTTATTCTGATTACTTCTATATGTGATCTCATTTCTGACAAGTAAGTCTTACCAGGTAAATGAGAAACCAACCATAACCTTCTTAGTGCCTCTTGTATGAAAGGCTTTAAAATTGCCCTGGCGAGAGTTCAAGAGATATGAACATTAAATGCAATGCATGGCAGTAGAGAATAGAGCCAAATGAGAATTTCAGACATGTTACTCCAAAGTCATTGAATACAATGGAAAGAATGTGAAAGATTGGAGTTAATAGTGCTGGCTTCCAGGAAGAGTGGGCATTTAACTTAACCACAAAGGTTAAGAGTAATTTGACAAATTCCAGTTAACTTTATAAATGTGAAGAGTCACCAGTCCCCAAAGAATGTTAAAAAAAATAGTGATATAGAGTAATTAGAAAATAAAATGGCAATGTTAAACTTCAATGGCGGTATGTTTGCTGTATTAAGGGAAGATCTATTAGCATTGTGAATGGTTAGTAACATAAAAGTAGAGTCTGGTAGCATCAATTCAGATAAACATTTCTACAGTCAGCTCATTAGTACAAAAGCTTATGTAGTGAAAATAGTCCTTAAAATATATAAAGAGTTGTGATACTGGAGATTAACAGATTGCCTCCCAATAAGTCGTATATAATTTCCACAAAATTATAGTAAGAAATTTTTGCTTTGGTGTAGAGTGCTAGATGGAGTAGCTGTCTGGAGTTTAGAGTCTAAATTGTACAAAAATACATATTTTAAAACTAGAATTATACTAATTTCACTAATATACTTCTCTTACTGAGAGGTACTTTGAATACCCTGAGCACACATACTTCAAGTGGAATAACATATGGAAGCACCTTCTATGTTCTTTTCCTCCTTTAATTTGTTTTTAATTTTTAAAATTTAATTCACTGAATTATTAACTCTGTTTTTTTGTCAAGCATACTTATATGAATTCTGGTAAGTGAGAAACATGCGTTTTGTGACTTTACAGTAGAAGCTCAAATCTAGCTCAACCATTTTTCATGTGATCATATATGGAATATTCTGTTGTGTGCTCAGAATATAAATGACTTGAATTGTTAGCAGTACTTATAGGAAAGTTCTAATGTTTTACACCTGCTTATTATAGGTTTTAATGGTTTAGTGAGTTTTACTGTAGACTAGGGTGGGAGCCATTGTTGCTCTGCTGTTGCCTGCAGATTGTCACTCTGGGCACCTGTTATGTTTTTGTTCCACCTTCCCTGTTTACTGTCTATTGAGATTCCTGTTGTCAGCACCCCTGGGTAGTTTATAACAAAAGCATATCACTTCATAAATTCATTTTATGTGCACTCATCCACTGTATTCAATTACTAAACTGTCTCTGTATAGCTGGCTGTTGATCCTCTTAAGTAGTCTTTACATTTTAGAATGGAGCTCACCAAAATTGCAATATTTAATCTCAATACTATTTCGATTATCTTTGAGTACTGGCTAAGCAACACTAAGAGGACTGGCATATAGTTACTGAGATTAGCACTCTCATTTGATGTTGTCTAAGGGTTTTGATTTGCATTCCTCTGATGATTAGTGTTGTCGAGGACTTTTTCATATACCTGGAAAAGACAGAAATCCTAGCACATGCAATAACATGAATGGACCTGGAGGACATTATGCTATGTGAAATATGCCAGACACAGACAGATACTGTATGATCTCACTTATATGTGATTCTAAAAATTGTGAATTTACAGAAACAAAGAATAACAGTGTTTACCAAGGGTTAGGGTAAGAGAGAAATGGGGACATACTAGTCAAAGGGTGGAAACTTTCAGCTAAAAGATGAAGAAGTTCTGGGGAACTAACTTATGGCATATGTGGTAATAAATGTGTTAAATAATCTGATCATGATCATCATTATACAATCATCACATGGTATACCTTACATATATACAATATTTTTTGTCAATATTTTTTAAAACCAGCATTTCCTAAGAGCTGAGTGTAATATAATACAATGTACATGCACTATAATTGCTAACAATGGTATAAATTCAACACAATTTGCCTGCTCAGGGACATTTCTCCTTTGGAATCTGTCATTATGAAATAGAACATGTTTATCTCGGTGACGTAAAAGTAATGCAACTAGTTTATAGGATGTTGTTAAGAATGTAGGAAAAGTAAACTTTGCTGATTAAAAATAATACCTGAATGCTTTAATTGTTAAACTTAATAGTTTAGAAAAACATTTTCTTAATTAAATATATATTTTGTGATTGTCATTTCAATCCTGGAAAATCTATTACTCTACAGCTGAATTTTTTAATATTAAATCATGGGCTTTGAAGTTCTATAACATGTAGTCAACAGTGGGAGCCTTCAGATTCTGAATATTATCCTTTGTATATTTTTAAATATACTGTCATCCCCTTGTGACCTTGTGGATAACTTGTCAGTGACCATCTCTGCTCACCATTGGTATGTATAAATGCTTGATCATTCCAAATCTGAAGTCAACACTGTAAACGTGACAGCTGAAGGCCTGCCGAGGGTCTTCATCCCAATGGGTCCAAACCAGAAGCCAGAGTAATGCAGTTGATTCTGCCAGACCCAGTGGCAATTCTCAGATTTTAATGTGTCAGCCATGGATAATGCTGGCCGAAAGACAGTCGTGTCTGGATGAGTGGACATAGGACCACAGTGTTTTTACTTCAACCATCACAACTGAGCTAACAGATTCACAGGAGGCAACCAGGAATGAATTGAGTGCAGATCTATGACATAATCTTATGAGGTATAAGACACAGTTTCCAGCTTGTACGAAATATTCAAACTTGGGAAAGGGGATGAGAACTAACAATTTTTAAACGTATAAAATGTTCAAGTCTCATGTGAAGTGCTTTAGCTTCATTATGGTATATGTGTGTATGTATTTTTCCCAGATGGATGTGGTTTCAAAGCCAAGAAGTATAGCCTTATATCTTTGACTTAGACTTCTTTGTTCTCCATTTTTATATATTTATAAAAAGAATATGGATCACTGCTTTTATATATTCAAAAAAAGAAAAACTACCTTTTACAAGACTTTTAACTAAATGTGTTGGTAATATTCTAGTGCTATGATGAAAAGTGAAGTCTCAAAACTCAGACGGTCTGGGTTAAAATCTTAGGTCTGTCATTCACAGTTTAGGAGCTTTCTGCTTTCGTTTGTAATATATATGGTAGGATGCTTTTATACCTTGGTTTTCCAGGCACTCTCAGTTTATTATAGTTATCCTAGCATAATTATTAAAAACACTAATTTTTTACATAATGACAATAACTTTTTCAGTACTATTTAAGAGTTCTTGTAAGGATTAAATGAATAATATGTGCAAAATATTTGAAAGTTGACTGGCACATCGACGTGTTCAACCAAAATTTGCTATTAGTGTTCTGGTTTTGGTCCTGTGCCTGGGAGATGATACGTATTACATATTATGCAAAATATAACTAGGTCCCTCCTTGGTGCAAGTAGAACGAAAAGAAAACTGACATTAAAAGATATTAAGTCCCTCTCCTATAATCATACCCCTAGTAAGTATTACAGAAGGAGTACATTCATTTCTGTAACATTTTAAGCCTTGGGTTATTCCAAAAATACACCAAGGTTTTTCCAGCATGCAATTTAATTATTATAAAATGTTAATTCAAGAAATGAGGAGTTCCTAATTAGTTGGACAGAAAATTTTATATACAAAAGGGAGTAAGAAAGCAGCATTTTTCTCTTTCAAAGATACCCGAGACAGACACCTTCAAAACACATACCTCCCTGGATCCCTGTATAGCCGTGAGAAGTCGATAATAGAGTTCCATAATTCCATAGCTTAAGTTCTCAGTACTACATTGGTTTTAGAATTCAATAATTTTTTTACTATAAAAGGTAATATAATGCATATACTATATACTCCAGTAGGGTCTAGAATACTCTTATAATCTCATTTTAATATTTAATCAGAATAATGTTTTACTCTTCATGTTCTGATGGATTAACATTTTAAAAATTGTTAAGTAGTTTAGGGATTTGCCTCAAATGAGTTACAGACAGGTCAGGTTTTATTGATAAATAATATAGGTAAAATGTACCTGATTTCAGAGCTCTTAGTATTTTGTAATTAAGAAAAAGTTACTGAATTTATATGCTCCTTACCAGAAGATATTCTATAGCATTCTCCATGAATGAGGGATTTAGTAAAGATTATGAACTTTGGAAGCTTATGTCTGTTGATCTGGTTTTCATTATCTTCTATTCTAGTTCTGACCTTTTTATTTTTTTTTATTTTTATTTTTTTTTGGAGACTGAGTCTCACTCTGTTGCCTAGGTTGGAGTGCAGTGGTGTGATCTTGGCTCACTGCAAGCTCCACCTCCTGGGTTCAAGTGATTCTCCTGCCTCAGCCTCCCAAGTAGCTGAGATTACAGGCACCCGCCACCACACCTGGATAAATTTTGTATTTTTAGTAAAGATGGGGTTTTGCCATGTTGACCAGGCTGGTCTTGAACTCCTGACCTCATGTAATCCACCCACCTCAGCTTCCCAGAGTGGTGGGATTACAGGCGTGAGCCACAGTGCCCAGCTCTGACTTCTCTTTTTGGCTATACCTAAAGATCCTTTCAAATCATTTTTGTTATGATGATCAAACTGAGAACATAAGATATTATATCTAGTTAAGGATAAATTCCAAGTCTTAGCTTAAATAATCTTGTAGCTTTTATAGTCTTTATGCACTTAACAATTAATAGGAGTCATACATTTGCTATATTGTATTAATATACCTACTTCTATCAGATTTTCGAGTTTTAAAATAAAATACTTTTTCTTTATGCCAACCTGTTTTTTTGAAAAGTTTTGCCACAAACTTGTAGAACATTTAAGATACCTATCTATATTATTATAGATACATTTATCATATATATAACAACTGAAGGTTTGGGATTCACCTCAACATATTCCATATTAATTGTGAATTTGTAGGTGATATTGTATTGGCTTTAAAATTTAGCTTGGTGATTTTGTCATAAATTTAAATATGTAATAACTCATGTTTAATATTTTAGAAGAACATGTTCAAAGAAACTTTTGAAAAAAAATTCTTCCAACTGATTAACTTTTTATCTAAGGAACCAAGAGATGGAAAAGTGTTGAGGGAAGATAATTTGTCCAATAAATATCTGACTTCCTACTTCTTTGTGGGTTATATGTTTCCACTTAACATTTCTTGCAACTGTGAAGTTATTCTCTTATTCTGACGTTTTTAATACAAAAAGTTGGTTTCCCAATATTATACTTCTGGGAGTCTGAAATAGAAACCACTTAAAAATTCTCTACCAAACTCCAGATAAACTGCTACTAGGAATAGCTAATACAATGTTTATGTAATTTGAATGTAATTAAAGGCCTGTGTCTTCTAAGAAGTAAAAATTCTCTCTGACTATAGATAGGCATTAGGGATACAATGATTTTTGCAATGTGCCTCAAGGCATCTAGAATGTTCCCTTAGAGAACTTCACTTGAGTGTTGATGCTTCTAAAAGTACCATCTATTAGAAATATTCTCCAATTTCACTTGTTTTTGCAAAGAGAAAAGGTGAAGGGGTAAGCAATTCCTATACCTACTGATAACGGATTTATGTTCTCAAACCATGGAGAAGATTAGGTGCCCATGCCAAATTTTAAAAAGTCCACTGACTGTGTGTTTTCCTGAAATATGGCATAAAAGTAGCTGGGACTTAGAGAAATTCGGAGATATTCTCTTTGAATAAATCCTTGTGTTACAGCCAAATTATTTAACAGTTTCCCCTCAATAGCCTAAGCTCCCAGTTCCTGTTTGTCTCAGTCAAAATTCAGATATTTACCATACCCTTTAAGCTCCAAAAGATATATCAACTTCCCTTATATCAGATGTACACTTTCAACTTCATGTCTATCAGAAAAAATTGAGGAAATACTTTCCTGTGTTATTATCTTTAATCTTCAACACCAACCTCTCCATTTGTGCTCTTGATTTTTACTATTTTGAAGTGTTAAAGATTTTGATATTGTCTACTATGTTTCTTTGTCTCAACTGGTACATTCTTCACC
Organism: Macaca thibetana thibetana; assembly: GCF_024542745.1. Lineage (NCBI taxonomy): Eukaryota > Metazoa > Chordata > Mammalia > Primates > Cercopithecidae > Macaca > Macaca thibetana. Next base: position 22,853,022 of record NC_065585.1, read on the forward strand.
ATCTACAGATGGCTTTCCCAGCTTGGATCCTGCTTTTAATTTTCTAATAATTTTCATCGATCTTTTCTAGTACTATCAGGAACACCAAATTTGTACTCCAAATCATCCATGAACTTAAATGCCTATTTCACTGCTCCTTGTGACTCTTGCTGGAGAGTCTCCTCTGAGGGTCACATAGATCAGTTTCCAGGATAGTCCCAAATTCCACCCTTTAAAGTACTATAATTATCAATGGCATTTCACTTTTGCTTTCCGTCTGGATGACAAATTAAATAGCCAACCTAACCAAAAGTCATCCTGAATTCAGCATGCCCCCAAGTGAGTTCATCATCCTTCTTCCAAACCTCCTTCTTTTGTCTTTTCCCCTTCAATGAATGGTGCCACCATCCATCACCTGGCAATGGGAGACCTAGAGCTTATCCGTGACTTCTTGCTCGCTCTTCTATGCAGAGCTCACTGCTCAGTGTCTTTTGCTGTTTTCTCTTGTCTTTTTCATCTGGGAACTCTATTACACCACTGATAGGAAAAGATGACTCTATGTATTCTCAGAGAACCCAGATCAAATCTGTTAGTATTAGCCAATTTACATTTAATGATGTTTTATGCACTTCCCTTACACAAAGTAAGCCCCTGCATGGCAGAAAAACTATAAAATGTATCTATTTTTTCTAAAGCCCAGCCCCACATCCTGATATTTGTGATGTTGTGAATAATGAATAAATATTTCTTGAAGGGAAATAAACATTAGTTTTTCTTATTTCAATACCATCTATTTAATACATACATAGTAATTAAATTATGTGTATTATATATCAATTTTTATATATAAACCAATGTATTTTAATATCAATTTATATGTAAAACATTTTTATGTCAACTATATTATATAATCTATCTACTATATAACTTAAAATTTATTACATTATATGATATAACTGATATATTACATTATTTTATAATATATTTATTGATAACCAGTTCAATTAAATATAATGTACATTAAATCCTACTCTTTTATTAGCACTTGATGTTAAAATACTAGAGCATACCACCAAGCTACAGTGAAGTTATTGTCGTCATATTAGAATGACCAGTACATCAAACACCATTTAACAAATTTTTACATACTGTGATAAACATCCTCCCCAAACTGCCATTCTTAGCTTGGGGAATGAATGTGTAGCTAAGGTAAAAAAGGGACAAACTATTAACACATTTGAGGACTCTCATTGCAAAAAATAAGACATTTGGTTGGGAAGCCCACAACTCCGAGTAGAGCCTGAGAGAAAAATGTATCACTCCCTAAATTTTGAGTCAAATATCAGACCAAAAAAGGGGGAAAAAAATTGCATAAAATCTCTGAAAGATAATAGAGGATGAAAGGACATTTTCATTCTAATTCAATAATCATTCTAATTCATTCTAATTCAATAATGATACATTATTATTATTTTCTACACTTTAAATATTTATCATGTTATTTCATTATGGATACACCATGCTTAGAATACAAATACGTAACACCAAAGTCAAAAACATATTACCTTCTCCTTTACAAATACAAAGTTCAAATGATATGAGAAAGACAAACACATTTGTGCCAAATGCTTTTTGTTGAAGACAAGTTTTTTGGTGAAGACAAGTATTATCTCAGGGATTTTCAGTTCCAAAATTAAAATGTTATGCTTCACCTAATTAATCCTCCCTTCTCTTCAAATCCCTGACAACCACTGATCTGTTTTTCATCTCTATAATTTCACCAGGACTTATTTTACATCGTGATGTTTGCAGCATCTAATAAGTGTTTATTTGCTTTTTACTTTCCCCTTCTAGAAAGAATGTCTAGTGACAGCAGAGGCTTTATCTATGTTGTGCATTGCTGGATGTACTGTGCCTAGAAGAATAATGAACAAATAGGTGCCAAATAAGTATCTGTTGAAGGTTATAAATGTAAACTGTAAAATAACATTTTGAAGTATTATCACAATTTTATAATTAAAGAGAATAAACAAATTACCCACTATCATAGTTACTAAGTGTTGTAGCAAGAAGTTTAGTATCATCCTGTGACTCAAAACATGATATTATTATTCATTATGGAATGTTGCTTCCTAATGTAAATAGAGTTGGTCTTCTTTCCTAAAATGTGCTATCAATTACTTCTATTATAGTCTTCAGTGAAACAGGTTTCTGTTAGTTCATCTTTCCCCATCTCTCTGTAAAATACATGTACTCGCAGTGGCTCACGCCTGTAATCCCAGCACTTTTGGAGGCTGAGGCAGGCAGATCACAAGGTCAGGAGATCGAGACCATCCTGGCAAACGCAATGAAACCCCGTCTCTACTAAAAGTACCAAAAAAAAAAAAAAAAAAAAATCCGGGCTTCATAGCTGGCGCCTGTAGTCCCAGCTACTCGGGAGGCTGAGGCAGGAGAGTGGCATGAACCCAGGAGGCAGAGCTTGCAGTGAGCTGAGATCGCGCCACTGCACTCCAGCCTGGGCGGCAGTGCGAGAGTCCGTCTCAACAACAACAAAAAAAACTAGGTCGAGAGTTTATTTTTATTTTTAAAATTACATACTTTTCTACTTCTCAATAAAACTGAGTTTATTGAACCTATGTAGTTAGTGTGGTTCTGGTAATATTATCTAAAAGTCGCAGAATAAAGAGAGAAGACAAACTTCAGGAAAAACATTATGCTGCACACGAGGAATTGACAATGATTTTTTTCCTTGAAACTGAAAGAAGCAAGTTCTTTCTTCATTATGGATTGCAAAACCTTCAAAGTGAAAGTAATTTGAAACACACATTGAAAACACTAATGAGAAAAAAACTGTAACAAGCATTCCTTGACTCACATTACCTCAAAATTATTTCATATTCTCCTCCACATCATTTCATAATCCTACTTGAGAACAAAATAAGTATAATTTCTTTGCTAGAACAACATGTGAATACAATTGGAAATGAGTGTAGTTCTTTCCACATTATGAAGAATTTTCAGTTTTCATCTTGAGTTATTTGCAAATCCTGTGTGAAAGTTAGGCAATTATTAATATTACTCCCATTTTATGGGGGAGAAATTTAAGACTAAATGAGGTTAAACGGCAAATACAAATAAAATCTTTTATAATACAAAGTTTCTTCCACAAACTAACTTCTTCAAAGGAATTATTTTCTGGGTCTTCCTATGGCTCCTTGTTTATACCTTCCTTATATTACTGTGTTATATATTGTTTCATGTATATGTGAGTTTCTGAGCACAATTAGTCATAGCTGTATACTTGGTACCTGGCACAATGTTTATTATACTCTAGCGTGATTTCTTTGAGTTGAGAATATTTCCAAGTCTTAGCTCACTGATTCCATTTTCATCCATTCATTTTCCCCAAAAATATCCAGAAAGTGCCACATACCAGTTCTACTGGGAGTAGAAGGAAGAAAACTGGCCTTCTTCAAATGTTTTACTTTTTTAATATTTAGCTGCAATAATTTCATGTGGTAGAACCAAGCCCAACTGAGATGTGCAAGCAATGGTAGAAACATTATGCAGATTGCCTGTGGCTTCACACTGGAGTTATCCTGTATATTTAATGTATTCACTAAGGATCAGATTGAAATATAGACTGTAATTTCACTGAATCATGTTCTTCAATTATCATTGCCTTAGCTTTTGTCATCAGTTATTCAGTTACCAGCTCACTAGTTAAAAATGATTACAAAATCTTTTCTATCAGTGGTGATTCCTCTCTTAGTATCTTTGCCATTTAGCAGCATAGGCAGGCTTTTACTAAGGTGTCCCCTTAAAATTATGAAACAAGAAAGACAATTGAGAGGAAAGACCATATGAAATATTGGGAGAAAAAATGACAGATACTGGTGTTAATAAAACCAGTGCCATCACCTAACTTCCAAGGGAGCTTTCCTGAACTGATAAGTGACTCCAATTTCATTTTTAATAAGTCTACATTGTATAATTGTCTTGTCACATACAATAAATACCACTTCAGCCAGGCTATCTTTAGTAGTGTACTAATAGCATAGCATTTTCCCTTGTTTCCTAATAGGATTCATCACATGGCCAAAAAAGCTCAGTATCATTGTCTGTATTTTGACTTGATATTTTTGGTTTTTGTGGCTTTTATCCTTTGACTATTGGTCACACAACTTATTTTTATTTATTTTCTTATTGATAATGAAGAAACTCTAAAGCATCACTATTTTTGTCTTATTTCAATATGCAGATTCTTTCTAACATCTTTACTTCCTCTTAAATGAGTCATTTTCTTCATTTTCTTTAATGCTTTACCCAACTTGCTGGATACAAAGGGCAGACTCTGATGTCCTTTCTGAGGAGAGGCAAAGACGGTGAAATGGAGTAGGAGGCCCATCCCAAACAGGATAAGAAGTTACAGAGACCTTGATTCCCTTAGTGGTGAGACTTCTGCAGAACACCCTGAGCTTTCCAACTTAGCAGGAATGACTCTGGAGAGAACTAAGGTCATTTTTTTCTCCCTCAACAGTTAACTTACCTACATTTTATTTTATTTTATTTTATTGATAATTCATTTTTTATTCCTCTTATTCTTATATTTGGAAGCAGCATTTCTGATGTTTGGATTTTTAATTTTTCGGAGAGAGTGAGTGTATTACTCTGTTTTCATGCTGCTGATAAACACATACCCAAGACTGGGCAATTTACAAAAGAGGTTTATTGGAATTATAGTCCCACATGGCTGGGGAGGTCTCACAGTCACGGCAGAAGCCAAGGAGGAGCAAGTCACATCTCACGTGGATGGCAGCAGGCAAAAAGGGAGCATGTGCAGTGCAACTCCTGTTTTTAAAACCATCAGATCTCATGAGACCCATTCACTATCACAAGAACAGCATGGGAGAAATCTGCCCCCATAATTCATTCATCTCCCACTAGGTCCCTCCCACAACACATGGGAATTATGGGAGCTACAAGATGAGATTGGGTTGGGGACACAGAGCTAAACCACATCATTCCACCCATGGCCCCTCCCAAATCTCATATCTTTACATTTCAAAATTAATTATGCCTTCCCAATAGTCCCCCAAAGGCTCAACTCATTTCAGCACTAACTCAAAAGTCCACAGTCCAAAGTGTCATCCAAGACAAAGCAAGTCCTTTCTGCCTATGAGCCTGTAATATGAAAAGCAAGTTAGTTACTTCCTAGATACAATCAGGGTACAGGCATTGGGTAAGTACAGCCATTCCAAATGGGAGAAATTGACTAAAATGAAGGGGCTACAGGCCCCATGCAAGTCCAAAATTCAGTGGGATAGTCAAATCTTAAAGCTCCAAAATGATCTCCTTTGTCTCCAGGTCTCATATCCAGGTCACGCTGATGCAAGAGGTAGCTTCCCATAGTCTTGGGCAGCTCTGCCCCTCTGGCTTTGCAGGGTACAGTCTCCTTCCTAGCTGACTTGATGGGCTGTCATTGAGTGCCTGCAGCTTTACCTAGCACATGGTACAAGCTGTCAGTGGATCTACCATTATGGGGTCTAGAGGATGGTGACCCTCTTCTCACAGCTCCACTAGGCAGTGCCCCAGTGGGGACTCTGTGTGGGGGCTTCCACCTCACATTTCTCTTCTGCACTGCCCTAGTAGAGGTTCTCCATGAGGACTCTGCTCCTACAGCAAACTTCTGCCTGGGCATCCAGGTGTTTTCACACATCTTCTGAAATCTAGGTGGAGGTTCCCAAATCTCAATGCTTGACTTCTGTGCACTCACGGGCTCAGCACCATGTGGAAGCTGCCAAGGCTTGAGGCTTGCACCCTCTGAAGCCATGTCCCAAGCTCTGAGTTGGCCCCTTTCGGAAATGGCTGGAGCGGCTGGGATGCAAGGCACCAAGTCCCTAGGCTGCACACAGCACTGGGACCCTGGGTCCCGCCCACAAAACCACTTTTTCCTCCTAGTCCTCTGGACCTGTGATCAGAATGGCTGCTGCAAAGGTCTCTGAGATGCCCTGGAGACATTGTCCTCATCGTCTTGGTGGTTAACATTAGGCTCCTCACTACTTATACAAATGTCTGTAGCCGGCTTAAATTTCTCCTCAGAAAATGAGATTTTCTTTTCTATTGCATCGTCAGGCTGCAAAATTTCCAAGATTTTATGCCCTTAACAGCACCCAAATCACCTCTTGAATGCCCTTAACAGCACCCAAATCACCTCTTGAATGCCCTTAACAGCACCCAAATCACCTCTTGAATCCCCTTAACAGCACCCAGATCACCTCTTGAATGCTTTACTGATTAGAAATTTCTTCCACCAGATACCCTAACTCATCTCTCTCAAAGTTCCACAAATCTCTAAGGCAAGGGCAAAATGCTGCCAGTCTCTTTGCTAAAACGTAAGAATCACCTTTGCTCCAGTTCCCAACAAGTTCCTCATCTCCATCTGAGACCACCTCAGCCTGGATTTCATTGTCCATATCATTATTAGCATTTTGGTCAAAGCCATTCAACAAATGTCTAGGGAGTTCCAAACTTTCCTACATTTTCCTATCTTCTGAGCCCTCCAAACTGTTCTAACCCCTGCCTGTCACCCAGTTTCAAAGTGGCTTCCACATTTTCTGATACCTTTTCAGCAGTGCCCCACTCCTGGTACCAATTTACTGTATTAGTCTGTTTTTGTGCTGCTGATAAAGACATACCCAAGACTAGGCCATTTACAAAAGAAAGAGGTTTATTGAACTTACAGTCCCACATGACTGGAGAGGCCTTGCAATCATGGCAGAAGGCACAGAGGAGCAAGTTATATCTTATGTGGATGGCAGCAGGCAAAAAGAGAGCTTGTGCAGGGCAACTCCTATTTTTAAGGACATAAGATCTCGTGACACCCATTCACTATCATGAGAACAGCACAGGAAAAACCCACCCCCATAATTCAATCATTTCCCACCAGGTGTCTCCCATAACACATGGGAATTACGGGAGCTACAAGATGAGATTTGGGCGAGGACGCAAAGCCAAACCATATGAGTGAGAAAGAAGTTACTAATGTTAGATAAACTATTGCCTTGATTTTTCCCCACATTTCAGAAACTACTGCCACCTTTATATTGTAAAGCTCTTCCTATCTTGTCCTTAATGAAGTTCCAGCATATTTCTCGCAAGTTTCAGTTCCTCCAAATTATGGTCATTGCCCGTTTAATCCCACTTTTCTTTTTCTGTAAGAAACATGCTGCCTATTAATTATTTCTCTGAGTGTGTGTGTGTGTGTGTGTGTGTGTGTGTGTATGTGTGTGTGTGTATGTGTGGTGGGGTATGTGTATGAGTGAGGAACTCAAGCTAAATTAAATTGATTTAATTGACTTAATGTTTAATTTATAGCATTGCTTAAATTTTTTAGATTTATACATTGAGTCCTTTCCTGTGCTTTTAAAAAATTCTAATAGAGATGAAGAGTGACCAGTCATCTCTGTTTATTAAAGTTTCAGCACCTAATCTGCACAAGGAAAACAAAAAATTCTTCCTATCAGAAAAACAGAAAGAAAACAAAGTTGGGCACAGAAATAAGAAATTGTTGCATGTGCCAGTGCCCGAAAACATAAGCCAGTCCAGCCAGCAACACCTAGCCAGAGCTCATAGGCAGAGATGTTACTGTCAGCATCATGGGTCTGGCATTGATTGGAATGCATTCTACAACTTAAGAAAAGTATCAACAGATCATCACGTAAAAGGTGTACTAAATACTTTGACCAGATTAGGTGAGAAAGGATAAGAATTAAGTCAACCTTGGAGTACAAGATAAATGCTATATATTGTCCCCAATAATGTTGACAAAAGAAAACTTATTACACAGTAAACTGAAGGTTAGAGCAAAACTGAGTAAGTGCCTGAGTCCCAAGAACAGGAAAAAAAAATCAACAACTTGGGTTTCCAACCAAATGTGGGAGAAAACCAGTTGAGTAAGTAAATGACCTAAAAACATAGTTTATATGCCATTGTAACAATGTACAATTGTATAAATTATCCTGAGAACTTCTAGTTTGAGAGATATCTGCTTTATTTTCTGTTCTCTCTTACTCTTTGTAATTACACCAACATATGGAAAAATTCTAATAAATGTCGTTTCTCCAAAAAGATTGTGAGTTTTGAATAATCAAGATAGTTTTTATATGTCATACAAATATCAGTATAGTGTTGGCCCCTTATGTATAGTTTTACTGTCCATGCTCTCAGTCATCTGAGGTCAACCATGGTCTGAAAATATATAGAAAATTCCAGAAATAATTCATAAGTTCTAAATTGTGTGTCATTCTAATTAGCATGATGAAATCTCATGCCATCCTCTTCCATCCAGCAGCGATGTGAATCATCCCTTTGTCCAGTGTCTTTGCACTTTATACTCTATCTGCCCATTAGTCATTTAGTAGCCATGTGGGTTACCGGATCCACTGTTGAGACAGCACAGTGCTTATGTTCAAGTAACTCTCATTGTTCTTAATAATGCCCCCAAAGTGCAAGAGTCGTGATGCTGGTATATTGTTATAATTGTTCCTTTATATTATTATTGTTGCTAATGTCTTACTGTGCCTAACTTATAAATTAAACTTTATCAGAGGTATGTATTTTTGTATAGGGAAAAAAACTCAGTATAGTTAGTTTGTCACTATCCATGGTTTCAGGCATCCACTGTTGATCTTGGAATGTATCACCTGATAAGGGAAAGCTACCGTAGCTAGCTATGTCTGGACAATAATAAGCTTTCAATGATGATTCATCCGACTGACTCTTTTCAAACAAATCTTTATCCATAAAATTTTTCCAACCTTGTTGCTAGCTTCACTCTAACTTTTATCAGGTACCATAATCTCTTTCACCATCCTCCATAATGAGACCTTCCATTCCTTTTTCTTCAGTTGTATTTCCTTTATCTGTTCATTTTATTTTTTACAGCATTTCAGTCTTTTCACTTTGAAAATATTTGACTAACCAGTTGCTATGGTCTGAATGTTTGTGTCATCCCCCAGAGTCCTATGTTGAAATCCTAAGTCCCAAGGTGATAGTATTAGGAAGTGGAGCGTTTGGAAGGTGATCAGGTCATGAGAGTAGAGATCATGAATGGGACTGGAACCTTCATGAAAGACACCCCAGAGAGCTAGCTCGTTCCTTCTGCCATATGAAGACAGAGGAAAAGAGGCCTTCTGTGTACCAGTGAGCCCTCACCAGACACTGACTCTGAAGGCCTCTTGATTTTAGACTTTCCAGTATCCAGTACTGTGAGAAATAAATTCCTGTTTCTAAGCCACCCAGCTTGTGATATTTTATTTTAGCAGCCTAAATGAACTAAGATAGCAGTTAATGTATTTGTACCATGTTAATGCACATTTCTCCATTCTCCTTTTCTTACTCCTGGCATGCTATTTTTCTAAATAAATATTTTATCATGCCTCATGAAATATCAGTAACTCAATTATGCCCTGCTGTACACAGGTTACTACCCAAATTTCTTAACCTGTAATTTAAATCTTTTCAAAACTATGTGATTTTACATAAAATTTTGGTCTCTGTACATCATCCAATTTACTCTTTTCCTACATTACTTTTAGTGTATCTATCTCTGAACGTTCACTTTTTATTTCTGCTACTACTGGAAACATGCTGCACCATTCATTTTACTTCTTGTATTAGCTAGTATAAAACCCTCAAGGTAGCCTTCATGTCATCTGGAATATTGCAGTAGATGATATAAGTGCCTAGCCTATTCCTTTGTTACCCAGTGTTCTCATACATTCTAGTGGTTTCTAAGTATAAGTATCTATGTCTACTGCCAAAGGGTTTTCTCTGACCACAGTAGTAAAGTCAGTGTTTTCATGGGACAGATTGGAAGTGCCAGGAAGTTAACCACCTTAGGAAAAGCATCCTCCATCTTTGTGCGACTTAGGGGGCACAACTCTGAGGCATGCTAACGCAGTCTCCCAGAAGACCCCAGGGAGATTGAACCTCAGATTCTACATTAGTACCCTGCTGATTTGTACACCCGATATATTTTTTTCCCTATCCACTTTCCTATTCATGATCCCTTGGGTCACATCCCAAATTTAAAAAAAAAAAAAGAAAAGAAAAACTTGCACCATAGATCATTGTCCTAGAATCTATTTCAAGAGGAACCCAGACTAAGTCAGAAAACTCCCTTTAAATGGTGCAGCTCTTCTCAATCTGCACAATTTGGCATGTATTCTCTATCCAGGTTGCAACTACGCAGAATATCTACTTCCTCAATAAGGCTTTTCTAGGTGTTTGCCTCTCTCAAGTTCTTTGGCAATAAATGCTATGCTCTGACAGAACATATGTATTATATATTCTGTTCATTTATAAAACAAAATATAAGACCTTCCAATTCTGGGCTTATGCAGAAACCCGGAGTAAAAGTACTAGAACTTTTACCATAGCAAGGGGGTTTCAAGAATATGGCATTTTTTCTCCTCATAGTGATTGCTACATATCAAGTGGTATGGGAAGCTAAACACAAAACAGATAGTATCTGAAAAACAGAGCAGAGTAGTCTTAGAAAACTAAATTAAAAATTAGGGCACAATAAGGAGAGATATTATAGAGATTACATAAGGCCCTCATTTAAAAAAAAAAAAAAAAAAACAGCACACAATAAATTCTCAGACGTATTTCAGAGGTAGACTGAGCCTTGCCACATACCTGGATTACAATAAACAGTTGCCACTCTACCTGGCCAGCAGAGGGAAGTGTAAACCCTCTTGAGAGGTAGGTGGCATTGCACAGAGCCTTTTCAATTTTTATGCACAATGTTGCTAATTTGATTTTTAAAATGTACTAGGCATGTTGAGGAAACAGGCCCATATGACTGAAAATGAAAAATCCAAACGCCATACACAGCGTCATGTTTGATACAGATGTTGGAGTTAGCTCACCAGGACTTAAAAATCACTATGAGAAATTTGATACATAATAAACAGAAAATTAAAAATAACAGGAAGAAATAAATAAATGAAAAGTTGGAGAACCCACTAGATAATTAAGTGATATAAAACAAATCTAGTATTACATAATTCGGGCAATGTAGATGCATCCCAAGAATGCAAAAGTATTTTACTGGAAATCCCTCTTAAGTCTCCTCACTTTCCTACTCACATAGAAATTCTAATAGGATTTCTTCTCCTAATCTTGGTTTATTTCAAAATACTTCCATTTGATCATCTCATTTGACTCTCTTATCAATTTTGTTTTGATATTCAGCATGTTATTAAATAGAATAATCTCAACAAGATTAATTTAAAAATTAGCTTTTTTCCTATCACGGAAGGGTCTTCTAGTATGTCAACCAAAGGAAGGTCTTATATGCCTAAAGGTTGTTTTCGTGGTAGCACATGTGACAGTTTATCTTTCAGTACACTGGGTCAGGTGCAGCCCAGCCATCATCTAACTGCATCACGAGAAAAATTGCCCAGCAGAGTCAAACTACAGAAATGAGAGAGAAAAAAATCGTTATTCTTTTACTCACTAAGTTTATTACAGAGTAATACGTAACCAGAATGACATGACAAATCTTCAGTTCCTAGGGTCCCATAAACTAACACAAATATAAAATAAAATTAAACATACCACAGGGAAAAAGGGCAAAATATGGCATAGAGTTATGAACTGAAGGATGTGCTATTCTCAAAAGACAAAAACCAATCCAGCCAGTGAAATCTGGCCACTACTCATCAACAGTGAAATAACTGTTGTAATTTTGGGCAGATATTTTCTTGGAATCCATTCTACAACTGAAAGAGATAATAAGAATTTCAATAGGCAATCAAATGAAGACTGCTTCATTTAGTCAACTAGAGGCAAAGAGGACTGTAAGTAACTACTTATGAAGTATAATGTTATTGCCAGTTATTGTGCCCAGGGATATTGACATAATGAATCTTAATGTACAGTTAACTTAAAAGATTGGGGCAAATTAACAAGTTCTCAGAAATCCAATAATTGGAGGAAACATAGCAACAGTGATTTCTGGTCCAATCTAAGGAATAACAAATTGAGTTAGTAAAACATTAAAGAAACAAAATACAGTGCAGTACACCATTAGACAGGAAGTCTTCTCTAGACCTCCCACATATGACCCTACAGCATCTCTTGCTTACCTCAATTGCAGCATTTATCAGACTAGGTAAAATTACTCTTAAAAAATGCTCATATTTCCTAAGAATACATAAGCTACTTGTCAACAGGTGTTGTATTAGAATAACAAAAGTCAGTCAACACCTGGTAAATTGTAAGCATTGAGTAACGATCTGTTGGTTTGAAATGTTTACAAAACAGTCTTTGTGCTTATATTTAAAAAGGGGGAGCAGGGTTGCGCCATAATTTTTCAAGGTTCTACCATGTTAATTCTTTTCTTAACTTATAGAATTGAGATATACAGACTCCCTTTATAAACATTTTTGAATGTTTTATTATCACTTATTATAATTCTATATCCAAATACCTACAACATTGCAGTTTCCTCTCTTGTTTGTTATTGCTGTAGTTTTTGTGTATTTCTTATTTCATAGTCTAGTTTCCTTTCTTGAGTTGACAAGTCTTTCTTTGTAAATCCAGTTCCATCATATCACAGAAAATATCAATAACACTTTTAATATCCTATGACCCAAGAAGAAAATAAAATCTCCTTGGCCTGCCCTCCAAAATCTTTCAGAATCTGAGCATTTTTACCTTTCTTTACATTATACCCTCAAATGAGTGTTGTGCAACCAATTTATGCCTCTATGCTCTTCATCTCTTACCTTGATGACACCTACCTTTGCATATTTACCAATTTCGATCCTATTACCAGGATGTTACTGTAATTTCCTCTGCTTTCTTACTTTTAAATAAAGCCTCTAATTTACCTTCTTAACTTCTGAAAGTCTATCATTGCTGACTTTAGGCATTACTCCTTCTTTGGAATGATACATCTTTACCCAATCTGTGTTATTTATTTGACACTTTCCAAACCACTTTTTACTTGTTGAAAATATACTACTGGCCTTCAGCATGTCATTGTTCTTAACAAATAGATTGCTTAGTTATTATCTTTGAATTACTTGAAGATTAAAGGATGAAACTCACCTGTTGGCAAAGTAGCCACTTACTGGTGTTCTGGTCATTTACCTTGCCATAAATATAGATTGTTACAATGATTTGAGTGGCTATTTATCACACGCTAAATCCCAATGAAAAATGTAAATAAAAACATTAAGTTCACACACAACCGAAGGCAGAAAATAGTATTAGAAGATGTGTTGCTGGGAGGAAAAACTAAGTATTTGGTAAGAAATTTGATTTGTTTTAATGCTGTACCTGGGAGACCACTAAGTTCCAGGTGGTTTTCTAGACCCTGGAATTATAGCAGAGATTAAGAGAGAGACTGCTCCTGCCCTTATATTCCATAGATTCTGGTGGGAATAAAGATATAAAACAGCAGATTGGAGTGCTATTCTTAGAAGTGAGTGCAGAATAGGAGTGTCACATGCTTGGAAAACCTATCATGAAGTGTCACATTTAGTTGTGTTCTTAAAAAAACAGCAACACCCTTATAAGATTGAGTGAGAAACAGACAAAATTGTGGATATAGAGTCCAGAGCGATAAGGTTTAGCCAGTCAAAAAGCAAGGAATCACAACACAAGAAGAAAACGTGTTCATGCTAGAAAAAAAGACATTATACATTTATTTTTATTCTCAGGAAACCTCTGAAACAAATAGTCATAGTATCAGTTTATATTAAGTATTGAAGATTGACTACATACAACATATTTTGTGAGCCATGAAAAATGTCTAAGTCAAAAAGGTCAAGTTTAGGGTCTTTATCCTTCCCAGCAGGATCCTTGAAGTGGGCAAATATCTATTCAGACAGAAATCAGCAAGGAGAGTAAGGAGACAAGCAATAAATAAGAGTTAACTACTAGCTTTGGGAAAACTACTTGTTTAACCAGTTCAATGAACAGATTAAATTTAAGGTAATCCATTCAGGAAACAGGTTTTTTTTTTTTTTAATCATAACTCTCAATACTTTTATCTGATCTTCCTTCTCTGCCCCAAATAATATATCTGGAATATTCCATTGCTTTCTTTGTTAGATTTTGGTGTTAGAATAGTCACATTTGCAGGTATTAAGTAGATCAGTAAAATCTAACATCAAAATTCATGTTCAATTTAGGTTTTCTTGCAACCAGCAGTCAATTCAGTATTGACCATATTCCATTTCATGAACTAGCATGGACATGTGTGTGGGTGGGTGCAGCATGTTTAATTCCCTGTGCTTGACTGCTTACCATATTTAATCTTCTTCTAGTTCCTCTGAATTTGGGGAACAGGGAAAAGAGATTGTTGGGAGGAAAAGCTGAAGTCTGCCTTGACTAGGGCAGGTATAAATCTGGCTCTTGGTATCTGTTAGAAATGCAAAATGCTTGTTCCCTGGTGCTACAAAGAAATAGCACTCGAACATTAATTTTCTCAGCAAGGCAATTTTTACTTTCTGCAGAAAGGGTGTTCCTCACAGATGGAACAATGGCAACAGCACACCTGGACAGGGGAGGGGAAGGAGTGCTTATTCCTGACACAGGGCCCTACTGCTGTGTTGTTCCCCTATTGGGGCTAGGGTTGGACCTCACAGTCTAATATAATTCTGATTGGCTATTTTAAAAAGAGCAAGAGTAGGAGCCACAGTAGTGGGGTGAGTGGTATAGCAGGAAAGGCAGTTACAGAACTGGTGGCTCAGGATGAGTCAGGTCAAAGCAGGTGACCAGGGGTGACTCAGGTCAAAGCAGGTGACAAGGGAAACAGATGTGAACTACTGAGTAGGACTGGCGGAAAAGTTGTTTACTGAAACTAGAAGCAAGGGGGTGAAAAGAACCAGGAAGTTAAAGTTTAAAATAGAGAATAAGAGAGCTGAACATATTGACATACTGATTCTTTGAAGAGAAACTTGGGGGTCACTATATTTAACAGTATCTGTGATAGAAGAGAAATCCAATCCTCACCCTGATACCATAGGACATGTGACAGTTCAAAGGGTATTAGCATTCAGACTCTGGAACATTAATTACCCTTCAGAGTTTGTTCTACATGGAGCCAAAGTGTTCTAACACCCTTCCCTCACAATGTATTAATATTTCTTGCTAGTTACCCACCTTATATATATTTTTAAATATATATTTATATATTTGTTATATATATACACACACATATATATGTGCTATATATCTCCTTAAACTTTTTACCACATTTATGCCAGCATCTATTATTTTTTAATTTTTAAATTATGGCCATTCTTGCAGGAGTAAGGTGGTATTGCATTGTGGTTTCAATTTGCATTTCCCTAATAGAGATGTTGAGACTTTATATGTTTCTTGGCCATCTGTATATCTTCTTTTGAGAACAGTCTATTCATGTTTTTTCCCCACTTCTTGATAAGATTATTCTTTTCTTGCTGATTTAAGTTCCTTGTAGATTGTGGATATTAGTCTTTTGTTGAATGCAGAGTTTGCAAATATTTTCTTCCACTCTGTGGGTTGTCTGTTTACTCTGTTGATTACTTGTTTTACTTTGCAGAAGCTTTTAGTTTAATTAGGTCCCATTTATTTATTTCTGTTTTTGTTGCGTTTGGTTTTGGGGTCTTAGTCATGAGTTTTTTGCCTAGGCCAATATTCAGAAGAGTGTTGCTAATGTTATCTTCTAGCATTTTCATGATTTCAGGCCTTAGACTTAAGTCTTTGATTCATCTTGAGTTGATTTTTGTATAAGATGAGAGATGGGGATCTGGTTTCATTTTTCTACATGTGGCATGCCAGTTTTCCCAATGCCATTTATTGAATAAGACCTTTTTTCCCCAATTTATGTTTTTGTACGCTTTGTCAAAGATCAGTTGGCTATAAGTATTTTGCTTTATTTCTGGGTCTTTATTCTGTTCCATTTGTCTAAGTGCCTCTTTTTATACCAGTACCATCCTGTTTTGGTAGCTACAGCCTTGCAGTAACCAAATTTAAAGTATGGTAATGTGATGCCCCAGATTTGTTCTTTTTGCTTAGTGTTGCTTTGGCTATGTGGGCTCTTTTTTGTTTTCATATAGATTTTAGGATTTGTTTCTAATTCTGTGAAAAATGATGATGGTATTTTGATGGGAATTGTATTGAATCAGTAGGTTTCTTTGGGCAGGATGGTCATTTTCACAATATTGATTCTTCCTATCCACGAGCATGGGATGAGTTTCTATTTGTTTGTGTCACATATCGGGGATCCTAACCCCCAGGCCGCAGATTGGCACCAGTCAGTGTCTTGTTAGAAACCTGACCACACAGCAGGAGGTGAGCGTTACTGCCTGAGCTCTGCCTCCTGTCAGATCAGTGATGGCATAACATTCTCATAGGATTGTGACAATGATTTGAGTGGCTGTTCATCACACACTGAGTCCCATTGAAAAATGTAAATAAAATCATTAAGTTCACACAACTGAAAGCAGGAAATAGTGTCAGAAGATCTGTTGCTGGGATAAAAAAAAACTACGTGTTTAGTAAGAAATTTGATTCGTTTTACTGCTTTAAATCCTGGGAGACCACTAAGTTCCAGATAGCTTTCCAGACACTGGAAGTATAGCAGAGATTAAGAAAGATGGCGGGGTATGGTTGCTCATTCCTGTAATCCCAGCATTTTGGGATGCCGAGGTGAGTGGATCACTTGAGGTCAGGAGTTCAAGACCAGCATGGCCAACATGGTGAAACCCCATTTCTACTAAAAATATAAAGATTAGCCAGGTATGATGGTGCATGCCTGTAGTCCCAGGTACCAGGGAGGCTGAGGCTGGAGAATGGCTTGAACATGGGAGACAGAGGTTGCAGTGAGCCCAGATGTCACCATTGCACTTCAGCCTGGGCAAAAGAGTGAGACTCTAAGAAAGAAGAAAAGGAGGGAAGGAAGGAAGGAAGGAAAGAAGGAAGAAAGGAAAGACACTGCTTCTGTCCTTGTATTCCATAGATTCCCATGGGAATAAATACATAAAACAGCAGATTGAAATGCTATTCCTAGAAGTGAGTGCAAACTCTGTTGTGAAATACACTTGTGAAGGATCTAGGTTGAATGCTCCTAACGAGAATCTAACACCTGATGATCTGAGGTGGAACAGTGTCATCCCAAAACCAACCCCCTCCCCATCCATCTGCTCTCACTCCAGTCCATGGAAAAATTGTCTTCCACAATACTGGTTCCTGATGCCAAAAAGGTTGCCGACCACTGTCATATATAATTTCTTTCAGCAGTGTTTTGTAGTTTTATTTTGTAGAGGTCTTTCACCTCCTTGCTTAAGTATATTCTTAGAGTTTTGTTTTGTTTGTTTTGTTTTGTTTTTTTGCTGCTGTTGTAAAAGGGATTGAGTTCTTGATTTGATACTTAGCTTGTTCATTGTTGGTATAGAGTAGTGCTACTGACTTTTGTACATTGATTTTGTAACGTGAAACTTTACTGAATGCATTTATCAGATCTAAAAGCCTTTTGGATGAGTCTTTAAGGTTTTCTAGGTATACAATCATGTCATTGGTGAACAGCAACAGTTTGACTTTCTCATTTCGCATTTGGATGCCCTTTATTTCTTTCTCTTGCCTGATTGCTGTGGCTAGGACTTCCAGTACTATGTTGAATAGAAGTAACGAAAGTGGGCGTCCTTATCTTGTTCCAGTTCTCAGTGGGAATGCTTTAAACTTTTCCCCATTCAGTATGATGTTGGCTGTGGGGTTGTCACACATGACTTTTATTACTTTGAGGTAAGTCCCTTCTATGCCTAGTTTGTTGAGCGTTTTTGTCACAAAGTTATGCTGGATTTTATCAAATGCTTTTTCTTCTTCTATTGAGATCATGTGGTTTTTGTTTTTAATTATGTTTATTTGATTTATTTATTGACTTGGCATATGTTAAACTATCTCTGTATCCCTGAGATGAAACCCACTTGATCATGATGTATTATCTTGCTGATGTGCTGTTGGATTTAGTTAGCTAGTATTTTGTTGAGGATTTTTGCATCGATGTTCATCAGGGATATAGTCTTCAGTTTTCTTTTTTTGTTATATCCTTTCCTGATTTGGGTATTAGGATGATACTGAGAGGTGACAACATCCTAGCAGCCCTCGCTTTCTCTCGGCACCTCCTCGGCCTTGGCATCCGCTCTGGCCATGCTCAAGCTGGGGGAGCTCTTCAGCCAGCCACTGTGCTGTGGGGGCCCCTCTCTAGGGCTGGCCCAGGCCAGAGCCAGCTCCCTGTGCTCACAGGGAGGTGTAGAGGGAGAGGCGCGGGTGGGAGCCAGGGCTGCGTGTGGTGCTCATTGGCTGGCGTGGGTTCCAGGTGGGCGCAGGCTCAGTGGGCCCCACACAGGGCACAGCCAGCCAGCGCCTGCTAGGCTTGATCAGGAGCTCTTGATCAGAGCTCCCTTTGGGCTGCCAGAGTGCCCAGGCTAGATGCCGCAAAGTCCCACGGCGAATGCCATTGAGAGGTGAAGCCGGCTGAGCTTCTGGGTCAGGTGGGGACCTGGAGAACTTTTCTGTCTAGCTAAAGGTTTGTAAACGCACCAATCAGCACTCTGTGTCTAGCTAAAGGTTTGTAAATACACTAATCAGTGCTCTGTGTCTAGCTAATCATGTAGGGGACTTGGAGAACTTTTCTGTCTAGCTAAAGGATTGTAAACATACCAATCAGCTCTCTGTGTCTAGCTAAAGGTTTGTAAATGCACCAATCAGCACTCTGTAAAGTGGACCAATCAGCAGTATGGATCCCCACTGGGACCTTGACTCAGATCATGGGAACTGGAGTTGTAAACATCTGTTGACCTGTGTTCTAGAAGGACTAAGGAGAATTAGGAAAAATCCATGAATTATTCAATGATGTCCACCATAACTCAAATCCTGCCTTCCTCAAGTGGCTATGGGAGGCCTTAAGAAAATATACTCCCCTGTCACCTGAATCACTCAAAGGCCAATTGATTCTAAAAGATAAGTTTATTACCCAATCAGTTGCAAATATAAGGAGAAAGCTCCAAAAGCAATCCCTAGGCTCTGAACAAAATCTAGAGGCATTATTAAACCGGGCAACCTCAGTGTTCTATAATAGGGACCTAGAGGAATAGGCCCAAAAGGAAAAGTGAGATCAGAGAAAGGCCACAGCCTTAGTCATGGCCCTCAGACAAACAAACCTTGGCAGTTCAGAGAGGACAGAAAGTGGAGTGGGCCATCACCAGGTAAGGCTTGTCATCATTGTGGTTTATGAGGATACTTCAAAAAAGATTGTCCAACGAGAAACAAGTCACCCCCTTGTCCATGTCCACTATGCCAAAGCAATCACTGGAAGGTGCACTGCCCCAGAGGACAAAGGTTCTCTGGGTCAGAAGCCCCTAACCAGATGATCCAACAACAGGACTGAGGGTGCTGAGGGCAAGCATCAGCTCATGTCATCACCTTCACTTAGACCTGGGTACGTTTAACCATTGAGGGCCAGGAAGTTGACTTCCTCCTGGACACTGGTACGGCCTTCTCACTGTTAATCTCCTGTCCTGGACGACTGTCTTCAAGGTCCGTTACCATCCGAGGAATCCTGGACAACCAGGTATTTCTCCCACCTCCTCAGTTGTAATTGGGAGACTTTGCTCTTTTCACATGCCTTTCTTGTTATGCCTGAAAGTCCCACACCCTTATTAGGGAGGGGTATATTAGCTAAAACTGGAGCTATTATCTACATGAATATGGGGAACAAGTTACCCATTTGTTGTCCCCTACTTGAGGAGGGAATCAACCCTGAAGTTGGGGCATTGGAAGGACAATTTGGAAGGGCAAAAAATGCCTGCCCAGTTCATATCAGGCTAAAACACCTCACCACTTTTCCTTATCAAAGGCAATATCCCTTAAGACCTGAAGCTCATAAATGATTACAGGATATTGTTAAACATTTAAAAGTTCGAGGCTTAATAAGGAAATGCAGCAGTCCCTGCAACACCCCAATTCTTGGAGTACAAAAACCGAATGGTCAGTGGAAATTAGTGCAAGATCTTAGACTCATCAATGAGGCAGTAATTCCTCTATATCCAGTTATACCCAACCCCTATACCCTGTTCTCTCAAATACCAGAAGAAGCAGAATGGTTCATGGTTCTGGACCTCAAGGATGCCTTCTTCTGTATTCCCCTGTACTCTGACTCCCAGTTTGTCTTTGCCTTTGAGGATCCCACAGAACACACGTCCCAACTTACGTGGACTGTCTTGCCCCAAGGGCTTAGGGATAGCCCTCACCTGTTTGGTCAGGCACCGGCCCAAGATCTAGGCTACTTCTCAAGTCCAGGCACTCTGGTCCTTCAGTATGTGGATGCTTTACTTTTGGCTACCAGTTCAGAAGCTTCATGCCAGCAGGCTATTCTAGATCTCTTGGACTTTCTAGCTAATCAAGGGTAAAAGGTGTCTAGGTTGAAGGCCCAGCTTTGCTTGCAGCAGGTCAAATATCTAGGCCTAATCTTAGCCAGTGGGACCAGCGCCCTCAGGAAGGAATGAATACAGCCTATACTGGCTTATCCTCACCCTAAGACATTAAAACAGTTGCAGGGGTTCTTTGAAATCACTGGCTTTTGCTGACTATGGATCCCCAGATACAGTGAGACAGCCAGGCCCCTCTATACTCTAATCAAGGAAACCCAGAGGGCAAATACTCATCTAGTGGAATGGGAACCAGAGGCAGAAACAGCCTTCAAAACCTTAGAGCCCTAGTACAAGCTCCAGCTTTAAGTCTTCCCACTGGACAAAACTTCTCTTTATATATCACAGAGAGAGCAGGGATAGCTCTTGGAGTCCTTACTGAGACTCGTGGGACAACCCCACAACTGGTGGCATACCTAAGTAAGGAAACTGATATAGTAGCAAAAGGCTGGCCTCACTGTTTACAGGTAGTTGTGGTGGTGGCTATCTTAGTGTCAGAGGCTATCAAAATAATACAAGCAAAGGATCTCACTGTCTGGATCACTCATGATGTAAATGGCGTACTAGGTGCCAAAGGAAGTTTATGGCTATCAGATAACCACATACTTAGATACCAGGTGCTACTCCTTGAAGGACTGGTGCTTCAGATACATATATTCGTGGCCCTCAACCCTGTCACTTTTCTCCCAGAGGATGGGGAACCAATCGAGCATGACCGCCAACAAATTATAGTCCAGACTTATGCTGCCCGAGATGATCTCTTAGAAGTCCTCTTAGCTAATCCTGACCTTAACCTATATACCGGTGGAAGTTCATTTGTGGAGAATGGGATATGAAGGGCAGGTTACGCCATAGTTCGTGATGTAACCATACTTGGAAGTAAGACTCTTCCCCCAGGGACCAGTGCCCAGTTAGCAGAACTAGTGGCACTTACCCAAGCCTTAGAACTGGGAAAGGGAAAAAGAATAAATGTGTGTGCAGATAGCAAGTATGCTTATCTAATCCTACATGCCCATGCTGCAATATGGAAAGAAAGGGAGTTCCTAACCTCTGGGGGAATCCTCATTAAATACCACAAGGAAATTATGGAGTTATTGCACACAGTGCAAAAACCCAAGGAGGTGGCAGTCCTACACTGCCAAAGTCATCAAAAAGGAAAGGAGAGGGGAGAACAGCAGCATAAGCAGCTGGCAGAGGCAGGGAAAGACCAGAAGAAGAGAAAGAAAGAGACAGTCAAAGAGACAGAGAGAGGAAGAAACAGAGACAAAGAGAAGGAGACAGAGAGAGGAAGAGACAGAGACAGAAGGTCAAAGAGGGAGTCAGAAAGAGAGAGACAAAGAAGTCAGAGAGAGAGAGAGAGAGAGATAGAAGCAGTAAAGAAAAAAGGTGTACCCTATTCCTTTGAAAGGGTAGATTTAAACCCTATAATTTATGATTGAAGGTCTTCTCTGTGGCCCTATAACACTCCAATGCCACCTTGTTGTCAGTGTAAACAGGGGCGTAGCCCGAAAGCACTGAGGCCACTGAGAACCTGTAGCCTTCCTATCAAAAAATCCTTAACCCAGTAGGTTTCCTAACAGGGGATCTAAATCTTAATTAATTACCATACAAAGGTCCAACCAGACATAGGAGGAACTCCCTTGGAACAGGATGGATGGTTCCTCCTGGGCGATTAATGAAAAAGACACAATGGGTATTCAGTAAGTGATAAGGAAACTCTTACAGAAGCAGAGCTAGGAAAATTGCCTAATAATTGGTCTCCTCAAACATGCGAGTTGTTTGCACTCAGCCAAATCTTAAAGTACTTACAGAATCAGAAAGGAGACATCTATAACAATTCTAAGTTAATATGGACTGAACAAGGTTTTATTTATAGCAAAGAAGAATTAAAATCCCAAATTTACAAGGTTTTCAACAAAAGTAAAGTTTGCTAGAAGTTAACAGTGTAACATGCATCATCCTACTACCATACACTCTCAAAGGATTTCTCAGACAGTTTGCAAGAAATAACAGAATCTATCCTTGCTCTACAATCCCAAAGAGACCTTTGGCAGCAGTGACTCCCCAAAACCTGTCTAGCTAAAGGTTTGTAAATGCACCAATCAGCACTCTGTGTCTAGCTAAAGGTTTGTAAACATACCAATCAGTGCTCTGTGTCTTGCTAATTGGGTAGGGGGTTTGGAGAACTTTTCTGTCTAGCTAAAGGATTGTAAATGCACCAATCAGTACTCTGTATCTAGCTAAAGGTTTGTAAACGCACCAATCAGCACTCTGTCAAAACAGACCAATCAGCACTCTATCAAAATGGACCAATCAGCACTCTGTAAAATGGATCAATCAGCTCTCTGTAAAATAGACCAATCAGCAGGAGGTGGGTGGGACCAGATAAGGGAATAAAAGCAGGCCACCTGAGCCAGCAGCAGCAACCCCCCGGTCCCCTTCCAAACTGTGGGTTGTTTGTTCTTTCACTCTTTGCAATAAATCTTGCTGCTGCTCTGTCTTTGGGTCCACAGCACCTTTGAGGTGTAACACTCATTGCGAAGGTCTGCAGCTTCACTCCTGATATCAGCCAGACCATGAACATCTGAAGGAACAAACACCAGACACGGCATCTTTAAGAACTGTAACACTCGCCCTGAGGGTCCGCAGCTTCATTCTTGAAGTCAGTGAGACCAAGAACCCACCAATTCTAGACACGATACTGGATTCACAGAACAATTTAGGGGGCATCCCCTCTTTATATTTTGGAATAGTTTCAGTAGGATTGGCCCCAGTTCTCTGAATGTCTGGTAGAATTCAGCTGTGAATTCATCTGGTCCTGGACTACTTTTGTTGGCAATTTTTTGTTACTGATTCAGTTTCACTGCTTGTTATTGGTCAGCTCAGGGTTTCTATTTCTTCCTGATTTAATCTAGGAGGGTTGTATGTTTCTAGTAATTTATCCATTTCCTCTAGAGTTTCCAATTTGTGCATGTTCATAGTAGCCTTAAATAAACTTTTGTGTCTTCAGTTTCATTTCTAGCTGAGCTTATTTGGATCATCTCTCTTATTTTCTTGGTTAATCTCACTAATGGTCTATCAATTTTGTTTACCTTTTCAAAGAACCAGCTTTTTGTTTCATCTATCTTCTGTAATCTTTTTGTTTCAATTTTATTTAGTTTTGGTCTGATCTTTGTTATTTCTTCTGCTGGCTTTGGGTTTTATTTGTTCCTGTTTCTCTAATTACTTGCAGTGTGACTTTACATTGTCTCTCTAGATCAAAACCTAGAAATAATTAAGCTTAGTGAGGGCATATTGAAAGCCCAAAGCAGCCAAGAACTAGTCCTCTTGCACCAAATATTTAAATTGAAAATAGAGAGGAAAAGTTCCAGAAGAAAATTTAAAGTGCTACTCCTGTTAACATATGAATGATAAGAAAGTGGAACAGCCTTATTGCTGATACAGAGAAAGTTTGAGTGGTCTGGATAGAAGATCAAAGCAGCCACGACATCCCTTAAGCTAAAGCCTAATCCAGAGCAAGGCCCTAACTCTCTTTAATTCTGTGAAGGCTGAGAGAGGTGAGGAAGCTGCAGAAAAAGTTTGTAAGCTAGCAGAGGTTGATTGATGAGGTTCAAGGAAAGAAGCCCCCTCCATACATGAAAGTGCAAGTGAAGTAGCAAGTGCTGATGAAGAAGCTGCAGCAAGTTATCCACATGGTCCAGCTAAGATAGCTGATGAACATGTCTACACTAAGCAACAGGTTTTCAATGTAGATGAAACAGACTTCTATTAAAAGAAGATGCTGTCTAGCACTTTCAGAACTAGAGTGAAATTGATGCCTGGCTTTTGAATTTCAAAGGACAGGCTGAACCTCTTGTTAGGTGCTAATGCATCTGGTGACTTTCAGATAAAACCAGTGCTCATTTATTGTTTCAAAAATCCTAGAGTCACTAAGAATTTGCTAAATCTACTCTGCCTGTGCTCTAGAAATGGAATAACAATGCCTAGCAGACAACACATCTATTTACAGCGTGGTTTATTTAGCATTTTAAGCCCATTGTTGAGACCTACTGCTTAGAGAAAAACTTCCATTGGAGATATTACCGCTCATTGACAATATAGCTGTATACCCAAGAGCTCTGATGAAGATGTACAAGGAGGTTAATTGTTGCTTTCATGCTTGCTAACACAATCTCCATTCTGCAGCTTATGGTTCAAGGTCTAATTTTGATTTTTAAGTCTTATTAAGAAATACATTTCATAAAGCTGTTGCTTCCATAGATAGTGATTCCTCTGATGACAAAGGCAATGGAAACCCTTCTGGAAAGGATTCACCATTTCAGATTTCATTAGGAACATTCGTGACTCATGAGAGGACATCAAAATATTAACATTAACAGGAACTTGGAAAAGGTTGGTTCCAGCCCTCATGGATGACTTTAAAAGGTTCAAAACTTCAGTGAAGGAAGTAACACCAAAATTTAGTGAAAAAAATCAATAGATCTTGAATTAGAAGTGGAGCCTGAAGATGTGACTTAATTGCTACAATCTCATGATATAACTTGAACATATGAGGAGTTGCTTCTTAAGGATGAGCAAAGACAATAGTTTCTTGAGATGAAAGCTACTGCTAGTAAAGACACCATGAACACTGTTGAAATGACAATGAAGGATTTATAATATTACATAAATCTATTGATAAAGTAGTTGTGAGGATTGACTCAATTTTGAAAGATGTTCTTCTGTGGGTAAAATACTATCAAATAGCATCACATGCTACAGAGAACTTTTGTGAAAGGAAGAGCCAGTTGGTGGGACAGATTTGTTATCTTGTTTTAAGAAATTGTCAAAACTACCTCAACCTTCAGTTACCACCACTGTGGATCATGCAGCAGCCATCAACATTGAGTCAGCACTCTTCATCAGCAAAAAGATTATAACTCACTGAAGGCTCAGATGGATGTTCACATTTTTTAGCAATAAAATACTTTAAAGTATGTACTTTGTTTTTATAGAAATAATGCACCCTTAATAGGTGAGAGTACAGTATAAATGTAACTTTTACGTGCACTGGGAAACCAAAATATTTGACTCCCTTCATTGTGATATTTGATTTATTGCAGTGGTCTAGAACTGAAACCACCATGTCTTCAAGGTATACCTTTACTGCCTCCTCACTATGTCAGGAAACCAGGAGTTACACTGCTGAAAATTTTCATAATTTTCTTCCCACTGTTTCTATTTCTTCATAGTCTGTATCCCCTGTTGGTTTGAATCTGTTATATTAATCTTCAAATATATTCCCTTTCCTATTTGATCATTTGTCTTGTTATTGAACTTGTGGAAAATTCTTCTACACCAACTTCCAACCTTTCCATTTATTTTTAATATTCATCTAGTCACAGTTTCCAAAATTATTTTTATTATGGAATCATCATTATATTTTAATGGCATTCTGTACTGTTTCTGCAATAACCATATTGTACAAGGGATTGTGTTGTAAGCAGACTGAATTCGGATGGGGATGGAAGTAGAGAGAGCTTTTAGGAAGTTATTGCAGTAATGTAGGCAAGACATCATGATGTCTTGTACTGGAATAATTGCAGAAAAATAGTGAAAACTGGTTTTTAAACATAGTTTGACTATTGAGACAATCAATATTACTTTGGAATTCAGGTCAGGGGTTAAGAAAAACAAAACAGTGAAGTTGTCATCAGATAAAAGGAGAATGGAGTTGTCATCAATAAAATGGGGAGTCCTGTGAATGGGCATAACTGGGTGGATAGGGAAGATTAGAAACTTGGTTTACAACGGCTACATTTTAGATTTTTAACACATTCAGTAGATATGCTGATTAGGCAGTTGGATATGCAAATCTTGAGTCCTGAAGGAAGTTTAGAGACAAAAATTCAGGAATTGTCACTGTATGAATGTATAGGTTTTATAGAAGGAGACTAGATAAGTTCACCAAGACAGTGAATCTAGAGAGAAGAAAGAAGCAATGATGGAGTCTTAGGACACCCCAATATTAAGATATTGAAAGAATAAGAAAAAATTAGTAAAGCGGGCCTAGAAAGAGTGATCAATGAGTAGGGAAGAAAACCAGGAGAGTTTGATATTCTGGAAACCAACCAAAGACTGTGTATTAAAAGAGAGGAAATGATGTTTATTCAAGTGTTTGTTTTCACAAAATTAAAAACACAGTTGATAAAGTTTCTGTTGACACCATACCCATTCTTTGTCTTAATTCTTCTTTACTTGTGGTGGACACTAGGATGAATTTGGATGTATTGCTGTTCCAGCTAATTGTTTCTGTTACTGAGGTGAAATTCACATGATAAAAAATGAACCATTTTAAAGTGCACAGTTTAATGGCATTTAATACATTCACAATGTTGTGCAGCCATTGTCTCTATCTTGTTCCAAAACATTTTTATCACCTCAAAAGAAAACCTTTTAATATTTAAGCAGTCACTCCCCAGTTCCTCTCCCCTAGTCCTTGGTCACTTTCTATGAGTTCGTCTTCTAGTTTGTTTTTTCTACATCTAAATTATTTATAATTTGTATTCAAGAAAAATACAGAATATAGAAATACTGTGTTTTTAAGTATTATATCTAGATAGTATGTTATACTTTTCTGTAATTTAATATTATACATAGTATGTATAACACACTGTTGGTATATGTAGCTCTAGTTCATTGTCTTATAGGTGATAAGTAATACAAGTTGATAATTTCATATTTATCTATTTTCTTATTAAAGTCCGTTTGTGCTTTTGTATAATTGTATTAGACTAAGAATAGTAAACTAATGAATATGTTTTTTACATGGGTTAGTCTATATTTAAGACATTCTGTAGGCCATACGCTTAGAAAGAATTGCTGGATCATATAATACACGTATTTCAAATTGTATTATATATTGTGAGATTAGTCTCTAAAGTTGGTACACCAATTCATGTTTTCATCAGCATTTTTAATGGCTTCCTTTTTTATATCATCATTAGTAGCATAGTATGAAATTTAAAATATTGACCAATATTTAGTTATTTAATATTGCATTTACTTCTTTATTTACTAGTGAGGATAAGAATATTTTATAATATTTATTGGGTATTACTATTTCTTCCATATATTACTTCTCATATCCTTTGCCTTTAGGCAACATTTATTATTTTTACTACTTACAGATTCTTAATATCTGGATGTTAATTTTTGTCTGCTTTTGCAAAATTTCTCTCAATTTGCTTTTTTAAACATTTTGTATATGATTACTTTTGTTTTTAAGTTATTTTTTGAATGATAGGCAATATTTTTTATTTTCTACCTTATCATCCATCTTGAGGTCAGTAAATATCTTATCATTTTTCTTGTATTTTAAGGCTTTTTAGTTGAATTCATTAACTATTTTTCTCTATGTTGAAAATTAGGAATATAATTTTGATTTTAATCTATTTAACACACAATTTTTAGAAACTTATTCAGTATCTCATGCTTTTCTTGACTATTTTAATGTCTTTTTTTTTTTTTTTCTTTAAGAGACAGTCTCACCGTGTTGCTTAGGCTGGAGTGCAGTGGCGTGATCTGGGCTCACTGCAACCTCCACCTCCCAGGTTCAAGCGATTCTTCAGCCTCAGCCTCCTTACCTGGGATTACAGGCATGTGCCACCACATCTGGCTAAAGTTTTTTTGGATTTTTAGTAGAGACGGGGTTTCTCCATGTTGGCCAGGCTTGTGTTGAACTCCTGGCCTCAGGTGATGCTCCCACCTCCCAAAGTGCTGGGATTATAGGCATGAGCCACCACGCCCGGCCTTTGAAGTCATCTTTATTTTATAGATTATAGGCATAAAACTGCCTTTGGTTTTTCTATTTCATCATATCGAGTTTGTCACATTGCTCTGCCGATAGCATATTTTGAGAGTACAGGTATGTGTAATAATTATCATAGTACCATTCTGTCAATCTTAACTCTCAGTTGCCCACCCCCTTCAACTTTGTTGTATATTTTCATAATGTTAATTGTTTCAATTTTATTCATGTGGATTTTAGAGAAAATAACTCAAATAATGTGAAAAATATAATATCCTTTTTTCAGTTGTAAATTTCTATTCTTCCTTCTTTCTCATTCTGCTTCCTCTACAGATCTTCTTCTTTTTTTTTTTTTTTTTTTTTTCAAATATAGTATATATTTTTCTGTTTGAAAGCTTTTTTTAATTTTTATTTTAGGATCGGGGTACATGTGCGGGTTTGTTATTTGGGTAAATTGAGTGTCACAGGGGTTTGGTGTATAGATTATTTTGTCACTCAGGTATTAGCCTAATACCCAATAGTTATTTTTTCTACTCCTTTTTCTCCTCTCACCTTCCATCCTCAGGTAGGCCCTAGTGTCTGTTGTTCTCCTCTTTGTGTCCATGTGTTCTCATCATTTAGCTTCCACTCAAAAGTGAGAACATGTGGTATTTGGTTTTCTGTTCCTGTGTTAGTTTGCTAAGAATAATGGCCACCAGCCTTATCCATGTTCCTGCAATGGACATGATCTCATTCTTATTTATGGCTGCATAGTGTTCCGTGGTGTATATGTGCCACATTTGCATTATCCAGTCTTCCATTGATGGGAATTTAGGTTGATTCCATGTGCTTGCTATTGTGAATAGTGCTACACTGAACGTATGTGTGCATCTGTCTTTATGGCAGAACAATTTATATTCCTTTGCGCACATACCCAGTAATGGGATTGCTGGGCTGAATAGTAATTTTTCTTTTAGTTCTTTGAGGAATTGCCACACTGCTTTCCACAATGGCTGGACTAATTTACACTCCTACCAACAGTGTATAAATGTTCCTTTTTCTCCACAAACTCAACAGCATCTATTTTTTTTTTTTTGACATTTTAATAATAGCCATTGTGACCAGGCATGGTGGCTCACACCTGTAATCCCAGCACTTTGGGAGGCCAAGGCAAGTGGATCACTTGAGGTCAGGAGTTTGAGACCAGCCAGGCCAACATGGCGAAATTCTGTCTCTACTGAAAATACAAAAATTAGCTGGGCGTGGTGGCAGGTGCCTATAATCCCAGCTAATGGAGATCCTGAGGTAGGAGAATAGCTTGAACCTGGGAGGTGCAGATTGCAGTGAGCAGAGATTGTGCCACTGCACTCCAACCTTGGTGATAGTGTGAGACTCTATCTCAGAAAAACAAGAACAAAAACAAAAACAAAAAAATAGCAATTATGACTGGTGTGAAATGGTATCTCATTGTCGTTTTGATTTGCATTTCTCTAATGATTAGTGATACTTAGCTTTTTACATATGCTTCTTGGCCATATGAATGTCTTCTTATGAAGAGCTGTTCATAGCCTTTGCCTACTTTTTAATGGGGTTATTTTTTTTTCCTGGTAACTTTAAGTTCCTTATAGATTCAGGATATTAGACCTTCGGAGGCATAGTTTGCAAATACTTTCTCCCATTCTGCAGGTTGTCTCTTTACTAGGTTGATAGCTTCTGTAGCTGTGAAGAAGCTCTTAATTATATCCCATTTGTCAATTTTTGTTTTTGTTACATTTGCTTTGGCATCATCATCATGAATCATTGCCAGTTTCTATGTCCAGAATGGTATTGCCTAGGTTGTCTTCCAGGGTTTTTATAGTTTTAGGTTTTACATTAAGTCTTTAATCCATCTTGAGTTAATTTTTGTATGTGGTGTAAGGAAGGGGTCCAGTTTCAATCTTCTGAATATGGCTGCCAACAGGTCCAACAGTTCCCCTAGGGCTAAAGTCTCCTATAGGAGCAAGTGGAGCCTAGGGGTATAGGCATCCCTGGCTGTGCTCCACTACAGGCACTCTGGCACCAAACCGTATGGGCTCCACACCAGCTGGAGTTCTGCCCCTACCACTTTTGTAAGCAGCTTTCCCTGTTAACTCAAGTGTCCTTGATGGTAAAGGGGTATCCTCCTGCTGGGATTCTAGAGGCCTGTGGCAGGAGCACGTTGCTCCTGTCCAGTTCAGTTCACCAGCTCTGCAGGAGTTGTTCAAGGCAAGGAACAAGTCCTGGTGTGTAGTAGCCCCATGCAGGGTTCGCAGCGTCCTCCTCCTTCATCCCAGCATCTGTGTGTTCCTTCCTTTCATCCTCAATGCCTTCCCTCTGAAGATCTGCTAGGAGTGCAGCAGTCTTTCTGATGTCCCCATACTAGATGGGAGATGTTCCTCCTGGCCGCATCTAGTTGAATATCTTGGAGCAGAAATTTAAAAATGTAATTTCAATTGCATTCAATGTAATTCGGAGGTTGATTTGTATAGAACTAGTAACCTTTTATTATTTTTTTTCCTTTTCAGGTGCTTTATACATATCCCCATTCATTCAGTTCTTAATTTTTGTCTCTCATGTGAACAGTTTCAAAATGGTAACGTTTATTATCAATATTTACATTCTTAATTCCATAGTTAAAATGTAAGTATTATTTATATTAACATCTTTGTTTATTTTTTATACATAGACATTAAATGTCGTGATAAACTGTATTCAAGTATTCAAATTTCGTATGAAATAACAGTGACTTATTTTTATGCATTTCCATGTCAGTACTCAATAACAAATGCCATTTAAAAAACTCAAAAGAAAACAACCCTGCTCACCTTTTTACACATCTTTTATGGTGTCAATGTGAGGAATATTTGGGCTTTCCAGTAGGAAGAAGAGAGATGTGGAGGCCAAAATTGGCAGAATGCTGTATGTAATAATTGGTAATGGTGCAAAATTCTGTCTGGTTAACAATATTAAGAACCCAGTAATGCTCCTAGACCACTAATACATATAAACATACCTTCAATAGTAGACATATAAAAAGGAGAAAATATGTTAAAAAGAAAGAAAACCTATTACAATTGACATATTCCTTCTTCTGAACCTGACATATGTCACTATTCTTTTTTTAAAAAAAAAATTGTGTTGTTTTATTTATTATTTTGTAAACAACAACTCTTATTTTAGATTCATGTGGTATATGTGCAGGTGTGTCACATGGGAGAACTGTGTGATGCTGAGAGGTTTGGGATATGAATGATCCCATACCTAGGCAGTGAACACAGCACTCACTAGCCAGTCCTTCTGACCTCACCCCTCTCCAGCACTCCCCAGTGTCCAAGGCTCACATCTTTGTGTCCATGCATACTCAATGTTTAGCTCTTACTTTTAAGTAGGACCATGTGGAATTTGGTTTTCTTTTTGTTGTTAATTTGCTTAGGATAATGGTCACTAGTTGCATCTATGTTGCTGAAAAGCACATGATTTCAATGATGTTTATGGCTGCATAATATTTCATTGTGTAAATGTACTATATTTTCTTTATCCAATCTACCATTGATAGACATCTGGGTTGATTCCATATCTTTGCTATTGTGAATAGTCCTGTGATGAACATATGAATGCATGTATCTTTTGGATAGAATGATTTATTTTACCTTGGGTATATATCCAGTAATAAGACTGCTGGGTCCAAAGGTAGTTCTGTTTTAAGTTCTGTGAGAAATTTTCCAACTCCTTTTCACAGTGGCTATACTAATTTACATTCCCACTAACAGTGTATAAGCATCCCCATTCTCTGCAGCCTCACCAACATCTGTTATTTTTTGGCTTGTAATAGTAACCATTCTGACTGTTGTGAGATGGTATCCCACTGTGGTTTTGATTTGCATTCTTCTGATGATTAGTGATATTGAACATTTTTTCAAAATTTTTGGCCATTTATAGGTCTTGTTTTGAGAAGTGTTTGTTTATGCCCTTCACCCGTTTTTAATGGGTTTGTTTTTTTGATTGTTGATGTAAGTTCCTTATAGAGTCTGGATGTTAGACCTTTGTCAGATGTGTAGTTTGCAAATATTTTTTTTCCATCCTGTAGCTTGTCTGTTTACTCTTTTGATAGTTTCTTTTGCAATTCAAAAGTTCTTTAGTTTCACTAGGTTCCACGTGCCAATTTTTTATGGTTGTTGCAATTGCATTTGAGGACTCAGCCAAAAATTCTTTGCCAAGGCTGATGCTGATAATTTCCTAGGTTTGTTTTCTAGGATGGTTATAGTTTCAGTTCTTACATTTAAATTTTTACTCTATCTTGAGTTAATTTTTGTATACAGTTAAAGGTAAGGGTCCAGTTTCATTCTTTTGCACATGGTTAGCCAGGCATCCCAGCACCATTTGTTGAATAGGGAGTCCTTTCCTCATTGTTTATTTTTGTTGGCTTTGTTGAAGATCAGATGGCTGTATGTGTCTGGCTTTATTTCCGGGTTCTCTATTCTGTTCCATTTGTCTTTATGTCTGTTTTTGTACAGTAACACGCTGATTTGTTTACTGTAGCCTTATAGTGTAGTTTCAAGTGAGGTAGTATAACGCCTCCAGCTGTATTCGTTTTGCTTAGGATTGCTTTGGCTATTTGGGCTCTTTTGTGGTTCCAAATGAACTTTAGAATAGGTTTTTTTTTTTAAATCAATTCTGTAAAAAATGACATTGATTTCGGACAAAATGATAGGAATGGTGTTGAATCTCTAGATTGCCTTTGGCAGTATGACCATTTTAACAATATTGATTCTTCCTATCCATGAGCATGGAATGTTTTCTATTTGTTTGTGTCATCTATGATTTATTTCAGCAATGTTTTGTAGTTCTCCTTGTAGAGATATTTCACCTCCTTGGTTAGATGTATTCCCAGGGGTGTGTGTGTGTGTGTGTGTGTGTGTGTGTGTGTGAGTGTGTGTGTAAATGGGATACTGTTCTTTATTTGGCTTTCAGCTTGTATGCTATTGGTGTATAGAAATGTTATTGATTTTTTGTACATTGGTTTTGTATCATGAAACTTTACTGAAATTACTTATCAGTTCTAAAAACCTTTTGGCAGAGACTGTAGGGTCTTCTAGGTATAGAATCATATTGTCAGTGAAGACAGATAATTTAGCTTCCTTTTTTTCTATATGGGTGCCTTTTCTTTCTTTCTTTTGCTTGATTGCTCTGGATAGAACTTTCAGTACT
Organism: Macaca thibetana thibetana; assembly: GCF_024542745.1. Lineage (NCBI taxonomy): Eukaryota > Metazoa > Chordata > Mammalia > Primates > Cercopithecidae > Macaca > Macaca thibetana. The sequence goes on from NC_065585.1 coordinate 22,886,487, forward strand.
ATGCTGAATAGGAGTTGTGAAAGAGGTCATCCTTGTATTGTGCCAGTTTTCAAGAGAAATGCTTCCAGTTTTGCCCATTCAGTATGATGTTGGCTGTGGGTTTGTTATAGGAGCCTCTTAACATTTTGAGGTATGTTCCTTTGACACCAAGTTTCTTGAGAGTTTTTATCAATAAGGGACATTGGATTTTACTAAAAGCCTTTTCTTCATCTTTTGAGATGATCATATGGTTTTTGTTCTTACTTTTGCTTATGTGGTGAATCACATTCATTGATTGGTGTATGTTTAACAAACATTGCATCCCAGGAATCAAGCCCACTTGATCATGGTGAATTGCCTTTTTGATGTGCTGCTGGATTTGGTTTGCTAGTATTTTGTTGAGAATTTTGCATCTATGATCACCAGGGATACTGGTATGTAGTCATCTTTTTCTTTTTTGTCTTTTCCAGGTTTTGGTATCAGGGTGATGTTAGCATTGTAGAATGTGTTAGGGAGGAGTCTCTGCTCCTCTATTTTTGGAATAGTTTCAGTAGAACTTTTACCAGCTCTTCTTTGTATGTCTAACAAAATTTGGCTGTGCAATCATCTAGTACAGGGCTTTTTTGTTGTTGTTTGGTAGGTTTTTTACTATTGATTCAATTTTGGAACTCAATTTTGGTCTATTCAGAGTTTCCGTTTCTTCCTGATTCAATTTGAGAGGCTGTGTATTTCCAGGAATTTATCCATTCCCTCTAGATTTTGTAGTTTGTATGCATAGAGGGGTCCATAATAGTCTGAAAGGATCTTTTGTATTTCTCTGAGATTGATTGTAATATTACCTTTGTCATTTCTGATGGTACTTATTTGGATCTTCTTTTTTTCACTTTGTTAATCTATGGTAGTCTATTGTTTATCCTTTCGAATAAACAATTTCGGGGTTTGTTGATTATTTGTATGAATTTTTGGGTCTCAATTTCATTCTGTTTGGATCTGATTTTAATTATTTCTTTTTTTCTGCTAGCTTGAAGGTTATTTTGTTCTTGTTTTTCTAATTCTGCTAGGTGTGATGTTAGATCATCAATTCCAGATGTGGCTACCTGCTTAAGGTAGGCGGTTAGCACTATAAACTTTCCTCTTAACACTGCTTTTGCTGCTTCCTAGAGATTTTGGTATGTGATGTCTCTGTTTTCATTTATTTCACAGAATTTTTTATTGTTGCTTTGCTTTCATTGTTTATCCCAAAGTCATTCAGTAGCAAGTTGTTTAATTTTCATGTAATTTTGTGGTTTTGAGAGATCTTCTTGGTATTGATTTCTATTTTCATTCTATTGTGGTCTGAGAGTATGGTTGGTATGATTTTAAATTTTTTTTTTTTGAGATGGAGTCTTGTTCTCGCCCAGGTTGGAGTGCAGTGGTTGGTGTGATCTCGGCTCACTGCAACATCCACCACCTGGATTCAAACAATTCTCCTGCCTTAGCCTCCCAAGTAGCTGGGAATACAGGTGCACGCCACCCCACCTGGCTAATTTTTGTATTTTTAAGAGAGATGGGGTTTTACCACATTGGCCAGGCTGGTCTTGAACTCCTGACCTTGTGTTCTGCCCATCTCAGCCTTCCGAAGTGCTGGCATTAAAGGCGTGAGCCACCGTGCCCCGCCAATTTGAACTGTATTGAATTTGTCGAGACTAGCTTTATGGCTGAGCATATGTTCAATCTTAGATTATCTTCTCTGTGCAGATGAGAAGAATGTATATTCTATGGTTGATGAATAGTGTATTTTGTAGATGTCTGTTAGATTCAATTGGTCAAATGTCAAATTTAAGTTCAGAATTTATATTTATTAGTTTTCTGCCTTGATGATCTGTCTAATGCTGTCAGTGGGATACTGAAATCCCCCTGTATTAATTTGTGGCTAAGTCTTTGTAGGTCTAGAAATACTAGTTATTATTATCATTATTATTATACTTTAAGTTCTAGGGTACATGTGCACGACGTGCAGGTTTGTTACATATGTATACATGTGCCATGTTGGTGTGCTGCACCCATTAACTCGTCATTTACATTAGGTATATCTCCTAATGCTATCCCTCCTCCCTCCTCCCTCCCCACAATAGGCCCTGGTGGGTGATGTCCCCCTTCCTGTGTCCAAGTGATCTCATTGTGCAATTCCCACCTATGAATGAGAACATGCTGTGTTTGGTTTTCTGTTCTTGTGATAGTTTGCTGAGAATGATGGTTTCCAGCTGCATCCATGTCCCTACAAAGGACATGAACTCATCCTTTTTATAGCTGCATAGTATTCCGTAGTGTACATGTGCCACATTTTCTTAATCCAGTCTGTCACTGATGAACATTTGGGTTGATTCTAAGTCTTTGCTATTGTGAATAGTGCCGCAATAAACATACATGTGCATGTGTCTTTATAGCAGCATGATTTATACTCCGTTAGGTATATACTCAGTAATGGGATGGCTGGGTCAAATGGTATTTCTAGTTCTAGATCCTTGAGGAATCGCCACACTGTTTTTCACAATGGTTGAACTAGTTTACAGTCCCACCAGAAGTGTAAAAGTGTTCCTGTTTCTCCACAACCTCTCCAGCACCTGTCGTTTCCTGATTTTTTAATGATTGCCATTCTAACTGATGTGAGATGGTATCTCATTGTGGTTTTGATTTGCATTTTTCTGATGGCCAGTGATGATGAGCATTTTTTCATGTGTCTGTTGGCTGCATGAATGTCTTCTTTTCAGAAGTGTCTGTTCATATCCTTTGCCCACTTTTTGAAGGGGTTGTTTTTTTCTTGTAAATTTGTTTGAGTTCTTTGTAGGTTCTGGATATTAGCCCTTTGTCAGATGAATAGATTGCAAAAATGTTCTCCCATTCTGTAGGTTGCCTGTTCACTCTGATGGTAGTTTTTTTTGCTGTGCAGAAACTCTTTAGTTTAATTAGATTCCATTTGTCAATTTTGGCTTTTGTTGCCATTGCTTTTGGTGTTTTAGACATGAAGTCCTTTGCCCATGCCAATGTCCTGAATGGTATTACCTAGGTTTTCTTCTAGAGTTTTTATGGTTTTAGGTCTAACATTTAAGTCTCTAATCCATCTTGAATTAATATTCATATAAGGAGTAAGGAAAGGATCCAGTTTCAGCTTTCTGCTTATGGCTAGTCAATTTTCCCAGCACCATTTATTAAACAGGGAATCCTTTTCCCATTTCTTGTTTTTCTCAGGTTTGTCAAAGATCAGATGGCTGTGGATGTGTAGTATTATTTCTGAGGGCTCTGTTCTGTTCCATTGGTCTATATCTCTGTTTTGGTACCAGTACCATGCTGTTTTGGTTACTGTAGCCTTGTAGGATAGTTTGAAGTCAGCTGGCCTGATGCCTCCAGCTTTTTTCTTTTGGCTTAGGATTGTCTTGGCAATGTGGGGTCTTTTTTGGTTCTATATGAACTTTAAAGCAGTTTTTTCCAATTTTGTGAAGAAAGTCATTGGTAGCTTAATGGGGATGGCATTGAATCTATAAATTACCTTGGGCAGTTTGGCCATTTTCACAATATTGATTCTTCCTATCCATGAGCATGGTATGTTCTTCCCTTTGTTTGTGTCCTCTTTTATTTCACTGAGCAGTGGTTTGTAGTTCTCCTTGAAGAGGTCCTTTACATCCCTTGTAAGTTGGATTCCTAGGTATTTTTTTCTCTTTGAAGCTATTGTGAATGGGAGTTCATTCATGATTTGGCTCTCTGTTTGTCTGTTACTGGTGTATAAGAATGCTTGTGATTTTTGCACATTGATTTTGTATCCTGAGAGTTCGCTGAAGTTGCTTATCAGCGTAAGGAGATTATGGGCTGACACGATGGGGTTTTCTAAATATACAATCATGTCATCTGCAAACAGGGACAATTTGACTTCTTCTTTTCCTAACTGAATACCCTTGATTTCTTTCTCTTGCCTGATTGCCCTAGCCAGAACTTCCAACATTATGTTGAATAGGAGTAGTGAGAGAGTGCATCCCTGTCTTGTGCCAGTTTTCAAAGGGCATGCTTCCAGTTTTTGCCCATTCAGTATGATATTGGCTGTGGTTTTGTCATAAATAGCTCTTATTATTTTGAGATATGTTCCATCAATACCGAATTTCTTGAGGGTTTTTACCATGAAGGGTTGTTGAATTTTGTCAAAGGCCTTTTCTGCATCTACTGAGATAATCATGTGGTTTTGTCTTTGGTTCTGTTTATATGCTGGATTATGTTTATTGATTTGTGTATGTTGAACCAGCCCTGCATCCCAGGGATGAAGCCCACTTGATTATGGTGGATAAGCTTTTTGATGTGCTGCTGGATTCGGTTTGCCAGTATTTTATTGAGGATTTTTGCACTGATGTTCATCAAGGATATTGGTCTAAAATTCTCTTTTTTTGTTGTGTCTCTACCAGGCTTTGGTATCAGGATGATGTTGGCCTCATAAAATGAGTTAAGGAGGATTCCCTGTTTTTCTATTGATTGGAATAGTTTCAGAAGGAATGGTACCAGCTCCTCCTTGTACCTCTGGTAGAATACCACTGTGAATCTGTCTGGTCCTGGACTTTTTTTGGTTGGTAGGCTATTAATTATTGCCTCAATTTCAGAGCCTGCAATTGGTCTATTCAGGGATTCAACTTCTTCCTGGTTTAGGCTTGGGAAAGTGTAAGTGTCCAGGAAATTATCCATTTCTCCTAGGTTTTCTAGTTTATTTGCATAGAAGTGTTTATAGTATTCTCTGATGGTAGTTTGTATTTCTGTGGGGTCAGTGGTGATATCCCCTTTATCATTTTTTATTGCGCCTATTTGATTCTTCTCCTTTATTAGTCTTGCTAGCGGTCTATCAATTTTGTTGATCTTTTCCAAAAAACCAGCTCCTGGATTCATTGATTTTTTGGAGGGTTTTTTGTATCTCTATCTCCTTCAGTTCTGCTCTGATCTTAGTTAATTCTTGCCTTCTGCTAGCTTTTTAGTGTGTTTGCTCTTGCTTCTCTAGTTCTTTTAATTGTGATGTTAGGGTGTCAATTTTAGATCTTTCCTGCTTTCTCTTGTGGGCATTTAGTGCTATAAATTTCCCTGTACACACTGCTTTAAATGTGTCCCAGAGATTCTGGTACATTGTAATTTTGTTCTCATTGGTTTCAAAGAACATCTTTATTTCTGCCTTCATTTCATTATGTGCCCAGTAGTCATTCAGGAGCAGGTTGTTCAGCTGCCATGTAGTTGAGCGGTTTTGATTGAGTTTCTTAGTCCTGAGTTCTAGTTTGATTGCACTGTGGTTTGAGAGACAGTTTGTTATAATTTCTGTTGTTTTACACTTGCTGAGGAGTGCTTCCAGCTATGTGGTCAATTTTGGAATAATTGCAATGTGGTGCTGAGAAGAATGTATATTCTGTTGATTTGGGGTGGATAGTTCTGTAGATGTCTGTTAGGTCTGCTTGGTGCAGAGTTGAGTTCAATTCCTGGATATCCTTGTTAACTTTCTTTCTCATTGACCTGTCTCATGTTGACAGTGGGGTGTTAAAGTCTCCCATTATTATTGTATGGGAGTCTAAGTCTCTTTGTAAGTCTCTAAGGACTTGCTTTATGAATCTGGGTGCTCCTGTATTGGGTGCATATATATTTAGGATAGTTCGATCTTCCTGATGAATTGATCCCTTTACCATATGTAATGGCCTTCCTTGTCTCTTTTGATCTTTGATGGTTTAAAGTCTGTTTTATCAGAGACTAGTATTGCAACCCCTGCTTTTTTTTTTGTTTTCCATTTGCTTAGTAGATCTTCCTCCATCCCTTTATTTTGAGCCTATGTGTGTCTCTACATGTGAGATGGGTCTCCTGAATACAGCAAACTGATGGGTCTTGACTCTTTATACAATTTACCAGTCTGTGTCTTTTAATTGGAGCATTTAGTCCATTTACATTTAAGGTTAATATTGTTATGTGTGACCTTGATCCTGTCATTGTGATATTAGCTGGTTATTTTGCTCATTAGTTGATACAGTTTTTTCCTAGCATTGATGGTCTTTACATTTTGGCATGTTTTTGCAATGGCTGATACATGTTGTTCCTTTCCATGTTTAGTGCTTCCTTCAGGATCTGTTTTATGGCAGGTCTGGTGGTGACAAAATCTCTAAGCATTTGCTTATCTGTAAAGGATTTTATTTCTCCTTCACTTATGAAACTTAGTTTGGCTGGATATGAAATTCTGGGTTTAAAATTCTTTTCTTTAAGAATGTTGAATATTGGCCCCCACTCTCTTCTGGCTTGTAGAGTTTCTGCCGAGAGATCTGCTGTTAGTCTGATGGGCTTCCCTTTGTGGGTAACCCAACCTTTCTCTCTGGCTGCCCTTAAGATTTTTTCCTTCATTTCAACTTTGGTGAATCTGGCAATTATGTGTCTTGGAGTTGCTCTTCTCGAGGAGTATCTTTGTGGTGTTCTCTGTATTTCCTGAATTTGAATGTTGGCTTGCCTTACTAGGTTGGGGAAGTTCTCCTGGATGATATCCTGAAGAGTGTTTTCCAACTTGGTTCCATTTTCCCCGTCACTTTCAGGCACACCAATCAGATGTAGATTTGGTCTTTTCACATAATCCCATATTTCTTGGAGACTTTGTTCATTTCTTTTTACTCTTTTTTCTCTAAACTTCTCTTCTCACTTCATTCATTTGATCTTCAATCACTGATACTCTTTCTTCCAGTTGATCGAATTGGTTACTGTAGTTTGTGCATTTGTCACATAGTTCTCGTGCCATTCTTTTCATCTCTATAAATTCTTTTAAGGTCTTCTCTGTATTGATTATTCTAGTTATCCAGTCATCCATTGTTTTTTCAAGGTTTTTAGTTTCTTTGCACTGGGTATGTAGTTCCTCTTTAGAACTGAGAAGTTTGATCAACTGAAGCCTTCTCTCAACTCCTCAAAGTCATTCTCCAGCTTTATTCAGTTGTTGGCGATGAGCTGCATTCCTTTGGAGGGGGAGATGCTCTCGGATTTTTTGAATTTCCAGCTTTTCTGCACTGCTTTTTCCTGATCTTTGTGGTTTTATCTGCCTTTGATCTTTGATGATGGTGATGTACTGATGGGGTTTTGGTGTGGCTGTCCTTTCTGTTTGTTAGTTTTCCTTCTAACAGTCAGGACCCTCAGCTGCAGGTCTGTTGGAATTTGCTTGAGGTCCACTCCAGACCCTGTTTGCCTGGGTATCAACCATGGAGGCTGTAGAAGATAGAATATTGCTGAACAGCAAGTGTTGCTGTCTGACTCTTGCTCTGGAAGCTTTGTCTCAGGGGTGTACCCAGCCCTGTGAGGTGTGAGGTGTCAGTCTGCACCTAGTGGGGGATGTCTCCCAGTTAGGCTACTCAGGGTCAGGGACCCACTTTAGCAGGCAGTCTGTCCATTCTCAGATCTCAACCTCCATGCTGGCAGATCCACTGCTCTCTTAAAAGCTGTCAAACAGGGTCATTTACATCTGCAGAGGTTTCTGCTGCTTTTTGTTTAGCTATGCCCTGTCCCCAGAGGTGGAGTCTACAGAGGCAGGCCGGCCTCGTTGAGCTGTGGTGGGCTCCACCTAATTCGAGCTTCCTGGTGGCTTTTTTTACCTACTTAAGCCTCAGCATTGGCGGGCACTCCTCCCCCAGCCTCACTGCCACCTTGCAGTTAGATCTCAGACTGCTGTGCTAGTAATGAGGGAGGCTCCGTGGGCATGCGACCCTCTGGCCAGGTGTGGGATATAATGTAGAGGACTACGTGCTCGCAAACGAGACGTTCCCGATAAGTCCTGCTCTTGCAAACAAAGCAGGGCGTTCGCGATAAGTCCTGCTCTTACAAACGAAGCAGGGCGTTGGGGGCTTGTTTATGTGTAAACATCTTGAAAATCCAGAAAGTCAGGGAAAGGTCAGAAAAACAACAATGTGTCTTGTGACTTGGCAACATTCCACAAACGACTGTATAAAATAAAGCAGAGCATGCCATTTGACGCGGCCGCCATGTTTGTCTTGTCTTGTGTTGTCTTGTATGTTCATTCCTTTGTTTAGGAAGCACGCGGACCCCAACATATAATCTCCTGGTGTGCCATTTGCTACGACCCTTGGTAAAGCATAATATTAGGGAGGGAGTTACCAGATTTTCCAGGTGTTGTGTGTCTCAATTTCCTTTGGCTAGGAAAAGGAATTCCCTTCCCCCTTGCACTTCCCAGGTGAGGCGATACCTTGCCCTGCTTCAGCTATTGCTGGTCAGGCTGCACCCGCGGAGCAGCACCAACTGTCTAACACGCCCCAGTGAGATGAACCCGGTACCTCAGTTGAAAATGCGGAAATTCACCTGTCTTCTGTGTCGCTCATGCTGGGAGTTGGAGGCTGGAGCTGTTCCTATTCGGCCATCTTGGGTGCCCCCTGAAATACTAGTTTTATGAATCTTTGTGCTCTGATATTGGGTGCACATATATTTATGATAGTTAATTCTTTTTGTTGAATTGACCCTTTTATCTTTATGTAATGCCCTTATTTCCCTCTTTTTACTGTTTTAAAGTCTGTTTAATCTGATATAAGAATAGTAACCATTGCTCTTTCTTGTTTTCTGTTTGCATAATAGATCATTCTCCAATGCTTTACTTAGAGCCTATTGGTGCTGTTACTTTATGCTTGGTCTTCTGAAGACAGTAGATGAATTGGTGATGTTGTTTTTAATTCAACTTGCCACTCTGTGCCTTTTAAGTGGGGCATTTATACTATGTATATTCAAAGTTATTATTGCTGTGTAAGGTTTGTAGTTTCTATTATGTAGTTGCTTTATAGGGGCTGCAGGCTGTGTACACAAGTGTGTTTTTGTGGTAGCATGTATCATTCTTTCATTTCTCTGTTCAGAACTCCCTTAAGGTTCTTTTGTAAGGCTGGTCTAATGGTAATACATTCTCTTAGCAATTACATTTTAGAGTTATCGTTGACATCTTTTCCCAACCCAATATGATCAATGTATCATTTGAATTGTGTCAGTACTAAATGTATGTATTGAAGACTTACTCACCAATAGCAAAATAGCACATATAGTGATAAATGGAATTTTAATTCATTCTTATTGCTTTTGGAACCCTTTAGTGATTTCACTCTGCCCTTAAAATTCAGTGTGTTACCGTAGCTAACTAGGCTCTCTATATGATTGAGTGTCTGGTCTGTTAAACTCTAGTCATGTTAACTTTCCTTTTCTTTCTCCTTGATAACTACATACCAATGATACTAACTTTCTTATGCCAAACTTTTGTCTAGCTCAGGGTCTTTAATTTATACTTAAAAAAATATTTAACAAATTGGAACAAATGGAAATAAAATGGAACAACTGCCAATTAATCTACTGTAAATAAACTTATCTAAGTAATCTAAGTCCATTGTTAATATCATCCACCCCCTATGTCTTAGTCTGCTTAGGCTGTCATAGCAACATACCATAGGCTGGGTATGTTATATAGCAGAAATTTATTTTTTTAAAGTTGTGGAGATTTAGAAGTCCAGGATTAAAGGTGACCAGTCAGTTTGATTTCAGTTGCGGGCTCTCTTCTTGGCTTTCAGACAGTTGCCTTCTTGTGTCCTCACAGGGCAGGGAGGAAGAGGAGGCACTCTGATGTCTCTTTTTAAGAACACTAATTCTGTTGCATTTTGGCTTCACACATAGGACTACATTTAACCTTGATTACTTCTGTACTCCAAATATAGTCACACTGAGGTTTAGGCTGCACTATATGAATTTTGGGGAACAAAATTTAGTCCATAGCACCCTCCACCTGGCCCCATTATGGCCACCTGTCTATTGTCTTCTGAGTGATTATTATGAGTTTGATTTTGAGGTTTACCTTTACCTAATCCTTGTCAATTTATCTCATTAAAATTCAAATTTATTAGGTCAAGAATCTGTCTGTCTTATTCACTGATATGTTCCCAGTGCCTAACTCTGTGATTTAAACAAAGGAAGTTAAAAATTATGATTTTCCCTCACTTTTAACAGATTAAATGAATGATCTGGCTCTGAGCCATTTTACTAATATGTGTTATGTAAGAATTTTGGCCAAGTACTTTTTAAGTAAGAATTTTAATAAAATTGTTTTTCAATTACAAATATCTTATTAGTAATTGGTAAAATTTCATAAGTTGAGAGATTCTGGCATTATATCAAGTAATTAAACTTAACTAATATTTCATACTTAGATAGCTATTCTCTAGTATAGATGTTATACTAGCCAACATTCCCCCAGGTTATATAAATAAAACATTGTCAAAATGCTGACATTAGGTTTTAAAATAACTCCCTATAATTTTATCAGGAGATTTGTGATCATTTATACATTTAATAAAATTTATTTTAGTTCAAAATGCATATAGAAAAATACATGATGAGTTTTTTAAATATGGAAACTCAATAATGGGAACATTACCAACACTCCAGGAGGTCTTTTACTCACTTCTAGTCACTACCAACCTTTGAGTGGTAAATGCTTTCCTGATGAGTCCAATATTAAATACAGAAATTTGTCTGCATTTAGTCTTCATCTAAAGGGATTCATACTATATACCATTTTGTGTCTGTCTTCTTTCACCAATTTCTTGTGAGATTATCTATTTTTCCACTTAGAGTTTAGTTCATTAATTCTCAATGCTATGTGTATTCTATTGTTTGAATATATCAAAATTATATTGATGGAAATTTGGGTCAGTTTCTTTTGGGAGCTAAATAGTGATGCTATGGGCATTTAAATATATGTTTTTTGGATAACATGTGTTAGCCTTCTCAGTGGATAATAAACTTAACAGTGAAATCTCTGGAACATTGGGTATAAATAGGTTAATCTTAAATAGATGATAACAATGAGTTTTGCAAAGGGGTTCTGCCAATTTTCACTCCTCCCCAGTGTATGAGAGTCATTCATCATCCCTTTAAAGGGGTCCATGTTCTTTGACTGAAAGTCAATATTGGTAAGATGTCCCATTGTTTTTCCTAAGTTTCGATTTTCTAAAATTTCTTTTACATTTTACCTGTTCTAGTGGGGGTAAGCTGGGATCATGTTCTAAATATAATTTGCATTTACTGAGGCTAGTGAGTTTGTTTTAACCATTATCAACACGATGGTTAAATTGGATATCCAATTTTGTGACAACACATCAAGATTTTGTCCATTTTTCTATTGGCCTTTTACTTTTTGGTTTGTTTCATACATGCTGATTAATCTTTAGTCAGACATAATTCATCTCTCTGTGGCCTGCCTTATCATCATAATTTCACTTTGACAACCAGAAGTTCATATTTATACTTTAGTTCATTTTATTAGTTTTTAAATTATATTTAGTAATTTTTTTTGTTACCCTCAACATTTTTCTCTATTATAAAGCTATGAAAATCATTTTTTATGATTAGTTATAATTCCCTTATCTTTCTAATTTTACCTGTCACATTTAGATATGTAATCCATTTGAAATTGATTTTTTTGTGCAACATATGAGCCAAGTTTCATATTTCTCTATAGGAATATCTAATTAGCACGGATTTTTTTTTTCAAAAGACCATCCTTTTCTCTCTGCATTGCAATATTATCTTTGTCATTAAATTAGGCTCACATCTATATGTGTGTGTTTATTTCTGGATTTGCTATTGTGTTTCATTGACATATTTATCCTTAAATCAATATTTTACTGTGCTAAACTCCATTGCTTTTAGTTGATCTTAGTGTGTGAAAGGGGAATTTTCTAGAAATGTTTTTCAGGATCTTGACTATTCTTGCCAGTTTGCATTTACATACAATATTTTAGAATCATTTTACAATTTTTACAAACGAACTTGCTGGCATTTCTTCTACTTTCTTTGGATATATTATGTGATTATTTTCCTAGCTTTGAGGGAAGAATAACATATATTCAACCTTTCATGTTTTCTAACACATGCTTATAAAGCTATACATTTTACTATAATTACTACTTTAGATTATTTTACAACTTTTGATATTTCACATTTGGTTATCATTTCATTCAAAATTGTTTTCTATTTTTATACTGTATTGTGTAAAAATGCTTTCTTTAAAGAAATGTATTGTGGGTTGCTAATTTCTTAACATAAAATAATTTTCTAGTTCTGTTACTGATTTATAGGTTAATATCATTTAGTTTATAAATTATTTTAGTCATTTAAAATTTGTCAAGTCTTGTTTTATGGACTATCTTTATAAATAAATTATGTAGAACTTTTTGCATAACAGTTTGATATGTCAATCTGGTCAATTTAGTAAATTACGATGTTCACAAGTGATTACTTGGAGTAAGCTTTTTACCTGAGGGTGATATGTTAAAATTTCAAAATATGATTTTGAATTTGTTTATTTATCCATTTAGTTTTCTCAGTGTTTAGTTAATATATTTTTGAATTGTGATGCTAGATATACATGATTTAATTGTATGATTGGTTGTTTAATATGAACCTCCAGTACCAGAATACAGTGTCCCATAAGGATAAGACACCATTATATCTTTTACTCTGTATTATCTCTAGAAACCAGCAAAGAGCCTCACCCACTGGCGACATAAATAAATGAATTATTCTTTTGAATTTAATTGGGAGTTTCCAGGAAAGTAGTAGAAATGTATTCTCTATATAAAGACTAAAAGGTGGTGGAAGAGATTGACTTTGCGTAGAGAATATCAAGATGTGAAAGGGAGTAGATCTGAATGTAAGCACTGATAAGCTTCAAGCTTCTCTTCTTGTGTCAAACTTGGAGATATGGAGATGACCTGTTTGGCTATAATTTGTGAGATCATGGTCTGCCTTGCAGAGACTGCCCTTTAGTTCATCTGCCCCAGGGGATTCCTAAAGTGGATTTCTTCAACTTCTGTGAAAGCACACGATTTCCCAAGCTTCCTCATGTACCTCTTTCAAGTACTCCAGTTCCGGAAGCTTCTTTGTAGGTACACTATGGCTGTCTTTTATCAACTCTAGTGATAAGATAACATTACATTTTACCCTTTGTTTCTAAGTTTCTTGACATGTGTCATCTCTCTGCTGGGGCTTTCACCCCTGCTATCTTTCTTAGATGCTTGCTAATCTCTTCTGATAATTACCATCCTGACAGAAGCCACAGCTATCTACTGAGTCTTAACTGCCCCAGCTTTTCCTACCTTCATATATTTTGTTACTGAATGTTTTCAGAAATTATATGTTCCAGAGTTTCAGAATGTTCAAATTTTATGAAAAATGAACAACATAATCAAATGCTCCTTGCTCACATCTCTTTCCTCTACAGATTTCCATACATCTTTATCCCAGGTAATTCTCTTGTTCATGGCCTCTTTTTATAAGGATAATTTAAATAATTTAAAGAACAATATATACAAATAAGTATTTTATACATTATTAAAGACCCATTATAAAATAGGCACTACTCTATGCACTTTGTGTATATTACCTATAATTCTTACAAGAGTCTTGCAAGGTAGGAATTATCCCATTTTCCAGATAAGGAACAGTGCGACACTATCAATGCCTTTTGAGAGAGTTCACATCCCATAGATTCTGTGGGACAAAGTGTCTTCTCTGAGATGTCCTAGAGGTGAAGGATGGTGTATCCTCCTTCTCTTTACCTCTTGGAAATATAAGATTAACTGAATGTTTCATCATTGTCACATAGAGACGGGCCTAAGAATCCCACAGTACAACTTTCAGGTATCCTGGGACATACAAGAAGGAAATTGTCAGGATTTTCTCTTTTAAACTAATTAGTAGGGAAATCCCCAAATATTCTTAGCTCCAAAGAAGGCATGGGTCATGACAGAGCACAGTTGGGCTTGGTCTCAGGGTTGTTGCCTTCAGGAAGTAAAAGCAGCACTAGGTTTAAATTGCATTGTGCCTTTGAAATTGCAATGCAGCTACAACCATGTCCCAGCTGTGTATGTTTCTCTCAAAAATATTATCTACACTGACACCTGATAAAAATTTCTATATAGAAATATTGTGTGATCTCGATGTAAAACTCTTCCATGATTCTTACCTACTTTGGTTAAACACAGACTGTACTGTAACTTATGAGATGCTTCAGAATATGTATCCCACTGGGTTTCCACACATTAGTAGCCCCTGTTTCCTCTCTGCCTTTTGGATTACAGCCATATGAGTGAGTTTTGTTTGTTCCTACGTACCTTGTTATGTTTGTGAATGCTGCTCTCTCTGCTCCCACCCCTTGTTATCTTTACCCTCAGAAGTAACTATTACTGATGGAATTGTGTCTGATCCTTCCTATATGTTAGGGAAAGAGAATCGCTGAGAATCTCTGCATATGGATTTCTACACAATTGTGGTACAATGGACGCTGTAAAGAAATTACGTATTTATATGACTTTCTTTGCTAGCTAAAAACTTCCTGCATCATACATGTTTTTATCTCAGTGCCTGGTACACAGTTGATTGTAAATTGTTAGTAATAGAATATGTGAGTGTTGGAATGTTTTCCAGAAAGATGGCTTACAAAATGTACTTCTTTCTTTCCTTTTTAAGATATTCATCTTCAAGATTAATGGAGGCCTCAGTATTTGAGGTTTTGCTTCCTTGAATAAAGGACAATACAAAATTGTCTTTATCAATATAGTGCTTCCAGCTCAGTCTTGCTATTATCTTGATTAACTTTAAAGTATTTTTAAATGTCCCAAACACCAACACAAATACAAAAGAATGAAAGAACATGACCCTGTATAACTACATTCAGAAATGGCAAACCTAAGGCATTTTAAGAGATGAGTGGATTTGTTGGCATTTCGAACTTAATATGAGGACACTTAGGAAAATGAAAATTCTTATGACCACTACAATTATTATTTAAAGTTCTATTGTCAGCAATTCATAAAATTCAGCTCCAAAAAAGAACCTCAAAGGACACATTCTCAGCAAAGATTTGCAAATTGCAGACTCTCCTTCAAAGGCTCCTTTTTACTTAAGAGGGAAACACTTGACCACAGTGGTTCCTAGTTTCCAGTAATGAGCTCACAGCCTCAGCTGTTGCATCTTTATGTTAATGCCAAGTCTGCTTGACAGTGGCTGACATACTGTGTCTCTGAAATTGCAGGCAAGTTACAAAGAAAGCTATTTCTTAAGACAATAGACTTTGTAAAGCCTTGTAAAGTCGCAGATGGGTATGTGGCATCCACAATCCTGCCCCTGTCTCACAAACAATACTTGGCATTTTCATCAGCAGCCTGCATGAGTTGAGGATTGCATCGTGTTGGGGAGTCCTGGAAGGTCTCCATCGGCACCCATAAAGACAGCCATTGTTGTTACCTGGTTGTTCCTATAAGAGGGAAGGGAAACCACAAGTTTTGAATTCAACCTTTGAACAAATAATTGAATGAATATAAAGTGTCCCACTGAGACCAACTCCCATCCCTAGTATGCCCATAAGGACTTCTCATTTCCTAGTAACAGAATTTATATTATGTTTTTGAAGTTGAGCCTTAATTAAAACAATAGTTAAAGCTTAATGAAATATAGTTCGGATTCTTTTTAAAAAGGCAATAAGTAAATATTTTATGCATGAAAATTTTGAAGATCCCACCATCCAGGAATTCAGTCATATAGCCAATGTTTACCAAAAGCCTATACATATCTGGTTAAGTGCTAAGGATGGAGAATAGAAATGTGGATTTCTTTTTCACTACCCTTAAGTTACTCAATGTTAGGCAAAGAAAAACATCAAGAGGAACCAACATTTTTAACAAACAATTACAATTTGAAAAGCACTAAGAGGCCAGGCGTGGTGGCTCATGCCTGTAATCCCAGCACTTTGGGAGGCCAAGGTGGGTGGATCACCTGAGGTCAGGAGTTCACGACTAGCCTGATCAACATGGAGAAACCCCATTTCTACTAAAAATACAAAATTAGCTGGGCATGGTGGCACATGCTTATAATCTTAGCTACTTGGGAGGCTGAGGCAGGAGAATCACTTGAACCCAGGAGGCGGAGGTTGCGATGAGTTGAGATCATGCCATTGCACTCCAGCCTGGGCAACAAGAGTGAAATTCTGTCTCAAATAAATAAATAAATACAAAGCACTAAGATCCATATCTGGATATTTTATAAATATCCAGATAAATGATAAAGGACTTGATATTTAATTCTTCCCAGAAAAATATCTAAAATTGTCAGGTTAATACATTTTAAAGAGGACTATGCCAACTGGAGAGGAAAATTAGAACATACTTGTAAAGCCCCATTAATTCATTATATGACAGCTCATCTGACACATTTTTGTTTTATATAAAATAGAATAATTGTACTATGTACTTTCAATTTTTAAAAATATGCAAGTAGATAAGAAAATGCTTCCTTAAACAGTAATAATGCGGCTAAAAAATTATTATTAGCCTATAGGCAATCTTTTTCAATCTTATTTTCCCTCTTTTATGTGGAAGAGAGTATCAACTGACAAATATAACAGCTATCACACTTTATTTAATTTTATTGTGTTTTCAAGAAAGTAAAAACGAAACTCTCATTTTACATCAGAGTACTAAGGATGGGAAATAGAAACGTGGATTTCTTTTTCACTACCTTTAAGTTGCTTAAGTTACTCAGTGTTACCTAAAACAATGTTACATGTCTCTTTCAGGTTAAATGACAGTATCTCAATTCATTAACTCGCGCAAGTAAAAAATAAATTTGTTGATGAAAGCCATTTAATTTATTGGCACATGCCATATCATAATCAGACAAAACTGACTCAATACAACCTCAAAGGAGGTTAACTAAACTATTTATCTTCCTATAATTCAATTCTACTGTATAAAGTGCTTAAAGATATGCCTGACACATAGTAGCCATTGCATAAGTGTTAAAGAAAAATGAATAAACAAATAATTACATCCCATTGTGGGTTAGTCTCATTTGATTTTATTGCAAACATTTTAAAGGGCTACATAAAATAAATATTAGTAGTCCTAAGTGTATATTCTTCTATTTTAGATAACACAGTGGAAGGAGATCAGTTTGGCCACTGTCATTAATTCTATGGAATCAGCCTCATTTTCCCCTCATGTGTCATATGCCTATACTTGAACAAATCCTTGTGTCCAGCAATATTAGATACTATGACTGGAACTCACATCATGTGGAACAAGAAGGGGTGTCTCACTGCTACAAGGGCACAAACAATATATATCTACCATATTTCACTTTTTGAATACCTAGAATCCCCATCATTTTTTATTTCAAGTATTCAATCCCAAAAAAAAGATCACAAAGGTGAACTTCTGCTTCCAACCAAGATGGAGTAATGTGAAGGAATGGGGGAACAATTTTAACCCAATTAGAATGTTTTTAAAAAGCCAGAATCTAAACACACACACGCACACACACACAGTTAACATCTTAGTAGTATAAGAATAAAGGCTTTCCTCCTAAGATCAGGAACAAAACAGAGATGGACTCTTTAACTACTTCTATTCAACATTATACCTAAAGTTCTTGTCAGTGCAATAATGCAAGAAAAAAGAAATAACACATTTCCAGATTGCTAAAAAGGGCAAAAAATTGTCTTGATCTGCAGATCACATGGTTATGATACCATTTACGGAAAAATCTAGGAAATTCAAGCTCATGTGGAATGCCAAAATCGTATCAGTGGTTTTCTGGAGACATGGAAATAAGAGAGGATTTGAAGCAAGAGATTACAAAAAGACAAAAGGAAATTTACAGGGATGACAAGTGTGTTTATTACCTTGATTGTGCTGCTGATTTCATAGCACAATATGTAAGTCAAAACTTACCAAATTGTTCACCTTAAATGTGCTTAATATATGCCGATTGTATCTCAGTAAAATGGTTTTATAAAAAGCAAAACAAAATCTTTGCGTAATATGTTAGAGTTTAGAGAAACAGAAATACACACACACACACACACACACACACAGAGAGAGAGAGAGAGATGGAGAAATGGAGAGAGAGGGCTTTTAATGCACTAGCTCATGCTACTGTGGAGCTGGCAAGTCTGAATCTGTAGGGCAAATCAGCAGCTGAAAACTCAGGTAGGATTTTACTGTTGCAGTTTTGAGGCAGAATTCCTTCTTTGGGAAACCTCAGTGTTTGTTCTTAAAGCCTTCAATGGGTTGCTTGCAGCCCACCTATATTGTGGATCTGCTATGATCTGAATGTTTCTGTTTCCCTCAAATTCATTTGTTGAAATCCTAATCCCTAAAGTGATGGTCTTAGGGGTTGGAGCCTTTGAGAAATGATTAGGTTGTCAGGTCAGAGCTTTATGAATGAGATCAGTGGCCTTATAAATGCAGCCCCAGAGAAACCCTCACCCTTCTATCATGTGAGAACACCTGCTAACTGTGAGCCGGAAGGTGGTTCCTTACCAGAGACTGAATTTGTCAGCACCTTGGCCTTGGACTTTCCAGCCTCCAGAACTGTGAGAAATAAATTGCTGATGTTAACATGCTACCCACTTTATGGTATTTTGTTGTAGCAGCCTGAACAGATCAAGACAGAAGTAAATGTATGTAAAGTCAACTGACTCTAAATGTTAATCACATCAAAACAATATCTACACAGCAATATCTAGACCAGTATTTAACCAAATACTAGTCAAATACTAGTTCCTGCCTAGAAACTACCTTGCAGTTAAAAGAATTCACATATAATCAACCACCATATAATACAGTCATACACACACACACACACATCTCCTCCTAGGAGATAACCTAGAATCACATTTAATAACTGCTTTTAGTTCTAAGTAAAGAATTTTGAGATGATTTTCATGCCTCTCATCTAGGTCAGATGTGACTCCCTGATTATCCTAAAACATATGATGAAGTAAATGTAGTCACTGAAAAATCTTCCGAAATAGAGGTAAAGGCAGAACACCATTAAAACTCCAATTTAAGAAACAAGGACAGGCAAAGCAAATACAGTAAATATCTGTATATAGAAGATGTCACATGCTATTTGGCTAGGGTAGGGAAAAATAATTCCTCTTCTGATAATAGTGTGAGTTATTTAGTTTGGCAATCTAGTAGCACACAGTTCTCTCTGGGATAATTTTATTCATCATTGACACAACTCAGAGCATTTTAAGTGAACATAATAAGGGACAGAGAGCAATCCATTTCAACAGGCTAAATTATGTAGGCCTAGGAAATATCTTGCAGTTCAAAAAATTTCACAGACTTTTATAAAAATTGTTGGGAGTTTCTCTGAATAAATATAACACCTATTAGGCAGCTAGTCAATTTGATTATCAGAAACACCACAGATTAGAAACTAATTATAGAAATGTAACTGCATAATTGTTGAATACAGATCATACTTTTGTTTCTTTTTCTAGGCAATAGTCTTCTGTCCCTTCTATCCTTTCCCACAGGCCTCAGAGTAATGGCATCATTAGGATCTCTACAAAGGGGCAATGTAAAATAACAGGCATGAGTGATGAAGCATAGCTCAACAGTTGCCTCTTACAAGGCTGTGTCCTGTAAAATGGAAACAATTATTACCTTTGCCTTATGAAGTCAGGAGAAGGGGATGATGGAAGGGTGGGGTTAAAAGAATCAACATTACTCATTTTCTAAATACCCCTGAATCCAAAAACTCATCCCCATTGCATTTGTTGCCTAACTGTCTATTTGCACTTCACCTTTGAGCAAAATGTTTTATTTTGTTGTGTTTAGTTCCTGGAGACCAAAGGCTTATCTGATCCTCTGTACTCTAGGATTGCTGCCTTCAGGTAGAAAAGCTCTTATCTTAAAAAAGAAAAGAACTACATGTCATCTCTTTTCAAATTCAGGTATGATGCCTGAGATTGAAATGGATTATTTTCTATCAGAATTTTTCTAAAGTCTGTAAGAAATAATTAACACATTCCAACATCATGTGATTTTTTAAATTTAAGTTTTCTACCCTTCTAGGTTTGGTATGTACCTGGTCTAAAATCAACTAACTGTTGATTTTAATTTAGCCATCTCTTTTTTTAGTGTTAAACAATTTTGTCAAATTTCTAACCAGAGATAGAGCTTCCTGTCACCTCTCCTCCCAAATATCTACAGTTCATTTTATTTCAATCAGTTCCTTGTTTCACAGTATGTTACTTTTAACACTGCAATCCTGGTTTAAATTTCTGTATTTTTGGGTAAATTATTTTATTTGAAAGCCAACAGAAATTCAACTAAAACTAGCTGACATGAAGAGCATTCAGTAACTCTTTTATACTGTAAATTTAAGAATAGATAAACTTTCAGGCTGGTTGGATCCAGAGATGTAATTGCTGCTGTACACTTTCTCTTCCTCTGTGATATGGTTTCGCCGTGTCCTCACCCAAATCTCATTTTGAACTGTAGCTTCCATAATCCCCATGTGTCATGGGAGGGACCTAGTAGGAGGTAATTGAATCATAGGGGTGGATTTTTCCCATGCATGATAGTGAATAAGGGTCATGAGATCTGATGGTTTTATAAAGGGCAGTTCACCTGCATATGCTCTCTTGCCTGCCACCATGTAAGACATGGCTTTGATTCTCCTTCACCTTCCACCATGATTGTGAGGCCTCCCAGCCATATGGAACTGTGAGTCCATGAACCCTCTTTTTCTTTATATCCCAGTCTCGGATATTTCTTCATAGCAGTATGAAAATGGACGAATACACTCTGCTTCCTTCTAAATATTGTCATCGTTCTAGCCCACAGTAGCCGACTCCCATGCATATAGCCTATAGCACACATTTGAAGAAAAAGTCATATGAATCACGATATGTTTTAGAGGGCACTTTGTGAGTCAAGTCAAGGAGTCAACATACAGGCAGTAAATTCTTTTGCAGAAGTGGTAGGGGAATGTAGATTAGGAGAGTGTGAAAGGTGGGTGGCATAAAGAAAGAATAGGGCGAGAGAAAATAATTCACCTGTTTAACAGCTGAAACTGAAGCTGATTCTGTTATAGTGGATAAAATATATTAGCTACTTCTATCTCTCTTAGTGGTGCTGTATAAGGGGAACCTAAAGACCTCCTTTGGCTCAAAATTACATGTTGTAGAAGTAAGCTCTGGATTCCCAGGAATAACAATCCAACTGATGGCACATGCAGCCAACCCCACCCCATGGCTGAGGGATGAGAGCCATGCACTTTAAGGTTGCTAGATGGAGGTGGAGAGTACTTGTAGATTGTCTCGCTTCAGTGGTTTTGAACTGTGTTAACAATCCTGTCTAGAACAGTATATTTTGTGGTCAATATCTTTCCTTTTTATGATTGTTTTACCTTGATCCATTAAGAAAAATGTGGCAGAGTGCTGCTCTCTTCGTGACACTTACAATGTATAGGCAGTAATATGGAAAAGCAGAGTCTGGGTTGGGTCCCAATGGCTGCCATATGCTGCTGTCTGACATTTCCCGAGAAGTCCCTTGGGGGTGGAGTAATGAGTGAGTGTTTCGGATGTTAGTGAATGGGGAACAACAGAAAACTTATGAGCAAGCTTGTAAAAAAACCTCAGCCGCTGGGATGAGATTCAATAAAATAAGGCTAAAATTTCTTTTCTGGGAAAAGAAGAAAATAATCTTTCATTGGACTTAAAAGTAAAGATTTTATTTAGCCAAGCAAAGAACATTGCCTATTTTTTCACTATTTTGATTAGAATGATAATACCTGGTGTGTTTAGCTTCTGAGCTGTAGTGAGCATCACACAGAGCTCCCCAGCCTGAGCATTGCCTAAATATTATTTGATAACACGGAGAGATTTAGGTGTTCAAAGATAGGTCATACCTGATTTACAAATGTAATAAATTACGAGAGAGCACCATTTACAAAGCAAAACCAAAAAGTGACAGAGAGAAATGTTAAAAGGAACATAATCCCATAGTCCCATAGCATTCCATTCAATTAGTTCTGTTAGACATTCGTGACTGACTCAGGACACAACATTTTAAGTAGGGCAGAGGGGATGTGGAAAGAACTCAAAGAAACAGGACAAAGATGACTTAAAACATTGAAAACAGCCTAAAAGGATCTATCTTAGATATCTGCTGGTAGTATGACTGAACCTATCTGGGTATATGAGTGTTCTTACCTGTGAAAGCAAAGGTTGAAATGAATGGTGGGCTTTTCTGGCATGAAAATAATATCAAAATTGATGACTTAATCCCTTCCCCAAATGCCTCACCTCTTAATTCCACCACAATAGGGCTTAAGTTTTTACACAAATATTTTACACATATATTTTAGTTTTCAGATCATAGAAAAACTAGTAGACTTTCAATAGAAAAATTATTGCTTTAGATGATATATTCATAGAAATGCACGTAAAACTAAAGGTTTTCGGAATGCAGTGGAAAGAGAACCAGCTCGACACACCTGGTGGTAATTGAGAAAACTGAACATGAACAGTTTTCTTGCCCAACTTACTGGTTTTATCTATTGGAATCTGTTGGAATATCTTGAGACCTACTATGGTAGTGAAAATTCTATTTTAGCCAGAAAAAAGACATCTTATTAACCCAGGGTGTCCACAGACCATTTAATGGAGTGCCTTTCTAATCTTATTCCCCTTTGCTGGTATAATACAAGGCCACCTTCTCCAAAATTCTATTGTATTAGGAGGATTAACCTTCCAGCTGGAGATTGCCTCCCTTTTCCTTTTTACCAAGAGGCAGGGAAAAAATAAGCAATAAAAGTAAGTAGATAGGCTGAGCGCGGTGGCTCACGCCTATAATCCCAGCACTTTAGGAGGTCAAGGTGGGTGGATCCCCTGAGGTCAGGAGTTCAAGACCAGCCTGACCAATACGATGAAACCCCATCTCTACTAAAAATACAAAAATTACCCAGGCATGGTGGCATGCACCTGTAATCCCAGCTACTTGGGAGGCTGAGACAGGAGAATCACTTGAACCCAGGAGGTGGAGGTTGCAGTGAGCTGAGATCGTGCCATTGCACTCCAGAGTGGGCAACAAGAGCAAAACTCTGTCTCAAAAAGAAGAAAAGTAAGTAGATAATGCACACCTTTATCTAAAAGCCTGTCTCTTCAAAGGATATAATCATTTTCAATAATTATACCTGAATGCTAGAAAAGTTTGAGATAGTTCTATAGCCGGGTCACTAACTGATTGATAGTTCATGAACTTTGTCAATGCATCCCATAACTTCATAATTAACAAATTCAAACTAGAAATAATTTCTTTCCCATATTTGTTCCTGTTTTTAATATTCCTTTCTTTGTGATGTGGGACTACGTTATAAGCTAAGTGCTATCTTTGACCATCTTCTAAATAAATCTCTTATCGGCCTGCACAAGGCACCATGAAGGATCTTGTGTCAGTTTATCCCTGAGGACATATTGCAATAATGTTTTTACTGGATGGTCTATGTGAAATCTTACCCCATCTCACTCCAATAATCTACCACAATCTGGAATATATTCTATTCCCACAATCAAAAGTATTTATTACTTTCCTTTTGAATCCACTTTTCCAACTTCATCTGGCAAAAATCGGATCAAAAATTGCCTATTCTGTAAAACTTCCTGAACACCATCCCACCTCCTTTAATTCCCATTTCTACTGGTACAACGCAAACTAACCAATGCAATACTTTTCCTCTCTATACCCAAACAACCAGCTCATGTAAATTTATCAAGTTTACCCAAGTCTATATCTTAATCTACTTATAAGGTCGGCAGCAATTCATGCGAGTTGGATTGGCCAGCCTGAAGTGAAGGGTGTGGAACTTTGATTTGAGGACATCAACATTTTCAAATCTTTCTTCTTCCCCTAGCTTTCCCCAAATCTGTCTCTGAGATCTCTCTGCATCAAAGCTTCTCTGTTCTTGGCAGGCCTAGACATAGCACTTTGCGTTGAATCTCTGGTCTGTCTTTCTGCCAGCAGAGGGGCCCCTCGCTCTGCATGGGTTTCAAGATCCAGCCTCAGGGAGCTGGGCAGAAACTAGTGAATGTTTCCTAATTAGCTGTTACAATAGCAAAAGAAAAGCTGGCCAACTGACCTTTTGCAGAAATCTTTAAACACAGTTAAAACCATCTAGATTAAAATTAATCATTATAAATTGCCTAAATAATTAAAATGAACAACTTTTTATTTGTAAAAATATGGAAATATGGCAAAATTTTTAATCAGCAAAATTTGGAGAGAATCCTAAAATAAAAAGGCTAAACTGTTGACTTTCTTCTTTGCATGGGAAAACCAGAGCCCACCAGGGCAGACAATATACATGCTGATGGTACAGCTGGGGAAGAACAACTGATTACAAATCTACTTACTTTTCTAGTATAACGCGTTGTCCATGTTGCTTCTTACAGCTGCAAAATAGAAGATAATTTTTAGATAACCAGAAATGAATAATTTCTAAATTGGCAGCACAGTGGATGAAGTCTTAAAATAAAGCAAAGTTGAGTCAAATGAGAGAACAGACACAGAACTCATGGGTCATCTGTCAGATTTACTTACTTTATAGATTAGAAATGAATTAATACATATTAATTTGAATTTCAACAGAGTGACTTTTCCAAGGCCAAATACTAAATTTCTACAGTTAGTTTTTCTCCCTTTATCTCTCTCTCTCTCATCCTCTGCCTCTACTTCGTCTAGGATGTCAAGATTCTCTTAGACCTTACCTGAGTGGTAAATATTTACTTATCTTCCATAATTTGCCTAACATCTAGGTTAATGCTGCCAATAGCAAGCTGGTTTTGGGTGCCAGATGTGTTCTATTCCAATGAAGTTTAGGATGTTGCCATATAAAGCTGCCCTTTTTCCATTGCCTCATATTTCCTCATTATCTTCCTCACTTCAAAATCAGGGAAAGGTAAGCAACAATAATGATATTTATATTCATTTTATTATTATGTAACAACTATGTGGTAAGTGCTTGAAATGTCCTATCAAGGCAGTAAGTCATATGGAGTTCCCAAAAGAATCAGCAGGCAAAGAACATCCTAAGGCCACAAAAAGCCTCTTCAGACCACAAAGCTATGTACACCATGGGAATTTCCACCACACTTCAGGCAGAGCTGTATGATATAGTCTCTAGTTTCAAGTATTGGGTTTTTTAAGAGCCTTAGGATAATCACTAAAGGTAAGGATGATATCTGAATCATGGTTGAAAAATGTTGAAACTCAAAACTTATTTTCAACGTAAGAAAAATTAGCCCAGGGAACACATTACAACCAAGAGGGCCTGAGTCCCAGTAGTAAGTAATGGTCATGTTCAAGTCTTGCTATGTCGATTTGACTTGATACAATACTATTAAAATCATGCGATTTCAAAGAAAACTCTGTTACTGGAATGTTGTTGAAATAATGATGGAGAGTTAAACATTCATGGCAAGTGCTATGTGCTGATTCCACAAGGGCTTCTTCCTTCATGTAGATATTTAAAGGACCTGAAGCTTGTCCCCTTTTTAGTATCAGTTTCTCCAGTTCTTCCTGCCACTACAGACTCTGATAAAATGCATGGGAACTTGATTTGTTCTGTGTCTCTAGTGATATCAGCATGTTAAAGGAAGTTGCCTACTATGAGCAATACAAGCCAGGTACAAAAGCCCAAATTAGCTGTTAAGTCTTATTTGTTGCAGTATTTTGAGCTTGTTTTAGTCTATGACTTTTTAGTCTATGACATTGATTTCACATATTATAAAATTTAAAGGTAGAGAATATAAATGACTACTTCAGGGAGAAAAGGAAGTGTTAATTTTTGCTTGTCTATTGTATGTTAAATACTAAACTGACCATTTTGAACATGTGTTTAACATTAACTTATTTTAGGAAGTAGTATTAGTTTCTTTATTTTAAGGGTACAAAAGGAAGAATTTGGAAGTTTAAATAACTTGTCCAAGGTCATATGGCTTACAAATGGCAAGTCCATGTCTGGAAGTCAGATCTATTTTATTTAGTAGTTATTTTCTTACTACTGTACAAAAAGCTTGACAAATTGAACATTGCTTTTTAATGGGTCTACCAAGTGCTTCAGGAAATCTGCTACCTTTTCATTCAAAGGCCATTGCTCCTAAGAGTAAATGAAGCTACAAAGCCTTCCATAATTCTCTATTCTAAATATTTCTGTTAGTGAAATCAATGTTCTAAGACCGTGATTGAGGCAGCACATGCAAAGTAAGGTCATAATAATAAAATTCCACTTTTACCTGAGATGTTGAGCTTCTGCATCATATCATATTGAGGGACTACTACTGTCGTCTGAACCAAAAAAGATAAAACAATTTGAAAGAAGAAATAATGAAAAAAAGGAATAAAGAAATTGAAAAAATGTTTCAAACCCCTCAGGGTTCTAGACAGACTTGGCTAGTGGGTGGAAGTATAACTAAGAATAAAAATTTGATTTCCTGATTCTCTTTCCTGTGATCATTCTTTTGTAGCATGTTACTTCCCTCAATTACCAAATTCCAGAAGTTAGAAATTGATTCTCATTTTAGAATTTTTTTAATTTAATATACTTGATGCTTTTCTCTCCAAAATAAGTTTATTCAGAACAAATTACCAGTTACAGCAATTACTATGCCATAGCTGCAAAAACTAAAAGAAAATCTAAAAATAAAATTTAAAAAATCCCCACAACATTACAGCAACAATGTCAACGAAGGAAAACTAGGTTTTCTAACAACAGGGAAAATCAAGTTTAATTTCTAAGAACTTTAAAGTTCTTTAGATTTTAGATTTTAAATTGCAGAAATAAAAGAGAACTTGTTGATTCAGACACACTGTCCAGACATAAAGACAGTAGTGAAAGACAGAGAGGCTATAAAGTCCCTAGAACTAGTATTGTTCCCTCAAGAGTCTAGCAACCCAGGGGATTCATAGATGGATGGGCTTCAGGGAATTTGTGAACAAAGTATTTGTATCAAATGGATATGTGATATGTGTGTGTATGCTTATACCTATATACAAGGATACATGTATATTTCAGAACAAGAGGGCTCATGGTTTTATTGAGACTTCCAATGGAATTCATGGTAATTGTTTTTACAGATTTTTAATTCAGAAACACAAATGTGCTCTAAGGCCTCTTCTCAGCCTGAATTCTGTAACTTGCAGATGATCTTTTTTTTTTTTTTATTTTTCCAGAATAAAAATATGAATGTTGATATTATTGAGAGTAAAGTATATTTTAGTGAAAACCACAAAGGGTTAGAGATGCCTGCTAAACCTTTAGAAAAGCATGAAAGAGATGGATTAGATGAAGGAAAAATATATATATCCTGAATTAAACAAGTCTAAAATATTTGCAGACAGTAGCCTGGTTTGAGCCAATCCTATATTTGCCTGAAAGCAGCCCATGTGGCTGATAATTATGAATCATCTTTGGCTAATCATACATTGTTTCAAGTATAAGCCTTTTCCTCATAGTAGTCATTCAATAAACATAGTCTTATTAAACTCAAGAATATAATCTTTAACCCCTAATATTAGCGGCATAACACGTCTTTGCTATTTCCTTTTTTAAATAAATAAGTGATAAAAAGGAATCCAACTTCAAAAATAGGAAAGGCTTTCTCTCTCCTACCCTGACAGAAGGCTTACCCTCCTAAAGGATTGCAGCGAAAGTAGATTCCTCAGTAGCCATTCTTTCCTTGAACTCTGGATTCTCAGGCTAAAATATTATTCCTTTGAGAACTCTATTGATTCTTCTGTATGATTGCTATTAATACCTCTATTTCCCAAAACATATGTATAGAAAGCTATTTTATGTTTGGAAATAAATATAATTTGATTTTAATTTTAGATTTGTTTTTCCTCAGTGCATGACCAACCTTGGAAAACTTTGTATTTCCAAGTCAGGATGAGAATTATGGAATACTTGGATCTTATTTTCTTCATTGGCTCTGTGGAGTTAATGCTCAAAATATCTCTAATTTTCCTTTGTTTATTTCATTCTGTTAATGGAAGATTGTACATTATTCTGGTAAAAGTTAAAAATAGTAAACCCATATTTATTTGAATTTAGAGAAGTAAATTCAATATTTTCATTAATATTAATGTTTTTATTAACATATTCAGTGGAATGGATCAATAGCTGTAACACTGACAGGCACTGTGACAAAATGGCTGGAAGGCACAAAGTGAATTTTAGGTAAGTGTGCCATTTCAGAAGTGTTGTTTATATCAAATCACCAGGTCCATCACCCATCTTACCTTATAAAAGCTACAATCCTCCCCTAGTGTACCTACCCAAATCAGCCAGCCACTCTTGAGAAAGACAATGCATATAAAATTGTAAGGACTCTCTTAATGATTCCTGTCCCCAAACATTCTTGGGAACGCAACTTTTTCCTGGGTGGTAAGCTAGATAAAAACTAAAGTTCTGGGAAAAGGGCAGAATTTATATGAAGATTGGCAAGTAGCAGAGTCCACCATCACATAAGGGCCAAAGCTGGAGAGTCAATACTGAAGAGCAAATGAAAAGTGAGGGAGAAAAGCTAGTAGGTACAGAGATGACCAATTGATTGAAAGTCCCATGGGGTCACAACCTATTTCTCGCAATGGTTTTGAACACTTGTATTATCCTCTTTATTATAGATTGCTCTCAGTGCTTTACTCAAAGAAGATGTTCAAAGTATAGCAGCTGTATGTTGTTTCCTTAAGGTAACAGCTTATTCAATGATTAAAGCACCTCCACCAGTGATTTCAAAGTATAGTCATCCCTCTGATGAGATTTTGGTGACTCATGTAAAACTCCAGGGCGAAATCATGCTTCCAATATAATATCAGTCTTCGTTTGCTTTTTGCATGGAGACATTCAGTGTTTTGAGTTTATGCTCTGCGTGGCTGACATTGAGATCCATCTACACTCTGCTTTGCCGAACTTTCTAGAGCAGGTGCTATTAATTATGTTGCAAAAACATGTCACATTATATGCGGTCATTTTGTAATGAAAAATAAATGATAGCGACTTAACTAAAACCATAAATTATTCAATACATTTTATTTGAGAGTCACCAGAGGCATTTAATTTTTTTTTTTTTTTTTTTTTTTTTTTTTTTTTTTTTTTTTTACCAGCAATGGTTTGCTTTCAACTGAAAGTAGAATCAAGGCAAGTGCCCATTTTTAGCAAAAAGCAAAATTGTCATCATTTCCATAACAAGTCATATTGGACACAGATATTGGCAAGCAGATCCCAAAAAGTTACTTGGTGACATGTGAACATGTCACCAAACGTGTACTGTAGTTATGAAATTAAACATTAGTTTTTTCTGCAGCACCTAAAAGAAATGAGGGTTTCACATGAGCATTAGAAATTGTTCAACTAAAAAAATAAAATTGGGAATATTTTAATTACTCTAATACTTGCTTAAATTTTTTCACAGCATGTATGTTTGACTGTGACAATTCCTGTCTGGAAAACAGTCATGTAGACAAAGTGATAAATGTGTCAGGAAATAATGGGTTAAGATTTAGCATTACAAAAGTCATAATCTTGCCCTAGTGTATTTCACAGTACAGTGAGAAAGAAAAATAAATCAATACATATAAATCTATAATGTGATATGTTTCATAATACATAAATTCAGTGAGATCTTAGATGAAAAGGGAAAAAGAAAAGTCAGTGATACGTGACCAACTTGAGATTCTATATTAGGGAAAGTGAATAGGGTTAGAGATAAAGTGAAAGATTATGGCTTCATTGGGTAGAGATTATGAAAACATATTAAGAAATTGTGGCTCTAATCTCTAAAGAGTCTTTTATTTGACTGTAGGGTAGTGTAAGGGTAGGGGGTGAATGCAAACTTACTACGTAGGTGCACTACGAATTGTCCATAAACTGTGTTGCACAATGTTATAACCCATTTGGGTGGTTATTAAAAAAAAACTGTAGACTGGGTAGTTTCTCAGCAACTGAAATGTATTGCTCACTGTTGTAGAGGCTGGGAAGTCCAAGATCAAGGCTCCAGAAGATTCAGTGTCTTGTGAGGGCTCACTCCCATAGATGGTGCCTTCTTGCCGTATATGGGGAAAGGGGTAAAGCAAGCTCCCTTGGCCCTCTTTCGTAAGGGAACTTATCCCTTATCAAAGGGCTCCAAGGGGGATCCACCCTTTAACATAATCACCCATCAGAAGATCCCATTTCCTAATACCAGAACGTGTTGGTGATTAGGTTTCAACATATGAATTTTGGGGGAACACAAGCATATAGACCATAACACACACATACCTGTTTTACTATTTCTCAATTATGTATAGATGCCTCTGGAATTAGTGCAGATTAATTAAAGAATCCATCGTTGCTTTCATTTTTATTTTATCAATACTCATTTTCTCAATGAATAGAAACAATGACTGGTCAGTATAATGTGAGGGAGGTCTGGAAATTACTGATGTATATGATAGTTGACATTTGTTAAGTACTTAAAGTAAGTGCTATTATTTGTGCTAAACATTTGTCACCTATTAACCTACAATCAAAAAGGTTGCAAATAGCAGTTCTAGATATTGGTAAACTACCTAATAATATGAAGAAACATAATTAAGTAATGAGGTTTGTGCTATAGAAAGATAATTTATATAGAAGTTGGCAGTAGGAAAAGTATGTAAGGACAATATCGAAATCCAAGCATGAGGATTTGAAAGCTTAATTTGTGAGACTAACAGCAGAGTTAGATATGGGAGGAGTGGAATGACAATAAGAATGAGAGATTTTGTGATTCAATCATTATGGTAGAGATGGCAAAGGAAGCCATGGATAGATGTAAATAGTACTTGAACTTACATGATACAATGATGACAGTGACATGAGAAGGGAGGCAAATGTAGATGAGAATGAGTTGGTGTAATACTAACATTTGTGTAGGCTAAACTCTTTTCCCCATCTGTATTGTGTATATTCTTCTGGCATCTTCAGCTGATTAAAACCATTGAATCTCAGAATGAGATTGGAACTGAAAGAGCTTCAAATCTGTTTTTAATGTTACCTTACTAACTGTATGAAGCGAGCAATATAAGGTCACCCCCTCTTCAAAATGATAGGCTATCGGAGTTTGAACACTGATTCTTGTTCAGTCTTCTCTTCTTCAGCCTAAAATTTCTTCTATTCTTAACCCATCTGTCATTTGAACACATTCACCACCTGAAACACTATTTTATAAAGAAGTGTCTGATATCTTGAGATGCGTTTGGTCTGAGGATAGGAATATTTAAGGAATATTTCGTACACCATCCTATAAAGTTGAATTGCTTTTACATTTTTAATTGTTTTTAGACTTGAAATAAAATAAAAAGCTTAAACATCAAAGTACATATAAAATAGAAATTAAGGCCGGGCACAGTGGCTCACACCTGTAATCCCAGCACTTTGGGAGACCAAGGCAGGTGGATCACGAGGTCAGGAGTTTGAGACCAGCCTGGCCAACACAGTGAAACCCCATCTCTACTAAAAATATAAAAAAATTGCTGGGCGTGGTGGTGGGCACCTGAAATTCCAGCTACTTGGGAGGCTGAGTCAGGAGAATCAGTTGAACCCAGGAGGTGGAGGTTGCATTGCACCAATGCACTGCAGCCTGGGCAACAGTGCAAGACTCCATCTCAAAAAAAAAAATTGAAATTAAAATGACCTGTAATTACCACTAAGAGATACTTTGTTGTATTTCTCTTATCATCTTTAATGATAACGGAAATGTGTGTCTGTATATAATTTATTTCACAGATGCTTTTGCTTACTTATGATTCAGACAGAATGAATTTGTTTGTTTTTGTGGGGGGACAGGGGTTCCTTAACTCAGTTTTAGATTAGGCCTTTTACACGTGTTCCTTCATTTGTTGTTTGCTCTTCCCTAGGCCTTCATATGACAGTATCCTTCTTATTATTTAGTTATTAGCTCAAAGTTACAACATCAATGAACCACAGTAGAAATATGGCACAAAAAGGCTGAAGTTCTTAGTAAATAGAATATATACCTTCTGGCACAGCAAAACATGCCAGGAAGTGAGGGAATAATCCTATAAAATGAAGGACTAGAGAAAGGGAGTCCCATGTTCCGCATATAAATTCTGCCCCAGTCTCTGGTTGATCTCTACAACATATTTTCAAGGAACAGACTCTAACCACTTCAACTAAAGGCAAAAGAAATGCACACTACAGCACAGAGCAAAGTGAGGATAGGTAAAGGATGTATTTGATTGGAAGATTTCATGATTTTTTGTGAAGTGGCACAATATTGACTAGAATTACACAGGGGAAGGTTAACCTCTAAAAATAAGGAATACATTCTATTAATATATTAATATATCTATCAATATTAATTATTAATAATCCAAAAGGTAAAATTAATCTAGACTTCTAAAAAATCTTTCAAATAATTCAAAAGAAGTCAAGAAAGGGGATCAGAATAACAGTAACATCAAATCAAAGCAAAACAGTAGATAAGCAAAGAGAAAACATAGTAAGTTGAAAGGCCTAAATATACCCATACAAATAATTATATTAAATATTATTGGAATGAACATTCTGATTAAAAGTCAGATATTTTCAGAATGGATAATAAAGGCATATCGATAGGCCATTAACAAGAGACATATTTTAAATATACACATGGCTGTGTTAAAAATAAATGGATGGATAATGATATACCATGCAAGTACTTGTGCTAAGAAAACTGGAGTGGCATTTACAGGCAAAAAGTATTACCAGAGATGAAGAGAGAGATTTCATAACGATTAAAGGGCCAATTCACTTGGCAGACTTGAGAGTTATAAGTATGTGTGTATGAAATTATAGAGCTCAAAAAATTCAAGCAAAATGTGGCAGTTATCCAAAAAAAATTTTAGTTAAAATTACAGTACATTTTAACACTTATATCTTAGCAAAAAATCAACAAAAAATAGTAAAGAAACACGTAATCAACAACCTTCTCAACCACCTAATTAATGATGTCCTGTACCCTACAATTTCAAATTAGAAATTATTTTCAATTGTATATGATAAGCTCACTAAAATGGACCATATCCTGGACACAAAACCAGTTCAGATGTAAAAGATGGTCAATCATATAGAATATGTCTGGTGACAATAACAGAAATAAGTTAAAAATTAGTAACTATTAGATAGTTGAGAAAACTTTTTTTTTCAAATTAAGTGAAATAATTTCAAAGATTTCCTGGCTCAGAAAACAAACTACAGTATGATATTAAAAACAGGATAACAATCCAAATACAAATGTCAAAATTTGTGGAATGCAGCTAAAACAGTGCTTAGAGACAGTAGTTATAAATTCTTATATAAGAAAGTAAGGCAGTTTTAAGTCAGAGGCCTTAAGTTAGAAGAAGTGTTGAAGCCAGCAAAGAAAAGCAAAACAAATTCAAAGTAGAGGAAAGCAATGATAAAAGAGCAGAAAACAACAAAATAGAAAGCAGATACAAAATACACAAAATTGGCCAGGTGTGGTGGCTCATGCCTGTAATCCCAGCATTTTGGGAGGCCACGATGGGTGAATCATGAGGTCGGAAGTTCAAGACCAGCCTGGCCAACATGATGAAACCCCATCTCTACTAAAAATACAAAAAATTAGCTGGGCGTGGAGGCAGACAACTGTAATCCCAGCTACTCAGGTGGCTGAGGAAAGAGACTCGCTTGAACCCAGGAGGCGGAGGTTGCAGTGAACCGAGATTGTGCCACTGCACTCCAGCCTGGGAGAGAGTGCGAGACTCCATCTCAAAATTAATAATAATAAAATATACAAAAAATAAAAGTCAAAAACTGACTCTTTGAAAGGAATTATAAAATTTTAAAACCTGAGGCCGGACACAGTGGCTCACACCTGAAATCCCAGCACTTTGGGAGGCCAAGGCGGGCGGATCACCTGAGGTCAGGAGATCAAGATCAGCCTGTCCTACATGGCGAAACCCTGTCTCTACTAAAAATAAAAAAAATTAGCCAAGCGTGCTGGCAGGCGCCTGTAATCCCAGCTACTCAGGAGGCTGAAGCAGAAGAATCACTTGAACCTGGGAAGTGGAGGTTGCAGTGAGCAGGGATCACACCATTGCACTCCAGCCTGGGAGACAAGAGTAAAACTCTGTCTCAAAAAAAAAAAAAAAAAAAATTAATTAAAAACCTTATCTAGACTACCAAGAAAAGAGAGAGAAAAAATAAAGCACCTATATTAACAATGAAAGAGGATTTATCACTACAGGTATTACAAATATTAGAAAGTTAATAAGTCATTATGAAGAACTTTATACCAACAATGTTAATAATTTAGAGGAAATTAGTAAATTATTTAATATACACAATTTACCAAAATTGATATTTAATAAAAATATGAAGAGCTCTATCTCGATTTAAGCAGTTGTATTCCATATAAAATACTTTTCCCAAAAGAAAATACTAGGTTCAAATGGTTTCATTGGTGAATTTAAGAAATGCACAATGCTGACCTTCCACAATTTTCTTCAAAAAATACAGGAAAAACACTGTGAGGCCAAATACCAAATAATAATATAAGAACATGTAAAGGTATTGCAAAAGAAAAGGACAGCCCAATGTTCTTGATAAAAATACATGTAAAAATCCTTAACAAAATATCAGTGACTCAAATTCAACAACATACAAAAGGAACAATATACCATGACCAACTAAGGGTTTCTCACAACATATAAAGTTATCTTTACAATTTTGTGGGACATAAACATTCAGTCTACAACATCTTATGATAAATTTAATAGATCTGGATAAAGCATTTACAAAATCAACCACATTTATTGATTAAAAACTGGAAATTGTGGCCGGGCGCGGTGACTCATGCCTGTAATCTCAGCACTTTGGGAGGTCGAGGCGGGCGGATCATGAGGTCAGGAGATCGAGACCATCCTGGCTAACACGGTGAAACCCCGTCTCTACTAAAAATACAAAACATTGGCCGGGTGAGGTGGCAGGTACCTGTAGTCCCAGCTGCTCGGGAGGCTGAGGCAGGAGAATGGCGTGAACCCGGGAGGCGGAGCTTGCAGTGAGCTGAGATCCGGCCACTGCACTCCAGCCTGCGCGACAGAGCGAGAATCCATCTCAAAAAAAACAAAAAAAATCTAAAGCAAATGTTACACTGAATGAAAAAATATTAAGTGCTTTCTCCCTAAAATTGTGGAAAAGATAAAAATGCTCTATCACACTATTAGGCAACATTTATTGGAAATCTTAATCAGTGCAATAGGTAACAATTTTTAAAAGTATTTAAGGTAAGACAAGAGCATAGAGTTTGAAACGAAATAAACAAAAATGAATGTTTGCACTTGACATAACTATGTATATAAAAAAATCCCAGGAATCATGAAGAATTAATAAGTATATTTAGCAGAGTCAACCTGTAAGGTTATTTTTTAAATAGCTGTGTGTGTATGTATGTGTGTGTGTGTGTGTGTGTATATATATAGTATAGTATATATAGTAATATACTATATATACTATATAGTATATTGTATATAATATAGTATATATATAACTATATATACTATATATAGTAATAACAAAAAATTTGAAAAGTGACATAAAATGTGTTCTATTTCAATAGCATGAAAATAAAAACATACTTAGAAACAAATACAACAAAAAATGTAACTTTTATTCAGAAAACTATAAAATATTGTTGGGGGAAAAGAAAAGAAGACCTAAATAATTAGAAAACTACATATTATATTGGAAGACTCAGTATTGTTGAAGAGCCAGTTTTCCACAAATTGATCTATAGCTTTGATATAACCCCCACAAAATGTGCACATAGTACAACATGATAAATATCCTATATAATTCTATTTATGTAAGTGTCTAAAAAATGTAGTACTATTATATCTATGCCCAGAAAAAAATCATTGAATCTTGGGGAAGAAAGACTGATTTCAAAGAGGCACAAGGAAAACTTAAGGGGTGATACACATAATCTGTAGTGTGATTGTGGTGGTAATTTCCCAAATGTAACTCATAAAATTGTATGCTTTAAATGAATATAGTTTATTATATGCAAACTATATTTCAATGAAATTGATTTTAAAAGTCACTGAATCAGATAGCATATACTTGAAATCCATTTCTAAAGAATACAACAACCCATTCCCTATAAGATTTTTCTTTGTGATAATTTTATCTATTGTTCATTAAAATTATCTTTTTTACTTAGAGTAGTATTTGGTGATTACCTGTTTCCCTAAAATGTTCAGCCTTTCCATCTTTCTAGAATATAAATTCCCTGAGAATGGAGTTCTTGTCTATTTTATTTTGTGTTGCATCCCTAGATCCCCAAACAGTGTCAAGCATGTATGTACTTTTTTTTTGAGATGGAGTTTCACTCTTGTTGCCCAGGCTGAAACGTAATGGTGTGATCTCAGCTCACTGCAACCTCCATATCCTGGATTCAAGTGATTCTCCTGCCTCAGCCTCCTAAGTAGCTGGGATTACAGGTGTGCACCACCACACCGGGCTAATTTTTGTATTTTTATTAGAGACTGGGTTTCACCATTTTGGTCAGGCTGGTCTTGAACTCCTGACCTCAGGTTATCTGCCCGCCTCGGCCTCCCAAAGTGCTGGGATTACAGGTGTGAGCCACCACACCCAGCCCAGCATGTATGTACTTTTTACAGGATTAGGCTAAGTTATATTTACAACTTTCTATCTCTCTTTTTTAACATTATAGGGAAAGTATTTGTCAAGCAGTCAGATATTCAACTTATAATTGTACAAGTCATATAATCATCATTAAACATTTTCTCATGTTGAATATTTAGATGCTTTCAATTAAAATACCCCTTTGTATGAACAGCCTTACAATTAAAACGTTGATGGCCCCATGACCATTTTTAATACAAACTTTTAGAACAGAATTATTTACATAAAGGTCATAGATATTTTAGGGCTTATAATATATATTACTAAATTCATTTTCACATTAAAAAGGCAGTTTGCATTCAGTTCTGCATACCTATGGTAGAATCTTCTATACCTACCACATAACTATTTCTAATTCTAAATAGAAGTGTGTATGATATCCTGCTATCAAAATTCTTCCTGTAGAATACTTCTTCAGAAAAAAAGACAAACACCACTTTCTAAATTTTAATGGAAAAATGCAGTAGAAGTTGTAGCCTGGTTGGAGAATAAGCTGCCCTTTGAACAAGTCAAATTTAAGAAGGCAGAGAAAAAATGTAAAGTATAGATAAAAATTAAGTATTTGGGGACCTAGTAGACAATCAGTTGGTTAGAGTAGAAAATTAACTTGGGAAATAGTATGAGACATAGTTGCCTTGACTGTGAAAAAAGAAATTAAACAAATTTCTTCTGCATACTTGTGTGATTCATTTTCTACCCAAAAAAGCATAACAATAATTACAGATATAAAGGTGTTCCACAAATCCTAAACAGGGATTACAATCAGTTTGGTATTGGTTTTTCCATTGCAATGATGCCCTCCTACTTTTTATGTGGCTATGTCTACCATAGTCTGGCAATGTTAGAAATTTCTTACTCTCCACAAGGAAATACAGTAGCTACAAATCTTAGAGAACAGGTACTCAAAAGCCAGATCCTACAGTGAATTTTAAAAGCCACAGAAATATTAGAAATAGAATTGTGCATCAGTTAAGCTTCTTTATCCCTATTTTGACAGGAGAGTTCTGGGTTTATAGGAGCCTGAAAGTCTAGAAAAGATTAAAAGCTGGTGTTTACCTCTGTTAATCTTCCTAATCAGCAAGTACCAGCTACCTTATGTAATGGAACTGAGATTTCTAAGGCACTACTTTTAAGTAGGAATCACACAGCAGCGGGTTAGTGACACCCTGCTCAGAAATGGTGCCTGTGCAAAATGTTTCAACTAGCTCCCACAAACAAAAAAGATTAAAAATGTATCCTGAGAGTACAGCTATGTTTTTCAAAGTCTGGTCTGGGGACCACCTGATTTAGACCTAGAGCAATGGTTCTTAAATTTTGCTTTGGATCCAAACCTTGAAGAGAGTTGTAACATCCACCCTTTTCAGGATCCCATCCTCAGAAAAATAATCTACATTTTGGACTACTGTATGATATTAATACAAGTGTGATTTATAGTATTACACTTGGAGAAATACTAGCCTACAGTTAATTAGGGTACTTTGTTCAAAGAGAATCAACAGATTTCTGATTCACCAGATCTTAAGCTTGTCCTCAAAATTTAACAACTTAGGAAATATACCCGTGACTTATACTAAAGCAAGTCAAGTCTTTCATGAAGGGGAAGTTTCTTTTTAAAAGGCAACTCGGTTTTCACCTTAAAATCAGTATGTGAGAATGCATTATTAATTCTGGGGGATACCTTTAAGTCGTGATATTTAGAATAAATGTCAATCGTCTTCACACAAAGAAAAAGTTTATGTATATATTTTAGATTGATATCAATATTTTAATGTAGGCCTGCAACTCTGGGTAAGTCATTTAAATTATTTGATCCTTAGTATTTTAGGGCAAAATGAGATATTTGAATATTATTGCTGAAAATTCAAGCTTTATTGTTTTTTAATTTATTTTGTTTGCTTTTCAAATTATTTTAAAAGGAAAATACGTTAGAATTCACTTTATAAACTGTTTCTCATTACTGAAAAACAAAACAGATTCCATCAGTGGCAATCAACTCTTGCTGCTGCTTATAATCACGTGGGAAGCTGTTAAAATAATATCTGAGTTTGGGCCTCACACCAGACTAGTTGAATCAGAATCTCTAGAGATGGGATCAGTGTATCATATTTCTTTTATAAGTCTCTAGATGATTCCAGTGAACGGCCTGTGTTGAGAATTGCTGGCATGGCTTATTGGCGAGACAACTTTTGGTTCTAAGATTAAAATTTACCTTCTGCATTGTTTACATTTCTATCCCAGCTAAAGTTTGATTTTCAGCTTATCTTTTCCTTAGTTGTATAAAATGCTGCTTTTTTCTCTGTTTGCTGGAAATAGACACAAATAGAAGAGAAATATCTAAATCAGTATTTCATAAGTGACAAGCTGCAGTTATATGACAAAATTTTTAGAAGCCTACCATGAGATCAGAAAAAACTAGAGTGAAGCAGTTGATTTTTCCGAAATCCCTCCTTTTTTTTTTGTCTGAAATAACTTTGTGGTTTTGTTTTTGTTTTGTTTTGTTTTGTTTTTCTTTCTTTTCTTTTCTTTTTGAGACAGAGTCTTGCTCTGTCCCAAAGGTTGGAGTGCAGTGGCACAATCATCTCGGCTCACTGCAACCTCCACCTCCCAGGTTCAAGCAATTCTCCTGCCACGGACTTCTGAGTCTGGGATTACAGGTGCCTGCCCCCATGCCCAGCTAATTTTTTTGTACTTTTAGTAGAGACAGGGTTTCACCATATTGGCCAGGTTGAGGTCGAACTCCTGACCTCAAGTGGTCCACCCTCCTTGGTCTCCCAAAATGCTGGGATTACGGACGTGAGCCACCGTGCCCGGCCAACTTTCTGTTATTTTGAGATAAGCATTTGTTTTTACTATTTTGATGTTAAAATATTTTCTTAAGGAATTGATGGTGAAAGTAGATGATTGGTATCTTAATTGCTTAATTTAGCAAAATATACTTTGGCAACTCTATGTAGGTAACTATTTTGCTTGTAAAATTTTCTTTTTCTTTTTCTTTTTTTCTTTTCTTTTTTTTTTTTTTTTTTTTTTTGAGAAAGAGTCTCACTCTGTCACCCAGGCTGGAATACAGTGGTGGGATCTCTGCTCACTGCAACCTCTGCCTCCTGGATCCGCCTCCTGAGTTCAAGTGATTCTCCTGCCTCAGCCTCCCAAGTAGCTGGGATTACGTACCACCATACCCGGCTAATTTTTGTATTCTTAGTAGAGATGGGTTTCACCATGTTGGCCAGGCTGGACTAAAACTCCTGACCTTAGGTGATCCACCTGCCTTGTCGTCCCAAAGTGCTGGGATTACAGGTATTACAGGTGTGAGCCACTGCGCCCAGCCTGCTTGTGAAATTTTCTGATCAATGAAACCCACAGATTTGAGAAGCATTGACTTAAATAACTGAACCAGCACCCAATCCTACTTTGACCTGCAGTGATTAGAAAGCTGGAACTAAATATAAACTTTTCTTATTTATATATTGTTCTTAAATATGGTAGTTATTTGTTGTTCCTTTTTTCACTTCACAATATATTACAATAATATTTTATAATATATAATACATATAATTATATAGCATGATAGTATTATTCTATTAATATATTTCAGATGTTTGCATATTTGTGCCAATATAACATTTTCAGTCAACATCCAATTACATATATGTTATTGCACAGATGCAAGTATTCATATGAAGTACATTAAAAAGTCCCTTTAGAGACCATTATTTTCAAAAAGTCAGAATTATTTTTTATTTTTAACAAGAATTTGTTAAAGTTCTTATTCTGTCAGACCCTTACACTAGATATCACCAAAATTTGTCCTAGAATTCTAACAATTTGATAAAATAAAATTGCATTCAAAAAATTCATCTCTTTTAATTTATATATTGATTATTTGCCATCTTTCCTCTAAGAACTGTATGTTTATACACTTTTTCCTTTTTCTGAATCTGATTATTTTTCTCTATCATTCTGATGAGAAAAGGGATATTTAAGAGATTCAGTGCTTGCTCCAATATTATACACATAGCTAGTATATTGCAAAGGTAAGATCTAAGCCCAAGCAGTTTGGCCCATCTTCAGAACCCTTTACCACTCTGCAGTGTTATCAGTAACCTCCGGGGCTGGAAAGGGCGAAGCTGACAAGTGGAGATAAAAGGACAAGTTAGACAGTCAAAGAAATAAAGATTAGGTTTCAGAACTTGTTCTAGGAGAAGCTGTTTGGTCAGAAATCTAGATAGGAAATGGTGAAATCAGAGACTAATTGGTGCAAAAATTCTTGGGTGACTGTGTTATATTAAAAGTCAATAGGAACAAGAAAATAAATAAACTTGGGAAATGAGGCTTGAGTTTTAGCGAGTTCCCATGGAGTTTGTTTTACTTCTTGCTTGTGGAAGACACAAAACTCCATGCAACCCAGCAGGGTTGGGTTAGAAGGATGTGGTTCAGCATCACATTCAGGCACAGTATATTCTTGCCAAATGGTCCTGTCTGAAGATTTGCTCTTCTCCTTGTGGTTCTGCTGTCACTTCCTTAGTAGGTTACTCACCTAATAAATCCACATGTCATTTCCTTCTGGGAAATTTTTAAAAACATTTTACAGTAGGATTCATATTCTGTGGTTGGCTCTGTGTGTTTTAAAGAGAAAGATAAAAGGGTTTTACATTTCTGGTTTGTCTGTATCTTATATTTGGTGACACCCAATCAAGCAATTTAATCTTTAAAATGCTTCACACAAGAGCTGGACAAAGAGTTGAAAGGAAACCCAAACTCCTGAGTAAACCAGCTCTATGGGTAGGGTCTAGCAGGCTACACCCAAAGTCCCTATTTGAAATGAAAAAGCAATCGGAAATTTTAGCAAGGAAAGAGGCAGTTTGTCTATCAGAGAGGAAGCGCAAATGAAACACTTGTGAAAAAGATACCTCATTGTCCTCTAATTAATGTCCTTTAATACTAATCTTGGTATTATGATTTTCATTTTATTATTTTTTCTCTTTATCAACTTAAAAGTTAACACACTCTTTCAGCACTGGTACTAGTTGTACTGAAATTTATATTTAACTTAATACAATTTATATATAACTTTAAGAAACAGTTTTAGTATTATTTCAAACCATACAAGGATATTAGAATAATGTGGGTTGTATTTTCTCCTGACTTAAATGCTGCTGGAATTGAGACATTACGTTCCATCTTATGATATGTGAATCCAAAAATTAGATATCATTATCATATTTATGACTGTTGTTGTTTTAATATCTTGATTTTTCTTGAATTACTCGGTTTACTGTTTTTGCTCTCATCATCCTTTTTTTTCTCTCTTACCTTTACTTTGACATTATTTTTCTTTTTTCCCAAGCGTATTTTTAAATTTTTATAGTGGTGCCCGGTATTAGTAAACCTTTCCATGTTTTGTATGTCTGAATTCTTAATTAACTCTTGAAATGTATCTTAACTGAGAGTTGCTTTCGTATCTCATATTGTAGACGGTATTAGACTTTTTTGAAGGCTTTTTTTCTTTTTTTTTTTTTACTGTTGCAAAATGATCTCTCATTCGTGGCAAGCAAACTTTGTTTTTAATTTTTGACTACTTTTTTGTTCATCTCTTTAATGTCATAATTCTTTGGTTTATTCCAATATTTTGATGCATCAATTTTGTATATGGATGTGAAAAAGCAAAATTCCAATATAATGTAGAAAAAGTGAATTACACAATAACTAATATTATAAATGTTGTCTGGCCATGTAAATACAGCTGAATCTAGGTAAGGCAAAAAATCCATGTGTGTACAATGATTAAGGTAAATATTAATATTTAATTAATATTTTGTCATAAAGGAGATTTTTCTAGCATATCTTAAAACCCAGACTTCAAAGACAAAAATATTAATAGATTTCATTTATATATACAACACAGTGATTAAAAGACCAGAAGAGAAGAGATTATGAGAGCTAGCAACATGATAGATAGAAGCTAGAAAGAGTTGGAGAAGGTTAGAGAGAAAATACGATAAATAATTAAAACAGGCATATAATAGGCATATAAAAAGTGACTTAACCAAACTCAGGGATCAGCTTCTCTAGGAAAGGTTACTTGATTACTCTGGCTGACTTAAGCATTCATCTTGTTTGACTCCATAGCATAGTGTGTATACTTTATTTCTTAGCATATATCAGGTTATTTTAAAATAACCTATTTCAAGTTCATTGAGTTTTTGCGGACAAAGAAAGGGTAATGTTTTATTTTTCCAAATATCCTTAATACTTAGGCTTGGGGTCAAGAAACATTTCCCTGTAAATGATCATATGGTAATATTTTAAATTTTGCAGGCCACTCTCAACTCTGCTGTTGTAGTAAGAAAGTGACCAAATACAATATATAAATAAGCAAGTACGGCTGTGTTCCAATAAAACTTTACTTAGAAAAATAGGCTGTGGGCCAGGTTTGGCCTGTGGGCTATAACTTGCCTCCTCCTGGCCTATGCAAATGTCTAGCAAAATGTAGACGGTGAATTAGGGCATCTAACCCGCAACATTCTGCCAACTATTCACACCCTTACAGCTCCCTCACTGTACACAAGTTAGAATAAAACTGGTTTTAGTTTGTGAAGAAATGAACTGCTTTCAAATCCCTTCTACTTCTTTTCTCTCCATCACCATGAAACATACGGACTCTCATCCTAACAAGATGAGAGTGTATTGTCTCCACACATTGCTTCTAATGAGATCACCAGTGCCCTAAGGACCATTGGGGTGGTAGCAATCCAATGTGAACATAGCCTGTGAAAAGCTGGTTTTCTCTTGAAGCCATGCCTATTTCCTTTCTCTACTTCCATACGTTCTTGACCCATATACATCCAACTTTCTTTTGCATACAACTCAGGGCCCAGAGAGTATGCAATCTGGGGACAGGCGTTAAATGATCATGGTCACCAAGACCTCTGAATGCATGTCTAAGTGCTGTTCTTGAGTAAGTTACATAGCTCTGTTCAGAAGAAGGGAGCATTTGGCCCAGTTTCCCAAATGAGGTGACCACAAAAAGGAGAAGTTCCCACATGCTGATATATTTTTATTTCTAGCTCTTTCTGATTTGGCTCTTCATCCTTTCTCTCCCCCAAGCACTTCCTTGTTTTATCCTTCTTGTGGCATTAAGAAATGAAGTGGCATTTCAGGATACATGGAATATTTAAGACCCAGCCATAATAGCATCTTTGGGAAAGAGGCACCAATCAGCTCAGGTGTCTCCTTTCAATACAATCTCTTTTTGAATTAAAACTCTAGGGTTTGCTATCCTCAGAAGTCTGTCTCCATGGCACTTGCCCAGATGAATGAGTCAAAATTTGGCAGCTACTAGATCTAAAGTCCCCCAAAGCCAAATCTCTACAAGGGACACAGTGGGAAGTGGGAACTTGCTAGTTTATCCACAGTCCTTTACTGAAAAGTCCTGAGAAAAAGTTGTAGTTTTTGTTTGTTTGTTTTGCTTTTGTTTTTGTTTTTTTGGGAGAATGAAAAGACACATTTTCTCACTTCCTTGATTGGTTCTCACACTTTCTTTTCTAATATTTAGCTTTGCTTATTCT
This sequence comes from Macaca thibetana thibetana, assembly GCF_024542745.1. Taxonomy (NCBI): domain Eukaryota; kingdom Metazoa; phylum Chordata; class Mammalia; order Primates; family Cercopithecidae; genus Macaca; species Macaca thibetana. Next base: position 22,930,628 of record NC_065585.1, read on the forward strand.
TATAGAACTGCATTAGTTTAGGTATTCAATTAATGTCAACTGTTTTGCAGTTAAGAATCATTTCATGATTTGAACTGCGTATATGAATTTTAAATGTTGTTCAAAGTGCCTTCCACAGAAAAGATAGTTTATTTTATTCAACAGGTTATAACTGAAGCCATTTTCTTACGTCTTTAGTCAGAGAAAGCCTAAGCCCTGCATTTAAGCTTTCCAATTGATTAAGTCAGCTCCATCCAGATTATCCAGGATAATCTCCTTTACTTAAAGTCAACTGATTAAGGGCTTTAGTTACATCTGCAAAATCTCTTCTCAGCAACACCTATATTAGTGTTTGGTTGAGTAACTGGAGACTTGAGCCTAACCAAGTTGACACATCCAAAAAGCTGTCACAATTATAATTCTCAATTACTATTCTCACTCTACTCTTCTAGCTCTCTTCTGTCTTCTGTTTTCCTTTCCTCTCTCTCATTTCTTCTCTCTTCCTTTATTCTTTCCATTGAAGTCATTACTTGTATTCACAAATACTCCTGTTGTTCCCCTCTTTGGACATGCGATGAGTTTCGCTTCTTGTCCCTCTGATGGTTACACTGAATCCTGGGTCCAGTTCTGGCCAGTGAAATGTGATGGTGTCACTGATGCGAAATCCTCTAGAATTATCATGGGCACAAACTATGACTTACATAGGTTGCAGTCAAGATGGGAAGATAAGCTATATAACCATAAACTATTGACCCATAAGTCTAATTAACTTATAATAACTCCTAGAGGGCAGCAGAGTTCAGAGAAGGGAGGTATCCCAGTCAACCAAAGTATAGGTGCGGCTTACCTGTGTAATGGAATATCACAAATAAAATGGGGGCAGTGGAGGAGAGAGCAGAAAATATGAGCACTGTGAAGCATACCTAGTTTCAATTCATTTTATTGACTTCCATTTTTAAGAGTTCATTTCTTCACGTTTTCTGTGCACCTAACTTATTCTAGTTATTCCAAATTAAGACCCCATCCTCATAGAGACTGGGCAATAAAATAATAAATGTATCACATATTGTGATAAGTATTGACAGTTTGCTGAGATGGTGAAAACTCTTTCAACCACTTTTTGACAGGTAGTTCAAAGAAGGCCCTCTGAAATGTTGGCATGAAACTTACATTTTGAGTAAGGGGAAGAAGTTGGCTGTATGAAGAGGCAAGAGAAGAAAAGATGTAAAGGCTATAAAGCAGGAAAAGTCTAATGTGGAAAGCCAGTGTAATGTAGTAAGAAAGGTAAACACGGGTATAACAGGACGGGAGACATAAGCAGTGGCCAAATTTATTTAGAATCACGTAGTCACACAAGTCAAGGTAAAGACATTTATTTTTGAAGGTAAAAGGAATCCTTGTGACCTAATGTAAGGAGATTCAGTCTCTGAAACTCAGTTTTCACATATTTAATATAAAAATACCTCTGTAAAATCGATGTAAAAATCAAATGAAAATGCCTCTGTATAATCAATATAAAAATTAAATAAATATGCTACAATGTAAAAGTTGTAACACAGTGCTTGACCATTTAAAAGCAAAACTCATACTAGGACCTCATTCTTTTCCTTAGTAAATATTACCCTTTTATTATTCTTGGGTAACTTAAAAGAGAAAGTTCATCTAGTTTGTGTGGAAAATTCTTAGGGCTTTAAAAAAAAAAAACAACTATGGTTTAAAAGCATTAACTTTGATTGTCAGGTAATAGCTCAGGTTATAACAAACATAGGAGAAACAAGTCCTTATGAATATTTTAACACTAAAATATTATTGTTTTAACTTCTCTTTTTAAGTTGCTGTAGTGTCACATACGAAAAAAAAGAACCTAAATTTTTCGTGTCGTTTATCTCCACAAATGTTCAGTGATTTGTAAGATCTAATAAGTTCCACATTGTTTATAAAATAAGTAACCTAAATTTTGTGGATGACTGAGGTGTACTGATCACAAAGACAGGAAACATATGAAAGAGTATAGAATGAAACTTATATTCTAAAGTACTTCAGACAACAAATAGAAAAAAAGAGAGAAAAATAAAATCACCGTGCAAATACATGACCATTTATAATTTTCAAGGACATTGTGGTTTGTGAAAGCAATATTAAAGAATGGAAGCAGACATGAAAATTGTTTTCTTTTTCAGAGTTCATTTCTTTTTGTACTTTAACACAATACCTTTATAGAATACCATTATTATTTTTCAATAAGACTCTGCTACAAATCCACTGTGGAATTTGACAGCTGATATTTCAACTCTCTCAGCCCTAGATTCATTATGTGTAAAATGAGAAAGTAGGATGAGATAATCTCTAATGTCATAAAAAAAATTAGGTCTCTCATTTCTTCAGTTCCCAGAGAGATATGTTCTGCTGCAGTTTAATTTGGGAAGTAATTTGACAGTCAATTCTCTTTGATGATATCTTATCATTGTTGGGGAAGTTCACATAAAAATGGGAATCTTAAGTGATAGTAGCAAAAGCCAAAATGCACTGATTACTTCTTTCTCCTCCTTCTTTTCCTCCTTGTCTTCCTGTTCTTCTTTGTCCATGTTATTTATCTTCTTTTTCCTCTTTTCCCCTTATTGTCATCGTCACCATCATGAATTACACAATTCTACCCATAAATGTTCCATTGCACAGAGAAAACTCTAGAGCTAATTCATATCCTTTAAATATGCATAAGCTAAAACCAAATGGAGGACACACTTATTGTCTTTAATATATGTAGGTAGATCTAGGTCTGCCTTCACTGAGATTCAAGAAATACATGACCGATTTACCAAGAAATGACTTCTAACAATTTCATTTTATTGCTATTCATATTCCAGGTCAGATGTAATTCCCTCTACCAAAAGCCTTTTAGAATGTCCCCAATACCTCTCTTTTTACATGTTCCTTGGGGATTTCACTTGAAAAGGTGAAGATCCTGTTTTTTCACCTGTCGTAATCACCACCACATCACCCTAATACAATTTCAAGCACAGAGTAGCTTCTCAATAAATATCTGAATGGGCAAATCTTTTACAAGTGAAAACCACCCAGTGCACATATCCAGATGATTACATAGACTATGCTCTAAATATCATTGTGTTTAATCTTTGCAGACATGAAAATGGGTATCAATTGGAAATAAATTTTCTTTTAAACTTTTTGACTCTTTTTAAATAACACCTAACACATACAGTTGTTCAAAATATTTCCTTTCTTTATATTGTTATTCTATTAACATTTTTCCTGGGTTTTTTTTGTTTTTGTTTTTTGTTTTTGTTTTTTTTTTTGAGATGGCGTCTTACTTGGTCACCCAGGCTGGAGTGCAGTGGCGTGATCTTGGTTCACTGCAACCTCTGCCCCCCAGGTTCAAGCGATTCTCCTGCCTCAGCCTCCAGAGTAGCTGGGACTACAGGCACATGCTGTCGTGCCTGGCTAATTTTTGTATTTTCAGTAGAGACGTGTTTCACCAGGCTGGTCTCTAACTCATGACCTCAGGTGATCCACCGGCCGCCACCTCCCAAAGTGCTGGGATTACAGGGGTGAGCCACCGCGCCTGACCTTCCTATTAATTTTTTAAAAACTTTTTGGCTAAAAACTAAGGCACACTTACCTGTTAGCCTAAGACTACACAAAGTCAGGATCATCAGTATCACACTGGCTTCCGTCTCCACATATTGTCCCACTGGAAGGTCTTCGGGGGCCATAACATGTCTTGAAGTTGCCATCTCCTATGATAGCAATGCCTTCCTCTGGAACACCTCCTGAAGGACCTTAATGAGGATGCTTTACAGTTAACCTCTTTTATTTTTTTTATGAGTAGAAGGAGTACACTCTAAAATAACAATAAAAGGTCTAGTACAGTAAACACATTAACCAGTAACATAGCCATTTATTATCATTATCAGCTATTATGTACTATACATAATTGCATATGCTATACTTTTATATAACTGGTAGCACAGTAGGTTTGTTTACACCAGCATCACCACAAACACGTAATACATTACACTAAGATGTTATGAAGGCTACGACACCGATAGGTGATAAACAATTTTCAGACCCATATATAATCTTGTCGGAGATCATATATGTGGTCTGTCATTGACTGAAATGTCATTATAGGGTATATGGCTGTAATTAGACTACTTAGGACTTATGTAAGTAGACATCTATTATGCATGTGTATATATATTTTACCTAATCTTTATCTTCTCTCCACATGAGGAGCTTGGATGCAGAGGCATGGAAACAGATGAAAAACAGCCCTCTCTTACTTTTTCTTTAGACGTCTTAGATGCACATGGATTTTCTGAATGTAGTTGAGTTGTTTTCTGGGGATTTCTTGTCTTTGGAGACCTAGGAGTGTTCTGAAGAAACAGTCCTAACATTCTGAAGTGTAAACCTTACCCGAATATGGCTGTACATTTTGTGAAGGAAAAGAATGATTTATTAAGGGGGTTTTACATCATAGGACCCCCAAAACACAAATAAATGTTACTTGCAAATCATACTTAAAAGTACCTTCAGTCAGTTCTTTAAGGGAAATTTTCACAGGTGGTTTCCAGAATCTTCTTTCTTCTTAATTCTCATTTCTTCTTCTATCTCCATATTCACCCCAGAAACTCCCAAATTCTCACTTTTATTTAAAACCTTTCAGTTCTCTTTAGTAGTACCTGACATACTTCACTTCAGAATACTTTCTTGTATCCAAATCTGTCAAAGTGTACACTAAAACAAACAGCCTTCCTTTTACCAGGATCTGCCTGTTTTCAAAAGTAATGATGTCCAGCAATATATGCTTTTTCAGTTGCACTAAGCTGCTATTACTGATCTTTGAATTGGAGACAATAATACTTACCTGTCTGTGTCCTGGCATAAATCAGATATGATCATGTTTGCCTAAAACATTGCAGGGGAGAAGATAGTCAAAACCCTCAAAAACTAAGAGGATCCTGGCTATGACCGAATCACCTTGAAGATTTTCCCCTCCTATAGAGTTCAGGGAATTTTAGATTACACCCCTCAAGTCTAAAGCATCATTTTCAGGAGTTTTTCACTCCTAAATCAAGTATGGGCGATTATTTATGAGCCTGCTTCATGATATTTCCTCTCCATCTGTAAAAGATCGAGGAAACCTCTGTTGTCCAGGGCCTCCTGTTTACTGATGGACAGCTCGTGTTTCACGGCTTCATGGCAGTTTTGACAATTGGCTCCCAAAGTCTCGTCTGAACTACGCTATACAAATATAAGATCCAAATCTACATTCTTCTGCTCTGCCTGCTGAAGTCTGGAGAGTCTGTGGTCGCATCAGGTTACCTGCCCTCTAGTGAAGGTAAATAACAATCCGGATATGCCCACATCCGTGCAGAATGTGTGCTCTCTAGAAGGCTAATTCATGCCCAGTGTAGCTGAAAGGATCCCCGCTATAGAAAGCTTCCTTCACTCCAAGGCCCTCAGGCTGAGAAGCCAGCCTAACATTTTGTTTTCTTTGTCTAAGCAAAATGAAAAGCTTGCTAACTTAGGTCAGACTGTGACAACTCTATTTCTGAAAGAATCTATTCATTATTCACTGAGCCAGTGTTAATGTGGGAATTTCCCAGGAGGTAGAGCAAAAAGAAGCATCAATTCTTTTCTTTCCCTGTACAGCCTTGGATCTGGCACTAACTAGATCTGTGACTGTGGGGAAATCTCTGAATTCTTTGGGCTCCAATGTGCTCATCATTTTTCAGTAAGAACAAAATCGCCCATCAAACGAATGTGGCATAGTTGGAAACATGCTTTGTAATTTACTAAAAGTCTGGAAACGTGAAGTGTATTTTTGCTTGCCAAAATCTCTAAAGTAAAAATAGTATGTTTCTATAGACTAAAACAGCAGATAGGAGAAACAGCAAGGTGTCTGAGGAAGAATTAAGCTCTGAACTCTGACTTTTAAAAAATATTATAAATCTTAAAATGTATGCTTCTACCGCAAATTAGGCAAACAATATGTGTTGCATTCATTATTTGATTTCTTTTTGTTTGTTTGTTTGTTTTGAGATGGTGTCTTGCTCTGTCACCCAGGCTGGGGTGCAGTGGCTTGATCTCGGCTCACTGCAACCTCTGCCTCCTGGATTCAAGCAGTTCTCCTGCCTCAGCCTCCTGAGTAGCTGAGATTACAGGTGCATGCCACCACATCCGGCCAATATTTTTGTATTTTTAGTAGAGATGGGGTTTCACCATATTGGCCAGGCTGGTCTCTAACTCCTGATCTTGTGATCCACCTGCCTTGGCCTCCCAAAGTGCTGGGATTATAGATGTGAGCCACCGCACCGGGCCGATTTCTATCTTAATTATCTTCTCCCCAAACCTATCCTCATGTTTTCTTTTACATATCCATGCATGAAATATAATAACAATTTGGTGCTATTTTTGCTTAGCAAATGGATGAGAATTCCATTAAGCCAAAAAGGCCAGTGTTGTGGAAAAAAACATGCATTCTGAAACATGGTTGTTAGGAGTGAAAATTAATGCTACTTGCCAGCAATTGAATTTGACTCTACGGACTTGTAAATTTTATACTCTTTGATGTGGCACTTCTAGGACATTATTCAAAGGCCAGAATTGGGGTTAGTTTAAAAAGATTCAGCTAGCAGGAGAGTGATCACATCATCATACAGAATACACTAGGATGGGAAGAGAATGGGCGGGGTGGCGGGTGGGGTGGTGAGAGAGAGAACCAAAATGTTGAGAATTTAATGTTGGTTAAGTAAAGCAGTAGCATACAAATTAGCCAAAATTTTTGTTGAGACAATTATGTATAAGGGAGAAAATAGCAGGTGAACAGGAAACTTCTCAGGTAGTCAAGGAAAAGCCTAGAAATTATGAAAAAAAAGGTATTTGAAATCATTCTAATTGAAATCAGAAAGTTTTATGAATTCACCTTGAGCACTGAGAGAGGGAGTGTGTGTGTGTGTGTGTGTGTGTGTTTGTTTGTGTAGATGGGAAACATGATGATAATGTCTCCTTGGGTCAGAGTTATTACTTTGCAAAAAATTAGGATGAAATTGTGTTAGTTAGACACAATTTATTATATCATGTCAGGTAGGTACGTTTTAGAAGACAATGAGTTCTAATTTTGCAAGATACATGGTTTCAGAAACCTTAGGAAAATGTTCAACACTTCCCAGAGTGGAAAATCCCCCCACAGACTCATCCCGCATTGGTGAAACACTGCACCTAACTTTATCTCATTCCCTGCACAAAACTAGCAGAAACTGGGCAGAAGAAGTCATTGACTTTTAGAGAATTCCAGCAGCTCTGAAGATTAAAATTTTGAAAAATGGATAGTAAGTGGCAACTGGAATAGTATTTTTTTCTGACAGAAGATGTGGCACATCTCAAAATTTTAAGACTCTAATACAAGACATCAAATGGGAAAGAAAATATCAGAAGACTACATGTCATGATGAATGAAGGGAGAGAGTTAGGGGCCAGGAGATCCCCCGTGTGGACCTCCTTCAAGAATTTAAGCAATAGATATTCTCACTTTGTGGAGTAACAACTAATAAGATAATTAGACCAGAGATGATTTAATTTCTTATTTCCTTTTCCTGTCCTGCTGGTAGTACTATTTGAACTATTTGAACTTTCCTTTTTTTTTTTTTTTTTTTTTTTTTGAGACAGAGTCTTACTCTGTCACCCAGGCTGGAGTACAGTGTCATGATCTCGGTTGACTGCAACCTCCACTCCTGATTCTCCTGCGTCAGCCTACTGAGTAGCTGGACTTAACAGGCGCCCGCCACCACGCCCAGCTGTTTTTTTTTTTTTTTTTTTTTTTTTTTTGAGATTTTCAGTAGAGACAGGTTTTCACCATGCTGGACAGGCTGGTCTGGAACTCCTGACCTCAGGTGATCCACCTGCCTTGGCTTCCCAAAGTGCTGGGATTACAGGCACGAGCCACTGCGCCCAGCCTGAACTTTCAATAAAAGACTGCTTCAACCATCATCAGAATCCTATATATCTTTCCAGGAAGGAGAAGAAAATAGTATTAAAAAGTGATAATTGGCCAGGTGTGGTGACTCATACATATAATCTGAGCACTTTGGGAGGCCAAGATGGAGGGATCACTTGAAGCCAGCAGTTGGAGGCTGCAGTAAACTGTGAGTATGCCACTGTACTCTAACCTAGGTTTCAGCGTGAGATCCTGTCTCAAAAAAAAAAGTAGAAAAAGAAAAAAAGTGATAAGTGGTAACTAGGACTTCCTTCAGAATCCCATGATGGATATCAGTAGCAATGCCATTGTAAACCTAAATATATATATATATATAAAACTGGTATTTCTAATTAATAATATGAGTGATTTTATTATTGTGTGCTCTCATTTCCATTTCTTACCATTTTTGCCTATATTTTTCCTAATGACCACGTACAACACTGTAAGAAAAAAACATGATCTATGCTGATGGTCAGGTTTACTCTAGGGTTGTGTTCCCAATTAAGGTTGTAGGTTAAAGAGAAAATGTAGAAGGGGAAGTCACAATACTCAGTTATAGTCAAGATTGAGGCAGGGCACATGGAAAGATGGGGGGGGGCCTTATAGATGACCAATGATATCAGTGGTGACAGCATGTTTAAAATGATTGTGTCAACAAGATATGTGAGTTAGAATGGAACTTACATTCCTTGACTTTAAAACTTATACTTTTAATGAAATCTGGAATTTACCCCAGCATATTGCCCTCATATCCTCATATTTGGTGTCTCATACACTATCTGGCAAAGCAGCATTTTGGAACCTGTGTAGTGGAGGTTTCTGCCGACCACTGGCACTGCGAGAAATAGCCAGGACTCTCCTTCCCAGGTGAGTTTTGTAGCAGAAATCTGCGAGGCCTGAGAAGAAATATTTTGTGCTCCCCATATATTTCACTTTGTCCAAACTTCACAACCTACTTTGTACCTCAAGAATACCCTGGCAGGATGTCTGAAAACCTGGCAGATTTACCTAGATAGCCTCCCAGGGAAAGGTTCCCACTTCATTTACCATGAGCACGTGACTTCTGTCTGAATTAAACCTGCCTCCTTATTCCCATGGGGGATGGATAGGGTGTGTGTATGGTAGGGGGTGGGGAGGGAGGGTAACTGGAAATGCTCAGTTTCAGGCCCAGTCACAACCTATTCCTCTATTTATCTTCACATAAGAGGACTGCTCTGGGTGAAGATGCTAACATTTAGGTGGTCTCTGCTTTTCTTCTCCAGTCCTTTTTGTAGTTGTGAGTGGTAGGAGTGAGGTTGGCTCCTTGCATAAAGGGAAGAGACAATGCTTGAGTTGATTTTCCTTTTCCTTGGGAAGGGGGTGACACAAATATGGCTATATATACCATGTAAAATGGAAATCACACATCCTACTGGACTGCTTATATCCAAGGTAACATGGCACAGATCAATAGAACTGATTTTTCTAATGGTTTTTTTTGGAAGGGACACTTGATAATTCTATTGTTCAAGTTTGGGATGTTTGCTTTTCAAAATTACTTTCAAGTTTGCCCTTTGTGTCTTTTCCTTTCTGAGCCTCTTATTTCTTTTCTACTAATTGACTATATTAAAAAACTTCGAACTGCCTGTATTGTTTTAAGGAATAGATGAAAGAATCTTTGTTAACTGCAATATAGAAGTTCACCATAGTCATTTCAATAGAGTTCTCATGGTTTATTCCTTGGACATTGTCTCCCGATCCCCAGATGGGCCTGAAGCTTGGTCTTTTTTTAAAGGACCAAGACTCTTAATGAGCTTTTATGAGAAACACCTGTCATGTGGTATCTGTGACCACACCCATGCTTTATCTTGTTTACTGTCTTCCTTACTGTTAGATTAGAAGCTCTTTGAGGATATGTGTCTGTTTTATTTCTGGCACATAGTAGACACACAGTAAATATGTTTAATAAGTAGATGAAAAGATGCATTTAGATTCAATGTGATGACTGCACTGTAACAGATGTAAGCACAGAGTGCTCCAGGAACCCAAGGGAGGAAGAATCAACTCGGCATATGAGAATCAGAGCGTTCCTGCATATCATTTTGGGTTATTTTGTTCTTGGACTCTGTCACCCTGTGATTGCAAAGAAAGTGTTCTCCTTTCCCAAAGACTGATAAGAAGAAATGTGTCAGGTGTAGGGATCTGTAAAGTATCTGGAGTATATGTGATCCTATTGTCACACTGGGCTATTTTCAGTATTCAGGAAGCTGTATTAGCTCACATTCTGATTGGAAAAGTTGCCTCAATAATAAGAGAGGTGCTGCGATACTAGATAAGGAGGGGGTGAGAAGGCTATGAATGGAGCTAAAAGTAACACAAGCTGAAAAGCAAAAGGAAGAGTAGAAAAGATAGTAGTGAAGGGCATATGTTTTGTTGTTATTAGAATGAAAGTGGTAAATTATGTGCACGCACAGACACACACACAAACCAACATGGTCAAAAAGAAGAACATTATCTTGAACATTTAATTTTAAAAGGTCTATGAAATGCTATTTTCTCATTGAAGTTAGGTTAGGGAATCTCAACTTTGGTAAAAATTGGCTTGGAAGAGCATGATACTGGATAGAGCACGGTACTTAGAAAATTTCCCATTATGCTTTTGACTGGCCTTGGGAGCTTAGACTAAACCTCAGCCTGAAGGTCTGTGAGAAAAATTAAAATGAAGTAACAGAAATTAATGTTATGTTTTTAAAAGCACATCAAACATCAATAGAATATTGCTTTTCAAACTGAGTGCTATATAAAGGAAGTATAATACAGGTGGATATAAGTGGATAGAACATTATTTTTAATATTGCACTTATGAGAAGGTGCCTCACAAAAATCAGTCAGATTATATCAAATATTAGGGGCTCCAGCCAGAATTAGAATACTGAGGCCATGTATATCCAGCAAAATTAGTCAACAGTATGCATCCATGAACCCGTTGCTTTGGAAACTATTACGAAATGGAAATAGACAATGTGGATTAAATTCCCACTGCATTATAAGCAGGAACTATACAAAAGGGCTGCATATTGTTTGCCCTTATACTTGGATGTGATTGCAGTAAACTTAGCCAAAAAGTCTTATCATATTGCAGTAACTTTTGCTCATAAAACCAAACTTCTGTATCAGCAAACATTTTTTTTCTCATGTACTTAAATTTTAGGAGGAAAAAAAGTATGTGTACTATAAAACAAGCTGTCAGAAAATTATTTAATTATAATAAAATTTGCCTAGTAAATCCAGATGCAACTTTTACCTGAAGCCAGAGTCTTGCACATTGAAGTTACTAATCAGAAGCTGAACCATGATCACCTCAAGATTCTAAACTAGCCAATGGCTAAAATTGGTGAGTATTCCCTTAGGCAGAAAAAAATAATGAAGTGCTGAAACAAAAAGTAGATTTGGAAAAACTAAATTAAAATTTTAAGTTAATCAGTAACTTCTCATAATAATCATTATTTCAACTATTTTATTTTTCATGTTTATAAGTTGATTTTTATAAATATTTAATGTTAAAATAATTTTTTCCTTAAAAAGTATGTGATTTTTTTCTAAGGCTTTAGAAGTGTGGTAAAGGTGATTTTAGTGAAAAAGGACTTATTTGTTTTAAAATGCCTAGTTAATTAGGTGAACTTGGTGAGAATAAAACTTAATTTGAAAATAAATTCAACTGAAATAGAACCCTTCAATATATTTTAATTTAGGAGAGGAAGATACCATGATATTATAAGTTTACATATGATAGAAAAAACCTCATACAATCTTAGAGGTGAAAGTATCCTAAGAAATAAGAGATTAAAAATGAGAAAAACTGAATACAAGAATATGTATAGCAAAGAAACAAATTCTACCACATGCAAGGCAAATTAAGAATCAGGACATTTATCTAATAGGGGTTTCATTGCCCAAGTATGATTTTGTTTTAAGATGAGTGACATTTTAATTCATTTAGAATCTCAGTCATCCAAGAGAACTTGCCAGCATCAGTGACTGGCCTAGAGTCATCTGAAGCCCAGACTCGATGCTCTTTGTAGCTTGGCATCTCAAATTCTCTCTCTCTCTCTCTCTATCTCTATTTCTATCTCTATCTCTATCTCTATCTCTGGATAGCCTATGTCTGTGGCTAGCTTGGGTTTCTTCAGCGCATTACAGCCTTAGGGGAGTTAGATTCCCCTGAAAGCAAGTGTTCCAAGAGATCCAGGTATAAGTTTCAAGGCAACCTAAGACCTAGTCTCAGAAATCATGCCATGTCTATTCCACCACACTCCATTGTTAAAAGCAAATCAGAAGACCAGTCAAGATTCAAGGGAGGGAGACTATACAAGGATATAAATATAGCATGGATGGTTCACTGAGTGAACATCTTCAGAGACAGCTGCTTTACTGCCCATCATACTTTATTGTAGTAAACTGCTTTTTACAGATTAGTGAAACACCTCTCCTTTCATTTTACTTACAACATTGCTTTCCATTGAATTCAGTGGCTTTTCAAATGTCTATGGCTATAATACCTCATATTGGAGATATATCATTACTCTTAATTTCCTTTTTATTTTGGCATTCTTTTGTTCATTATTTATTAATCAACATGTGATTTATGGATACCTGTTATTCTGGAATTGGGGTTACAAAGATAAATATGTGAAGACCTCTGCCCAGTATAATGTATAGAATCAACATGTTAATAAACAATTACAGTTACTGTAAGATAAAAACAATTTTGATGCTTATATTGTCAGTAATATGTAAGAAGCAGCAGTCTGAACAAAAGGATAAGGTTTCTAGGTGATTGAATATAGAATGTGAAAGTTGTATTTCGGTAGTTTGGATTTTGGAAGAGGAAAAAATGAGGGACAAAATATTCAAGGGCTGTTAGTGTGATGCTGCCCTATTTGTCTTCAGCTTCTCAGTAAAATTACTGAACTAGTGAAATGTTAAGCAGGATTCTGATGAAAGACAGCGAGAGTGCCAGATTTGCCTTTATACTGACTTGAGACTCAACCAATATGGGAAGCCAGAACATTAGAACAATGAAGCTGAAAGAAGCATGAAGAAATGTGGAATCCATAAGGAGGGCTTTCGGCTGCCTCAGAACCTGGAATTGAAGTTTGGGTCAATTTTACCAAACCTTCAAGCATTAAAGATGCTCTCAGTCAATCACTGGAGTACCTTGTGATGGGGGACATGGAGAGTACAAAACATAAGGAGAGAGTGCCTGAGACAACGTTGTCACTCTCCCTCAGAGACACATCTTATCTGTCTGGCTTATGTATATTAACGGTCTATAAAAACAGTTCTGGTTTAGATTTATTTCTCAATAAAAACTGTAATATATTTCCATAAAGCCAAATAAGCCAAGTTGCTTCTAAGTATGTTTATCTAAGTGCCCCAGGGGCCATGAGTAATGCTTTTATCTCAGACTCTTATCTGTTCTTGTGTAAGAACACCACCCCAAGGAGTGAAGGAAGGGGACAAAAAGGAAAAAGGAAAGGAGGCCAAGAGAAATGCTGATGAGAAGTTTAAAAAAGAAAATACTCCCTTTCCCTCCCCAAAAAAGATTAAAATGCAGAATAGGCTGATATACCTAATTGTTCTAGTTTTGGATTTTCTACAAATCTGTTTCAAGGGGAGTCACGGCAGAAAGGGTAACCAGTATCCTGGCAGTGGAACATTATTTTTCCAGTCCCCAGAGTACATGAATTTACTGTGCTAAAGTGAGAATCCCAGGAAGGTGATCATGATGCTATTTTTCTCACCTAAGAAATTTCTTTCGGCGTGTGTGTGTGTGTGTGGAGGCTGGGGAAAGGTAGAGTTCAGGGCTTAAACACAACAGGTCAACTATGTTTCTGGTATTTTGGGTCTGTACAAGGACCCTCCTTTGTTTATGTGTTGATTTTCTTTGTTTTTCCTACTTTGTTCCTACTCATTAATACCATTTCCTCCTAAGAGACAACTACTCAAACGTTATATGTGTGTGTGTATGCACATGTGTGTGTGTATGTATACATATATAATGTTGGTATATGTATATAGCTTTTAATATGCACAAAAAGTATTTTGTTACATATTTCTCGCTGGTTTTTGACTCAGCACTGTATTTTTAGTTTTATTACTGTATGAACATCTGGTATCTCCAACCTCTGCACCATATTCTGCTTAAAACCACCCCCCACATTTGCCTACTAGTAGTTTGCCTCTAAGTCCCCGCTACATAAGCAATGTCATGGTGAATGTATGTGTCCGTTTCCCTTAAATGACTTGTGTCTTTAAGAGTGGTAGCACTGGGCTTCAGGGTTTATGTATGTTGATTTATACTAGATTTTGCCTGATCGCTTATCAATTTGATTGCTAAAATTTACACTACCACCATGGTATAGTATGGCTCTGTGTCCCCATCCAATCTCATGTCGAACTGTAATCCTCAGTGTTGGAGGTGGGGTCTGGTGGGAAGTGATCGGATCATGCAGGTAGTTTCTAATGGTTTAGCACCATTAGAAACCCTAGTGCAGTCTCATGATAGAGTTTTCACAAGATCCAGTTGTTTAAAAGTAGCGTGGCCGGGCGCAGTGGCTCAAGCCTGTAATCCCAGCACTTTGGGAGGCCGAGACGGGCGGATCACGAGGTCAGGAGATCGAGACCATCCTGGCTAACACGGTGAAACCCCGTCTCTACTAAAAAAAAAAAAAAATACAAAAAACTAGCCGGGCGCGGTGGCGGGCGCCTGCGGTCCCAGCTACTCGGGAGGCTGAGGCAGGAGAATGGCGTGAACCCGGGAGGCGGAGCTTGCAGTGAGCTGAGATCCAGCCACTGCACTCCAGCCTGGGCGGCAGAGCGAGACTCCGTCTCAAAAAAAAAAAAAAAAAAAAAAAGTGTGTAGCTTCACTCTCTCTCTCCTGTTCTGCCATGTGAAGATGTGCCTCCTTCCCCTTCACCTTCTGCCATGATTGTACGTTTTCTGAGACCTCCCCAGTCATGCTTCCTGTACAGCCTGTGGAACTGAGTCAATTAAACTTCTTTTCTTCATGAATTATACCCAGTCTCACGTGGTTCTTACAGTAATGTGAGAATGAACTAATACATACCAAAGTGCGAGAGAATACTTGTCTTCCCAGATTCCTGGCAATACATGGTGGCAACCAGCATCTTAAGTTTTTTCCTTTTGGATATAGAAAAATAATATTTAACTCTCATTTTTGTTTGTTTGTTTTTGTTTTTATTGCTGCATCATCTTTGCCTCCAGACAGAGCCTAGAATTTAGCAGATACTTACATATGTATATTAAACAAATACATGTTACTGAAAGGTAAAGCCCTTCAACCTGAAATGAATACTTATTTTGGGGGTATGAGGTTAGTGTGATTAAATTGTTAAATTTGGTGTATTAAAGGACCTCAATATTCTGGGAAGTTACGTCTTTCTGGGCCAGTTCTTTGGAGCTTCCTGGCAGAAAGGTCAAGTTGAAGATAGGTCAATTGTCATTTGAATCCAACATTTTATACGCTTTTGACTTTCTTAACATCTTAACATTTCTGCCAAATGTTTATTTTCAATACTTGAAATAGCTGTGAATTAATATTAGATTGATTTGTGTGTGTAGTAGACACTTTTTTGGCTGTCTTGCTAACCTATGCCCGACCTTTCTGAGAAGTGGCTTTTCATGTTCTCAGAAGCATAGCTATCCAGAGGGTTTTCATCTGCAGCAAGTGATATTGTCCCTCTGTCCACTGCTGCTTAAACCAGGTATGGACACATAATTTAATCAAAGTGTTTCAGTGATGGGCAAAGCCTATACAGTACTCAGATTTCACACTTCCAACATTAAGGGGATGGAGTGGTCTTGCCAGCCAGAGGGAAGCCCCAGAAATTCCCCCATCTTTTAGTAGCTGACACAGACTAATGGAGGAGAAAGTCTTGAAGTCTATCTCAGTAGCATGTGAGTCTTGTGGGGAACTATTTCAATCTTCTTCTAGTTAGAAGAGAGACAATGCTTCTGAGCATGTGCAGCTGAAGCAATTTGGTGAGAACAACTGTTTCTGTTGCATAGAGCTTTCCCAAAGAGTAAATGCAATGCTTATTTCTTATGAGACTAACTTAGCATAACTGTATTTTTTTAAAATTGCCACTGGATAGACTGTAAATTTTACCATCCTGTTCATACTAAATAATAAAAATGTATTCTTACAACATCAGCCAATCTACAACATTGTTAAAGAGTATGCTGATCACCATCTACTAATTTACCTGAGAATCACCCACAAGGAGAGCCATTAATGGTAGCATGTAAATTTGGAAAAGCTGGGCTGAAAGCACTTCATCTCACAGCTTCCTTAGGATGAATTTAATTAATTGCAATCTTCTCTAGCTCTATAGAATCTAGACCTCCCAGTTTTAGCCAGTCTCTATAAAGAGTGTGACTTTGGTGGAAGACACATGAATTCAGGAGCTGTAGGGCATCCAAGTTCAGCAGAAGATATGGAAGAAAGCTAGTTTTATAAAAAAGGGAGCCAAAGGAAGTAAATATAAAAAGAGAAGTTATACCAGAAAGCATATGGAGAGGGGGGAGAAGAAACAATGGAAAGACGCAGCCACTCCCTTAGAATCTGCATCTGTTCTTTATACATATGGAGGCAGATGCACAAACACTAACATGTATATGTTTATTTTACTACACTACTTTGTGTGAATTTTTGTTACTTGTAACCCACTCCAAAAAAATATTAACTAAGATCCTTTTCTTACAATCGTGTGCAAATTGATTGCCCAGTTAATGTAATAAAAAATATAGAACAGATAACACAGTGACAAAAGTTATAGCCCTTATTTCTAAGACATCCTGATTCACTGTATGTGTGTACGTATACAAGTATGTGTACACACAAGCTATCATCGCACAATCAATTGTATGAATTTGAGAAATATGGGTTGCTATAGTTTTAGAAGTTTTTTTAAGCAATACAAATTTATTTCTAACAAAGCTTCTTTGACTTTCATATGAGATTTTATTTAGTTATTTGTAATCACATATGTAATTCACATATTTACAAACCCTGAAGATACTGACATCTTTTTTGCATAACAAATATATTCCAAAAAGATTAAAGCAAGAGTTAATTAATGGTGACTTCTTGAGAAAGGCAAATGGTGAGCTGGAACAAACTTATTCAGAAAATGGCAAGGGAGTATAAGCGTCAGAAAAAGTAAAGAAAATGATAGAATATTCAGCAATATAATGGAATAGATTGGCAGAAGAAAATAAAAGCAGACATACAGAATAAAAGATAATTTGGAAATTAAATAATTATGACTATCAATTGATTCAAAAAACGATATGAATGATAGTTACCAGAATGTGTAAGTATGCAAAGGAAACAAAATCATTAAATAATTATGTATTGAGTTTTAGAAAGATACACAAAGAAAATTAAACTGCATTAGAACAAAACGGTTAAGAATTTTGTCATAGAGTACATCTTTCCTGTTTGAACACCCCTCTGTGGGAGCAGTAGCATTCGTTAGGAGAACTGAAGAGAGATACTGCCTAGAATACCAAATTTCAATGCTACCTAAAGAGATTCATTATCTTTTAGCCTGGGGTTGGCTCAGGAATGTGTAAATTCCAGAGGAGCATAAGACTCAGAGAAAGCAAGAGAAAGGCCAAAGTCACACTGAAACTAAATGTCAGAATGGGTTCTCAAGCCCAATTAATCTTATTTGCAAATCTGATGCTAGAAGCAAGAAGGAAAGATAGACAGGCACACAGGAAAATGTGATTCCAGGAACATACAAAGGAATGAATGTTATGCGTGATAAATGACATAGATCTATTAGCCCTATTAAAATTTCTAGTTGGGATTTAAGTGAGAAATATATCAACAAACAAATAAACAATTTGATTGTCAAATTCTGAAGTTTGTTCTTCCCTGCATCTAAATGAAGCTTTAGTTATGAGCAATGAAAATATTACATAAAGAGCTCAGTATCATGAAGGAAAAATAGAGTCTAGACAACTGGCTATGCTAGCCCTGAATGAACCAACAAAAGCATATTCTTTAGAATTCATTGGAATGCCCAACCAATTAAAGATTCTAGTTTGGGTTCACTTCTTGTCTGTTTCCAAAAGTCACAGCTACTGTATACCCAGAGAAACCCTGTAAGTCAGAAAATGCAACGATAACAACAATCTTAAAAGCCATCACTCTGATATCTGCTCAGATACGCAGGTGGTGGGTGCCACTGTAGCGAAACTATTTTGAAATTTAAATGATGCAAAGATCAAGCCATGATGTCGTAAAACCCAACTTTTATTGATTTATGCTCTTCCAAAATATTACAGATCTTTGTGTGAATGTGTTTCTAAAAATAAGTTATTAATACAAATATTATGTGACAATTGGTAAGACAGATACATCTGTGGGAAATTTACCTAGAGCTCATAAATAGGTAACTTTTTTTTTCTTTTTGAGATGGAGTCTCGCTCTGTCGCTCAGGCTGGAGTGCAGTGGCGCGATCTCAGCTCACTGCAAGCTCCGCCTGCCAGGTACACACCATTCTCCTTCCTCAGCCTCCCGAGTAGCTGGGACTACAGGCTCCTGCCACCACGCCCAGCTATTTTTTTTTGTATTTTTAGGAGAGATGGGGTTTCACCATGTTAGACAGGAAGGTCTTGATATACTGACCTTGTGATCCACCTGCCTTGGCCTCCCAAAGTACTGGGATTACAGGCATAAGCCACTGCACCCAGCCATAAATAGGTAACTTTTAAAACTATTCATAAATAGGTAACTTGCTTACTTTTGCCAACATTCCATTCAAAAAGGCTGAAATTTACACTGAAGCCTTCCAACATGAAGTCCATCTCTTCCCAAGGTAGGTTATTGGCAATATTAGCTTTTTAAATTACTATTATTTAATAGACCATATTCCCTTTAAAGAAGAGGGACAATTATTTTGTTGTTCCACAAACAGAAGGCTCTATATATAATTATTTAGTAAATCAACTAAATTTTTTTTTAAATAATGGTAAAACATAAGGCAGTCATGGCAGATTTTCTTTTAGATTTGTGTAAGTTTTAACATTAATTTAACTCACCACATTATGAACATATAGGCAGGCTTTGGGCTCAGTTTCCTTGTAGAAGACACACTTTCCCTCAGAAAAGGTCCCTTATACTTACAGATTAATGAACTTGCGTGTGTGTCTATGTTCATGAGGAACTGGACTATAGTTTCCTTATATCTTTTTCTGGTTTTGTACAATGAATTAGGAAGTGTTCTTTCCTCCTCTATTTGCTGAAAAAGAAGTTGAGTAGAATTTGGTACTAGTTCTTATTTAGGTGTTTTGTACGGTTACTACACTCTTAGAAACTGTCCCTCCATGCTTCCTGCATTAAGATGATAAAGAAACCTATTTCTTACAAAAGATTGTGAGCCACCTCCAGAATCTGCCTTCACTTTCCCGTCTTGCCACTACACCAGAAACTAAGACTGTCACAACATAATTTGTCTAGGAAAATGATGGGTCTACCAAAGCACCAAAAGGCACACATCCAAAGAATCTTCAGGATCTATCTGTACCATACAGTTGGACCTTGGAGAGTACAGATGGGCCTGGGCTTCAAGGGTTCAGGATCCAGAGGAGCAGAACATAAAACTTAATATGGAAGTTTCTTGATATGAGAACAATAAGATTTAATTCTTGGCAAAAGTCCTTTGAGATGGGAGTTTCACATTGTTAGGAGGGCTCTTAAAAGTTTGGAGACAATGCACAGCTCACAGTGTATCAGGTAGAAATGTCAGAATGGCCATGACAGATGATGGAATAAATAAATAAGTACTGAGCAGGAGAAGTGCTCAGCATCATGTCTAGGCCACATTACAATTATCTTTGCACTTGGGCCGTCAATCTGGCAGACGCTACAGTATTGAATACATCTGTAGCAGTAAAAAGCACCCTAATAAGAAAATCACAGTGTAAACGCCTATTTTTCTTGGGCAAAGCTGTGCCATCTGTAGACAAAGATAAAGCTTTTTTGAAAAATATCCTCCAGGATGTTAAGGTCCCCTGACATTAACATTAATGCCTGAGCAATTACTAGAACTGTCCATCAAAAGCTGGGTTCTGTCAGACCCAACGTATACAAAATATACATCCAGAAACCAAGGTGTGAAAGCAAGAACAGTCCCATTTATCATCATTCCAATGACTTACATAGGAAATCTGTGCTTCTCATTTTCACATATGGCTCTTTCAGTTTAAAGGCCCTGGTTCCCAAAGGAGGAATGCTTCTACTAGGCAACACAACAAAACTCCTATTTAAATTTATTATTTCTGCCTGGGTCCTCCAGGCTCCTCATCCTAAGAGAATAGAGCCCAAGAAGAGAAGTCACCATATTAGCAAGGATAACTGACCATAATCTGGAAGCTGCTCACACAAAAAGGGAACAGAAGGGATATGTTTGACACAGTGGTAATCCATTTCAGCGTCTCTTGTTGCACTCTCGGCCAGTTTTTATGGCAAATTAATGAACGTAGTAATTACAGTCTGAGAATGGCATTGTGACCAGAGGCTCATACACCTCAAGGATGAGCATCTGTGTCACACCACAAGTAAGCCACCTAGACCTGTAAATATACTAACCAAGGGGGAGATGAATCTGAAATTGATAAAAAAGGAAGGAGATAATGAGCATCATGAGGCCAGCTTCAGCAGGACAATGAATTTTAAGTAGAAAAAAAGAACTCCAGTTTGCCCTACTAACTTCATTTTATTTATTTTTCCCCATCAAGATGCCCACCAGAATCCTGTAGGAGCTGCTCCAGAAGTTACTCAAAGCAGTCGATCTGGATGGCCCAAGGGGGTAGACTAGAGTGAACCCTGTGCTTCATTTCCCAGATTCAGCCTGCAAGATTAAAGGATCCATTCCCCCAGTTGCTGGGAGTACAGCTGAATGATAGCCCTCATATGCTAGCTCTCTCTGAAAGTTGCCCTGGCTTAAAAAGAGCTACCTTATAAAGATCGCGTGCACTTACCCGGGCAGCCTGTATCTCATGATGGCTTGATGTAGGGATGTAAAATACCACTCCAGACCCCATCTCAGGAGGATTAACAATAGCAATTCCATCCTCACAGTTCTCTCTGGGTTTGGCTGAGGCCTTCAGAGTGACTGTACCATTGCCCAACTTCCCTCTCAGCCCAGATATGCCTCCCTTCCCCTAGTTTAATCCCAAACGGACTCTCTAATAAGCTTCCTGCATGCTAATGTCCTTCTCAGAGTCTGCTTCCTCAGGAACAAAATCTTCCATATTAGCTAATTCTAAATCAATCACTCAATCGATCAATGTTCAAATGTTATTTTAAAAACATATCAAAATCCCCATCCTACTGGGAAATGCCAGCTTTGAAATAACCATGTCAAAAGATCCCCTATTTCAAAAAATCTCCATAAAAATGTTACAGATTTTTCTTTATGGAACTACTTCAGAGACTCCTCTTAACATGTTTTCATCTTTTAAAATCAATTGTTGATCTCTACATAAAACAGAAAAAGAAGGGTAGAAAATGAAATTAAAATTTATTAAAATGAATTGCTAACTGTGCTCTAGGTGATATATTATCACATTTAATTTTCCTCACAGGTGCACTAGGTAGACACTCAACCCATATATTTCTTCCTTCTTTATGTAGGTGTCTCTCAGAAGTGGCTATACTGTGAAGTGAAAGAAGCTTAATCTTCAGATCTGTAAATTATATGTGCTCTTTCCAAGATCCTTCAAGGGACCAATAGCACTGTGTGTGGCTGACTGTACACATACATTTTACAAAAGCATAGTTTTAAAAAATTAATTTCCTAAAAGAGAGACTTACAAATTAAATAAGCTTCAGACTTCACAAAACCTGGATCTGCCTCTGGTACTGTTTGTTGCTTTGGGTTTCCTCGCATTGGCCCTATGTTCAGTCCAAATTGGGCATGGGCTTTAGTGAGAGCCAGCGTTAATTTTACTCCATTTATTTTTCCTGTAATTCGATCAAAGTCTTGAGTGAAAGCTGAGTTTCTTTCATTGGGTTTGGATAGCTGTTCCTCTAAGACTTTCATTATTTCTCAGAACAGAAATACTGGGCCTTCTTGTTATCAGCATTTCCAGGTTTTCAGCCTCAACATTTTCTAGCCTCATCACCATGCTGGAAGCAGGTTTGATAGAATGTAGAAAAAATTGGCCTGTACACCAAAGAAATGTTGCCAATAACTTCCCTCTGACCTCAGGGGTGTGGGAGCAAGCCTTGGAAGTGATTCTCTCTGAGTATTGGTCATATTCACATGAGAAACCATAGCTTTAAGGCAAATTTTTCTTCCAATGCTGTTTGCTCTTGGAAGCTTTACTTTCTGGTCCAACGATTTCCCCTGTTCCTTGCCACTGGGATATGCAGTCATTTATACTTAAAAGTACAGCTTTGATTGTAATGGTAATATAATAAAAGCTGTTTTGAAGTCTCTAATTTACATAGATTTTTATGTTACCAAAATTTTTAAAAATAGTAATTCACATTGCATTCTTTTAAAGCAGTTATACATTTGGAACAGCCTTCCTGATATGGTACAAGATATGATGATGAGCATAATGAAGACTATTGTTGAATTTGTAAGATAAAAATAACATTTTGCCTTAAAAAGAAAATTTTGGATTATGCAGGTTTTGAAACATGATGTAGAATAGCTGGACTGACATTTTCTCATCGTTTTCTAAGTGTTCATTTTCAAAGCAAATGAATATTGTTAAAAGAACTTGTTTCAACACTTATATTATTTTTTAGGGGGAGAAATTTGGGGGAACACTATGATCTGAGTTCTTAATGACAGGTCCTCCTCATCACCAGACCCCCTTCCAGTTTTCACAAGATGCTATAATCATTTCACACTGGGGTCGGGCCTATCTCTACCATTTTTACTTGCAGCTAATAGTTATAAAGCTAATCTTAGACAAAATAGATCATGGTCTCCTAATCTGGCATCCACCAACTCTTAGTCCAAGAACAGACATCAAGGTCTCAGTAAAACCATTCAAATTAAATCCGAAACCATCTCTATCTATGCATTATTCTTAAGTGTTTGGGAAGCAGTTAATCTATAAAAAATAATCTATGAAAATGTTAATTCAATTCTCAAGCAATATGGAGATAACTCATTAACTCTTTCCAGAGACCATAATGCTTTGGTGTTGGTGCTGAAATTCAGACATAGTTTATTGGTTCAGAGAAAAATAAGAAGTGCCATGTTCTCTCTTAATCATATTTTACTCATAATTTTAAAATTGATTATGATCATTATTGCCCAAAGAAATGGCTAATTTCAAAGGTTATGCCCCTGTGAGGTGGGTAGAAACATGGTCTCTCAACAGGGAATACGTTTTTCAACACTACTTTATCCCTTTAATCTACTCTAAATCAGGGAGTCTTAACGTTCTGTTTTTAGACTTTAGAAGGCATAGCGTATGTAGAAAGATGAGTGTGGCAAGGGTTAGGAAAACACAATAAGAGTGAATATCACTGGAAAAATGTAGTTCTGTCTTGAGGCTACACAGTCTTTATTACAATAACCACAGAAGAAGGCATTATTTTTGTACAGGGTCACTCTATGATCTTATCCCTATACTCCAACCCCAACAATATTTTAAGGACAAGAAATCCAAAGAATTATCAAGACAAAACAAATTGCATGGAACCATGGAAAATGAATATATGTGAGAAAGCAAAAACACAACACACTTTTCTTGGTCAAATTAGAGAAAAGTGGGTTCATTCAGTGGGATAAGCCTGTAGACTTGAGACTAAATATTTGTAAGATATCCATTCACTCCAAGTTAATTTATAAATGTAATATAATCCTATTTAAAATTCCAGTGGGGTATTTGAGCTAAATGTTGCTGAATGGTATTCTAATTACTTTTAATTTGATAAAGGTAAAATAACATGATACAGGTAAAAGGTAAGGTAAAAGGGAAAATAACATGATACACAATTGAGATAAGGCTTCAAATGTACACTACCAGGTTTCTTTTTTTTAAGTACGCCATCTTTATGATTTACTGAGTACTGTTCACAGGTTGTATTTTTTCTATAAAGCTTCCAGTAGTTTCTCCCAAATGGAAGTAATTGTTCTTCTATTTTTTGACCTCTTGGGTAATTTATCTGTGCCTTTCT
The DNA here is from genome assembly GCF_024542745.1 of Macaca thibetana thibetana. Taxonomy (NCBI): domain Eukaryota; kingdom Metazoa; phylum Chordata; class Mammalia; order Primates; family Cercopithecidae; genus Macaca; species Macaca thibetana. The sequence continues at coordinate 22,954,829 of NC_065585.1, forward strand.
TTCTGCATGCACTTCTTCCTATCAGGGTGATATTTCTGTGCATTTTACTTTCCAACTCTACTAAAAAGTCTATAATGTCAGTGTGTCTATCTGGCTGAGAGAGATTCTAATGAAGCTTTTATCATCTGTTCTCATCTGTTCCAAGTGCACTCCCGTCTCCTGGCATTTTTCTTGAAGATTGTCCTTCTGCAGTTTGCTTCCTGAAGTCCAGCTCTGCAAGAGACCTCCTGTTAGAACTTGTGCTTTCATCAAAAGCATAGAAGTCTTCCAAAAGCCAGTCACCACAGAATGATTTTCAGTTTACTTAAAATGCCAAAAGGCAGAGGTGTGGTTTTAGAACATTCCCCCAGCTCCCCTGCCTCGCAAAACTCTGCTCTTTCCCGTTAAAGAGCTGGGTGTTCCAAGCAGGCAGAGCTCCCCTCACCCCACCCGCTGGTCACAGTGGGATGGGCATGTGCAAATCTTGGATGTCATGCTTTGTGTCTCACAGGGAGACAAGCCCAAAAAATATCAATTTCCAGCAAGTCTCCTACTGCCATGAGGAAGCAGAGACTGGCAACTTGTTGCTTCTCCCAGATGAAGCCAGAAATGTGTGTAGAGTGAGATGTCCCAGGGGGTGCTTAGTGGGCTGGTGTGCACTCGGTGTGGTGAGGAACAACATGTGCCCAGGCCTTGGTGACGACTTCCTTCTCCCCGTGATGTTCTCATTTCATCAACTCCATTCTTATGTGACCTCCTGCATTTGCTGGGCGATTATGCACAAGTGAATGCATCTAGGAGCTACTGGTATAGAGAGGAAAATGATCCTAAAAGCTGCTCATTTCGCCAGGAAGGAAACTTAACTACATTTTTAAAAGTTCACATATTCAAAATTGAATGTAAAAATTAAATTTTGTGAGTTTGTTACAATTGAAATTGAAACAGAAAAGTATAATGGCAAATTAAGTTCAAATGAGTTAGTCAACTAATAGATTCATTCCTTTGTTCATTTAGTTAAGAAATATTTTTTGAGCAGACTCCATGTATAGTGTTACAGAGACCTCCTTATCTGTTGCAATATTTTGTAAGACGATGTCTTAGCCCTGGTGATGTGTAATTCATTATTATAGCTGGCTTTTTCTGTCTTATGTCAATATACAACCGATGCCACCATTTAAACTGAGAAATAAGGTTATAAGTGAGGTTTAACATTTTCTCTGGACTTGTGAAACTTTCCGTATGTTGTTCAGTTTAACATATTTGTAGTGTGTCATTGAACTAAAAAAAACCATACCCACATTTTCTCAATAAATATTAACATAATCTACCATGATGTCTAGGAGATCAGAACAATTTTTACATGTTACTCAGGCCAACTACTTTAAAATTGTGCTTAATATCTAAGTCTCCCTCCTCACACACACACACAAAAAAATCACATTAAATACCATTATTTATACATTGATTCTGGGGACTAAAGCCAGGTTTATTTACTTCTAATCATCTTCCAATTCATGCAACATCATCCATCTATTACCTACATTACCCTGGATTCTTCACTAAGTGGTACAAGAGTTCCCTGAGGGTTTGTCATCAGTTTCATACCTTAAGTCTACAAAGAAGTATAATAATGACTATCAAATCATACCAATTGCAGCATAACTCTAAAACATATTCAATGGAAGGGAGAAATGACACCAATATCAGCAATAATAATATTAACAACCAAATTTATCATTTTGTTTATTTTCAGACTAACACTACATTGAATACTTTATTGTAGTATTATCATATTCAATCTTCATTATAATCTCTGTATTATGCAGGCATTATTATCTCTATTTTAAAGTTAAGAAAATTGGGGATTGGAGATTTTGAGTAACTTCCCCATGGTTACACATCTAGTGTCAAAGATAAAATTTGAATCTATCTGATTATATCTAACTCTGAAGCAATAATTTTACATTGCATGTTGTATTGACTTCTCTATCCAGTGAGTCTCTTTGTTAAACTCTTCAATTTCCATAAAAGGATGTCAGCACTCCCAAATGTGTATGATTAAATATAGAAATGTACCATAATTCAGAGATAAAAATTCACTAGAATATCAAACTGAGATAGGGATATAAAGTTCAGCTATTACTTAACCCTTTTTAAGAAAAGACAAAATAAAAGACTTTATTTTTTATTTATTTATTTGTTTTTGGAGACAGAGTTTTGCTTGTCGCCTAGGCTGGAGTGCAATGGTACGATCTCGGCTCACTGCAACCTCTGCGTCCCAGGTTCAAGTGATTATCCTGCCTCAGCCTCCAGAGTAGCTGGGATTACAGGCGTGTGCCACTATACCTGGCTAATTTTTGTATTATTAGTAGAGATGGGGTTTCACCATGTTAGCCAGCCTGGTCTCAAACTCCTGACCTCAGGTGATCCACCCACCTTGGCCTCCCAAAGTGCTGTGATTACAGGTGTAAGCCACCACATCTGGCCAAAAGACTTCATTTTTTATGGAGGATCATTTGAAAAACATGCAGTCTATTCATTGTTTTATCTTTTCTACCATTTAACCATGTATTAAGCAAGAGTAGCTGAAACTGGAGACTGCAATAAACAGGTTTTGCACCCAAACACTTTGGAGAAAATCAATCATTAACTAAAATCATACATAAAGAGAGACAGTTGAGTTGACTTTTATGTTTAGGTTTGGTTTTGATTATGCTATAAACATGCTGAATTTGAAGTTAGGGTATAGTATGCATGGGAAAATTTCCAAGAGGTCTTTGAGTTATGTATTTTGAAATTAGAGTAAGAAGCTCAGAGTTGAGGCTTGGGATTTGATAGCTTTAACTGTCAGGTCCATACAAATCCTATCAAGGTAGAGCTTTCAGGAAAATGAGAGAACAAAAAGCTAAATAATATATAATACCTCCAAAACTCCTTTGCCTGAGATTGGAAAGGAAGTAGTGAAATGTAAGACTCCTTTCTGCTGCAGTTTCTGTTGACAAGCAATAGCATGAAATATGAGTGTTTAGAAACAGCTTAGTCATCAGATTTGGTTTTCTCATGGCTAGGCCACAGGTGGGAATGGATACGAATGGTATTTGTAGTGGTGAAAAGTTGCAAGGGCAGAAGCCACATCCTGACCTCTGAGTCATATCATTGAGGAAGTGCTTTGGATTCAATAGTAAGACAATGTCCTTCCTGACCTCCACTCCTCCAACCCTTCAGATACTTTTGCAAGAAACTAATTCCCAGTATTCAATCCCATTCTTCTTGAATTATGTAGAGTGATTTCTGTTTATGCACTGGACTTTTACTGACATTTTAGGACCACGTTTTAAAAATGTGAATTTAAGAAAATAAAAGTTAACAAATTTCCACTGGTTCTAAAAATTATGAGTTACCTAAGTTTTATTGATAATATAGCTTTGGTAGAATGTGAGAATGCATGTAATAATGATGGTGGTAATCAGCATCTACTGCCGAAAAGCACTCTTTTACTATTTATTTTATTTTACTTTTTTGAGACAGGATCTCACTCCACCACCCAGGCTGAGTACAGTGGTGCTATCATGGCCCAATGCAGCCTCAACCTCCCAGGCTCAAGGGATCCTCCTGCCTCAACCTCCCAAGTAGCCAAGACTACAGGCATGTACCACCATGCCTGGCTAATTTTGGATTTTTGGCAGAGCTGGGGTCTCACTGTGTTGCCCAGGCTGGTTTTGAACTCCTGGACACAAGTGATCCTCCTACTTTGGCCTCCCAAAGTGCTGGAAGTGCACGATATATATTATATTCCTGTTTCACAGGTGGAAAAACTGAACATTAATGATTCAGTGCCTGATTTCACACAGGTATGAAGAGCTGAGGTTATAATGGAAAATCCAGCAATCTGGCACCAGAATTTGTGTTTTTAAACACTATGCTATCCTGCCTCCAAATTCCTTTACACAGCATGTAAAAGAATAAAATAAATCATGAGAAAGCAAAAGATGAGAATAAACACAAGAGTTTGTATAATGACAGTAAAAGAAATAGAAACTTAAGCCATAGTTAAAGGAGATGTAGAATAGTAACTTTTTAAAAATTTAATTGTTACTGGCCTGGTGTGGTGGCTCATGCCTGTAATCCCAAGATTTTGGGAGGTGGGAGCGGGTGTATCATGAAGTCAAGAGATCGAGACCATTCTGGCCAACATGGTGAAACACTGTCTCTACTAAAACTACAAAAATTAGCTGGGTGTGGTGGCTCACGCCTATAATCCCAGCTACTGGGGAGGCTGAGGCAGGAGAACCACTTGAACCCAGAAGGCAGAGGTTGCGGTAAGCCAAAATTGCACCATTGTACTCCAGCCTGGTGACAAAGCGAGACTGTGTCTCCAAAAATATATATATACAAATATATAAATATGTATATACAAATATATAAATATATTTATAAATATATTATATATTATACATAAAAATTATATATTATATAAATATTTATATATTTATATATTTAGTAAATATATACACATATATTTATATATTTATATTTTTTATATTATATGTATATATATTTATATATTTATATTTAATTTATATTTTATTTTATATTTATTAATTTATTATATATTAATTTGTATTTTATTTATATATTTATATATTTATTTATTTTATATATTTTAAATATATATTTATATATAGTTATATAGAAATCATATATTTATATATTTATATATAAATATGTAAATGTTTTTATTTATATATATTTACATATAAATGTTTTTATTTATATATTTATATATGTTTTTATTTTATATATAAATTTATAGTTATATATAAATATATATTTATATTTATATAAATATAAATTGTCAGTCATTTATATTTATATACAAATTTTTATTTATATATAAATTTATAGTTATATATAAATATTTATATTTATATATAAATTTATAGTTATATATAAATATTTATATTTATATATAAATTTATAGTTATATATAAATATTTATATTTATATATAAATTTATAGTTTATATATAAATATTTATATTTATATATAAATTTATAGTTATATATAAATATTTATATATATATAAATTTATAGTTATATATATTTATATTTATATATAAATTTATAGTTTATATATATATTTATATTTATATATAAATTTATAGTTATATATATATTTATATTTATATATAAATTTATAGTTATATATTAATAGTTATATATAAATTTATAGTTATATATTTAGTTATATATAAATTTATAGTTACATATAAATATATATTTATATTTATATAAATATAAGTTGTCATTGTCATTTATTCAGCATATTTGAAGGTATGTGACAAGGCAGTGCAATGGGAAGGATCAAAGCAAGAGAAGAGAGAAAAACACTGGATCCATAACAGAAAAAAGGAGCAGCCTGTGGGAAGCAGGGCTTATTGTTATGGCAGAGAAATAGTAACTCCTCTCAGAGTGTATAAAAATATGAATTATATGAGTGATTACTGTGAAGACAAACATATATCAAACACTGAGGACAAAAGACAAACAATTCATACTTAATGGACTCAAGTAAGGGGCTGCTGAAACTTACCTTATTTACTCTTGTGAAAATCTAAACTATCCCAGTCACTTTCTTGCCTCAATAGGCAAAGTATAGGAAATGACAGTGATCCTTTGTTGAATGATTGTGGATATATTACAGTGACTTGTGGGAGGAAGGGTCACGGTTAAGAACTTAAATTTCTTCATATAGTTCTGCAGCCACTGAATTTAAAGCCTCAGGAAATTGAATTAAAGGTGTGCAGCAATCAGGGTAGCCCAGGAGGTTTACTTTCAAGTACATATGCCTGCTTTTTGTATTGCCATTCTTTTTTTATGGGTAAACGGATAACAGGAGAAATCACTTTCTGCCAGACATTTGCTTAATAGAAGTTTCCAAGTCAACTTTGGTTGATAAAGGTTTTAGGAGAAGTAAAATTGCAGACAACTGAAATGCTTTGCCAAGATCACCCAGACTGTGATCAGATATTCATATAGAATATCCCTATTTATTTTCAGATGCCTAAGCAAGAGAGTACTGGTAGAAAGGCAAAAAATAATAATTTTCTAAATTTCTTCATTGTGTGGTCAGTGTATGTACATATTTGCTTATTCAAGACATTGAATACCTACTATGTGCTAGGTCTGCTCTAGGCAGTTGGAATGTAGTGCAGATTCTAAGCTTGTCTTGAAAAGTTACCAACACGGAGGTGGTGATGATGTCAGTAGTTACACTTAAAGGCAATGATTATGTAATGCCAGACATCAGTAATGTAAGCATTAGATTCAGCCAACATAGTTTTATAGGACTTATACATTTACCCCCTCATTTCAATTTAAATATTCCGGTCAGAAATTTTAAGCTGACATAACATTGTCTGGCAGGTAGGATTGCCTTTAAATTCATATTTCATAAGAGTACCAATAGTTGATTCAAATTATTTGCAGCGTCCTTTTGGGAAAAGTCATACTAGAGCAGAAAGAAGAGTTTGAAGGCCAGTAGAACCCAGAGCACCAACTTAAGATAACAAATCAAAGCAAACCCATGATGGTTTAAGGGGAAAATATGCATAAGAAAAAAGACCAATGATATTCATAGGTATTGCATAGCAATATTTTATGTTGCACATGGGTTGGTATGCAGTCTTAACACAGATTCATATAGGGGGGTAAATTAATGACTGCTTAAATGTATTGATCCTCTTCCCTACCCAGAATATTTTCGAAGAATATGCCATTTATATTTCCATCAGCAAGTAATTTTTCTAGAGCAGAATTCGCTGAATGTAGTCTGAAAATCACCACCACTGGAAACATGTAGGTGTTTAAAAACAAACAAAAAAAAAACTGCTTTTTTTTTGTTTTGTTTTGTTTTTGAGATAGAGTCTTGCTCTGTCACCCTGGCTGGAGTGCAGTGGCACCATCTCGGCTCACTGCAACCTCCACCTCCCGGGATCAAGCAATTCTCCTGCCTCAGCCTCCCAAGTAGCTGGGATTACAGGCGCATGCCACTATGCCTGGCTAATTTTTGTATTGTTTTTAGTACAGACGGGGTTTCACCATGTTGGTCAGGCTGGTCTCCAACTCCTGACCTTGTGATCTGCCCAGTTCGGCCTCCCAAAGTGCTGGGATTACAGGCATGAGCCACTGCGCCTGGCCTGAGAAACTTCATTTTAACCAGAAAATTTGAAGAATCGTTGGAATTTTTAACTTAGACATACAAAATATATGATCTTCAAGAAAGGTTTTATAAAACCTCATGCAAATTTTGTTTGTGAATATTTCTAACTTTTTAGAAAAAAAGAATTATACATTCCTTAAGTCGTATCTTTTTTAAATTAATAACATTTTTAATGGACAAATCATAATTGTATACATTTATAGGGTACAATGTGATGTCTTGATATATGTATACATTGTGGGATGATTAAATCAAGCTAGTTAACATATCTGTCACCTAGCTTACCTATCATATTTTATGATGAGATATTTAGATTTTATTCTCTTATTTTAAAACATATACATTCACTGTAGTCATCCTGCTGTGTAATTGATCTCACAAGTCCTCTGGTCTGTCTGAAACTTTGTACACTTTGAGCAACAATTCCCATTTCTTCTCTCCTACATCCTCTGGTACCATCATTCTACTCTCTGCTTCTATGCATTTTAACTTTTTTAGATTTTACATGGCATTGAAATCATATGATATTTGTCTTTCTTTGCCTGACTTATTTCACTTAGCATATTTCACTTAACAGGAATCTCAAGTTCATCCAGGTTGTTGCAAGTAACAGGCTTTCTTCTCATTTTAAGGCTGAATAGTTTTCCATTATGTATATGCTACATTTTCTTTATCCATTCATTTGTTGACTGACATATAGGTTACTTCCTTATCTTAGCTAGTGTGCGTAATGCTACAATGAATATAGGAGCCCAGGTGTTCTTTTGACATACTGATTTTAATTCCTTTGGATATGCATAACAAGTAAGATTGCTGGATCATTTGATAGTTGTAGTCTTAGTTTTTGGAGGAAATTCTATAATTTTTTTTTCCATAAGAGCTGTACTCATTTACATTCCTACCAACAACGTACGTGAGTTCTTTTTTCTCTGCATCCTCTCCAACACTTGTTATTTTCCATCTTTTTGATCAAAGCTATTCTAACAGGTGTGAGGTGATATCTCACTGTGGTTTTAATCTGCATTTTCCTTATGATTAAACATGTGAAGTATATTTTAGTGTACCTGTTGGTCTTCTTTTGAGAAATGTCTGTTCAGGTTTCTTCTAACTGTTCTTTGGCACCAAAAGATTAATTAATTGAAAACAAATGTAAGCCTTTGACCTTAAGTTCACAGTTTTCCTAACAATCTACTTCTGTTATTTCTTGTTCACTTTAATTTATTGTCAAAATAATCTGATTTAATCTAAGGAGTTGAGAAGGCTTTTTTTAAAAAGTGACTATAGACCTAAAAAAGTCATCATTGTCTTAAGATTTAAAAAAACAATTCAGGCCAGGTGTGGTGGCTTATGCCTGTAATCCCCGCACTTTGGGAGGCTGAGGTGGGTGGATCACCTGAGGTCAGGAGTTCAAGACTAGCCTGGCCAATGTGGCGAAACCCCATCTCTACTGAAAATATAAAAATTAGCTGGTTGTGGTGGCACACACCTGTAATCCCAGCTACTCCAGAGGCTGAGGCAGGAGAATGACTTGAACTTGGGAGGTGGAGGTTGCAGCGAGCCAAGATTGTGCCACTGCACTCCAGCCTGGGGACAGAGTGAGACTCCATCTCAAAACAACAACAACAACCCAACAACAACAAAAACAATTCAGGGTCACCTTAGGTAACTAGGAGAAGGCCTACCCAAGTAGGGGAAGTATTATGTTCTTTATGTGGAAAGAAATGCAGCTCATCTCTTTTGAAAAAATAGGCCGGGCATGGTGGCTCACACCTGTAATCCCAGCACTTTGGGAGGCTGAGATGTGCGGATCACAAGGTCAGAAGTTCGAGACCAGTCTGGCCAACATAGTGAAACCCCATCTCTACTAAAAATACAAAAAATTATCCAGGTGTGGTGGTGTGCACCTGTAATCCCAGCTACTGGGGAAGCTGAGGCAGGGGAATCACGTGAACCCAGAAGGCAGAGGATGTAGTGAGCCAAGATCGCGCCATTGCACTCCAGCCTGTGTGACAGTACAAGACTCTGTCTCAAAAAAAAAAAAAAAAAACAAAGAAAAAGAAAAGAAAAAATAAAAGACCAGAGAAGCTGAAACGCCTTGAAAAATAAAAGACCAGAGAAGCTGAAACACCTCAAGGCAGGGGAACAGTGGCATCAGGCGAATCTGGAAATGGAGGCCATACCAGACAATTTGCCACTTCTGAAGAATGTTAAGGTTTCCTCTGAGAAGCCACTTAAGTATTTTTGGCAGAGGTATATATGTAAGTGTAAAGGCGGTGTGATGAGGAGAGCTTTTAAGGTTGAATGTATCTAATTTTCATTTAAATAAAACCCCCAAACTGTTGCCATACTATTTAACATTTTAGAGGAAGGCAAGTGTGAATATATGAGGAACAATCCGAAGGTGATTTCGGTGTTTCATCCAAGATGTGATTGTAACTTGAATTAGGAGATTTATGAATGGGTGATGAATAACAGTAAGAAATAGAAGGACACTAGAAATCTTTAGGTGCTGTAGGATCACCCACAGAGATTGAGAGAGAAAAGTGCTAATTTTGATGGCTGGCTTTTTGGCTTGTGCAACTAAAGTGAAGAGAGTGCCTTTATAAACACAAGGAACTCTGAAAAAGAGAGTTCTGTGATATGGAAAGGAGAATGAAGTATTTGGTCCTGGATACACTGAGTTTTAATTTCTTTTGAGAAAATAAAATATATACATCTAGTAAACAGAGTAAAAGAGGACATCAGAACTGAAGGTACACAATTTGGAAACTATGTGGGCCTCTAATTTTGTCTTAATCATACCTCATTAATTGCACCAACCCCAAAGTGTCCAGTCATTTCCCTCCCCAAAACTGCTAGAGCCCTTACATTACTTTCTATCCAGTGTGCTAAATAAAAATCTATATTCTTCCAAAGTCATCTGGTGAGGCATCATTTCTTTTTAGGTTTTCCAGTTTAATCTCAGTCTCAGAGCACCATCAAATTTCCTGTGAAATCCAATAATCAACAGTTCCAGAATCCATACTACCAATTTGTGTGTGTGTGTGTGTGTAAATAATTTTCTCCTCGCTCTATTAGATATTATTTTCTGCCTCTACAGTGAGATTTTAAAACCTCTAAAAAAAAAAAAAAAACCTGCATCTTTTCCTTCTACAGCATCTGTCATAAAACTGGTTTCAAAGCAGATGCCTGAGACAGTGATTCTAGTTTTATGTCACTAGCACAGCAGGTATTGACTATGCAGATATTGAGAAATACTCAATATAAAATATAGTCAGTATGTAAAATGTGATCAGAATCAGAAGGAAATAGTAAATGTTGAACCAGATTTAGGAAGACACAGTATAAACAGTGGACCATAAATGGCTACAGTCCATAGCAAATAAAGTAAGTAGGGGTGTTCTTTGGATGAATCAAGTGAATCCAATATGATGGAGCAGAGACTATATGGTCAAATCAGCCTAGCTTTAAACTGGGCTCCTATTCCCTATCATCTGCATTATCTTGGGTTTGTAAGTCAACTTTATGGGTCTATTGGGAGCAGCAGTTCTTCCTGGCCCCTGGATGCACTTGTAAGTCCTTGCTGAGTATTCCAAACTGCAAAGCCTAACTGTCCTCTGACCTTAAATTGTTGTTTTTATCTAGCTGTGTGGGCTATTCTGAAAAGTAGGTGAAAAACCCCAACCCGTTGCCACACTATTTAACATTTTAGAGGAAGGCAGCTGTGAATATATGAGGAACAATCAGAAGGTGATTTCAGTGTTCCATGCAAGATATGATTGTAACTTGAATTAGGAGATTTACGAATGGGTGATGAGTAAGAGTAAGAAACAGAAAGACACTAGAAATCTTTAGGTGCTGTAGGATCACACACAGAGACTGAGAGAGAAAAGTGCCAATTTTTCTTTTATCTAGTTGTGTGGGCTCCTAGTACTGTATTATTACTGTATTACTACTTGCTCCCATCATCGATAAAATGGATATGATAATTCTACCTTATAGTATTGTAATAATGACACAGTGCCTAACATTTTGGTAGTCTTTACAGAAATTCTGGTTCTAAGAAATGCAACTTTCCCACATAATTATAGCAGAGGTGTCCTTCCATGAAGTTCAAACATAACCAGCTGGGAGAGTCCAGACATTTATTTGCTTTTACTTCAAAAAAGATTGGCAGTAGAATGCTGAGCACTGGAGCCTATGAAGCAGAGAAAGAAAGAATGAGTTTGGAAAATGCTGTTTTTAAAAGGAAAGGCTTTTTACAAAGGCAGAGGCTTTGAGTGACTCATTTTATAATTGTTCACACATTACATCACTGTTGGGTGCTGTGTGCATGCTGGGCTTTAGTGATGTTAGTTAAAGATGGCTTCAGAGAATAGATGAGCATTTATCCCTGATGAATGACATTTAGCCTAATTTACAGAAATAATCAAGTGAGAGCATGGGTTTCATTTCCAGGGTCAAAGAAAGAAGTTTACCTGGCTAAGGCATGACACCGCTGCCTTTTCAGATTCCAGTGCAGTCCTCTGACCATATTGGGAATGATACGTAAAATAATAAGAGTTTCAGGGAGTAAGAATGGGGGTGAGAGGAATCACTGAGGACTCCCAAGGACAAAGCAGTTGGAACAACGTAATCACAAGTTACCAAACACCACCTTGAAACCTTTGTCTACCTGATTGCCAAACTTTCTTTTTGTAATCGTTGACTTCACAAATGCCTAAGCATTTATATACTGTGCCCTTAGTCATTTTTAGTTCTTATAAGAATACAATCACTTCAACAAGATCTCCTAAGATTTATGTTTTCTAAAAGCCCTCACTTATAATTTCCCTCCCCAATTCATTTGCTTTAATTTCAGAGCTTAAAACACATGTGTTTTCCAGGTGGCTTACATATTTCCTTAATTTGGAAACTTTATTTTTCCTTCTACTTGAACACTCAATGAGTTGTACTCTATTTCCCATTATTATTAAAATGCTCTGAAATATCATATCCCATCCTTTATTCTCAAAGATGATTGTGCCTGTGGGCAATTAGTAAGAAAAACATGTGTCCTATAACTGTTTTTCAAAAAAAAAAAGTGAAGCAATTCTATAGAGCTCTCTACACTTTCTTATCTAGAGATTTGCACTCAGTAGGACTTTCTAGGCAAGGTAGGGAGACTGTCCTATTTTTAAAAGATAATTCGCCTTTTGAAGAATCATTATAAAATTTAACCTAGTCATAACTTGAAGATTCCAAGATAAAATTAATCCATTTATTCAACAATGATTTATACAATGACTTCTATATTCATAGCTCTATTCAAAGCATTGATTATAAAATTAATTATACAACCTGTTCTCAAAAAAATGTGACACAGTAGAAGAGATAATCATCAAAACATACAATTATATTACTATGTGGTAAGAGTAATGATAGTGGGATATACAAGTTATCGATAGATATTAAGAATAGAAGAATATAGAACTGAGAATTAAGAGAGTTATTAAGAAAAATTTCACCAAGATTAAAAATGCATAACTTGAGTTATAAAGCATGAAAAATAATTAGCTGAGAGGAAGAGTCCCTTCCAAACAGAGATGAACAAGTACCTATGTCAAAAAGCACTGGTAATGGTGTGGAGGTGGGACTGGACACAGAGTGAGTGAGGAACAGTTGCATGCTACAAGAGTGAGCTATAAACCTGAAGAGGTAGGCAGAGGCTGTATCTTGGAGAACCCCACGAGCTATCTTAAGGGGCTTAACTTGTATATGACAGGTGATGGGAAGTCATCATGAGGTTCTGAGGAAAAATGACACATTTTGATTTGCATTTTAATTTAATTGCAGTTTATTGTGGATGATATAGCTGGGATGTTTGTCCCCTCCAAATTGCACGTTGAAATGTGATCTCTAGTGTTGGAGGTAGGCCCTAATGGGAGGGGTTTCGGTCATGGGGGTGGATCCCTCATGAATGGCTTGGTGCCCCCGCCATGGTAATGGGTGAATTCTCACTCTATTAGTTCATGCGAGAACCCACTGTTAAAAAGAGCCTGGCACCTCCTCCATTCTCTCTTGCTCCCTCTATCACCATGTGACATGCCTGCTCCCCCTTTACCTTCTGCCATGAGTAAAAGCTTCCTGAGGCCTCACCAGAAGCTGAGCAGATGCTGGTACCATGCTTGTGCAACCTGCAGAACCGTCAGCCAACTAAAACTCTTTTCCTATAAATTACCCAGTCTCAGGTTTTTTTATAGCAAAGCAAAACAGATTAGCACAGTGAGGCAGAAAATTAAAGGTAAGATGGTTGAAGGCTATCTATAAAAGAATTGATGGTAACATTTAATCTTTAATATTGATTGGTACACATACTTATAACACAAGCTTAGTATAGCTGTTCATCTCTATTTGAGATTCAATTTAAGAACATATATTACAATGGAAGAAAACAACAACAATTGAATTTGGGTAATCACTTAATAGCTAAGCTTCTAATTCCTTATATGTAATTTGAGGATGATACCTACCTTAATTTAGTTATGAAAGTTTAAAAAACCAATGTATGGACAGCTCCTGTTCATTGGTCACTGGACTGAATAATCAGAAGCCATAGCAGAGTCAAGAGGGTAGGTGTTCTCAGAATGTAAATGTTGGATATGATAAACTAAAGTCAGTGTGGCTACAGGAGAAAATGAGAACAACACTTAGAAAAAGGAAGTTTATTACATTCATAGACCCTAGAATGGGAGTAATCACATGCCACGCAGGGCTACAGGGAAAGTGCCAGGTTTTGGTTGGAGAGCTTTAAAAGAAAAACTTCAGCTGAATTAAATTTAAAGGAGTTTAATTGAGCAATGAACGATTCAGGAATTGGGCGTCCCTAAGAATCACAGCAGAGTCACAGAGACTCCAGTGCAGCCACATGGTGGAAGAAGATTTGTAGACATAAAAAGGGAAATGATGTACAGAAATTGGAAGTGAGGTATGGAATAACTGGATTGGTTACAGCTCGGCATATGCCTTATTTGAACACAGTCTGAACACTCAGCAGTGTATGAATGGTTGAAGTACGGCCACAGGGACAGGCCAAGACTTAGCTATTGTTACAGGTGCATACTCCTAAGTTAGGTTTTCAGTCTTGTCTATCTATTAAGTTAGGTTGCAGTTCATTCACAAAAACTCAAATATAGAAGTACGGAGTCATTCTCAGGCCATATTTAGTTTGCTTTAACAAAGCAGAAGAAAAGAGCCAGGGGAAAGTCTATGCCAGAGCCTTTATTGAGTTTTCTGCAGGAAAAGCAAGGTAGGGCAGAGTAAACAGCTTAGGGCTGGCTAGTTTGAATAATTCCAGCATGGTTTGGGCTATAGGGTAGTCTAGTTGCCTGGTACCTGGCCCTGAGATGATTTAGGGCAAAGGAAATATTGCCTTGGTGTATGAGAGCCAGATAAAGAGGCAACTGGGGCTATAGGCTAGGGATTGGTTGGTTTGTATGTGAGAGATGTGCCCTTAGCCAAGTTCTTTTTATCTCTAAGAAAAGGCTAACCCTGACAGCAGCAGTCTATCTCTGGTCAGCAAGCTTTGTAAAATATCAAAACCTCATAACATACAGAAAGCAAAAGTCCCAGGATCACACCATGTCAAGGAGTGCAGCCCATCTGTTAGAATTTTGCACATTGGAATTTCATATGAAATTTTAGAGGAATTTCATATAAAATTTTACATAGTGGACTTCCGTGTATAATATGTGTTGAATGAAGGCTCATCTATTGAAGCAAAGAAGAAAAAAAGAAAGGGAGGAAGGGAAAAATAAAGAGGGGAGAGGGTTGGAGAGAGGAAGGAAGGAAAGAAGGGAGGGAGGGAGGCAGGCAGAAGAACAAGAGCAAAATGAGCCAAAACTCTAAAATCTCTTCATTAGATTGTTCCTTCAATAGTTTAATTACATAAAATTGTATTTTTACATTTAGATTAGTTCTCATTACTCCCACGAGGTGACATTTGACAGTCTGGGGACATTTTTGATTGTCACAACTTAGGGACTACTACTAACATTTGGTGGCCAGGGATGTTGGTAAACATCCTATTATACACAGGACAGCCTCTCACAAAGAATGATCTGGCCCCAAATGTGAGTAGTGCCAAGGCTGGAAAACCTTGGTTTACATTAATATTACTTCAGAGTGGGATGGCATTTTGTAAAAACAGTTATTCATCTTTACCTACTACACCTGAGGAAATTAAGGCCAAAATAATGAATTATAAAAGCATTCATATGTATTAGAATGTTTTGCTTCTAAAACTTACATTTAGAACAAAACTTTATTTCTTGGTTTACATTGTTTTTCATAATTTGTTGAAGTCCTAGTGCCATTTGATTTTTTAATTTTCTAATCAGATTGGTCACATGTTTGGCTGCTTTTCTTGCCCTTATCTGAAAGGAGTAGGATTTAAAAAAAAATATTAGGGAGAAATATCCAAAGTCTGCTTTCTCCATGAAACTATAGGCTTCTGAGGACCCAGCTCACCAACCGGACAACTAACAGCTTCCCCCATTATATGTGAAATTCATGGTTGTAAAGACAGAAGTGGAAAGAGTAAGATTTAAGAGGTGGACAGTTTTATTGTTCACTATAGATTGAAACAAGAGGAAGGGAAGATTACTACGGGGCAACATTGCTTTTGATTCTGTTATCATGGAAAACAGTATTTTAAGGGTAAAAAATAAAAGGGTAAGTTGTAATCTTAAAACAAATTTTGATCATGATTCAACAACTATGGCCACTTTTGGCATGTTCTGAGTCAGATGTGAAGAATAAAAAGTAGCCTGATGAAAGCAAAGATGCCACTTTTGGGTAGCCTGCAGTAGTAATGGATACAGATAAGGAATATGATATTCTGAATAAATTGTGTGTTAAAAATACTGCTTCGGTGGCTTGGCCGTGTAGATGTAATAATGACAATTTATTAAATAATTTTTATTCATAGAAATGTGATGAAAATATGGTTAAATGCATTTTGTAAGTTCACCCAAAGAAGTCCAATATTATACTTCTTTTTACCAGGTAATGTAAGAAGGTTAAGGTTGGTTTTCCACCTCTTCCTCTTTAATTTTCAACTTTCGTTCTTTTGTTCAAATTCTACATCCATCCTAGCAAATGGGGAGCACTCAGGGAAAAAAATCAGTAAGTTGAATTGAATTGACTTGCACCACACTGTCTTCTTCTGGGTTTTTTTAACTTTCTTAAATAATCCATAAGCTTTTCATTTTTTTCTACTACCATAGCTTAAATTACCATCTGTATGCCAATGATTCTTAAAATTGCATTTCTTTTTATGATAAATCACTATTTCTAACTTCTTTCTATGAACTCAACACCTCCTCAATTATTTCATCTAGGCAAATGCCTTCCAAACTCTCAGTAATTTGTAAAGGAAATCTTGAATATCCCTGGTGTCCTGAAAGTTAAATTTAAACTGTCCACATAAAGAGAGATGAAAGTTCTATAGCACAATAGGGTGACTATGCTAAAAATAATTTATTGTATATTTCAAAATAGCTAGAAGAGAAGATTTGAAATGTCCTCAACACAAAGAAATAACTGTTTGCAGTGATGGATATCCTAATTACACAAATGTAATCATTACACATTGTATGCATGCAATACATCACATGTACTCCATAAATAGGTACAATTGTTATATATTAGTAAAAGAGAAAGAGAGAGGAAAAGAGGAATGGAAGGATAATTTTAGGATCTTTAGAGTATGGATCCATCCAGTCTATATATAAGTGTCGATATGCTCAAAATTTGCCAAGAAAACAAATAAGATAAAGACAGTACAGTGTTCAGGACATTTATCACCAATGATCTTGGCAGGAACTGCTTTGCTTTAATCGTGTGTTGAGGAAAACAATCAGACATCACAAGCAGGAACAAGAATGGAAGAACAGAGGTAATTCAATTTCTATAGTGTTTTTTATTTTACTAACTTGCAAAGAACCTGGTATCTATAGACACTTATTAAAGATTTTTTCAATAATTGACTAAGCTGGAACTCTGTAGTTCCAATCTCTTTAAAAGATTAGCAAACGTTTATGTGAAAAGGTCCAAACAGTAGATATTTTAGACTTTGAGGATCATATTTTCTCTATCATGTAGGGCAAAGACAGCCATAAAACACCAGTTTCTCATACAGTCATTCATAGTGGCATTTCCATAAACCCCTACTTATGTATCTATCTAGTTTATAGTATCAATGTCTGCATAATTTGCTTTATCCCACTTTTGAGTGGATAAGCCATTCATACCCCTAGTTAAGCTTTGCCTCTTCCTCTCTGAGCTATTACTTTTTACATACGCAAGAATGCTGCCCTATCAACTGCCCCCCACCTTGTATCTCAATTTTCTTTATCTCTTGAATTAATCCTATCAGCATACACACACTGTTATTTCTCACATTTTATTACAAGGGAACCTTTCTTGATTTCACTTCCATCCTCCTGATGTCATCCCAAATCTTCTGCTCTCTTTAAAGCCAAGTTCCTTTAAAGAATCATTCGTTTTGACAGTCTCCAGCTCCTCATTTCCTATTCTCTCCTAAATCCACCACTACAAACAGAATTTTGCCTTTCTTATTGCATCACAAAAAAATTACCCTTGTCAGTGTCACCAATGACTTTGATATTGCTGATGTAATTTTCACTCCTCATCATGTTTATCAAAATCACTTAACACTCCACCCTGAAACACTCCTTCCTTGGTGCCCAGGACATCACACTGTCCTTGTTGTTTTTTTCCTACAGTGTTAGCTCTTAATTCTCAATCTCTTCTCCTTTTCCTTTTTCATGCCTTAAAAGATGAGGTGAGACATTAACAACTAAGTGTTCTGAAGCATTTCCTTACATTTCTTGTCTTTCTTCATACACTTCCTTAATGATCTCATCAAATTTCATGTCTTTAGATAATATATATTTACTGAAAGCTTCCAAATGCATTATAATGAGCACCTCTCTGTTATTCTTGAGATATACATTCAATATATACACAATATCTCCACTCTTTTGTCTAATAGAATCTCACACTAAACTGAACTCCTGATTCCTTCTCATACCCATATCACACCAAAAAAATATAACCTTACTATGTTCATCAAATTTATAATAAGTCCATCCTTTCACAAAACTTAGAGTCACATTATCTTTGATTTTTATCTTTGTCCAATATCTCATATCCAATCTATCCTTATTATTCCTTAAGTTTACATTCAAAAGAAATGCATAATGCAATCATTTTTGTTACTTACAATGCTTCCACTTTGGCCACATCATCATTCTGTTTCACCTAGATTACTACAAATACTGCCCACGTAGATCACCTTCTTCTGTCCTTTCCCTATTCTGCCGCAGTCTCATTTCAACAGAGCAGCTAAATTGATCTCTTTAAAACTAATCTAAAACTCTCTAATGGTTCTCTCGGTTGCTTAGAATAAAATCCAAAGTCATTACAATGTACTCCAAGCTCTATATGATCTGGCTCCTGTTAATGGCCAACTGATCATCCTTCTTACTACTTCCCTACTTTCTCAATCCATTCTAACCACATTTGATCTGCATACTCTTCCCAAACCATCCCATTACATTTCAAACTTAGGGTCTTTATACTTGCTGCTTCCTTTGCCTTCAATTATGTGCTTCCCCCACCCCAGGAACACATACACATCTGCATGACTGACTTTCTTATTTCAGGTATTTGCTCAAATGCTACTTTCTGATTAAGACTCTTCGTTATCACCCTATTTAAATGTGCAGTCCAGGATCTAGAACTTTGCTGGAAATATAGTGAGTGCTGAATTAATATTCGTAATAAGCGAAAGAATATGTGCATGTTTGGAGGGAATCAATTAAATTGAAGTGAACAGTATACTAATCATGACATGATCTGACATTCTTCCTCCAAATATAAGCTTTTCCCTGTAATTTTTTTATACTCTTAAGTTTTTTAAATTTAATTTTATTTTAGGATACATGGACATGTTTGTTACATGGGATATTGCATACTAGTAGAAATTGGGCATCTAGGGTACCCGTCACCCAAATAGTGAAACTTGTACCTAATAGGTTATTTTTCAACCCTCACCCCTTCACATGCTCCCTCCATCCCCAGTGCCTTTCAATCTATATGTTCATGCATATCCATTGTTTACCTACCACTTATAAGTAAGAACAACTAGTATTTTGTGTTCTGTTTCTGAATCAGTTCACTTAGGGTAATAGCCTCCTGCTCCATGCGTGTTGCTGTGAAGAACATGATTTCATTCTTTTTTTATGACTGCATAGTATTCCATACCATATTTTCTTTATCAAGTCAACCACTGATGGACACTTAGGTTAGTTTCATTACTTTGCTATTGTGAATAGTGCTGTGATGCACATGCAAGTGCAGATATCTTTTTTTATATAATGATTTCCTTTCCTATGAATAGATACCTGTTGCAGGAAGTCAGGGACCCTGAATGGAGGGACCTGCTGAAGCCATGACAAGAATATAAATTGTGAAGTTTTCATGGACATTTATTTGTTCCCCAAATTAATACTTTCATAATTTCTTACACCTGTCTTTACTACAATCTCTGAACATAAATTGTGAAAATTTCATAGACATTGATCACTTCCCCAATCAATACTCTTGTGATTTCCTATGCCTGTCTTTACTTTAATCTCTTAATCCTGTCATCTTTGTAAGCTGAGGATGTACGTCGCCTCAGGACCCTGTGATGATTGTGTTGACTGCACAAATTGTTCGTAAAGCATGTGTGTTTAAACAATATGAAATCTGGGCACCTTGAAAAAAGAACAGGATAACAGTGATGTCAGGGAACAAGGGAGATAATCATTGGGCCTGACTGCCTGAGGGGCCAGACAGAACAGTCATATTTCTCTTCTTAGAAAAGTGAATAGGAGAAATATCACTGAATTCTTTTTCTCAGCAAGGAATAGCCCTGAGAAAGAGAATGCATTCCTAGGGGGAGGTCTCTAAAATGGCCACTCTAGGATGTCTGTCTTATACGGTTGCAGATAAGGGATGAAATAAGCCCCAGTCTCCTGTAGCGCCCCCAGGCCTATTAGGATGAGGAAATTCCTGCCTAGTAAATTTTAGTCAGACCGGTTGTCTGCTCTCAAATGCTGTCTCCTGATAAGATGTTACCAATGACAGTGCGTGCCCAGTGGGACATGAAACTTCATTAGCAATTTTAATTTCACCCTGGTCCTGTGATCTCACTCTGCCTCCATTTGCCTTGTGATATTTTATTGCCTTGTGAAGCATGCCTTGTGATATTTTATTGCCTCTGTGACCCATACCCTATTTGTACACTCACTCCCTTTTGAAATCCATAATAAAAACTTGCTGGTTTTGCCACTTGGGGGGCATCATGGAACCTGCTGACATGTAATGTCTCCACTGGACACCCAGCTTTAAAATTTCTCTCTTTTGTACTCTTTCCTTTTATTTCTCAGACTGGTCGACACTTAGGGAAAATAGAAAAGCACCTACATTGAAATATCGGGGGCTGATTCCCCCAATAAATACCCAGCAGTGGAATAGCTGGGTCAAATGGTAGTTCTATTTTTAGTTATTTGAGAAATTTCTGTACTGTTTTCCATAGAGATTGAACTAATTTACATTCTGCCTTACAGTGTATTAATGTTCCCTTTTCTCCACTAGTATCTGTTGCTTTTTAACTTTTTAGTAATAGCTATTCTGACCAAGGAAAGATGATATCTCATTGTAATTTACATTTCTCTGATGACAGTTATGTTGAACACTTTTTCATGTGTTTGTTGGCTACTTGTATTTCTTCCTCCTAGAAATGCTCGTTCATGTCCTTTTCCATTTCTTATGGGGTTGTTTCTTTCTTGTTGAATTATTTCAGTTTCTCATAGATTCTGGGTATTAATCTTTTGTTGGAGGCATAGTTAGCAAATATTTTCTCCCAATCTGTAGGTTGTCTGTTTACTCTACTGATTACTTCCTTTGTTGTGCAGAAGCTTTTTAGTTTAATTAAGTCCCATTTGTCTATTTTTGCTTTAGTGGCATTTACTTTGGGGTCCTATTAATATATTCTTTGGCTAGGCCAATGTTTCAAAGAGTTTTTCGTAGGCTTTCTTCAATGATTTTTATAGTTTCAGGTCTTACATTTATATCTTTATTGCATCATGAGTTAATTATTGTACATAATGAGAGATAGAGATCCAATTTATTCTTCTGCATATGGCTAGGCAATTTTCCCAGTGTCATTTATTGAATAGGGTATCCTTTCTCCATTGTTTATTTTTGCAAACTTTGTTGAAGATCAGTTGGTTGTAGGCATGTGGTTTTATTTCTGGGTTCTCTATTCTGTTCCATTGATCTATTTGTCTATTTTTTACCAATACCATTGCTGTTTTAGTTACTATAGCCTCATAGTATGATTTGAAGTCAGGCAATTTGTTACCTCCAGCTTTGTACTTTTTTATTGCTTTGGCTAATCAGCCTCTCTTTTGTAGGGGACTTTATAATTGATTTTTTCTAATTCTGTGAAAAATGAATGAATTGGTATTTTAATAGGGATTACCAATCCCTGTCTGTAAATTGCTTTGGGAAGTATGGTCATTTTAATGATATTGATTCTTGCAGACTATAAGCATGGGATGTTTTGCCATTTGTTTGTGTCACCTATGATTTCTTTCATCAGTAGTTTGTAGTTCTTGTTATGGAGATCTTTCATCTCCTTAATTAAATGCACTCCTAGATACTTTTCGGTGGCTATTGTAAATGCAGTTGAGTTTTTGATTTGGTTCTCAGCTCGAATATTATGAGTATACATAAAATAAAAATCAGAAAGGCTACTGATTTTTGTATATTGATTTTGTATACTTAAACTTTACTGAAGTCGTTTATCAAGTCTAGAGGTGTTCCGGAAGAGGCTTTAGATTCTAGGCTAACAATTATGTCATCAACAAACATAGATAATTTGACTTCCTCTTTTCCAGTTTGGATGCCTTTTATTTCTTTCTCTTGCCTGATTGCTCCAACTAGGACTGCCAGTACTATATTGAATAGGAGTGGTGACAGTGAACATCCTTGTCTTGTTTCAACTCTTCAGGAGAATGTTATCAACTTTTCTCTAGTAAGTACAATGTTGGCCATGGGTTTATCATATATGGCTCTTATCATTTTGCTGTGTGTTATTGGGGGAAACCCCACCCCCAATATTCAAGTGGGTTCTTTTCTATTTCCCCAAGCATCGGCTGGTCTGAGAAATAAAGGGAAAGAGTACAAAAGAGAGAAATTTTAAAGCTGGGTGTCCAGGGGAGACATCACGTATCAGCAGGTTCCATGATGCCCATGAGCCTTAAAACCAGCAAGTTTTTATTAGTGATTTTCAAAAGGGGAGGGAGTGCACGAATACAGTGTGGGTCACAGAGATCACATGCTTCACAAGGTAATCAAATACCACAAAGCAAATGGAGGCAGGGTGAGATCACAGGACCACAGGATGGAGCGAAATTAAAATTGCTAATGAAGTTTTGGGCACATATTGTCATTGATAACATCTTATCAGGAGACAGGGTTTGAGAGCAGATAACTGGTCTGACCAAAATTTATTAGGCGGGAATTTCTTCGTCCTAATAAGCCTGGGAGCACTACAGGAGACCGGAGCTTATTTCATCCCGTTGACTTCGACCGTAAAAGACAGCCACCCCCAAAGCGGTGATTTAGAGGCCTACCCTCAGGGGTGCATTCTCTTTCTCAGGGATGTTCCTTGCTGAGAAAAAGAATTCAGCGATATTGCTCCTATTTGCTTTTGAAAGAAGAGAAATATGGCTCTATGCCGCCCGGCTCACTAGCAGTCAGACTTTAAGGTTATCTCCCTTGTTCCCTGAACATTGCTGTTATCCTGTTCTTTTTTCAAGGTGCCCAGATTTCATATTGTTCAAACACACATACTCTACAAACAATTTGTGCAGTTAACGCAATCAGCACAGGGTCCTGAGGCAACATACGTTCTCCTCAGCTTACAAAGATGATGGGATTAAGAGATTAAAGTAAAGACAGGCATAGGAAATCACTAGGGTATTGATTGGGGAAGTGATAAGTATCCATGAAATCACAATTTATGTTCAGAGATTGCAGTAAAGACAGGCATAAGAAATTATAAAAGTGTTAATTTGGGGAACTAATAAATGTCCATGAAATCTTCACAATTTATATTCTCCTGCCATGTCTTCAGCTGGTCCCTCTGTTTGTGGTCCCTGACTTCCCACAACAGTGTGTTTTATTTGTTGTTTTTCTTTGAGACGGAGTCTTTTTTTTTTTTTTTTTTTTTTTTTTTTTTTTTTTTTTTTAGATGGAGTCTCATTCTGTCACCCAGACTGTAGTGCAGTGGCATGATCTCAGCTCACTGCAACCTCTGCCTCCTGGGTTCAAGTGATTCTCCTGCCTCAGTCTCCCAAGTAGCTGGGATTACAGGTGTGTGCCACCACACCTGGCTGATTTTTGTGTTTTTAGTAAAGACAGGGTTTTGCCATGTTGGCCAGGCTGGTCTTAAACTCCTGACCTCAAGTGATCCACTTTCCTCAGCCTCCCAAAGTGCTGGGATTACAGGTGTGAGCCACCACGCCCAGCCAAATATATGTTTTTTTGATGCCTAATTTTTTGAGGATTTTTATCAGGAACAGATGTTGGATTTTATAGAATGCCTTTTCTGTATCTACTGAGATGATCATATGGTTTTTATTTTTAGTTCTGTTTATGTGGTGAGTCACATTTATTGATTTGCAAATGTTAAACTCTCCTTAAATCTTTGGAATAAAACCCACTTCATTGTGAATAATTATCTTTTTGGCTTGCTAGTAGTTTCTTGAGAATTTCTACATCTATGTTCATCATGGCTATTGGCGTGTAGTCTCGGTTTTTAGTTGTGTCTTTGCTTTTGGTATCAGCATGATTCCAGTTTTATAGAATGAGTTAGGAAGGAATGTCTCCTCTTCAATTTTTTTGTAATAGTTTCAGCAAGATTGATACCAGCTCTTCTTTGTGCATCTGGTAAAATTTGGCTGTGAATTCATGTGATTCTGGGCTTATATTTTGTTGGAAAATTTTTCATTATGGATTAAATTGCATTACTTATAATTGATCTCTTCATGGTTTCTATTTCTTCCTGGTTCAATCTTGGGAGGTTGTGTATTGCCAGGAATTTATCCATTTCCTCTACGTTTTCTAGTTTGTGTATACAGAGGTGTCCATAGTAGTCTCTGATGATCTTTTGTATTTCTTTAGTTTCAGTTGTAAGATCACTTTTATCATTTCTGATTGTACTTATTTAAATTTTATCTTTCTTTTCCTGGTTACTCTAGCTAGTGGTCTGTCAATTTTGCTTATCCTTTTAAAGAACCAACTTCTTGATTGGTTGGTCCAATTCATTATTTTGGCCTCAATCTCACTTAGTTCTGCCCTGATCTTTGTTATTTCTTTTATTTTGCTAGTTCAGGTTTTATATTTTTCTAGTTCCTTGAGGTGCAA
This sequence comes from Macaca thibetana thibetana, assembly GCF_024542745.1. Taxonomy (NCBI): domain Eukaryota; kingdom Metazoa; phylum Chordata; class Mammalia; order Primates; family Cercopithecidae; genus Macaca; species Macaca thibetana. Next base: position 22,979,577 of record NC_065585.1, read on the forward strand.
TATTAGGTTGTTAAATGCCTGTCTTTTGATGTAGGCATTTAATGTTATAAACTTTCTTCTTCGCACTGCTTTTGCTGTATCCCAGAAGTTTTGGTATGTTGTGTTTCTGTTTTCCTTATTATTATTATACTTTAAGTTCTAGGGTACATGTGCACAACGTGCAGGTTTGTTACATATTGTATACATGTGCCATGTTGGTGTGCTGCACCCATTAACTCGTCATTTACATTAGGTATATCTCCTAATGCTAACCCTCCCCCCTCCCCACAATAGGCCCCGGTGTGTGATGTTCCCCTTCCTGTGTCCAAGTGATCTCATTGTTCAATTCCCACCTATGAGTGAGAACATGCGGTATTTGGTTTTCTGTTCTTACGATAGTTTGCTGAGAATGATGGTTTCCAGCTGCATCCATGTCCCTACAAAGGACACAAACTCATCCCTTTTTATGGCTGCATAGTATTCCATGGTGTATATATGCCACATTTTCTTAATCCAGTCTGTCACTGATGGACATTTGGGTTGATTCCAAGTCTTTGCTATTGTGAATAGTGTCGCAATAAACATACATGTGCATGTGTCTTTATAGCAGCATGACTTATAATCCTTTGGGTATATCCCCAGTAATGGGATGACTGGGTCACATGGTATTTCTAGTTCTAGATCCTGGAGGAATCGCCACACTGTCTTCCACAATGGTTGAACTAATTTACAGTCCCACCAACAGTGTAAAAGTTCCTATTTCTCCACATCCTCTCCAGCACCTGTTGTTTCCTGATATTTTTAATGATGGCCTTTCTAACTGGTGTGAGATGGTATCTCATTGTGGTTTTGATTCGCATTTCTTTGATAGCCAGTGATGATGAGCATTTTTTCATGTGTCTGTTGGCTGTATGAATGTCTTCTTTTGAGAAGTATCTGCTCATATCCTTTGCCCACTGTTTGATGGGGTTGTTTTTTTCTTGTAAATTTGTTTGAGTTCTTTGTAGGTTCTGGATATTAGCCCTTTGTCAGATGAGTAGATTGCAAAAATTTTCTCCCATTCTGTAAGTTGCCTGTTCACTCTGATGGTAGTTTCTTTTGCTGTGCAGAAGCTCTTTAGTTTAATTAGATCCCATTTGTCAATGTTGGCTTTGGTTGCCGTTGCTTTTGGTGTTTTAGACATGAAGTCCGTGCCCATGCCTATGTCCTGAATGGTATTACCTAGGTTTTCTTCTAGGGTTTTTATGGTTTTAGGTCTAACATTTAAGTCTCTAATCCATCTTGAATTAATTTTCATATAAGGAGTAAGGAAAGGATCCAGTTTCAGCTTTCTACTTATGGCTAGCCAATTATCCCAGCACCATTTATTAAATAGGAATCCTTTCCCCATTTCTTGTTTTTGTCAGGTTTGTCAAAGATCAGATGGCTGTAGATGTGTGGTATTATTTCTGAGGGCTCTGTTCTGTTCCATTGGTCTATATCTCTGTTTTGGTACCAGTACCATGCTGTTTTGGTTACTGTAGCCTTGTAGTACAGTTTGAAGTCGGGTAGCGTGATGCCTCCAGCTTTGTTCTTTTGGCTTAGGATTGTCTTGGCAATGTGGGGTCTTTTTTGGTTCCATATGAACTTTAAAGCAATTTTTTCCAATTCTGTGAAGAAAGTCATTGGTAGCTTAATGGGGATGGCATTGAACCTATAAATTACCTTGGGCAGTATGGCGATTTTCACGATATTGATTCTTCCTATCTATGAGCATGGTATGTTCTTCCATTTGTTTGTGTCCTCTTTTATTTCACTGAGCAGTGGTTTGTAGTTCTCCTTGAGGTCCTTTACATCCCTTGTAAGCTGGATTCCTAGGTATTTTATTCTCTTTGAAGCTATTGTGAATGGGAGTTCATTCATGATTTGGCTCTCTGTTAGTCTGTTACTGGTGTATAAGAATGCTTGTGATTTTTGCACATTCATTTTGTATCCTGAGACTTTGCTGAAGTTGCTTATCAGCTTAAGGAGATTTTGGGCTGAGATGATGGGGTTTTCTAAATATACAATCATGTCATCTGCAAACAGGGACAATTTGACTTCTTCTTTTCCTAACTGAATATGCTTTATTTCTTTCTCTTGCCTGATTGCCCTAGCCAGAACTTCCAACACTATGCTGAATAGGAGTGGTGTGAGAGGGCATCCTTGTCTTGTGCCAGTTTTCAAAGGGCATGCTTTCAGTTTTTGCCCATTCAGTATGATATTGGCTGTGGGTTTGTCATAAATGGCTCTTATTATTTTGAGATATATTCCATCAATATTGAATTTCTTGAGAGTTTTTAGCATGAAGGGTTGTAGAATTTTGTCGAAGGCCTTTTCTGCATCTATTGAGATAATCATGTGGTTTTTGTCTTTGGCTCTGTTTATATTCTGGATTACATTTATTGATTTGCATATGTTGAACCAGCCTTGTATCCCAGGGATGAAGCCCACTTGATCATGGTGGATAAGCTTTTTGATGTGCTGCTGGATTCGGTTTGTCAGTATTTTATTGAGGATTTTTACATCGATGTTCATCAGGGATATTGGTCTAAAATTCTCTTTTTTTGTTGTATCTCTGTCAGGCTTTGGTATCAGGATGATGTTGGCCTCATAAAATGAGTTAGGGAGGATTCCCTCTTTTTCTATCCATTGGAATAGTTTCAGAAGGAATGACACCAGCTCCTCCTTGTACCTCCGGTAGAATTCAGCTGTGAATCCGTCTGGTCCTGGACTTTTTTTGGTTGGTAGGCTATTAATTATTGCCTCAATTTCAGAGCCTACTATTGGTCTATTCAGGGACTCAACTTCTTCCTGGTTTAGTCTTCAGAAAGCGTAAGTGTCCAGGAAATTATCCATTTCTTCTAGGTTTTCTAGTTTATTTGCGTGGAGGTGTTTATAGTATTCTCTGATGGTAGTTTGTATTTCTGGGGGGTCAGTGGTGATATCCCCTTTATCATTTTTTATTGCGTCTATTTGATTCTTCTCTCTTTTCATTAGTCTTGCTAGCGGTCTATCAATTTTGTTGATCTTTTCAAAAAACCAACTTCTGGATTCATTGATTTTTTGGAGGGTTTTTTGTGTCTCTATCTCCTTCAGTTCTGCTCTGAATTTAGTTATTTCTTGCCTTCTGCTGGCTTTTGAATGTGTTTGCTCTTGCTTCTCGCTGGTCGGGCTGCACCTGCTGACCAGCACCAACTGTCCGACACGCCCCAGTGAGATGTACCTGGCTACCTCAGTTGAAAATGCAGAAATCACCCGTCTTCTGTGTTGCTCACGCTGGGAGCTGGAGGCTGGAGCTATTCCTATTCAACCATCTTGGGTGCCCCCCTCTGTTTTCAAAAAAGTTTTATTTCTCCCTTAATTTCATTGTTTACCTAAAAGTCATTCAGGAGCAAATTGCTTAGTTTCCAGGTACTTGTGTAGTTTAGGGAGTTCTTCTTGATGTTCTATTTTATTTTGCTGTGGTCTGGGGAGATACTTGATATGATTTCAATTTTTTAAAATTTATTGAGATTTGCTTAATGGCCAAATATATGATCAATTTTTGTGAAGGTTATGTGTGCAGATGAGAAGAATGTATATTCTACAGTTCTTGCATGGAATGTTCTGTAAATGTCCTTTAGGTCCATTTGGTCTATAGTTCAGTTTAAGTTCAGAGTTTCTTTACTGACTTTCTGCCTTGATGCTTAGTCTAGTTACCTCAGTGGGGTAATGATGTCCACCACTATTCACAGTATTGATTTCAGTCTGTTTTCTTAGGTTTAGTAGTATTTATTTTATGAATCAGGATGCTCCAATTTTGGGAACATATATATTTATAATAGTTAAATCTTGTTATATTGAACCTTTCATCATTCATTATATGATGCCCTTTTGAATCTTTTTTTTAAACTGTTGTTCAGTTTAAGTCTGTTTTCTCTGAGATAAGAATATCTACTTTTGCTTGCTTTTGTTTTCCATTTGTGTGATATATCTTTTTCTACTCCTTTATTTTAGTCTATAGCTTCTTTAGCCAATAGGTGGGTCTCTTGTAGGGAGCAGATGATTGGGTCTTATTTTTCTATCCAATTTGCCACTCTGTATCTTTTCAGTGGAGAACTTAGGCCACTTACATTCAAAATTAATATCAAAATACAAGGTTTGATTTCTGTCATTGAGTTGTTAGATAGTTGCCTTAGAGTTTTAATTATATAATTGCTGTATAAAATCTGTGAGCTTTGTATTTATGGGTCACTTTATGACGGCAGGTATTTTCTTGTCTTTTCTATGTTTAGAGCTCCTTTGAGCATTTCTTGTAGTGCAGGTCTAGTGGTGATGAGTTCCCTTAGCATTTATTTGTCTGGGAAAGACCTCTTTTGTCCTTCAGTTATGAAGCTTAGTTTGGCAAGATACAAAATTCTTGGCTGGCATTTTTTTTTCCTCTAAGATGGCTACTATAGTCTTCTGTTCTACAAGCTGTGCTATTGGTGGGAGCTGTAGTCTTAAACCTTTAAAAAATGTTAGTTGTCCCTCAAAATGTTTTAGCAGAAACCAAGAATAAAATATGTACAGTGCTGTGTTTCTACACCACTCTTAGTTATAGAGCTCATTATAAAATCAAATTCCTTAACATCTTGATTGTTTATCACTAATTTGTTGTAATAGTTATATAACTGTAAAATCACAAAGGCTTAAAGTAATGTTTTACAGCCAATAACAGATTGAAGTACTAACACTGGATTTCACAAGCCTCTAAATATTGAATATTCAATCTTTCTGATGCAATAGTGTAGAAAGTTAGTTTTTCTTTTGAAGTCATTGCCCATTGGATGGAAAATAAGTATATCTGCCAGATGGCAGTTTAGTAGAAAGACAAGATAAATGCATCTTGGACTGCACCAGTAGTTGTTTCCTTCTCTAGAGAGTAATTCATCTCTAATGACCTCCAACTCCTGTTGCTATTTGAATCAGAGTAGGGCCAGAGAGGACCTGGGTTTGAGGTTTAATATTATTTTGATGGGGACCTTAAAAACAAATCTTTTCAGAGATTCTCTTCATCTATAATTATGGTGTTTGTACATTTTCCAGACATAGTTCCATTAATCTAAATGTTGCCCTACAGTAACCAGAGATTGGATAAATTATTGGCAAGTGCCAGATGGATCTGAATTTGAATTTTGTCTCTAACAGCCAGATATGTGATTCTGAGCAAACAAGTTTTCTCTCTCAATCTCAGACTCCTCATTTGAAAAATACATACTATCAGCCCCTTCACAGTGTCTTCAGGAGCATTAAGTACAATTTATGTCATATGCTAACCATGTGGCTTTTTAGAATTTTTTTAATTTAATTCTTTCCTTATCTTTACAAAGAAAGGTGAGTGGTTTAGGCCCAAAACTCAGAAGTTAGCATTGGTTCACAGAGGAAGAAATGGTAGAGACTGAAATTATTTTTCTCACCAAAATGTATATAACAGCTTGAATTTTTGCCTATTGTTTTCAATATGAGAGAACAGAGTTCCCAGAGTAAACGAGTCACATTCCCATCATATTAGTTTTCTAAACCAAAGCTTATATATCATTTCAGTACATGTTATATTTCCTCTTTGCTAATTTTTTCCCTAACACACAAAATTAATAATCAAATGATCAAAGTAAAGATTTATATGGACATTTTAACAAAAGCTGATATATATGAAATTCTTAGGTAGTGATCAATTATATTCATTCTTTGATTTTTATAACCATTGAAAATGGATACCAGTATTATTATTTCCATTAATAGTTTTAGGAAATGATGAAAAATATCAGGAGGCATGCAAGATCCTACTCACACTGTCACAGAACTGAAGCTTGAACCAGTATTTTGTTTCTAAGGAAATATCTCATTTTAATTATATGATTATCTTTCAGTAACCTTAATCATTGTCCACTACTACAAATAAACAGCAACCTAAAATTAGGAATGCTATGTAAGACATAACTGATTTTAAACTCACTGTCCAACGAACCTTGTTTAATATCTTTTCTGAGGTCAAAAAGTATCTCCAAAAAGTTCCTACATGTGCATTTTGAAAAAAACTAATTCTGAGTTAATATAATTATAGGATTATAAGATGCTAGAACAGAAAGAATCCTGAAATAATACCTGGATCAATATCCTGATTTTACAGATGGAAAAGCTAATGCCCAGTGATAGCAACTATCTTGCCTAGGATATCCCAGCCAGTTAGAGGCAGAAGCAAGAAAAAAGCGTGGATTTGCTGCTACTTAAACATTGCCTCCATCACAGCCCACTTGTATCTGTGAATTGGGTCAACATATGTCTAATGGTATATTCCCAGGAAACCTCTGCAGTACAAAGAAAAGAGATTTGTGTCCACCCACTAATATATCTGCATGAAATTGGGCACCTTCCCTACAAACTATTTTCCACACAGCAAAAGAGTTATATAAAATATAAAACATATTAAAATAATACCAATTTAAGGAATGCTTTAACTTAGGGTCTTTAAAAATCGGACCCCAGGACCGGAGTTTGTGTACATGTAGATCTTAGAGAAGGTGATCCTGGGAAGCATAATGAGGAAGTAGGGACCTAAAAGCAGAAAGGGAGGTGCAATACACCACAGGTCTAAGTGGTGTGTCAATGGAGAGTTCACCAGAGTGGGTGACTAGGTCTCCATTTCTGCGCTAGTCTGAGAAATCATAGGGAATATAGCTTAGAATTGTCCCACAGAGTGGCAAGAAAGTTGGGGATTTATACAGCAATTCTCATAGTTTATTGTCTGCATTCTCTCTTTACCCCTGGCTTTTTATGCCTGCCCAATGTGAAAACTGATCATGTCCCTGCAACCAAGGAAAACCCTAAGGCAGCAAAATGCAGGGGCTTAAGGTACAAATCCACTTGGATATATAGAAACTGCAACAAATTTGTAAGTGACCTAGAGGATTTGCTGACCTGCATGGTTAGAACTGCATGGTGTTGTGCTGAATATTGAAAACACAATCTTTAATAAGTTATGTCTATGTTCTTGGAATAACTTGTACTTATCAGAGTATAACATATATCAAATTTTGCAGTAATGGCTTCTTAGAATGTATGTTCTCCACAAGATCTGAACCTATCAGGACCACTCCATCTTACTCAGCTATCACCTGTATCTTGGATAGTTCATGTTAGATGCCCAGTAGATATTTATTGGTTAAATCCAAGAAATTTGACATTTCTTTAGCAGGTTTCTTGAGATATAATCAACATACAGTGAATTGCATATAACATACATTCTTAACTGTTGATATATGTATATTCTCATGAAATTACCACTACAATCAAAATAAAGAACATAGCCATCACCCCTTAAATTGTTGTACCTCTTCGTAATGTCTTCTTCTTAGCTCTCCCCACTTCTACCTGTCATCCCCAGATGAAAACACTGATTAGCTTTCTGTCACTGTATGTTATTTCACATTATATGGAGTTTTTATAAACTGTACTCCTCTCTCCACCCACTGCTTTGATGCAGCATGATTATTTGAACATGTATCAATATTTTTGTATCAATAGTTCATTCCCTGCTGTTACTGAGTAGTATTCCATTGTGTGTTATACATCACTTTGTTCATCCTTTCATCTGTTAATAGACATGAGTTGTCTCCAGTTTTGTGATATTAAAAATAAGTCTACTATAAATATTCATATTACTGTATAGGCATTTACTTTCATTTCTCTTAGGTAAATATATAAAATGGGAAGCTTATGCCATGTGGTAGGTATGCATTTAAATTATAAGAAACTATCAAGCTTATTTCCAAAGTAGTTTACATTTTACATTTCCACCCAGTGTTTATTCAAGCTTTGGTCCCTTCACATTCTCATCAACACTTGATATGTTCAGTCTTTAATTTTTGCCATGCTAATATGTGTTTAATGGTAACCCAATCTGGTTTTGTTTTTCTTGAATGACTAATAATATTGAGTACCTTTTGACACATTTAGTTACTATCTATACATATTATTTGTTGAGGGGTTTGCTGATATCTTCTGCCCATTTTTAATTGGGTTGCTTTTTTATTGAGTTTTAAGAGTTCTTGGCTAAAGTCCATATTAGATATTTGATTTGTACATACTTTCTCCTTGTTCAGGCTTAATCTTTTCATTTCTTTTTTTTTTTTTTTGAGACGGAGTCTAGCTCTGTCGCCCAGACTGGAGTGCAGTGGCGCGATCTCGGCTCACTGCAAGCTCCGCCTCCCGGGTTCACGCCATTCTCCTGCCTCAGCCTCCGGAGTAGCTGGGACTACAGGCGCCCACCACCACGCCCGGCTAATTTCTTTTTGTATTTTTAGTAGAGACGGGGTTTCACCGTGTTAGCCAGGATGGTCTCGATCTCCTGACCTCGTGATCCGCCCGCCTCGGCCTCCCAAAGTGCTGGGATTACAGGCTTGAGCCACCGCGCCCGGCCATCTTTTCATTTCTTAAGAGTTTTTTTTTTTTTTTTTTAAATATAGGCACTTTTAATTTTAATGAAATCCTAATTTATGTCTTTTTTTTTCTTTTATGTACCATTATTTGAGGGTTATATCCATAAAATATTCACTTCACCTCAGGTTAGAAACAATTTCTTCTAGACATCTTATCATTAAATGTTTTACAATTGGTACTTTAATTTGAGTTAATTGTACATATTACAAGGTATGAATCAAAGTTACTGTGTGTTTTTTTTTTTTCTTTTCAATGGAGTTTTGCTCTTCTTGCCCATGCTGGAGTGCAATGGCACGATCTTGGCTTACTGCAACCTCTGCCTCCCAGGTTCAAGGGATTCTCCTGCCTCAGCCTCCCAAGTAACTGGCATTATAGGCACATGCCACCACGCCCGGCTAATTTTTGTATTTTCAATAGAAATGGGGTTTCACCATGTTAGCCAGGCTGGTCTTGAACTCCTGACCTCAGGTGATCTGCCCACCTCAACCTCCCAAAGTGCCGGGATTACAGATGTGAGCCACCGCACCTGGCCCAAAGTTACTGTTATTGCATACGGTTACTAGTTATTTCAGCAACATTTGTTGAAAGGCTTTTTTTTTTTTGAGACAGAGTCTCACTCTGTGGCCCAGGCTGGAGTGCAGTGGCATGATCGCGACGATCTCGGCTCACTGCAACCTCTGCCTCCCAGGTTTAAGTGATTCTTGTGTTATACAGCCTCCTGAGTAGCTGGGATTACAAGTGTGCACCACCACGCTCAGCTAATTTTTGTATTTTTAGTAGAGATGGGGTTTTGCCATCTTAGCTAAGCTGGTCTCGAACTCCTGACCTCGAGTGATCTGCCTGCCTCGGCCTCCCAGCTCTGGCCAAAAGACTAATCTCTTAATGCATTCTTCTGTATTTTTTCAGAATAAGTTGTTCAAATATGTGAGTTTATTTCTAGATTTTTTTTTTTCCGTTTTACTATATTACTTATTTTTACCACCAATACCACAGAATATCCAGAGTTCTTTTTCTAACTCTTGCCTCCCTGGTTCTCCAAATTCGAACACTTTCCTCCTTCTGAACTCAGCACCATCTCCTCCACTCTGGGAGTTCTCTGGGTTCTGACTCAGTTCCTACTTCCTGCACTGAAGTCTAGAAATTATCTCAACACAGGAAATCAGATAAATCATTTGTTTCTGATCTCTCAGGGATCACTATCCTTTGTTTCCTGATTTCTAATGTTTTCACAACTGTTGTTTCTAATATATTTTTCAGGATGTTAACTTGTTTCAGGTAGCAGAGGAAATCCATTGCCTAGTATTTCATCTTGGTCAAAAGCCAAATTTACCATTCCAGAGCCTCATTTTCCTATATGATCAGAGGCAATACATAATAATTTTAAAATATTACAAATCATACAGAATGATAAGACTATAAAATATTAATTACTTAATGTGAACATGCACTTAAAATATTACATAAGGCTGTAGGGAATCAGAAGATTAATGCGACAAAGAAGAAAATTTTGTATACCTTGGCTTCTGTACAACATGCTCAGGGCATTTTCTTCCTGCCATTTGGGCAGTTGGAAGAGCACACAATATTTAGGCTATATAAAGTTCAAGTGGATGTGTTTTGCCTCCCTTAACTATTAAATTACGTTGACAGCCTTTTGGTTGTTATGAAATGTGCTATGCAGCTGACCCTAAATCCTGGTGTGGTGACATGCTGGTATATCTCATTCTGACTTGAGGATTTGGATGGACATCATGATGTTTCTTTGGTTACAGAACTGTTGTTAACTTATATTTCTCTCCAGTGGAGCAGGAACTATGCTATGCTATTAAATTGGAGAAGAAGTCATCCAAGGAGGAAGAAAGTTGACTACTCAAGTGGCTCGCCTGCCAAGTGATGCTGAGCCCAAAGAAGAGCTTCTGAACCATCACAGAGAAAGTCTGTCACTCAGCTATACCAGTTTGGAGCATGTACAGAAGCAAATATTCCTAATTGGTATAATAACTATTTGTTAAATGCAACAATGTACAATGTTTATATCCAACGTATATTCTTGGAAGAAGAAACTCAGACATAAAGATCTTAGGGATTATTTTGCTCAAAATGCACTAAGGAAAAAAATGTAACTATTCAGCATTCAACTCCAGGAACAAACACTGAATTCTCTCTACCTTTACCTATTCCTCTCACTCATTCTCAGTTCTAATAAGAACTATTCAAACAAAAATAAATTGTGTATTTTTTCCCAAGCACTGTGCTAAATGCAAAGAAGACAGACAGAAGTAATATGCTATGGCCCAAGAATTTTGAGAATGTACGCAAAAGAAGTAATATGCTATGGCCCAAGAATTTTGAGAATGTACGCAAATGTTTAAACTACCTAAAATCAGTATACTCACTTTATTCAATTACTTTCTTCCCAAATCAACTGAGAATATGTAGGAATAAAGCATATGATAATTTACTAGTTTTAACTTTTTAAAAACTGCATGCAAGCCCATTTCAAGTATGGTCTCAAGTATGTTATTTTGTGGGAGGAGGAAGAGATTAGTTTTGGTATAAATAATTAAATCTGGTTGAATGCTCCAGGATCCAATGAGGAATAGCAGGACATGATAGAAAATGCCCGAACTGGGATCAGAAAACACTGCTTTTGTTCTAGATAAGTCACATATTAGTTAAGTTAAATCTCTTCTCTTCAGAGTCTCATTTCCTGCAACTTTACATTGGGGAAGAGGAAGACATTAATGACATATACTTTAAACAACATGAACAGGAAAAAAATGAAGTAATGTATGTGAATGTTTTTATAAAATGTCAGTGTTTTAAAAAATTAAAAGACCACATAGTATAGTCATCTTGCCCACCTAAAATCTATGCTTTTCCTTTCCAGTTGGTTCTAAGATATTGCTGCTCAGTAAGAGACTACATTTCCTTGTCACCATTGTATTCAGATGGAAACTTAATGTCTTCACCATTGAAGAGTGAGCAGAAGTGATGTCACTTCCAGGTCCAAGTAATTAAGAAATTATGCATCCTTCTATACTCACTTCTCCTTCCAAATGGCTGGATTCAAAGCCCTTCTGGGACCTAGATCATGCTAAAGCCATTCTCTGGACAGAAGTAAGGTCCCTAAATTACCATTTCAAAAGATGCAGTCTACTTAGCAGTAAGAATTGCCTTGGATTGTGTAAGGAAGAAGTAAACAATTCTTAAGAGATGTTTATTTGCTGTAATTAGAATTGCCTAATTAGCGTAGTCTGTGAACTTCCAGACAAGAGGAAGCAAAATGGAACAGATTTGCCCCCAACTGAAACAACCAAAGATTTATCAGATATATAAAATAACTGTTTGCCAGACATTGGACATCAATCACTGAAGGAGAACGATCTCTAAGAAAGAAGGAAAAAAAGTCTCCTGCCTTGAAAGAATTTTTAGGTTGCAATAGGAAAACTCAGATAAAGTACATTGGACCCTTTAAGATGAGAAAATGGTGTCAGATTCTGGGGAAACTAAGACAACTGGAGTTCATATGGCAGAGTACCAGAAAGAAGAGAGCTGTTCGATAGGATAACTCTGGAAAACTGGAAAGGACTTCCTCTCCTGAATATAACAGCATTCAGCTGGATACTGTTCAGCATAGTTTCATGAGGAAAATACCTAAGGTGAGGGAAAGTACAATCCAAAAGGATTAGAGGTACAGGTAACCAATGCTTAGAAAGAGCTAGGAATAGTGTTTGATCCCAGCAATCAGATTGGAACAAAATAATGAGTCACAGGACATTGAATTGAATATGCAAAAGAATAACACCTCAGAAGTGGGAAATAATTAGCTCTGGATGGAACACTGCTGTTAAAAATCTTTCTTTCCTAACAAATCTTAAAAGCAAGTTCTGTAAGTTATCAAACTGTGTCCACGTAACTGCATCCCAGAACAAAATTCAGAATATTTATAGAAATGCAAAAATAGCACCAAAAGGGTAAAATTCAGAGAGTCTGCCATCTAATTAAAAAATATATATATCATGCTTACAAAAAAAGCAGGAAAATATTCCTCATGTTCAAAATATAGTAGAGGTGGCCGGGTACAGTGGCTCATGCCTGTAATCCCAGTACTTTGGGAGGCCAAGGCAGGTGGATAACTTGAGTTCGAGACCAGCCTGGTCAACATGGTAAAACCCCATCTCTACTAAAAATACAAAAAATTAGCCAGGCGTGGTGGTGCATGCCTGTACTTCCAGCCACTTGGGAGGGTGAGGCACTAAAATCACTTGAACCTAGGAGGTAGATGTTGCAGTGAGCCAAGATCACGCCACTGCACTCCAGCCCAGGTGACAGAGCAAAACCCTATCTCAAAAAAAAAAAAAAAAAAAAAAAAAAGTAGAGGTATGCAAGATATAAAAAGGGAACCAAACTGAAATTCTAGAGATGAACCTTAGAATTTATGAAATAGAAAGATACACTAGATGGGATTAAATATAGATTAGACATTATGGAAGAAAAAACTAGTGAACTTGAAGACATAAAAATAGAGATTCTCCATAATGAAAACCAGAAAAGAGAATTACAAAAAAAAAAAAAAAGAATAAAGCATGAACAAGTTGTGGAGCAATTTCAAGTGTCCTAATATATATAAAATTGGAGTCTGAAAGGAGTGGGAGAGAGAAAACATATTTGAATAATGCCCACAAATTTTCCAAATTTCATAAAAATCATTAACTCACAGATTTAAGAAATTCAATGAACCTCAAGTACAAGAAACAGGAAGAAAGCTAAAACAAGAAACATCATAAACATATTGCTAGCAAGCAATAATAAAGTTGGATTGTAAGGCTCAAAATTGTTAAGATGTTACTTCTCCCTCAAATTGACTGATATATTCAAAGAAGCCACAGTTAAATTCTCACCAGACTTGTCTTCCTCTTTCTGCTATTGAATTGGCAAACTGATTCAAAAACTTATGGAAAGACTAAGGAGCTAGAATGGCCATAATAGCTTCAGAAAAGAAGAAAATGTTCAAGGATTATTTGATTTCAGACTTATTTTAAAGCTATAGTAATCAATATAAAGTGATATTAGTATAAAGGAAGATTAACGAACAGAATAGAGCATCCAAAAGTCATATGAAGAAAAGAAAATTACAAACAGCAGACTGGGAAAAAATATTTGCAAAGCATATAACTTAACAATTGTTTTATCCAGACTACATAAAGAACTCTCAAAATTCAGTGGTAAGAAAACACAACAACAAAAAGGCAAAAATTTGGACAGACACTTCACCAAAAAAGATTTACATAACTGACAAATAAGTACATAAAATGCCTTTTAAATATAATTAGTCATTACTAAAATGCAAATCAAAATTATAATGATCTATCTTTGCACCTATTAGGAACGGTTAAAATTGTCAACACTGACCACACCAATTGTTGAAGAGAGTGTGGAGGAATTGGAACTCTAATGAACAGCTGTTGCAAAAGCAAACTGGTGTGACCATTTTGGAAAACAGCTAGCTATTTCTTACAAAATTAAATGTATGCCAGACATATGATTCAGGTATTTCACTCCTAGGTAATTACCTGATAAATGAAAGCAAGTATCAAAAAAGAGACTTGTATGCTTATATTCATAGCAGCTTTATCCATAATAGTCAAACATCCAAACATCCAAGAACATGTGAAAGGAAAAACTGTGTGGTAACCATGCAATGAAATGTGAATCAATAATAAAAAGGAATTAACAATTGATACACACTATAACCTGGATCAGTGTCAAAATAATTACATAGAGTGAAAGGAGACAGATTTTTTAAAAGATATATACAATATGATTTCATTTTCATACAATTTTAGAAAATGCGAACTAATATGGAATGACAGCAGACCAGCAGTTGCTTGGGAAGAGGGGAATGGGAGAGGCAGGAGAGGTGAAATTGGAGAGGTGAAGCGTGAGGGATGATGAACTTGTGGTCTTGATTGCACTGACATTTTCATGGGAGTCTACATATCCCAAAACTCATCAAACTGTACACTTAAGTATATGCAATTCTCTATGTCAATTTAGTGCAGTATATCCCAAATGTCTGCCAGTTACAGGGCTTACCCTGAACCAACTGGAAAAGTAAACTCTTTTTCTGTTTGCCTTACCTCCAACAAATTTTTCTCCAGGGTCCAGGGTTATTCTTTCCGCCTTCTACTCTTTTCAAGTCCTGTAGGGCTCAACGTTTTTATATTTTACAGCACCAGTCAGTAAAAATGAATAGAATAATACATGTAAATGTTGCCTAGATGTGAGGTATTTAATGTAAGGTCCTTGAGACCTATTCATTGCAAGCTGTGACTTTAATTATTACTCTCTTCTCAGAGACATTTCCATTTTAAATGAAAACCTGAAAAGGCTTACTTAACATAAAGCAATGGGTTACATATGGTCAAATGACAATGAGTATTACATCTTAGTAGAATGTGGGTTGATTTGGGGAAGGAGGTCTCCAGGGGTCATTTTCATTGATCAACAAGTAACATACTCTATTCTAAAGTTGACTTTGAGTCTTAGTAATAGCAATGCATTATGTTTGTATAGGATACTAATGATTACAAAGTGCTTTCACATTTATTATCTCATTCAGACTTGCAAAGACCTTTTAAGGTGAAATTGGCACCAATTTACCAATAATAAAGTTGACATTAACGCTGATCAACCACTTGTTTTCTATTAAAAGCCAGAAGTGGAATTTGAGTTGAACTATCTGACTTTCAGTTCAACAATCTGTCCTTGAAACATAGCTGCATCTAGTTTAAATAACAAATTCCTTGAGAGCAATGAACTCTTGCCTCTTCTTACATAAAACCTTCCTGAAGTAATCATCAACCCTGCCTGATTTATGGATGGGAATTTTGTGCATTTTAAATAAACATTTAATTTCAAGTGGTGGGAATGGAGAGAAGAAACCTTATAAAATAATATAGTGGCTTTTAAAGAACAAAATGCCATCAAACCCTTGGTCTGAACCACTAGGATTCATGTTTGATTTCTTGTCCTTTTGAACAAAGAAGAGGTGACAGTGACACAAAGCACTGTGTCTTATTCAAGAGTGTACTCACATCCCAACATTCTTGACATCCCTTGAGCCTTGATTAGTATAATAATTGGCTTATACATGATTGACCACTCCCTTCAATACCTTCTTGGAAGACTCAAACCTCTCTCAGTGTCTTCTCAATCTTGGAGCACAACTTCTATGCTGGAGTTTGTGGCTCATGTTGTAGAGGTAGAAAAATAAGCCCGTCTTTAAGTGGCTACCGATCTAATTGGGAAAGAAAGATTAACACATTGTTAGAAATAAACAGACATACCAGTTTTCAGTATCGGCTAGACACAAAAAGTTGATGTATCTTATTTGTTTCACAGACTTTTTAAAAAAACCTCAAAAGTCACATTTTATACTCACATTTTCCTAGATCAGGATACAGATTTATGATAAATGGACTTGAAAAACAGCTAGCAAATGATAAAGACAGGGTTTAAATTCTAATATAATTCCAAAATTCTGATCTCTCCACTAATCCAAAATGAAAGGTAAAAACATGTACCTATATATTCTATTGTTTTGCAAAAAATAGGTACCAAGGTAATTCAAAGGGGGAAGAATGGTTTTAAGCACTAAATAGTACTGAAACAATTGGACATCATATACAAAAAAAATGAGCCTCAGTCCTTAATTCACATCTTAGACAAGGAACAACTAAATGGATGATTAACTTAAATATGTAAGAGTGGCGCTCCCAAGATGGCCAAATAGGAACAGCTCCAGGCTCCAGCTCCCAGCGTGAGTGACACAGAAGATGGGTGATTTCTGCATTTTCAACTGAGGTACCAGGTTCATCTCACTCGGGAGTGCTGGACAATCGGTGCTGGTCAGCTGGTACAGCCGAACCAGCAAGAGCTGAAGCAGGGTGAGGCATCGCCTCACTTGGGGAGTGCAAGGGGGAAGGGAATCCCTTTTCCTAGCCAAGGGAAACTGGGACACACAACACCTGGAAAATCAGGTAACTCCCACTCTAATACTGCACTTTACCAAGGGTCTTTGCAAACGGCACACCAGGAGATTATATCCCACACCTGGCCCAGAGGGTCCCATGCCCACGGAACCTCCCTCATTGCTAGCACAGCAGTCTGAGATCTAACTGCAAGGTGGCAGTGAGGCTGAGGGAGGGGCGCCTGCCAATGCTGAGGCTTAAGTGGGTAAACAAGGCCACCAGGAAGCTCAAATTGGGTGGAGCCTACCACAGCTCAAGGAGGCCAGCTTGCCTCTGTAGACTCCACCTCTGGGGACAGGGCATAGCTAAACAAAAAGCAACAGAAACCTCGGCAAAGGAAAATGCCCCATCTGACAGCTTTGAAGAGAGCAGTGGATCTCCCAGCACAGAGACTGAGATCTCAGAATGGACAGACTGCCTGCTCAAGTGGGTCCCTGACCCCTGAGTAGCCTAACTGGGGGACATCCCCACTGGGTGCAGACTGACACCTCACACCTCACACGGTGGGGTACACACCTGAGATGAAGCTTCCAGAGCAAGAATCAGACAGCAACATTCGTTGTGCAGCAATATTCTATCTTCTGCAGCCTCCGCTGCTGATACCCAGGCAAATAGGGTCTAGAGTGGACCTCAAGCAAACTCCAACAGACCTGCAGCTGAGGGTCCTGACTGTTAGAAGGAAAACTAACAAACAGAAAGGACACCCACACCAAAATGCCATAAGTACATCACCATCATCATCAAAGACCAAAGGCAAATAAAATCAGAAAGACGGGGAAAAAGCAGGGCAGAAAAGCTAGAAATTCAATAAAATACTGACAAACCGAATCCAGCAGCACATCAAAAAGCTTATCCACCATGATCAAGTGGGCTTCATCCCTGGGATGCAGGGCTGGTTCAACATACGCAAATCAATAAATGTAATCCAGCATATAAACAGAGCCAAAGACAAAAACCACATGATTATCTCAATAGATGCAGAAAAGGCCTTCAACAAAATTCAACAGCCCTTCATGCCAAAAACTCTCAATAAATTTGTTATTGATGGAATATATCTCAAAATAATAAGAGCCATTTATGACAAACCCACAGCCAATATCATACTGAACGGGCAAAAACTGGAAGCATGCCCTTTGAAAACTGGCACAAGACAGGGATGCTCTCTCACAGCACTCCCATTCAATGTAGTATTGGAAGTTCTGGCTAGGGCAATCAGGCAAGAGAAAGAAATAAAGCATATTCAGTTAGGAAAAGAAGAAGTCAAATTGTCCCTGTTTGCAGATGACATGATTGTATATTTAGAAAACCCCATCACCTCAGTCCAAAATCTCCTTAAGCTGATAAGCAACTTCAGCAGTCTCAGGATACAAAATGAATGTGCAAAAATCACAAGCATTCTTATACACCAGTAACAGACTAACAGAGAGCCAAATCATGAATGAACTCCCATTCACAATAGCTTCAAAGAGAATAAAATACCTAGGAATCCAACTTACAAGGGATGTAAAGGACCTCTTCAAGGAGAACTACAAACCACTGCTCAGTGAAATAAAAGAGGACACAAACAAATGGAAGAACATACCATGCTCATGGATAGGAAGAATTAATATTGTGAAAATGGCCATACTGCCCAAGGTAATTTATAGATTCAATGCCATCCCCATTAAGCTACCAACGACTTTCTTCACAGAATTGGAAAAAACTGCTTTAAAGTTCATATGGAACCAAAAAAGACCCCACATTGCCAAGACAATCCTAAGCCAAAAGAACAAAGCTGGAGGCATCACGCTACCTGACTTCAAACTATACTACAAGGCTATAGTAACCAAAACAGCATGGTACTACTACCAAAACAGAGATATAGACTAATGGAACAGAACAGAGCCCTCAGAAATAATACCACACATCTACAGCCATCTGATCTTTGACAGACCTGACAAAAACAAGAAATGGAGAAAGGATTCCCTATTTAATAAATGGTGCCGGGAAAGCTTGCTAGTCATAAGTAGAAAGCTGAAACTGGATCCTTTCCTTACTCCTTATATGAAAATTAATTCGAGATGGATTAGAGACTTCAAAGTTAGACCTAAAACCATAAAAACCCTAGAAGAAAACCTAGGTAATACCATTCAGGAAATAGGCATGGGCAAGGACTTCATGTCTAAAACACCAAAAGCAATGGCAACCAAAGCCAAAATTACAAATGGGATCTAAGTAAACTAAAGAGCTTCTGCACAGCAAAAGAAACTACCATCAGAGTGAACAGGCAACTTACAGAATGGGAGAAAATTTTTGCAATCTACTCATCTGACAATGGGCTAATATCCAGAACCTATAAAGAACTCAATCAAATTTACAAGAAAAAAACAACCCCATCAAAAAGTGGGCAAAGGATATGAACAGACACGTCTCAAAAGAAGACATTCATACAGCCAACGGACACATGAAAAAATGCTCGTCATCACTAGCCATCAGAGAAATGCAAATGCAAACCACAACGAGATATCATCTCATACCAGTTAGAATGGCAATCATTAAAAAATTAGGAAACAACAGGTGCTGGAGAGGATGTGGAGAAACAGGACGACTTTTACACTGTTGGTGGGACTGTAAACTAGTTCAACCATTGTGGAAAACAGTGTGGTGATTTCTCCAGGATCTAGAACTAGAAATACCATCTGACCCAGCCATCCCATTACTGGGTATATACGCAAAGGATTATAAGTCATGCTGCTATAAAGACACATGCACACGTATGTTTATTGCGGCACTATTCACAATAGCAAAGACTTGGAATCAACACAAATGTCCCTCAGTGACAGACTGGATTAAGAAAATGTGGCATATATACACCATGGAATACTATGTAGCCATAAAAAAGGATGAGTTTGTGTCCTTTGTAGGGACATGGATGCAGCTGGAAACCATCATTCTCAGCAAACTATCGCAAGAACAGAAAACCAAATACTGCATGTTTTCACTCATAAGTGGGAACTGAACAATGAGATCACCTGGACACAGGAAGGGGAGCATCACACACCGGGTCCTATTGTGGGTAGGGGGTAGGGGGGAGGGATAGCATTAGGAGATATACCTAATGTAAACGACGAGTTAATGGGTGCAGCACACCAACATGGCACATGTATACATATGTAACAAACCTGCACGTTGTGCACATGTACCCTAGAACTTAAAGTATAATAATAAATATATATATATATATATATATATATATATATATATATATATATGAGCTGAAATTACAGTAGTTCTAAAAGAAAACATGGGGGAAACTTTCATGACTACTGATTAGACAAAGGTTTCTTAAACAGGATATGAACATAACCTAGAAAAGAAAAAAAAATAAATTGTGCTTCTTCAAAAGTAAAAATTTCTGCTTCCCAAAATACAGTGTTAATAGATTGAAAAGACAAGCTATAGACTAGGAGAAAAAAATAGGCAAAACACCTATTAAATAAAGGCATTTTTAGAATATATACATACTTTTAGGAATTAATATGAAGATAAGTCTTAAAATAAGCAATAGATTTGAATAGACACTCCACCAAAGAATATGAATGGCATGAAAAGATGCTCAACATCATTAGTCATTAGGAAAATGCAAATTAAAACCACAATGACATGTCACTACATACCTACTTGATATCTAAAGTTTGAAAAATATTGAGAATACCAAGTTTGGTGAATATGTGATGCAACTAAAACACTCATACATTGCTTGTGGTAATGCAAAAATGCTACAGACATTTTGGAAAAATGACTGGCATTTCCGTATCCTGTTAAACAGATACCTACTTTGTAACCCAGCACTCCAACTCAGAATTATTTCCAAAGAACAATTTCTCCATATAATGATCTCAATGTAAATACATAAACTTTATTCATAGGAGCCAAAAACTGGAGCAAAGCTGAATAGCCATCAGTTTTGTAAATATATAAACAAATTTTGGCATTTTTGTATAATGAAATGCTACTTAACCATTAAAATAAACTATACATACAACAATATGGAAACATCCAAAAGGCATAATGCCAGAAAACACATATTGTACAGTTCCATTTAAATGACATCTGAAGAAGGCAAAAACTATGGAGACAGAAAATAGGCTAGAGGTCAGGTGTTGGGGTGGGAGAGTACAGGGTTAACTACAAAGAGTCATAAGGAAACTTTGTGATGATGGAAATGTTCTATAAGTTGATGGTAGTGTTGGTTAAAGGACAGTGTAAATTTGTCAAAGTTCACCAAATGATACAATCAAAAGTAGAATTTTACTATATATAAATTACACCCAAACATCTGATTTTAAAAAGAGGATACAATGTGTCAGTAAATGCTAAAAGACTTCAGAGAATATAAAGAAATATAGGAAATGAAATAATGCATAGACCCTTGTGTGCAAAAAGGGATAAAAGACATTCAGATGTGGCTCTATAAGAAGGAGGTGACCATTCATTTCCTGGAGTAGACTAGTGTGGAACATCATACTTTGTGGCTGGAAGGAGAAATTGATGTGGCAAGCACAGGAAAGTGAACAGACCATGGCTACTGCAATTGATGATATGTTAGAAAGTCATTAATTCAAAGTTGGTTAGGAAGTCATAAATTCAAGGTTTGTTAGGGAGAGTAAGGCTAGATTGTCTGGTCATGAATATGGTCATTATGTGGCTATGGATGTCAGATCTTACAGAGTGGCCAATTTAACAATTGGCTTTCATTGTACAAAGCTGAGGCCATAATGATCACTTTTGTAGTTAATTCATGGCTTATTCATATCAGTCTCCAAGCTGGATTCAGGCATTAAAGTTCACACAGAGGAATGTGCAGTAGGCAACTTGAACTCAACAAGCAGTGACCACATGATAAGCATTACAAAAAGCACTTAGCACATCTTAATTTATTCACACAATCATAGCACAAGGTTGATATTATGTGCACTTAGGAAGAAACTGAAGCTCATGTAGCTAGTACTGCTGGCTATTTCATGCCTCGTGTTCTTCAGGGCAATTGTATGAATTTCTTCTTCTATTAAATTACTTATTCATTCAGCAAATAATTTTAAATTATCAACTATCTACTGCATCCAGTTAATAGTACAGGCCTATTTTAAACTCAAATCTTTGACCAAAACCCACAACTTCAAAATGATCTGTGCTAGTAAAGTAGAAAATAAGAGTCAAGAGGTCAAGAAAAAGTCTACATCATTTTGATTTTAATCCTGTATATATTTTATGTCCTTAAAAATATACTTAATGTTAATACATCAATCAAATGAAAACATAGAATTAGATAATCTCCAAGATTCTTTCATGCTATGTTGTTCTATGATTTCAACTTTACTCAGAATAGAAAAAAATTGATGAAAATTATTCTAGATTTAACAGAGATTGGCTATCGTTGATGCTGAGTATGCTACATAGATTCTTCCTCTGGACTGTGATCTATTTTTCTCTCTCTGCCAGAAATATAGGCTACTGTTAAGCAAAAGCTGAGTCCCTCCTAGGTATTTAGGTTGGTGCAAAATTAATTGCATTTTTGCCATTAAAAGTGGCAAAATACCTTTTGCGATTACTTTTGCACCAACCTAATAATACCTTTCGCTGAAGAGAGCCACCTCCCTGGATTGTATATTCCCACCCTCACATCTTTGTTCACAGAGTGGCTGGTTGATGCTGAAATATAAGTGGGCCTCATACTTCCACTTAAACTATCTCTGAACGTCATTCCAGTTTCAGAGCGTCCCATGGATTTCTGAGGCTTCCTTTTAACTTGCATTGCAATTCACCTTCTCTTTCTGCTTAATCCCACTTCTCTCACATGAATTCAGGTGGAATCCCCTGGTTCACTCCACTACAAAGTCCTTGCATCCAGATCTCCATCCAAAGTCTATGTTCCAAAAACCTGGGCAAGGATCTATGGCATAGATCAGATAATAATTAATTATACGTAAGTACCATTTAAAACACAGTACATTTTAATCATTATATAGAAAAAGTAGAACTGATCTGAATTTTTCATCTTTTTCCATATAGATCTTTATTTAAAACATTATGTAAGATAGTATAATATATTTTCAAGCTAATATTGAGAACAATTGGTCAAAAATAACTAAACATCAAAATATCCATTTATATACCACTCTATAGTTTACTTATGTGCAAAGCATTTTACAAGTATAGTAAGAGATATCATGAATTGCATAATATAGCCTCCTGAGAACTTTCAAAAATAAAATAGAGAGGAAGGCAGAGAAAGATGGCCAAATAGAAGCCTCCAATGATTGCCACCCCCACCCCCACAGGAACATCAAATCCAACAACTATCCACACAAAAAAAGCATCCTCATAAGAACAGAAACCCAGATGAGCAATCACGATATCTGGTTTTAACACCGTATTAAGGAAAGAGGCACTGCAGAGGGTAGGAAAGACAGCCTTGAATTGCCTACATCACCCTCCCCTCCACCCCACAGCAGATATGTGGCATGGAGTGAGAATCTGTGAACTTCAGGGAGGAAGAGCACAGGGATTGTGAGACATTGCCTCGGAGCTCAGCTATCCTGTAACAGTGGAAAGCAACACAGTGAAGAACTCAGCTGGTGGCCGACAGAACATTTAGACCAGTCCTAGTAGGAAGCAAATCATCCATGCCAGTAAGTGGAACCTGAGTTCGGGCAAGCCCTGCCATCATGGGCTAAAGGGCTCTGGGGTCCTAAATAAACTTGAAAAGGCAGTTTAGGCCACACAGATTACAATTCCTGGACAAGTCCTGGTGCTGTGCTGGTTTCAGAGGCAGTGCACTTGGGGTGCATTCAACCTAGTGAGGCACCAGCTAGGGCAGCCAAGAGAGTGTTTGCATCACTCCTCCCCCAGGCCCAGGCAGTACAACTCGCAGCTCTGGGAGAGACTCCATCCCTCTGCTTGAAGAGAGGAGAAAGGGGAGTAAAGAGGACTTTGTCTTGCAGCTTGGATGTCAGCTCACTGACAGTAGAATAGAGTACCGGACAGAGTCCTAAGGCCCACATTCCGGGCCCTAGCTCCCAGAGAGCATTTCTAGACACACCGTGGGCCAGAAGAGAATCTGCTTCCCTGAAGGAAAAGACCCAGTCCTGGCAAGATTCATCATCTGCTCATTAAAGAGCCATGGGGCCCTGAATAATCAGCAGTGGTAGCCAGGTAGTACTTGCCTTGGGCCCTGGCGTAGAGACTCAAAGAGACTCAGAGCCTTGCTGGCTTCAGGTGGGACCCAGCACATTCCCAGCTGGGGTGGTTATGGGGAGAGGCTCCTGCTTGAGGAGACGAAAGGGAAGAGTAAAGGAGACTTTTGCAGCTTGTGTATCAGCTTGGCCACAGTGGCGTACAGCACAAAGCAGACTCCTTTGGTTTCCCAGTTTCAGGCCTTGGCTCCTGGATGGCATTTCTAGACCTGCTCTGGGCCAGAGGGAAGCCCACTGTCCTGAAGGAAGAAATCCGGGCCTAAAGACATTTACCACAAGCTGACGAAAGAGCCCTCTGGCCTTAAGTGAATATCGGAGTAGCCAGGCAGTGCTCACTGTGGGCCTGGGGCAGTGGTAGCCATGGAACAAGACTCTTCAATTGAGGAAAGGGGAAGGAAGAGTAGGAGGGACTTTGTCTTGTGGGTTGGGCGCCAGCTCAGCTGCATTTGAATAGAGTACCAGGTAGATTCCTAAGGTTTCCAACTCCAGGCCTTGGCTCCTTGACAGGATCTCTGGACCTTTCCAGGGCTGAGAGGAACTCATTGCCCTGAAGGGAAGGACCCAAGCCTGTCTGGATTCACCACCTGCTAACTGGAGAGCCGTTGGGCCTTGAGTGAAGATAGATAGGCAGTGGTCACTGCAGGCTGTGGGCAAGACTCAGTGCTGTGCTGGCTTTGGGTCTGACGCAGCACAGTCCCAGTGGTGGTGGCCACAGGAGAGCTTATGTCACCCTTTTCCCAGATCCAGGTAGCTCAGCGCAGAGAGAAGACTCCATTTGTTTGGAGGAACGTAATGAGACAGAATAAGCGTCTCTGTCTAACAAGGAATTGATAACCAGAATATATAAGGAGCTCAAACAACTAAGTTTGAAAAAAATCTGTTAATTGGATTTAGCAATGAGCAAAAGATCTAAAATAGACATTTCTCAAAAATGGCAAACAGGTATATGAAAAGGTGCTCAACATCACTGATCATCAGAGAAATGCAAATGTAAACTACAATGAGATATCATCTCACCACAGTTTTAAAATGGCTTTCATCCGAAAGACAGGCAATAATGAATGCTGGTGAGCATGTGGTGAAAAGGGAAACCTCATACACTGTTGGTGGAGATGTCAATTAGTACAAGCACTATGGAGAACCGTATAAACAATATGGAGGTTCCTCGAAAAACTAAAAAGAAAGAAAATCAGTATATTGAAGAGATAGCTGCACTCTCATGTTTATTGCAACACTATTCACAATACCCACTATTGAAAGCAACCCAAGAGTCCATTAACAGATGAATAAAGAAAATGTGATACATATATACAGTGGAATACTATTCAACCATAAAAAGTTTGAGATCCTGTCGTTTGCAACAACCTGCATGGTACTGGGTACAGTGTGATGGCATTTGAAGCTCTAAAAAAACACTGTCAAATAGGATGCCTCTCCTACCTTCAAATATTCACCAAAAAAAACTATGTGTAGAAGGTAAGATAACTGTTGTTATACTGTTTAATTTTGCCTGGGATCCAAGGATAAGGATTTTATAATGAGTTAAATATTAACAACATGATAAAAAGAATCTCACTGTAAAATACACTGTTGAAAGGTAGGATCCCCAAAATACTTCCTAGCATAATATAGTATTTTCTAGTCCTCTACCAATAAAATTCCTATTTAGACTACAAAGGAATCAAAGCAAGTGAAAATCAAGCTCTAAAAATTATCTTATTCAATTTTTAAAAGCATATTGCAAAAATATTTGGAGCTAAGAATCATAAGAATGAAAACATAAATAAAATAGGAGTTATAAAAATGCTTTTATTTTTAGACCATCATTGTCATATCCATATTCAGTTAAAACAGCTTGAAGATTCCAATGCAATTAGAAGTGGAAGAAAGAATGTACAGGTCTGGGCCGAGTCAGGATGATATAGTTCATTATTAGCTTCAGTAATGGGTAATTCATTCATTCAATCAGCATCCATTTGTTGATCTCTTTCAAAGTGTCAGGTTTTTTACCAGAAGTTATTTCCATCATAATCTTATGGAATCTGGGCCATAAATTTTTTTCAAGCAGGATGCTATGGAAGCATACATTACTTTCAGAGCCTTAAATAGCATTATCTACTAAGAAAAGATAGAAAGAATTTGGCTAACAATATTTTAAAGTGACAAGAAATTACTATTGATGTTTAAACATTTCCATATTTGAGTGTTCTTATATTTAGCTCAATTCAACTAACAACTATTGGCATTTATTATATGCAAAGTATTATGAATAGGCTGTTAGAGGTTCAAATGTGATTAAGACAAAGGTTATTCAAAGTTTATTATTTTTGAGGAAAGAAAAAGATATAATTTTATTAAAATATAGAATGTGATGAATATCTTAAAACCTATATATGTAGACATGTCTGAAATGGTTTCAAATGCCAACACTAGACAGATAGAATAATTAATGATGCAAAAGACAGGCAGAGAAAAATTTTGTTTTGTTGTTCTGTTTCGTGTGTGTGTGTGTATGACTAAGTGCAAGTATAATAAATCAAGACTTAATATCTGAAAATGCCTCTTTTCCTTACAAAAACCAAGGAAGGTAATGAAGTCCACTCTTAGCAGAAATTCAAAAGCTACTCCTTAATTTTTGAGTATTTGCTGAGAGCTATAGCTAACAATTTTGCGGAAAATAAAGGATATTTTTTCACATTGAACAGATTTGAACTTCAGATAAAATTGACTTCTATTGAGGGGAAATGTATATACAGAGTCTAAATTTTAGCTTTCTGTATAAAAAGGCTGAAAAATCTTGGCAACTCTATTATTTATGATATAAACAAGTAATAATTACAGTACAGAAAGGTATGGAATATGACAACAAACAAACTACAGTAACACACAAACAAGTGAAACCAAACCAAGGAGTCTGGAAAAAATAAGTATAAAGAAAACTGTGTGTGTGTGTGTGTGTATGTGTGTGTGTGTGTGTGTGTGTGTGATGGTGTCTCGCTCTGTCTCCCAGGCTGGAGTATGATGGTGTGATCCCAGCTCACTCCAATCTCCACCTCCTGGGTTCAGACAATTCTCCTGCCTTAGCCTCCTGAGTAGCTGGAATTGCAAGTGCCCCCCACCACACATGGCTAATTTTTTTGTATTTTTGGTAGAAATGGGGTTTTACCATGTTGGCCAGGTTTGTCTTGAACTCCTGACCTCAGGTGATCCATCCGCCTTGGCCTCCCACAATGCTGGGATTACAGGCGTGAGTCACTGAACCTGGCCCCCTAAAGAAAGTAACTTTAGGAAAAATCAAGGAAAGTGTGGAAAAACAAAAAAGAGAGAGAGAGAAGAATCAAGACTGAATGATAGGGGAAATATGTTTGCTTTTAGACCATCATTATCATATCCATATTCAGTTCAGATCAGCTGGAAGTTTCCAGTGCAGCTAGAGGTAGAAGATATACAGGCCTGGGACCAGTCAGGAAGACACAGTTCATAACTCGTAGTGTGGTGGAAGATATTTAACGCTACAGAACACCTATACAAATACTGGAAATGCTAAAAAGCCAGAGGACAGTGAAACAACCCGAGGATTAACAACAGAAGAGAGCTGGTAACACTCCTAGCACTGAAGAGATAAAAGAGGTGGAGGTGACAGTGACCGTGAGCCAGCACCCTCTCAAAGCCAGACTCATGCAGCTGACTCAGCCGCTGTGGGAACTGCTGCCTGGATCCTAGGGGAAGCAGTTTCCTGGACAGTCCCTTCCTTCCTGTCTCCAACGTAACTCCAAGCTAACACTTCCCATTTGCTAGTTGAAACTATTCAGAAGGCAGAGCGATATAGTTTGCGGAGATCAGACTTCCACGACACAGAGCAGAGCAGGGAAAGAGTGGGAAATGGATGTCAGAGCAGAGAAGCAGAGGAACACCACAGGACCAAAGACACTCACCAAAACACAGCAAGAGTCAGCAGTCCAATCACAAGTCTCTCTGGCCTTTGTGAGGAAACCGATCCAAAGGAGAAATGATCAGTACAAAACAGATAGTTCTTAGAATAAAGTGAGGAGCCAGAGTACAAAAATCTAGATATGTAAAAAAAAAAAAAAAAAAAAAAAAAAAAAAATCAGATACTTAAAGACTATTCCAGCCTACTTCAGGTAAGGGCAAGATAACCTGAAGTTAACCTAAGATAACTTCAGTTTATCAAGGAGAATTAGAAAGAGAACCAGGGAGTCCAATAAACAATCCCCGTGAGCAAGAGCATGGGAATACAGAATTTATATTTTGAAAAGACCATTCAAATAGCATTACCTTAAAAATAGGATATAGACAGCAAATCAGAAATGTTAGTCTGAAGATTCCTTCCGACAGGAGACAGGGCATGAAAGCAACAAGGTCTTTGTTAACCTCACTGTTAGAAAGCTAACTTTCCATAGACCACCATGTCAAGATTTCACTGAGGAAGATTCAGCAGCAGTGGGAGCAAGAAGATGGCTCTTCTTGCTGTGTGGTCTCAGTACAGAGGGATAGAGAATACATTGAGGTTAGGTGCCTATGAGTTGTAGCTTACTTTGGTTATCTGCTTATATATGTGTCTATATTTAATAGTACCATTTTGGGCCTCTGTTATAGCTAGCTTAACATAAAATAATTAAAATATGAACTTTGGCACCCAATATCTAGTGTGATACTAGACATACGGTAATCATTAATAAATGTAAATTAATCACAGTGTCTCAGGAAACTTTTTATGTAATTTGATTCCATCCTTGGATATCTAATCAAATGAGGATCCTTTATTTTATGTATTTGAGCTGCTGTAAAGTGGGACTACTATTGAGTTTCAGGGTAGATTAAATGACATAAAAAGAAAATGATTTAAAATAATGCCTTGTTGATAGTAAGTACTTGACTGTGTATATTAGGTTTTTTTAGATTTTATCTCACCTTTTTGGTATTTTACTAAAATTAAATATATATGTTCCAAATAGAGAACTACTTGATGTATTTGATCCCAACCTGGTGCCGAAACTAGAAAAGGCAAATGAGATAAACGGCACCCTTTTTAGCATCCTGCCAAAACAAGGCTCCATTCAAGCATCTGTATATTCATTCAGCGGCTGCTCCATTTACACTGATGATGCGTAAGTGTCTATGTTTCCCGAACCTCTGTCATGTACATTAAACTGCCCATAAGACACCTCCCCATTTGGATGTATCAAACCCATCATTTCCAAATTGAAACTTAACCCCTGTGTTACCAGTTCAGGAAAGAACATCATCATAAACTAGTTCTCAAGTCAGTGAATTATTCTTGATTTCTTCAATAGTCACTTCTACTTCCAATTGTTAACCATATATTTTAACTCTACGTGCTGTATAATTTTAAATAGCAAGCAATTCACCTTTATGTACCCCATTGCCAGTACTTTAATGCAGAATACCACTTGACTAGATTACTGACACAGACTTTCAAATTATCTCCTATTCTTTGTACTGTACTGGTTTCCCTATGCACTATTATATTTTCTTCACTTTAAAACCTGAGTGTGATATTTGAGGATCCATATTTGATTATGCCATTTTCATATGTAAAGCTCTTAAAATGCCCTTGCTTTTAGAATAAAGTTCATGCCTTCAGGATGAAACTTCCTTGGCATAGAATATAAATGGCTATATGCCCCCTGTTTTCATCTTTAGCCTCATCTCATGCAACTCCTTATCTTCTACTCCAATCTCCAGTGACACTGAACAAGAATACTCCAAGCTGGCGTTCTCTTTCTCTGGAACATTCTTTTTATTTGACCAATCCCTTGTAACTGTCTAACTCCTGAACACAACCTAAAAGGAGAAGAGAACATAGCTAGGGAAAACATCTGGAAATTTATGGAAGTAATCTAGGTATGTGGAAAGAATTTGTAGTCTAGAATGCTAGTGTCAGAGATGGAGCATGAAGAAGAAATCCTAGCGAGAGCTCAGTGGATTCTACTGAAAAGTAATGAGAAGATGAACTTCCAAGGGAATACTAAGGTCCTCTGCTTGGGGAAAGTACTGGTGACATTAGGAGCAATATGGAAATTGAGATAGGAACTCTATTGTAGTCTCTCTATCTGTAAAATGAGAATGATACTGTCTGCTTTACACGTATCCTACAAGGTCATTGTGCAAATAACATAACAACTGTGAAAGTGCTTTGAAATAACACATTTCTGTAAAATTTGAAAGCGCCTTATTTCACGAATTGGCCAGACCACATCATACTGTTAGGACTCTGGCATCCTTCCCCCTCTCTTTTCCCACTTCCATGAGAATCTTCATCTAGAATGTAGCACCAGTAGTAAGTTCTGCGTAGACACAGAGGGTAGCTGCTGCCAGAGAAATTACACAAGTTCTTGAACTCTTCCAATTGGTACTCTTTACCAGAAATGATGGTATTATGGGTATACTGGCAAATAGAGTTTTTCTGAGCAAAAGAGTTTTTTTCTTTTAGGTGATTAAGTAGTACTTGGTGCGAAAGTACAATCCTGCAGAGAATACTTGAAGTGAGAGTGCAGGAGAGTGAAATAAGCTGCTCAACTGCTACACCAGGCTTCAGAGGCAAGAGCAGAAAACCTACGCCAGATTATTCATTTGGCTACTTTTCAGCCAGTTGAGAAACTTACAAAAGAAAAATTATGTCACCACTGGGCTCTGTGTTACAGACACATACTTAACTATGACAAAAGAGAGCAAGGAATTAAGGAATTATTCATTCGTAGGTAAAGATTTTTAAATTGTGAAATGCACTATTTTAACTCTGTTTCTGATACTTCATCTTTGGGGGTTAAAACATGCAGTGGACTTTTAAAAACAAATCTGAGATGTTTTCAAGCTATGTATCTATGGATCAATTTGTTAAAGCATCGATTTAAAAGCAAAAGACATAAAGTAGATGTCTCTTTGAAGATATATTTTAGAGTCTCATAATTTCTCCTTTCTATTCGTAAGAAAGTGAAAAGTGTAGCTAATTTTAAGTAGGAGAAAATATGAACTATAGAGGAAACTAATCAGACATTTATTTAATTCACAACCATTGCAATAAAAGCTCAAAATTAAAGATACTTCAAATACACCCAAATAAAGGCAAAACCTGAAACAAACAAAACAACTCTGTTCAGTATTTTCCACTGTACAATAGCATTATCTTTCATTGTATTATGCCAAAATTAAATCAGACAATTTGAGTCTGAGATTTATTGAGTTCTTACAGTGTCAGGTATTATTCTTGGATTTGAGGAAAGTGAGAACAATGCAGACATGGTTTCACTATTCATAGAAATCACTTCCAGCAAGAGAAACATAATAAACAAATGAATAGAAGACCAATAGGAAGCATCTATGCTGTTCTAGTTGAAAAATATAAATGTCTGTTAGTGTAGCAGTGGAAATATAGTGATCAGATTCAGGATATATTTTGAAGGTACATTATCCTGGATTTTCCAATTTATTAAATGTATAAATGAGAGAAATACATGAGTCAAAGATGATAAAAGGTCATAAAGAAGAAAATATGGAAAAAAAATCAAATTATAGTGAGAGCGCAAAAGAAAATCCAATTGATTAAGCACAAGAACAACATAGATGCTTCCTATTGGTCTCTCTGACATACTGCAGCCCTTTATTCTGTAGTCCACATAGGAGCTATAGCATCTTTAAAAAACAATCATTAAATCATAAACAGTACTGATTAAAATATAATGGTATTCCATTATACTATATTCAAATATAATGCCCTAAAATAAACAGTCCTGTTCTACTGGCTCATCTAATCTTTCTTTGCTCTTCATTCTATGCATTGATTTTCAGGAACGCTGGCAGAAATGTGTTCCAACACACAAAACATTTCATTCGCTCAAGGCCCTTTCCCTAGTTAAGCTTTTTGTTTGAAATGCTCTACTTCTTATCAATCTGGTCTCTCCCTGCCCCAGAAAGATCTTCCTTTACTATCTTTGCTGAAGCAATGCCTCTCATTCCCTCTGACAACTACAAATCACTTTCTACCACTTAACCTACTTACAGTTTCTATACAGTGTTATCAGTCCTTGAAGACATTTATTTGTTTATTATGTTTCCCCTGCTAGAAGTGATTTCTATGAATAGAGAAACAATGTCTGCGTTATTCTCACTTGTCCTCAAATCCAAGAATAATGCCTGATACGGTAGGAACTCGATAAATTTCCCTCTGAAATTTTCTTATTTAATTTTGGCATAACACAATGAAAAATGATGCTACTACAAAATTGAAAACACTGAATGCAGTTTTGTTTGTTCCAGGTTTTGCAATACTTCATTTGTCAGGCTTCATTTGTCACCCTAGAATTGTATGCTATCCCCTAGCAGCCTTCCCTTCATCCAAAGATAAATTTTTAACACTTCTGAACAAATAAAACATAAGCTTATGGGAAAATGTTTGTTTAGGGAATACACTGGAGCTGTTCTTTCTTCTTTCCATTTTAAAATCCAGGTGTGAGTGTCATACCCAAATCTGTAGCGGCTAACCATGAGTAAAGGATTAAGAAAATCAGGGTGTCACTCTGACATAGTTGAGCTGTCGACCTGATGCCAGCAGCTATCTTCAGACTCCTTGTTATTTGAAGAAAACATAAATAAATAAACCCTTATTTGTTGAAGATACTATTGGAGGGATCTACTTGCAACTAAAATTGTTCTGACATCATCCAGTTGTCAAGGTTAAAAAACAAATCATGCTAATGAATTGCCTTTATTCAAAAGAATAAACTTGGCTGGGTGTGGTGGCTCATGCCTGTAATCCCAGCACTTTGGGAGGCTGAGGGAGGCAGATCACTTGAGGTCAGAAGTTCGAGACCAGCCTGGGCAACATGGTGAAACTCCATCTGTACAAAAAATACAAAAATTAGCTGGACATAGTGGCATGTGCCTGTAGTCCCAGCTGCTCAGGAGGCTGAGGCACAAGAATCGCCTGAACCCAGAAGTGGAGGTTGTAGTGAGTCAAGATTGCGCCACTGCACTCCAGCCTGGGTGACGGAGTCAGACTTTGTCTCAAAAATAAAATTAAAATTAAAAAGTCTTTCCAAACATATTAAAAAAAGAATAAACTTGCAGATGCATATCCATGTATTTTATATATGTATATTAAGTAGGCATCTGTCTTTCTAAAATGAGTTAAAGTGCAATGAGGTATCCTATCCTTCAATTTTGGTCATTCCATAATGGAAATATCAGTACAAATTAACATTCCTTTGGGCAATATTTCTCAAATTTAAGTATTCTTCATAATTCCCTGTGTAAACACTTTAAAACAATCTAGTATATTAAGACTCATATAGATTAACAACCTGAGTAATTCTGAAATATATTATAGCCTGAAAAATCTCTAAATTTTGCACAGCATAATTATATGTAGATCAATCTTCACTTTGATAACATTAAACCAAAGTAAACTTTTTTTGTTTTTTAAGAGATGGGGTCTTGCTATGTTGACCAGGCTGGTCTTGAACTCCTGGCCTCTAGAGATCCTCCCACCTTGGCTTCCCAAGTGTTGGAAATACAGGCATGAGCCACTGCACATGCCAAGAGAGTATTTTATTGGATTAATCAATTGGTTCTACCTGAGAGGGGGACTGTAGGAGAACTAGATAGGGCAAGGTAAAATTCAAATAAACATTATAAAGTGGGGCATAACATTTGTAGATTATCTCTAGAAAAGGCGCTTAACAGCTGTTAGCAACAAGTACACATGAGTACTGAATGGAACTAGGAAATAGAAGAGAGGCTAATCGACAATCTACATTGCTCTTGCTCTTACTATTTCTTAGCTTTTCAAACATATCCCAAGTAGGCACTTACTGTGATTCTTAGTCATGCCTCAGCTAGTTTGGCAAAGAAAATGAACGTAGACAGCTGTTTTGTATCAGTTAGCTACAATTAGTTGTGCCATGTAACAAACCACCCTGAAACTTACTAGTTTAAGACAACTATTTATGATTTCTTATAAGTCTATAAGTCAGTTGGCTTGCACTGCCCATCAGGGACAGCTGTGGCTGATCTCAGCTGAGCCTGCTCATTTATCTATGTCAATTGTATAAAGGTTAACTCTTCTAGGATATCCTCAGTTGGGATGGCGAGGCTGGGAACACATGCTTTCTCTTTTTCCAGGAGACTGGTCTGGGTCTGTTCTCATGGTATGTCAGGGGTTCAAAAGAGGAAGTGGCAACACACAAGTACTTTTAAAATCTTTACTAGTGGCAAGTTTATAAAGAATCCATCAGCCAAACAATTCACGTTGTCCAGCCTAGAGTCTCTGGAAAGAAACTACCAGAAGGCATGAATAAAGGACTGGCTGGAAAATTAGGACCAATCAACACAATAGTAATTTAATTCAACACTTTAGATTTATAGTAATTGTTGAAGAGATTGATAGTTTCCCACAAAAATATCCAATTTATCTTTCCTCCTTAGTAACACAAATTTTGCTTTTAGCTGGATATATGCCCACCCAGGATTAAAGATTCTATTTCCCTTCATTTCCCTGCAACTTTGAAACTAAGTACAGCCACATGACTGTGCACCAGCCAAAATAGGATAAGTAGTAATGTCCAGTAATAATCAGACATTAATAATGTCCAATAATAATGTCTAAAAGTCTCTTGAAAAAAGAGTTCATCTAGATTTTACCATCCTACCATTCCTCCTTCTTCTGGATTCCAGAACTAATGATGCTCTGAAATGATCATGAAGAGGAAAGCCCCATATTATAATGATAGAAATGAAATATAGGAGTTTGTGTCCCTAGTGGTACTCTAGAGCCATGATATTAGCAATGTAATGTCTACTTTTGGACTTTTGGACTTGTTTTACCATGAGAAATAAATATACTTCTACCTTTTCCAACCAACTACAATTTTCTTTTCACTGTTATCTGAAACAAAATCTACTTTTGTAAAGATTTGCAGATCTTTAGCATCTTGTAAATGCTATTAAGTTGTTAATTTTTAAAAAATGAGAGGAGTCATATAAGGCAAAAAAAAAAAACCTGGTTATGAAAACATTTTAACAGGTTTCTTCTATGTAGCACTTCTTAAAACTAAGATACTAATGAGCAGTTTGAAACTCTAAGAACATAGCATTTCATGTTTGCCATTATATTGTGGAGTCTTGTCACCATGATGAGTGCTTTCTACAATAGAGTTTTGGAATAGCTATTTTATAGCTATTTTTAGATAAGTTGTACCCATATACTAGAACGTGTATAGTTTCAACTTCGTTTTTCTGATTGTCACCCTAAGTATTACATATATCAGCAAATAATATTCTACGAAAATATGACCATTAATACCACGTGACAATTAGTTTTATTATTGTATGAGAAGCAAGGGCAAGAATGTTTAGAAATAGAAATAGAAAGACAAAAGATTTCCTTGCAGCAAAGTGCTTGTGATAATCTCGCCCCAGAGTCTGTGACACAAGAGAGCATTTGATGAGAATGAACCATGCAATCTGTGCCTATTTTTTCTAACACCATAAGACACAAAACTAAAGGAAAAAGATCAATGCTAAGAAAAAAAAAAAACTCACAGGGATCAAGAAAAGGGCATATTCTAGTTCACGTTGGAATATTTATTTTTTCATGGAATTTATTTTAGCTTGTCATCAGTCTGTGAAAAAGGTGGTATCTCGAACTAGGACATTTTCTCAGGCTTTCCCAGCTATAAAAATAATGACTGTGTCTTAGAAAAAGACCAAGCGGTTTCCAAATATGGCCTCTGAGGATGTATACTCTGGCTGCAATATTTTCTCTGGTGAATTCCTGAGTGTTTAATAACTCGATTTCACAATTTCTAACTCTTTTCAAACTTTGCTCAGTGCAAGAGTTTACATTTTAAATGCAACTCAGCAGTAATTTATTCAACATTTAATATTTCTAGAGCCCCGTATAAGATTCTGTGGGGAATATACTGCATAAGGGATTGCGTGTTACCCCTCACGGAGTTTATATGCTTGTTGCATTGGCCAATATGATGCAAGGCAGAGTGTGCTCTGGGCTACCTAAGAGTAAAAGCAAGCACTGGAAGAGATGGGGAGAGAGAGGAGAGAGAGAGAGAGAAACATCTAGGAGATAAATGCGGGCAAGCGTTAGTCAGGAAGGATTATGAGGAAAACTTGGGAATATAAGAAGGCTGCATACTTCAGAGACTAAGCGAGGACGTGTCAAGCAAAGAAGATCACATAAACAAAGACATGGAAACTAGACAGCCAGGGATGCATTTGGGTAATATAAAGTAAGTTTTGTGGGTTTTTTTGTGTTTTTTTTTTTTTTTTTTTTTTGTTTTTTTTGAGACAGAGTCTCACTCTGTCACCAGGGCTGGAGTGTGTTAGCATGATCTCAGCTCACTGCAACCTCTGCCTACCAGGTTCAAGCAGTTCTCCTGCCTCAGCCTCCTGAGTAGCTGGGATTACAGGTGCCTGCCACCACACCGGGCTAATTTTTTTGTATTTTTAGTAGAGACGGGGTTTCACTATGTTGGCCAGGCTGGCCTCAAATTCCTGATCTTGTGATCTGCCTACATTGGCCTCCTAAAGTGCTAGGATTACAGGTGTGAGCCACCGTGCCTGGCCTAAACTAAGATATTTCAGAAGCCCATATTTTTGGCAAATTTTGATGGAAGCCAGAATTTTTATTTTTTTTGGAAATAAGCTAATAAAGAAATATTAAAGGTTTGCAAGCATACTTAGATCTATGAAATAGATGATTCAACCTGCTGTAACTTACACAATAGAAATAATTGAAGGAAACCACAGACAGGAACTAGAACTAGGAGGGGACTGAAGACTCTGCATTTTGAAGTTAGGGAATCACAGATTGAACTGGGAAATTATCAAGGGAGTGTCAAAAAATAGATGAAAGTGAGAAACATTAATGGCATAAAATTGCATGTTTGATTCCCATTTTGTGAGATTCAGTGCTGGTGTTGGGGTTAGGAGAAGTATGGCAATATTGGCAGAAGATCCAATGCTATATACCTGGTTATCTGAGATAATTAGTAAGTGTGGTGCACAGAATAACAATATACAATTGAAACAACACACGCACACAAAAAAACCCCTGCAAAAATATACCCAATACACACACTAAAATGGCTGTCTTTGGAAAGGAGGGGAAATGCAGAAGGATATAATGACAAAAGGACATAAACAAAGAAGAAAATATGGGAAACTGTCAAATTATAATGAGACCACAAAAGAAAATCCAATTGATTAAGCACAAGAATCTTTTAAACCCCAAATACTTTTTGGAGTACTGTAAACCACACTAAATGTGCTCTTGGCCATAGGTACTTTCTGTGGTATGATCATATAATATTCAGAATAAAGGATGTAGTATTTAAGCCATGAAGAATGCCCTGTGTATTCTTCCTAACCCAAAATGAACACATTCAATATATACAAACAGCAAATTTAATAAACACAAAACTATTGGAAGTAAAAAAAAATAATAATGGTTAAAGGAAAACAACAAAGTAAAAATAAAAGGTATTAAGTGTCTTTGTCTGTTTGGGCTGCTGTAACAAACTGCCATGGATTAGGTGGCTTATAAGGAATAGAAACTTTTTTACAGTTCTGGAGGTGAAATCCTAGATCAAAGTGCCAGCCGACTTAGTGTTTGCAGAAGGCCCACTGGTTAACAGACAGTTGTCTTCTCAATATGTCCTTATATGGCAGAAAGGTGAAGAGTCTCTTTGGAGTTCCCGTGTTAATCCTATTCATGAAGGCACTTTCATGACCTAATCACCTTCCAAAAGGCCCACTTCCTAATAATATCTTCAGTTTGAGGGTTAAAGTTTCTTTTTTTTTAAATTAAGCCCCATTTTATTTATGAACATAGATGCAAAGAATTCTAAACAAAATAGTAACAAAGCAAATTCAGCAATATATTAAAAAGAAAATACAATGCAACCAATTTAAATTTACTTCAGGAATGGAAAGTTAACATTCAAAAATCAATCAAGGCCAGGTGCGGTGGCTCACGCCTGTAATCCCAGCACTTTGGGAGGCCGAGGCGGGCGGATCACAAGGTCAGGATATCGAGACCATCCTGGCAAACACAGTGAAACCCTGTCTCTACTAAAAATACAAAAAAAATTAGCCGGGCATGGTGGCAGGTGCCTGTCGTCCCAGCTTCTCGGGAGGCTGAGGCAGGAGAATGGCATGAACCCAGGAGGCGGCAGAGCTTGCAGTGAGCGAAAATCACGCCAGTGCACTCCAGCCTGGGCGACAGAGCAAGACTCTGTCTCAAAAAAAAAAAAAAAAAAAAAAAAAAAAAAAAAAATCAATCAATGGCTGTTATAAGCATTTTTTAAAGAATCAATAAATGTACTTCACCACATTCACAGAATAAAGGATAAAAGCTATATGATTATCACAATAATGCAGAAGAAACAGCTGACAAAGTCCAGCATCCACTCATGACAAAAAATCCCAGTAAAAGGGAACTCTCCTGATCTAATAAAATGTATCCTTTTTAAAAGATCTATTGATAACTTATGTCCACACAAAACCTGTTAACAAATGTTTATAAAAGCTTTATTCATAATTGCCAAGAATTGGAAGCAACCAAGATGTCCTTCAATAAATGAATGAATACACAACTGTAGTACATATACGAGAGAATATTATGCAGCAATAAAAAAATGAGTTCTCAAGCCACAAAAAAAAGACATGCATATTAAACTTAAGTGCATATTGCTAAGTGAAAGAAGTCAGTCTGAAACGTCTACATACCGTATGATTCCAACTATATGACATTCTGGAAAAGGCAAAACTCCAGAAATAGTGAAAAGATTAGCGGTTGCCAGGGACTGAGAGGAGGAAAGGAATAATAGGTGGAGCATAGGGGGATTTTCAGGGCAGTGAACTATTCTGTATGATGTTGGTAGATACATGACATTATGCATTTTTCAAAACCTGTAGAACTGTACAACACAGACTGAACCATAACGTAAAGTACGGATGTTAGTTAGAAATCATGTAACACTCCTACATTGGTTCATCGGTTGTAATAAATGTACCATACCAATGCAAGATGTTAATAACAGGGGAAACTAGTGGGAGGGGGAAATATGGAAACTCTCCATACTTTCTGCTTGAGTTTTCTTTAAACCTAAAACTGCCCTAAAAAACAAAGTCTATTTTTTTTTAATTTATTTTGGAAGTCCTTTATTGTAAAGGTAATTCTTTTGTCTCATGACAAACAGCAGCCACAGTGATTATTCTGGATCGTCACAGTGGACAAATTCAATTTCTTGAATTGAGACACAAGTTTCTTTATTTCTGAGGTAATGTTTTCATTATTTCTGCAGTGTCTGGTGGACCCTGATACATCAGAAAATCTAGTGATTTACTTCTGGGGGTTAAAATTTCAACATATACATTTTGGATAGATGTGAAGTTTCAGTTTGTAGCACCAGAAGAGAGAAAAACAAAATGAAAAAGAGAAAACAAACAACAGGGGCCCATGACAGAAGATGACATTTGTAGTGGGCACTGCAATGTGCCACCAAACCCCGTTTCAACAAACGACCTGCTGCAGCCACTGAGGATGTTGATGGTTACAACTTACAGATGTCAGGCTTTTTAGAGGTTACTTGCCATTAAGGATATTAATGGTTACAGCTTATAGATGTCAGACTCTTTAGAGGTTTTTGCCACTAAGGATGTTGATGGTTACAGCTTATAGATATTGGGCTTTTTAGAGGTTGCTTCCCACTGAGGATGTTGATGGTTACAGCTTATAGATGGCAGGCTCATTAGAGGTTGCCATGCCTGTGGAAAGAGGCAATCTTTAATCAAAGACATCAACGCAGAAGTAAAAGCCTAGGTTTCCAGCCTAATTCAACATGTCTCTGAAGAATGATTCTAGCTCCAAAGCTCCCCACCGGGTAGTCTGAGGCCATTTCTAGGTCTTCTTTGCAGTTCAACTTCTCCCTTTGTCCACTTATGCTGACTTTCCTTTCTTTACTCAAATGTTGGTTACAAATCCTTAATAAATACCTTGCCTAAATTCCTCCATCTCAGAGCCTACTTTCCTAGAAGTCAACCTGATACAATAACATTATAAATAACACTAAGTAACATTATACCCACTGTCACAGGCAAGAAAGAAAATTAGTTTAGATAATTAATTCTGAACCATGAATCTATTATAGAACATAAGAATAAAGAATGGCATTCAGTAGGCAGAAATGTGAGCTGAAGAAAAGTCACAAACAAAACTGCAAAATGAATCCTGGGAACAATGTTAAATGGGGTGGTGGGGAATATTCATCAGAGAGATTGAGAGACTGTATGCCTGTGGTAGGCAAAATAATGTCCTCAAAGATGTCCATGTCCTTATCTCTGGAACTTGTGAATCTCTGGAACTTGTGAATCTCTGGAACAACCTTACATGATGGTAAAAGGTGTTTTGCAGACACAATTAAGTACCTCAAGATGAGGCAATTATTCTAGATGACTTAGGGAAGCCAAATGTGGTCACAAAGACTTTTAAAAGTGGAAGAGGGAGACAGAAAACTAGAGTCAGAGGGAAATGTGATGGAAAAAATAAAGGTCAGAGAAATGCAACATTGTTAGCTTTGAAGATGGAGGGAGGTGGCCATGAGCCAAGGAATGTGGGTGGTCCTAAAACTGAAAAGAAAGAAAGAAAAAAAAAAGGAAGCAGATTATCCCCTAGAGTCTCTATAAAGGAAGACAGCACTGCTCACACTTTCATTTTAGCCCAGTTTATCAGACTTTTAATGCAGAGAACTGCAATATAATAAATATGTGTTGCCTTAAGACATGACGTTGATGATAATTTTTTCATGGCAGTTGTAT
The DNA here is from genome assembly GCF_024542745.1 of Macaca thibetana thibetana. NCBI lineage: Eukaryota > Metazoa > Chordata > Mammalia > Primates > Cercopithecidae > Macaca > Macaca thibetana. Next base: position 23,020,183 of record NC_065585.1, read on the forward strand.
GAAACTACAACAGTGCTGACACTAGCTGCAAGGCAGATATGGGGAAGACAAATAATACATTGGGCTTGTAGTACAGGAGCTGATAATTAGAATTTTCATCTACTACTTAAAACTATATCCTTCATCTCATCACACAGCATATCTGTATTCAAGTTTGCCCTCTGGAACCTGAAAAAGTAACTAACTTAACAGAGCTTCCCAGAGCATTAACTAAGGAATGAGCTAACCAGTAGGTGAGTCAGCCACTTGCTGGCCACATAGCAAATGCTCAGAAAAATACTGGTTGAACCTATTTGGGTTTTTTTCATTTCCTCTGGGGTTCTTGATCCGTGTGCTCCTCCCTTGTAAGGAGTTCCAGGGAAGTGATACCACAGGGATGTTGGGTCTTTGTTATTATGGTCCTTGGATTTTTAAAGCTCAGGTAAGTTGGGGTCATTGTGAATCCCGATCATGTCTAAGAATATGTTTTTCCCAAAATAAAAATGAAAGATGAGGACAGAGAAGAAAATAAAATGTACTTTTTTATAATCATTGTTTGTCTCAATTGGCACTGCCTTTCCCCCTGAAGAGCATAGAATTGCTTATTAAATTAAGTTGGTATCCAAGCTCTTTAACTTCATCTGGCAGCCCAATGCCTGCATTTATTATTCTCAGAGTGGAAACTTGCCATCCAACATCTGGTCTGCATTAATTTTTCTTTAATTCCCTTTACCCTCCTCCACTCCCTTACCATTCTATCATCTATGATTTTCTAAAAAACCAGTAATCTGAGTGGGTGTGCATATTTCTTAGCATTTTACATTCAGACCTCCAGCCTGCATTCTGTAGAGACAGCAGAGACCCACCTGATTAACTCAGAGATGTGTCAAAAATAAAATGTTTTTCTCTACATGTAATTGCCAAAGGATGCTATAAAGACTATTCATCACAAACACATTAGAGTTATTTTTTTCAGTCTGAAATGGAAGATGCTCTGTAAAACAAAATTTACAAATTCACAAATTTATATATTCTGGGGGTAATACAATGCATTTTCCTCTAAGGTAAAATAATGGTGTATAGGTCAGGAATACTTAAATAACAAAATGGACTTACATTCAAAAATATATATCTCAATTGTCACTTGGGCACCTGCGGGAGAGGATCTAGTTATTTGCAGGGACATCCCCGGAGTCCCCGAAAAGTTCTTCATGGACAGAGGAATAAGGCAGATACGTGACTGTCTCAGAGGCCAGGTCAAACTTTGCCCATAGTTTGAATTAGTCACATCATGAAAAGAAAGAAAGAAAGAAAAAAGGGTAAATATAAAATATTCAATTAAAAAAAACAAGATTGGAAAAACATCTGTGTTGAGGAAAAGGGAGCTCTTGGGAAAAGTGGCCACTCTGTCAGCACTGCATAATGCAAGGAAAGGAATGAGCAACCTGGTGGAATTAGAATTGTTCTACATGTATGTGTCAGAACTCTATTGATGTCCAACTGGTTCTGAGCATTTTAAAGGCTGGATTTCATATAGGGCATTTGCAAATCTTGCTTTTTTCATGCCAAAAGAGAAAATTCGAGTAACTCTCTTCCATCACATTATTCTTGCCCATGGTTAAATGGTCTTAACTTCAAACTCCAAAAAGAGTTTATATTCATTAACTTTTCGGATTTGTATTCAACAATGAAGTAGGCAACTCTCTTAATTGACCCATATGCGTGCACGGCTTGATGACCACTTAGAATGTTCTTCTGCTTCTGAAGTGCTATCTCACACATGATCCCTTTCATTTCCATTCATCATCATCCCTGCCTGCTATCCTTAGCTGGAGAGCTCTGTGCCAACCCAACTTCTTCAGCCTCAAGGATTTCTCCGGAAGGGAGTATTCAGCTTGACAATTCCAGGTTGGTTCTTGGGCCAAGGACCACAGCAATACTCCTCTTTGCACCTTTATACTTTGCACCTTAATGAATAGATCCAGGTCATCTGGTCTGAGCTTCTTCATCTACCGGCTTTTGACCTTTAATATACTCTAACTATATACATTTCTGACATCTTTCTTGACTCAGAAAAACATATGTCCCTCCTCCTAAATTTTACCCCTCAATTTAACACTAAATTCACTTTCTTTCCATCCCTTTAGGGACTTTGCGTCAGCAATTATCTCATTTTTTGTTTGTATCTTCAGCCACCTCCACCCCTTCTCCAAAGGTTTGCCTGGCTTTTGCCCTGTCTCCAAATCAAAAGCAAGAGCAAAATCAAAAATGTTTTATGACCTTGCAACATTGCCATTTGGTGCCTGATACTTCTATTTCCAATCACTGCCAACAAGTTTGCTCTGTAGTCACTGTTTTTATTTCTTACATTGTCCTCAATTATATTTCCAAAACCTGAAGAAAATTGCACTTTTATCAGTCTTCTTCTAGTTATCCAGTTGATGAAATTTCTCAGTTTTAATTTTCTTTAAAACTTTTAGGGTGGTGGAGTAAGGGGAGGGACAGCTTTAGGACAAATAGGTATTTGTCACCTAATATGAGTGGGACTTAAAACCTAGATGATAAGGTTGATAGGTAGAGCAAACCACCATGGCACATGTATACCTATGCAACAAACCTGCACTATTAGTTACTTTTGAAATTTTTATCATATAAGTCCTCCATCCTCTGAAAGATTTTCAAAATGTTATCACAATGTATGACTTCAGCCATTCAGTAATAACACATTCATACTCACTAAGCACTTTTATGATCCAGATATCATGCTAAGTATATTACATGTTTTAGCTAATAAATAGTCAATTGAAATATAAACTCAGTCTGTTTGCTTGCAGAGCCTATGCTCTTAACAACCACATTATAGAAACTCCAATTAGTATATCTTGCCCTTAGTATGGCAACCCCCAAATTTTTAAATCCCTGACTAGGGAAGCTGTAATCTAACACTCGAAATTTCAGTTCTTTATTTCCAATTTCTCAATGACCTTCCCAGCGACCTCAACGCTACAAGCTGGATGACCATAAACTTATTTCTCTAGAAACACATATTTTAATTTTGATTATAATATAGTCATACGTTGCTCAGTGATGGAGATACATTCTGAGAAATATGTCATTAGGCAATTTCATCATTGTGCCAACATCCTAGAGTGAACTTACACAAACCTAGATGGTGTAGCCTGCTACACACCTAGGCTATGCGGTATAGCCTATTGCTCTTAGGCAATAAACCTGTATAGCATGTTACTATACTGAATACTGTGGACAATTGTAACACAGTTAAGTATTTGTGTAATTAAACATATCTAAATATAAAAAGATATAGTAAAATATGATATATAAAATTTAAAAACAGTACATATATAAGAACTTTCAGGATTGGAACTTGCTCTAGGTGAGTCAGGGAATAAATGTGAAGACCTAGGACATTACTGTACATCACTAGCAACTTTTTAAACACTGTATACTTAGACCACATTAAATTTATAGAAAATATTTTTCTTCAATCATAAATTAACCTTTGCTTACTATAACTTTTTTCTTTTATAAGCTTTTTAATCATCTTAACTTTTTGATTCAATTGCAATAACACTTAGCTTAAAACACAAACATACAGCTGTGCAAAAATATTTTCTTTCTTTATATTCGTATTCTATAAGGTTTTCCTACTTTAAAAATTTTGTGTTTTTTACTTTTAAAACTTTTTGGTTAAAAACTAAGACAAAAACACACATTAATCTAGGCCTACACAGGGTCAGGATTATCAATGATTATCAATATCACTCTCTTCCACCTCCACATCCTGTCCCACTGGAAGGTCTTTGGGGCAATAACACACACGGAACAATCATCTCCAATGCCTTCTTCTGGAATACCTCCTGAAGGACCTGCCTGAGGCTGTTTTATAGCTAACTTTTTCTTAATAACTAGAAGGAGTACACTTTAAAAATCACAACATAAATGCATAAACCAGTAACATAGTAGTTTATTATCAAGTATTATGTACTGTACATAATTGTATGTGCTATACTTTTTTTTTTTTTTTTTTTTTTTGAGATGGAGTTTTGCTCTTGTTGCCCAGGCTGGAGTACAATGGTGCGATCTCAGCTCACAGCAACCTCCACCTCCTGGGTTCAAGCGATTCTCCTGCCTCAGCCTCCAGAGTAGCTGGGATTATAGGCATGTGCCACCATGCCCAGCTAATTTTGTATTTTTAGCAGAGATGGGGTTTCTCCATGTTGGTCAGGCTGGTCTTGAACTCCCGACCTCAGGTGATCTGCTCTTCTCGGCTTCCCAAAGTGCTGGGATTACAGGAGTGAGCCACTGCGCCTGGCCTGTATGTGCTATACTTTTATACAGCTGGCAATTTACACCAATATCACCACAAACATGTGAGCAATGTGTTGCCCTAAGATGTTGACATGCCTACAATATCACTAGGCAATATACATTTTTCAGCTCCATTATAATTTTGTGGGACATCCATTGTATATGCTGGCTTTTTACTGAGACATTGCATTGAGTGACTGTATAACATGGAGAAGGTACCACAGTATCTCTTTCTTCTATGGTTTAAAGTCTCATGCAAACCCCCACGTGCCACCTCCCAGAAACAAAAATAAAAAGCGTAATATCCAAGTGTAGATCACATCACAGGATGATCTTGTTATTACCTTCTGAGTATAGGGGAAAATGTGGTTTCTTTAGAATATATGAAAGTGTGACTAATATTTTAGAATTTTCAAGGCTGATTTTATGCACTATCATATTTCGTATTCTATCACGTTTCAGACAATTACAGATTATGTTGTATTCTAAAGGGGAAAACAATGTAATTGCAATATAGAAAAAAATGGAAAAAACATTATGTTGTAAGCCCCAACCACATTCATTGTGCTTTAGCTTTCCTATTTATATTAATTTTCCAAGAATCTCTAGTCCAAATTCTTGCATCAAACTTTGGCTCCTCTTACTCTCTTGAGAAATATGTCAATTCTTCCCTCTCATTACATTAAAATAACCCATTCCATCTATATACTGTTACTGATACTTCAATGTGAGCTCCCTTTACCTGAACAGAGATAACTGGCTGTAGAATCCACCTTTAAGAAAACATATGTTGCTTGAAGAGATAGAAATGCAAACAACTAAATATATTACAAGGCAAAATTGAACTTACATCACATAAAAGTGTAAGTAACCAATTCTAGTAAAGCTTGTGTTTGGCTTGGCACATTTTAGCTATGCATAAGTTGGTGTTTAATTTAATTTCAGTATAGTCAACAATTTCTTGTTTAGTTCCTTCAAGGGCCTGAGAATGAGTTCATTCTCTGTAGGAGGTATAGAGAAAGAATAAGCTGTGTGTGCTTGCTCTGATTTTAACAACTAGTTTCAACAATAAGATAGATGATAAGGGATTCAATGAATAAATAATAATAAGTCATAAATCAAGGGTTCTCAACCTAATGGAATTCAGGAACCATCAGAGGTTTTCATTAACCTCTCACTAAATTTAGCATTTAGAAATTTCCCATTATGAATGTAGTAGGACACACCACACCACACACAGACACATGCACAGATACACAGACACAGTGGTTTAGTAATACCAAATCTCGCTAGATTTGTAGTTTGTCACATCACATAATATTGCAAACATTTAAAAGTATTAAGTTCATCACTATTTTGAAATTATAATAATTAGACTTACCACTAGGCCTTGTTTTTTAAGTTTCTATATGACATAATATTGCAAACATTTAAAATTATTAAGTTCATCACTATTTTGAAATTATAATAATTAGACTTACCACTAGGCCTTGTTTTTTAAGTTTCTATATGAAACACACAGTGGTTTAATATTTGTATAACTACATTTCTATAAAATTGGTCTGTGTTGTGATGCTATGTATGTTATTTAATAAATTTTTTAAAAACCTTTTGCATTCTTTCTAAGAGAGACTCTTTGTTGAGGCCAGAATGTGAATGTGTCCATGGCACTAAAAAAGGCAAATAACTTCCATACAAAATTTTGTGCTTTGGAAGCTTAAAGGAGTAAGAAACTAACCAAACTGGAATGGACCTAACTTTCCAGAGGCAGTAAGACTCCAGTAACAGAAGAGCTTTTATATAGACCCAGAATGTAGAATACTGGAAAGGGTAATCAAAATGGGCTGAGTGAAGTATAAATAAAGACAAAGAGGCATGAATGGGAATGACTCCTTCAGGTGAAAGGAGTAATTGACATATTCTTAGGGCACAGGCCACTTCTGCCAGCATAAAGGAGTTGGCAATGCATCTCATAATCTGAGAAATGTTTTTTTTCCAGGAAGCCACAGCCACCCTGGGAGAATTGGATTCAGTGAGTTTTAGGGTTGAATCCTTGTGTTAGCACTGTTTTCTGACTCATGTCACATATAACTTTTTTTTTCTAAGAAGAGTTTTGCATCACCCCTACGTGGTTGCTGTGTGGTCTCAATTATGTAGACCAATACGTGAGCAGAGATGGTTTAAGAATGCAGAGGAATGGAATGACGCAGTGGGGAAGTGGGACCTGAGGGTGAATACCCACAGAAAGAGATCAGACCAAGACATGATGCCAAATGGCAGGACCCACAGGCTCTTTTTAAAATTGCCTGCTCATTCATTCTTCTGTTCTGATCCCTAACCACTAAGATCAACCTCTCACTCTTCTTGGATAAACCCATGCCGCAATGTCCTCTTTAACTCTGTTTACATGGCATAAGGTCACTGGTAGACCTGAGTACACAGTAGGCAGGGGGAAGAATTTGGCTCTGGGCTAGATTGCAATTCAGTTGAATGCCCACCAGACTAGTGATTTTTTCTAATCTAATCTTTATTATAAATATACTTAAGAGAGAGTCCATGAAGTTTTCTTTGCAACTTTTTTTGTTGTTGTTTGATTTTTGACATGTGTTTAGTTGTTATTTTTGAATAGAGTGTATATACTTTTTCCAAAATGCACACTAGACTTGGTTAGCCACATGTCAACTTGGTTACTGAACAGATCCTGAAGTTTTACTTTGCGTGTTTGTGACTTCATCTGGAATCAGTGAGCAGAGGTAGTAAAGAGATCCCCTTCTGTCTTAACCTTGAGTCTAGATTTTAAATAGCAGATACAGACGTAATGGAAGCTTCTGGAAAAATATCTCCACCATGGATTCATTTGCTTTACATATTCTTAGATTTTAATTGCTCATTCAACTTTGAATCCAGTTATTTTTGCCCCGCTCACTTCCATAGCTTATCCCAGCCAAAACTTACCCAGACAGAAAGCTTGTAAACTAAATGCTCATTGCTACCAGAGGGAATTCTGACAGAACACTGGATGCAGCAGTATTGCAGTTACGAAACTGAGACCTTTACTCCTGGAGCCCAGAGAGAAAGCAAACACTGGAGACAAGGTTGCTAAATAACGTTTGGAAACTTATGGTAGAGCAATGGTGTGTGTACCTTGCTCATGTGACTCCTGGCTCTTGATTGCACCATCTCCTGCTTGCCTGTCCTTTAGGTTAGAGTGGGCATTGGGAAAGACACAGACTCTGCTAACATTACTGATTTTTTTCTGTTTATTCCCATAGAAATGTATGTGTCACTCTTTCATAGGTGGCATGTAATCACACTGAATTACACCCATGTGTTCTGGGTGCCTCCCCTAAGTCACTGGACCCCACAGTCCACTTTTGTACCATCTGTCACTACCATGTAGACTTTCTACATCGACACTAGAGAAGAGTTAGTGGTGTCAGTGTTTTCGTATGAAGTGGCTATAAAGATCTCACCTGGTTGCTACTTGACAATGAAATTCAGGGTCAAGTGTGCTTTCAAATGCACTCTGAAAATCCACTAATTCTTAAGTCTATATTGAGTATGGAATGAGTTTAGCCCTGAACCCTATGTCATAGAGTAGAGGAAAGAAGGATGTATTTCTAGGGAGAGAAGCCCGTCAAAGCAGACCGTTAGTAGAAGTAGAACACACATGAGCAATATATGAGAGCACTTAATTAAGAAAGAACTATTCTAGAAGGTTTAAGATAATGTGAAAACCTACATAGGCAGAGTGTTGTGAGGAATCTGCTTAGCAGTAAGATTTTAATGAAGAGGTATGAAGATATCCTGACCCTTATTGTTAGAGGAACAACAAGAGTGAAAGCATGGAGACAGGATGCAAATGGTACTCTTTTTTCTTTTTCTTTTTCTTTTTTTTTTAAATTGATTAGTTTGACTGTGGATGGGATGGGATGTCCCAAGGGGATGGGAGTTTAGTGAGAAAAACAGGAGTCAGTCTTCTAGGGAAGGGGCATTCCAATTCCAGCTCTACTACTTGCTAAACTTGTGTCTCCAAAACTTCGTGCCTTGTTTCTCATCTATACAATAAATATAACACTACCTAGCTTACACGATTGCTGTGAGTAATAAATGAGATAATTGAGGTAAATTTCTTAGAACAACGCTCAACACCCAGTAAGCACTTAACAATAGCTGTTGTCATCATATTAAAAACTGGCTAGGTGTGGTGAAATCCAATTGTGCAGATTCTGGAAAACCTGCAGAAGTTAAAGTTTATAATAAAAGGACATGGAGGGCTTGGAAACTTTAAAATAGGCATTGTGGCAGAAGAAATAGATATCCTATCTGTATACGTTAGTCAACCATTAATTCTCCATTTCAAAGTTTTGCAAGGAAGTGTTGTTCAGCACGTATTTGCTAAACACCTGCTTCAGGGCAGCAATATTCTAGGTATTGTGGCAGGTAGGTATTGTGGCAGGAAGGTATTGTGGCAGGTAGGTATTGTGGCAGAAGTAGAGAAGAGTCTCTGCCAGTGAAGAACGTGATGTTCTGTGGAAAGACAAGTCCGAAATATAGGTAATGTCTGGTTGAGAGTGTGAGACGATATATGAGGAGGTGCCACAGTTAGTGATTACAATGAGCATTTCCAAATGCTTGACCCTAAACCTTTTGTTCCTCCAGGCTTGGCTGAGACTCCTGTGCTACATAAGTGACAGATTGGGTAGTGAACCTGAATCATGGCTGGTCAATCACTGGGAATTGCCTTCTGCCCTTGTCAGGAAGTGACAGTCTTCAAGTCACTCAGGAGGCACCTATCTGGAAGACTCCTTCCCAAAAGAGTGCTTGTTTAAAAGAGACAGAGAAACTAATTAGAGAGAAACAAAGGAACCATATCCACTGCAAGTTATATTGAAAGGGTGATGTGAATTAAAAGCATTTTCAAATTCAGCCTAATAATAATAATAACAACTAAAATTTAACCATTTAGTATTATTCCAGGTTCTGTTCTAAGTCCATTATATGTATTAATTCATTGGATCTTCCAAATGTGAAAGGAAAATAAATCTGGGGACCCCAAAATCACTAAGCCAAAGGAAAAGTCAAGCTGGGAACTATGTCAGGCAAACCTGCCTCCCATTTTATTCCTAAATAAGAAAGCTGCAAAGATTAAAAAAAAAAAAAAAAAAAAAGCTACATACCTCCCTCACAATTTGCCTACAAGGAATTCCTTGTGAGCCTCAAGATCTTTACCCCAAAAACAGTTCTGTGGAATTTCACTCTGGCAATGTAAACTGATAGCTTATCTTCACAAGACAGAAGGCCATCCCACTGCTCACCTGAGACAAACACAGGTCTGATGGCTTCCTCTGCCCTATTGTTTATGTAAGAAATGCAGATTCACTGAGCCAGACTGAATTGTGTATTCAGTGGAAGGCTGATCAAGGACTCAAAAGAATCCAATCTTTTGTCTTTTATCAACTTCTGACCTAGAAGCCCCACTTCGAGTAGTCCTGCCTTAACAAACCGAACCTTTGTGTATCTTATACATATTTATCGATGTCTCATGTTTCCCTAAAATGTATAAAAGCCAGCTGTACTACGACCACTTTGGGCATATGTCGTCAGGACCTCTGAGGTTGTCCTTAACCTTGGCAAAATAAACTTTCTAAATTGATGCTTTCTAAATTGATGATGGTACTTTCTAAATCCTATTTTATAAATGAAGGGCTGAGGCACAGAGAGGTTAACTATGTTGCCTAGGTCACAGTGAAAAATGAGTGGAACGGCCGAGTGCAGTCGCTCATGCCTGTAATCCTGGCACTTTGGGAGGCCAAGGCAAGCAGATCACCTGAGGTCAGGAGTTCAAGACCAGCCTGGTCAACATGGTGAAATCCCATCTCTACTAAAATACAAAAATTAGCCAGGCATGATGGTGAGTGCCTGTAATCCCAGCTACTTGGGAGACTGAGACAGAATCGCTGGAACTCAGGAGACAGTGGTTGCAGTGAGCCGAGATCGCGCCACTGCACTCCGGCCTGCGCAGTAGAGTGAGACTCCATCTTAAAAAAAAGAAAAAAAGAAAAATGAGTGGAACTAGGATTTTGAACCCAGACTCCATGGCTCCGGATTCTAAGCTCTTAACCATGATGCCACACTGCCCCTTTGTGGTATACCTGGACGTGTTCCCTTCTAAAAAGAATTGTGTTTAAATTATGCATACAAGACATATAAGGTAACTTTTAATTTAATTGTAATTTTGAGGATTTTAAAGAGAAGATAAGGAGAAAATGTTAGACTATTTCGCATTCTATAGATAATTAATGCCAATTCAATACATAACTTTTCTCATTAGGAACAACACTGCAAACTGCAAAATTGTGTTTCCTAATGCTCTGTGGAAATGAGCAGACTTTAAAAAAATACTTTCTACTTTTGGCTTTCCTTTAAAGGATTTGCACATTGGAAACTTCTCCTCACTTCTCATTTATCCTTCCCTTCCTCTCTCCTTTCTCTTCCCTCCCTCCCTTCCCCATTCTCTCTCTCTCCTACAAGTCTAATGGCAGAAGGACTAGAGTGTCTCTCATAGCTACCTCAGGTCCCATTTCTTAGGCAATGGGACCACACTTTTGATTTGGGCACAATCTTCCCCCATGTTTACACTTTGCTTTTTGGCATCCAGTGGTCTAAAAAGCCTTCATGCAGGGTGCTTTGGTAAAACATGAAGATTCTTTTATCGTTTCAAATTTTGCTCATAATTATTTTCCTTGACTCATTTGTCTAACTACCCCCTGTTCCAACATGCTCACAAAACATACTTATTTTCTTTTTGATATCAAGGTGGGTTTTTTTTTGTGTGTGTGTGTGTGTGTGTGTGTGTGTGTTTTTTTTTTTTTTTTTTTTGCCATTATTTCAACCTTTCATGATGTTGTGTAATGCCCTGGTTTTGCATGTGCTGTTCCCTTTATTGAACTTTCTTTTCTGCTTCTTCATCTGGCCAATGCTACTCATTGATAAAAACATAAATGAGATGTCTTCTATGTTGAGAAATCCTTGACCTCTACAGGCAGAAAGAAGTGTTCCTAGAGGACTGTGTTCTTTCTTTATCACTGTATGTAGCACATCATAATGTTTTATTGGCATGTCACTGATTCCCTGACCCTCCTGTCATGGAAACACCTGTTAGTCTATGAGCTTTTAGAAGATAAGAATGATGCTTTATTCACTCTCCTATCATTGAATCCTGGCACTAGAGTCACTGCTTGTTTTGGCATCTGAATACTTTGAGAATTTTATATGACAACTCTTAAGCCTGAAAAAGGTGATCTCACAAAACTAGGTTTTGTATTTCTCCTCCCTAACATTAAACATACCCAAAGAACTAAGAATGGTTGTAAATTAGTCTAATCTAAATACAACCTTGAAAGGAAGTCTGCTGCTACCATTTAATTATTTAATCAACTCTCTTACACATAAACACACACACACAGGATTAAAAGTTGACAAAAGAAGTTGTTAAATTTAATAAGGATTACTGCTGTTTACAATGGGAATTCTTCTAACCCACCATGAGGTCTGTATCTCAGCAAACACTTCCTAGAGTTCCTCATCTATACTATCTACTCATCTGTCCATGTATGGGCTTGTTCATGCTCCATCTCCAAAATACTCCCATAACCCATGTTGACCTTAAGGATTGAACCAGGAATTGATACCTGGCCACAGCTGGGGCAATTATCTCTCTTCTTATACTCACAGCCTCAAGTAAACTCTTCTTGAATGAAGAGACCTGAAGATAAAGACTTGCGAAGAAACAAAAGAGTGAGCAGACAAAGAGAGAAGGGAAGCTTATTTTCTGAAGAAAATGATGAAGAAACCATCATAACAACTGTGGTTTTTTATATTAGAGTTCTTGATTCTAAGCCCCCATATGGTGCAATAGAAATGCTGGCCAGTGGCTCCATGAAATACACTATAGTAATTCAGTAAAGACAGGTCATTGCTCAAAATTAGCTTGAATAGGCTTTTGTTATTATAACTAAAATGTATAATTTAAATTACTACTACAATGTTGCTTTCTCAGTCTGAAACACCCATATGCCCTAAACCTACTAAATTTTTTCAAGGCCAAACCCAAATGCCATGTCTTCTCTGAAGTTTTATCATTCTAATGACATATTTTTTTTTTGTATTACACTTATAAGCTGGGTTGTGTTAATTAATTTATTTTTCAATTCAACACAAACTGCTGAGCACCTGTCCTATTTATTGCAGGCAGTACGCCAGAGGTGTGAAGGTAAACACAACTAACCCCCTGTCTCCAAAATGCTCGTAACTTCTTGTAAGAGACCACCATCAACAACAAAATGATATGATTTATTACGATATGATCTAAGTAGAAGTCTGGAAGCAAAGAAAAGGGACAACAGAATTCTGCTTTGCAGGAGAAGGAATGGCCTTTTTTAAAAAAAAACAAAAAAATAGTACAGTAGTTGCTTATCATTCTGTCTCTTCTATTACATTGTAAGCAAGCAGAGGGCAGAGTGAGTATCAATGTTTATAACAAAAAATAACCATCACCATCCAGTATCAAGAATAGTATCTTTCTCAGATCAGATTCCTTGGGAACAACTCTGCTATGAAGATTTATAAGCCAGATATTACTGAACAGTATTATTGGCAACAAGATCCCTAAGGAAATGAGAAGAACAAGACTGGACAGAAGAAAATATTGAGCTCTAATACAATTGTAATGGAGGTCTCATTCATCCCACAGGGAGTTCTAGAGATAGGATGGCCATTCCAAGTTGTCCTGCTGAGGCAAGGGGGGCAGGCTATTGTACCTTCTGCATGGGTGATTCATTGGAGGGTCCACAAATTTAGGCAAGACAGCTTCTATCATCTAAGGCAATACCCAGAGAAGTAATCCATTGTGAGTTATCTACAACCTATATTCACAGCAGCTGGGAATTAGTGCCTCCGGGTCAAAGAGAGATCTGGGTATCACAGCACTGGGTTCTGTAGTATCTACTGCAGAACCCTGCAAATAATAGACACTTAGTAACTATTAGTGGAAGTTCAGTTTTATATATTAGTGCTCACCGTTTTAAAATTCTGTTTTTCAGTGCTGGCATGCATATTCCTACCTGAGAACTGAATTCATTTCATTTTCTGAGCTTTAGCTCTGAGTTCACTGACATTTACAATTGTGGGGAACTAAGTTCCCCAGGGTTGGGAAAAGATTCATATCCACATTATGTATCTTGCTAGTCAATGGACAGGGCCTCCCTGCCTGTGTCACTCAGCAACTGGAATTTTAATCAAGTCATGGCCTCAAGGAAATCAATCATGATCAAGACATCCACAGTTGGCTGGCAACAAAGATAACAGTTAAGGGTAAGTGGCGTTATATGCTAATTAATTGGGAGTTCTTTGGAGTTCAGCCCAAGTTAGACAGAATGGTAACTGTTTCCAAAAATCTAAATCAAAGCAATTGTTTCCTTGGTAAAGGAAGTTTAATCAAAACAAAACGAAAAAACAAAAACATCCAGTGAATTGGTTGAGTAAGAAAAAATATAGTACTTTATATTCTATGCCAAACTAGCCAGCTTAATTTATTTTACTGAAAAACAAATTCTGTTGGAAGAGGATCCAATAGCTTTGAGTAAATGTCAGCCTTGATCAGTACATAACCAGGTATATGTTACACATTTGGCAAGCGAGTAGCAAAGTGAACACATTCCCAGTTGTCAAATGGTTGGCTTACTAAATATAATCTCCATCCTATTTGAACAAACTTTTTGACAGTTACTTGGTTTCTAAACTCTGAAACTACCAGAGAACTTTACTGGGAAAACACCTTTTTGCATGGGAATGAGGAAATCTGATCCTGGGAAGTTAGAAGTCTGTGCGTTGATATTTATTAAGTGATATGTGTCAATAGAGGGGAAATTTGTGGGGAAGCCAATTTCAAACTATTTGGGGTGATTGTGGGAGGCTGGGTGAATTCCATCATTGCCTCAACTTCTTCTTCTATAAATTGAAGATACATCAGTTGCTCCCTCCCTTCAAGGTAGAATAATCCCCACAAGACAGGTTTGGCAAAGCTGTAAGAAGATGGGCTATCTACTCCTGCCTCTTGGCTTGAACATTAGTCTTGCAAATCTCAACTCTCTCTCCCTCCCTTATTTTCTTTCTAAAAATATCTAGATAATCATATAGTCATAAACTAATCAGATCACAACTTTCGAAAACTGCTACAGGTCATTTAGTTTAATCTTAAAATCCAAAGTCCCCCTCTCCAACATAAAAAGAATTGTTCAGCCTCGATTTGAAGAGTTAAAATAGCAGAGCCTCACTATACCTGTAGACTACTAAATATAATCTCAATCCTATTTGAACAAACTTTCTGACACTTGACTTGGTTTCTAAACTCTGAAACTCCCAGAGAACTTCACTGGGAAAACACCTTTTTGCATGGGAATGAGGAAATCTGATAATAGGAGATTAGAAGTCTGTGTGTTGATATTTATTAAATTACATGTGTCAATAGAGAGAGGGGAAGTTGGTGGGGAAGCCAGTTTCCAACTATTTGGGGTGATCGTGGGAGGCTGGGTGAATTCCATCATTGCCTCAACTTCTCTTTCTATAAATTAGAGATACATCTGTTGCTACCTCCCTTCAAGGTAAAAGTTTATTTTGCTAATATTGAGGACATGCACCCGTGACACAGCCTCAGGAGGTCCTGAAGACATGTGCCCCAGGTGGTCAGAGCACAGTTTGGTTTTTATACATTTTAGGGAGACAGAAGACATCAATCAACATATGTAAGCTGAACATTGGTTAGGTCTGGGAAGGTGGGACAACTCAAAGTGGAAAGGAGGCTTCCAGGTCATAGGTAGATAAGAGACAAGTGGTCGCATCCTTTTGAGTTTCTGATTAGCCTCTCCAAAGGAGGCAATCAGATATGCATTCATCTCCGTGAGAAGAGGGGTAACTTTGAATAGAATGTGAGGCAGGTCTGCCCTAAGCAGTTCCCACCTTAACTTTTCCCTTTAGCTTAGTGATTTTTAGGGGCCCAAGACATTTTCCTTTCACAGTGTTATACTGGGAGATTTCACTAGTCAGAAAATTGAAAGTCTTCCAATTCCAACCTTGCTTTTTGCTATGAAAAAGGCTAGATACTGAAATACTCAACGCTTTGTTCCTCTTTAAAACATGAGTTTAGCACTACTTATCTCGTCCTTGTTAGATAGTATCTCTTATAGACAATAATACCAAATAAATAAAATGATTCTTGTTCTGATAAAGATCACATTTTAGATGGTGAAACTGATACCCATCTATACTATAAGAAGACAGTAATGCATAAGGAATCTGTTTCAGTGATGAGAATTTTCTAAAACACTCCAGAAGACTACAAAAATTACACCTCTTTGTGGAGGAAGGTTGACAATTTTGCATGGAATTAAAAAAATGTTTTTTATGCAAAGTCCTAAAATAGTAAAAACAAGAGCTTTCCCAAAATGTTATTTTTTTAAAAGTCTTTTATTGGTACTTGGGGATGCATACAATAAATACTGGTTCCATTTTCCCCTGTTGCTAAGTTGTCACCTCCCAAAACATAGATATGTATAATTTCCCTCGTTTTTCTCCCCAGAACAGAAGTGTATTTGGGTAATGGCTGTTGACATAGTCAACTGGATAAGTAATGCACTATTTTATAAGGTCATGAGAGTGTAGTAGCTGATTTTGCTGTAGGACAAAGTATGCCTACAATCCAGTTAAGGAAAGGTTACAGGATTTCTATTTACTCCTGCTCAATATTTTTGTGCAAAACCATAAAATGTCAAAGTCTTTTAAGAAAGAAGCATAATAAGTCTCTGTTTGTTGCTGAAGCAACTCTTTAGGGACTTAGATCAATCAAAGGGATGCCTCTGGGCCATGCATTCTGGGAGAAAATCTTTGAAAGTACTGTTTTTAGAGGCTATAAATCTACCCTTGTGTTTGCTGTCTGTCCAGACAAGCTTTAATCACTTAACAAACAGAATCATTTGTAAGACCAAGGAAAAGACAGTCATTTCCAGAAGAACTTTCCTCTCAAATCTCAACTTCATCTCTTACAGATCTCACCAGGATATGACAAGAGGCTTAGTTTCTTAGTAAATCAAATATATCTGGCTGGATTGTGAGACCAGGGAATTAAGAAGCAATATGATGCAAAGATACGAAGTCCTCAGGATGATGCAAAACTACCTACATGACAGATGCAGCAGCATGAAAAGCAAATAATAGTACATAGGGCCCAGAATGGCATACTTTACATTAACGTGGAAGATATAGTCCCAAATCCTTTCAGACTAGAGGGCATGAGGTTCTCATTAGCACTAAGGGGGTGGAACATGTGAAGAAAGCCAGGCAGAAGTGCTTCCAGAGGAAATTTAAATACTGAGAGTGGTAATCTCGTACAGAAGAAGCTCTCACAATTACTTGCAAAGGACATTTCTTATTTCAATTTCCAAATGTCTTAGAAACAATCAGCTCCTTCATACCTCTTCTGTGATGCAAGCTTTGAAAATCATCACCTTGTTTACTAGAGAATATGAGTTGCTTGGGATCTCCTTCCATAAAATCAGGTTCTAAGAGTAAACAGAAGTTGAGGGAGGGGGAGAAAACCACATCACCAAAGACAAGTATAATGAACAGTTTTGATTGATAACTTTATAAAGAAAGGGAAGGTGATCAAAAGAGCAAGTCATTTTACGATGCTTAAGTGTAAAGCTGTTAATTGGCAGGAACTGGCTGGCAATCAACTGAGGATTGTTGCAAGAATATATAGGGAGGTAAAAAATAATAGAAAAACTTTTCAAAAATTAAGAGCTAGATCTCAGGATAGCTGTAAGTTTGTTTAGGACTCAATTACATCTTTATTAGGCTGCTCTCGTTTTGACTCAGTTTCTCTGTTGTTCCTCTTCCCAGTATTCTGATTAAGGATATTGGCCTCTGGTGGAGGAGAATAATATTGAGAAAGTATGCATACCAACTTTTCCTGATAATATAGGAAAAGGCAGGTATACCTTCTATCTAATTTCTAAGCTACTTAGGATAGATTCTAAGGTCCTTGGGGTGAACGGTCAAGTCTTCCTTGTAGTACTAATCAAGAGTTTTTTGCGTATTTTGATTATGGAAATATTTAATTAAATAGATTTTTCTACTCTTTTATTACATGCATAAAATGTTCATTTCCTTCTATAGTGAAATAGATAAGGTTGACAGTTAACTGGATGGTCTGAATTGAGTCACACAAAAGCCCCTTTGATCAAAATTAACTCTTCGATTTTATTCACTGTCTGGAATTGCAGAACTGAGATTTCCTTAGGCTCTAGACATTTCCTCCCCCATCATGATGGCCTTGATTGCCACCATGAGCAAATTAGGCTGGAATTGACATGAGATTGTGAAATATTGTACTGAGAAAAGGGATTTTCTCTAATTTATATAAAAAGACTTTGGGGTTGATTCTATCAGTTTTCTCAATCCCACAGGATTCATACAGAGACTAAGGCATCAAAAAACATTAAAAATATTCTGTGATCCTGACGTTTTGGTTCCTTTAAGTTGTTCCACAACAGCAAGATGCCATGGCTCTAGTAAGGACTATACTAGGATGTAGTGCTCATAACTTAGAGCAGTATATGCATTGAACTACACTGGGATGATACTATAGTGGGAAAATGTGTCTCCTTTCTGCAAGCCTCTTGTATCAGTTCGAACCCCCAGAGCACACCAACCACACAAGGCATTGTGGAGTAACATGCTATTTTAATGAGCAGCTGGGTGTAGGCCGGCTGAGGCCTAAAATGGTGTGTGCACCAAATGAGGACGGGGCAGGGGTTTTACAGTCTGCTGTAAACAGGAAGTGTCTCGGTTGGATGTAACTGCTACAAGGTACTAGGATGGCCTCTCAGTCTTCAGCGGGTACGTGGCTTCTGGCTAGCTCTCTTCCTGCTTCTGTTATCTTTCTGAGGCACACTGCAGGCGCCAAGTGGCCTTGCGCCTTGGGACTAAGCGTGAGGAGGGAGGAGTTATTCATCCCCTTAAGCTTTCGGGCCCTAGGGAGAATCTTTCACTTTCTTTGAAATGTATTCTAAGCCTGTAGGCAGAATGATCTTTTCTGACCCTTATAATCTGACAGCAAGTTATACATTCTTGTATTTCTTATGTATGCCAGTCAGCTTTGTTTTACACTCAAATGCTTTCAAGTCAGTGTGTTGCGTTAGATACAAGGTTTCAAGAAAACAGATATTATTTCTTACTCATTTTTTAATCTTTCCCAACTTGTCTTTATCTCAAATTTTTCTCTATATGAGCTCTCAGGGTAAAATAAGAAAAGCAGTTTATGAATAAGTAAATCAAAATCTCAATGTCAATATGAGGGTTATAATATAAAGAGGTCATTATACTAATCCTTTCATGATCTTTGCAATGTGGTGGTTGCCAAAGTAAAACACATGCAGACTAGGAGATGTGTGAAAATCTGAAAATCATTAAGTTGAAGGAAAAAAATATTAGAAACTCTATTTATACTTATTTTCAGCTCATTCGTTATACTTTTCTTTAGAACTTTTTCAGTTCTTCAAATGTAAACTCACTTAGCATTATTAATTCAGAGAAGACCCCTAATAATAGAAGAGGAAAAATGAGTTTATAAAAAATTAGGCTTAATGGAAAGTTACATATGTATATTCTCCAATATCACATCTTATTCTTGAGGACTAAACTCTGACCTTTTTCTTTTCTTGCCCAAATTCCTATCTCACAGGCCTAGGGAGTCATGCCTCACAAACCATAAAGTCTCATCAGAGGGGTTTTATTTAATTCTATATACCCATGGCTTACTTTCCAGCCTGACTCTAGCATATCACATGACAGATATAGAAAGAAATCTACCTATTGTAACCCCAAATATGTTTCTTTGTCATATCTTGAAGTAGCCCGTAAAGCTGTCTCTCCTGGGGAAAATCTGCATTCTGTAGAGAATCAACTTCCCTTTCCAGGTATTTTACCTGATCCAAGAGAGAATCAACTAAAAATCTGGCACTTTTTTTTTTTTTTTTAAGTCTAATAAGAAATCTAATAAGAAATACTTACAATCTATTCTCTCTGAAGCCTGCTACCTGGAGGCTTTATAGTAAAAAACCTTGGTCTCCACAACCCCTTATTTTAACCCAGACATTTCCTTCTATTGATTTCAGGTCTTTAGACAACTATTTAAGTTTTTCAACCAATTGTCAATTAGAAAAGCTTTGAATATACGTATGACCTGGAAGCCCCCGCTTCGAGTTGTCCCACCTTTCCAGACTGAACCATTGTATATCTTACGTGTATTAATTGATGTCTTATGTCTTCCTAAAATGTAAAAATCAAGCTGTAACTCAACCACCTTGGGCACATGTTCTCAGGATTTCCTGAGGGCGGTGTAACGAGCCATTTGTCACTCATATTTGGCTCGGAATAAACCTCTTTAAATATTCTACAGAGTTTGACTCTTTTCATTGACATTCTTAATATTAATTTTAAAAGTGTTTTCGTTTCTCCTCTTTCCTTGAGTTAGGTCAGGTTCTCATTGTAGAACACCCAGGTAGAAAAAAAGATAACATGGTATGTACTACTAAGTGTTTTTTAAAGTTGATACGAAAAAAGTTCAATGACATTTGTCTGGGTTTAGATAAAACCCTAAAAGCGGCCGGGCGCGGTGGCTCAAGCCTGTAATCCCAGCACTTTGGGAGGCCGAGACGGGCGGATCACGAGGTCAGGAGATTGAGACCATCCTGGCTAACACGGTGAAACCCCGTCTCTACTAAAAAGTACAAAAAACTAGCCGGGCGAGGTGGCGAGCGCCTGTAGTCCCAGCTACTCGGGAGGCTGAGCCAGGAGAATGGCGTAAACCCGGGAGGCGGAGCTTGCAGTGAGCAGAGATCCGGCCACCGCACTCCAGCCTGGGTGACAGAGCGAGACTCCGTCTCAAAAAACAGAACAAAACAAAACAAAAAAACCCTAAAAGCACAGGCAACAAAAGCAAAAATAAACAAGTAGAATTTAAACAATTAAAAAGCTTCTGCCCAGCAAAGGAAGTAATATACAGAGTGAAGAGTAAACACACAGATTGGGTGAAAATGTTTGCACATCATGTATCTGATTAGAGGCTAATATTCAAAATACATAAAAAACTCAAAGAACTCCATACCAAAAATACAAATTACCCCACTAGAATATAAGCAAAGAACCTGAATAGATAATTCTCAGAAGACACACAAATAGTCAACAGATACAGGAAAAAAAATCTCAGCATCACTAATTATCAGGGAAATGCAAATTAAAACCATGATGAGATATATCACCTCACAGCTGTTGGAATAGTTATTATCAAAAAGATGAAAGACAAGTGTTGAGGAGGATGTGGAGAAAATGGAATCCTGCTACATCGTTGGTGGGAATGTATATTAATAAAGCCATTATGGAAAACAGTGTGGAAGTTTCTCAAAAAACTAAAAATAGAATTACCATATGATCCAACTACTGGGTATATATCCAAAGGAATTGAAATCATATGTGAAAGGACATTCACACTCTCATGTTCAATTGTACCATTATTTATACTAGCTAAGAAATGGGTGTACAACCAAAGTATTCATCAAGAATTGAATGGATAAAAAATATGTATATAGACAATGGAATACTATTCAGACTTCAGAAAGAAGAAAATTCTGTCATTTGTGACAACATGGATGAATTGGAGGATGTTGTGCTAAGTGTAATAAACCAGGCACAGAAAGATAAATTCCACATGATCTCATATATAGAATCTAAAAAGTCAAACTCATAGAAGTAGAGAATAATATGGTGGTTATCAGAGGCTGGGGAATGGTGACATGTTGACCAAAGGACAGTAAGTTTCTACTAAATAGGAGGAATAAGTTTTAGGAATCTATAGCACAGAATAGTAACTATAATTAATAACAATGCATAGTATATTTCAAAATTGCTTAAAGTTTAGATTTTAAATGTTCTCACCACAAAAATTGGTAAGTATGTGAGGTGATGGATATATTGATTTCATTTAATGATTCCACAATGTAAATATATATCAAAAGATCACATTGTATCCCATAAATGTGTATAATAATTTGTCAATTAAAAATAAATTTTAAATTTAAAAATATTATTAGGTAAATCAGAAATAACCCTAACCCTAATGTCCATCAACTGATAAGTAAGTAAACAAAATGCAGCAAATGAAAAGAAAGTCCAAATCAAGTATACAGGGGCAATCAAAATTAAAAATGTATACAAAAATAAAGGAAAATTATCTTATGTAGAATATATATGCAATATACATGTATGTGTGTATGTATATATATGCATATTTATCACATTTCCTTCATCCTAAGATGGCTCCAAATGCTAAAATGCACTAGCAATTTAATATTTTCTGACAAAAAGAATTATTATAGTAAATGAGTATATAAATTACAATTCAGTTACCAGTTTTTAAAATGTTAAAATGGCGGAAAATGCAGTTTGCTTTAGCACAAGTTCTTTAGCCACCTTACATGGCTCTGTTTTTCTATTCTTTGATGTCCTTGGCCTTTCCACTGTCTACTTCAATATTTTCTAGACAGAGTTTAAGTATTTAAATAAATAGAAATGTATTAATATCTCTCCCAATTTTCTGTATAACTTAAATTTATCAATTTACTTCAATATTACTTTAGAATCTACTATAATTTTATGAGTTTTAATAACGTTTTTTATTCTTTACAGTTTCTCCAAAGACAAATTTACTACTTGGGATTCCAAACCAAACAACTCTTATGTTGCAAATATTTTTAAACACAACTAAGTCATTGATTTATAAGCTTGGGTCACTTATAGGAATATTTAAATGCCCATCAAGTCAAGTCAAAAATTAACAAATCACAGTTCAAAGCTATAGATTATGTAAATGTTTTGTGGTAAGGATATTTAATTAAGTATTGATAGGACAACGAAATGTGATTCTTAAGAGAATTTTAAAAATCCTTAATTTTTTAAATTATTGTGCTAAGCTACTCTTTAATTAATTAAGAAATATATTGTTGGTAACGGAGATGCTGTAATTGCTCTGTCTCTACTAAAAATACATTAGCCAGGTTTGGTGGCGGATGCCTGTAATCCCAGCTACTTGGGAGGCTGAGGCAGGAGAATCTCTTGAACCCAGGAGGTGGAGTTTGTGGTAAGCTGAGATCACACCATTGCACTCCAGCCTGGGCAACAAGAGCGAAATTGCGTCTCAAAAAAATTAAAAAAAAAAAAAAAAAAAACAAGTATCAATTGGGATCTGGTCAGAAAAATTTAACCCATATCTGTTAGTGTATGAGAGAAACTTTAATAGAAGGAGATGGAGAATAGAAAATGACAAAAGAGGAAATCGTGGTAACACAGCAATAAGGAAGTGCAAGATGTAGCACCACTCCTAGATTTGGGGGCAAGGGGAAAATGTGGGGGCATTGAGAACCCAGAAGCTTAGAGGAGTGGCCCTGCACACACTGAGACCCCTGAAAGCAGATGGATCCCTCTAGTGCTGGTACTTCTGAATGCGTCCAAAGGGACTGGTTCTAAAAGTTACACAAAATAATACTCAAGACTAGAACCAAATATTTTTTGCCACGGTGAAAGATGTAACAGCAATTTAGCTGCCAAGGGGAAAACGGCTTACAGAGAACCAGCATCACAAAACAGATTACAAAAGAGATTTTGCTGAGAAACAATCGCTTAATAACTGGCACATGCACTAAAATAAAAATCAAAAATGTACACAAAAGCCTTAAAAATATGCATACCCTTTGAACAAACACTTCCTTCCACTATGGGAACGTCTTGTAAGGCAATGAATTTAGACATCCATAGTTGATCTAACTCTAAGCCCAGTAAATTCTACTCTCTTTTCCTAAACTTTCTCTTGTACATTTCTAAAACTTATTCCTTAATTTAGGACTTTCGCTTATTTATTTATTTATTTATTTATTTATTGAGATTGAGTCTTGCTCTGTTGCCCAGGCTGGAGTGCAGTGGTGCAATCTCGGCTCACTGCAAGCTCCACCTCAGATTCACGCCATTCTCCTGCCTCAGCCTCCCGAGTAGCTGGGACTATAGGCACCCGCCACCATGCCTGGCTAATTTTTTTGTATTTTTAGTAGAGACGGGGTTTCACCGTGTTAGCTAGGATGGTCTTGATCTCCTGACCTCGTGATCCACCCGCCTCGGCCTCCCAAAGTGCTGGGATGACAGGCATGAGCCACCACACATGGCTTTTTTTAAAATTACTATATGTTAAAACAAAGTTTTTCTTTTTTCTTTTTTTTTTTTTTTTTACATAGTATAGGTTAAAAAAAGAAAAATAAAGCTCAAATGTACTAAACAAATGCCTACTGATATTTCTAAATAAAAAAATCTAGTGATACCGCTACATTACTGAAAATCTGTAAACAATTCTCTTTGTTTGGGGATGCAGTGTAATGCTTAAGAGCTTCATAATCTCGGCTGGGCACAGTGGCTCACGCCTGTTATCCCAACACTTTGGGAGGCCAAGGCGGGCAGATCACCTGAGGTCAGGAGTTCAAGACCAGCCTGGCCAGCATGGTGAAACCCCATCTCTACTAAATATACCAAAAATTAGCTGGGCATAGTGGTGGGTACCTGTAATCCCAGCTACTCAGGAGGTTGGGACTGGAGAATTGCTTGAACGTGGGAGGCAGAGGTTGCAGTGAGCTGAGGTCATGCCATTGCACTCCAGTCTGGGCAACAAGAGTGAAACTCTGTCTCAAAAAAAAAAAAAAGAAAGAAAAGAAAAGAAAGAAAGCATCATAATCTCATCTCCAACCTTTGAAATGAAGTGGTGGTTGAGTCTGGTCTCAGGAATCAGATTCCAGGGACCAAATCCAGGACCTGATGCATAGTCACTATATGTATATAAACAAGTTTGTTATAAAATTTCACTTTGTCTCTGTTTTTTTGTTTGTTTTTACTGTTGTTTTGTTTTGTTTTTCGTTTTAGTTAAAAATGGGGATAATGATAGCGCCTATTTCATTATATTCAAAAAGATAACATAGGAATTAAATAAATTAATGAAGGGAAAGTGGTTAGCACAGCATCTGGCAAATGTATTACTCAGTATTAGCCTTTTCTCCTGGCATATTAGGCTAGTCAGTATTCCTCAGAGAGCATGCACATTTGCTGAAGCTCTTTGCTTGAAAAAAATTCTTCTGTTCTTGCATTTTATCTTGTTGAATTTTATTCAACTTTCAACCTCAGTTCAAGTATTACTTGATCAGTTATCCTTCCCAAGCTGCTGTCTGAAGTAGATTTGCTTCCAAAGCAAATTTTGAACATAAGATCAAAGCACTTACTGAGTTATACCAATAACTGCATTCACTGATTTATTTGTTAATCTTTTCCAATAGATTCTAAGGTCCTTACAGGCTGGGTCATGACTTATTCAGTGTCAATCCCACCATGCCAAGCCCTGAACCTGGCACATATTCAGGGCTTAATAAGCATTTGGTTATATAAAAGATGCTCATCATTGTATTACTTACAAGTACAATAAATCAAAACAATATACAAATAACAAATTTGTTACATTTGGAAGAATGGCTAAATGTGGAAACTACATCTACTGAACTAATGTGTAAATCCTTTAAAATTGTTTGACACACCATGTAACAACGAAGTGTGATATGTAATTATGTCAAAAGGTTGGCTGGGCACAGTGGCTCATGCCTGTAATCCTAGCACTTTGGGAGGCTGAGGTGAGTGGATCATGAGGTCAGGAGTTCAAGACTAGCATGGCCAACATGGTGAACCCCTGTCTCTACTAAAAATACAAAAATTAGCCAGGTGTGGTGGTGGGCACCTGTAATCCCAGCTACTTGGGAGGCTGAGGCAGGAGAATCACTTGAACCAGAGAGGCACAGGTTGCAGTAAGCTGAGATCATGCCACTGCACCAGCCTGGGAGAAAGAGTGAAACTCCTTCTCAAATAAAAAGTTACAAAATTACCATATGCATACAAAAGTAACAGAGACAAACAACAGGACAAACACTAATGCAGCAACATTTACAGCACAAAATGTTAAGCTTGCTTTTCTTTGAATATTGGCACTATAAATAATTTTATTTTCCTTTATTTCCATGAAATACATTTTTCCAGTGTTCTCTCATAGGCACAAATTTTAAGCACTAATAGATATTTTAAAAGTGTATGATTAAACAATTCCAACCATAAAAACATTTTAGTGTCAGCTGGTTAACTTAAGTAACTGTCTAGTCTTTGAAGTTACTGAAAAAATTAGGCTGGGCACCATGGCTCATGCCTATAATCCCAGCACTTTGGGAGGCCAAGGTGGGCGGATCACAAGGTCAGGAGATCAAGACCATCCTGGCTAACACGGTGAAACCCCATCTCTACTAAAAAAAAAAAAAAAATCCAAAAAATTAGCCAGGCTGGTGGCGGGTGCCTGTAGTCCCAGCTACCAGGGAAGCTGAGGCAGGAGAATGGCATGAACCCGGGAGGCGGAGCTTGCAGTGAGCAGAGGTCACACCACTTCACTCCAGCCTGGATGACCGAGCGAGACTCTGTCTCAAAAAAAAAACACACAAAAAAGAAAAAATTTACGAATCTTGCACTCAGAGATGAACAAAAGCCATGTTTTTATTTGTAAAAGGAAAACCATCCCAGACATCATTTATCAGCCAATAAAGAGAATGCACAAAGCAAACTGTGCAGAAGGCTAGCTTTTCCTGGGAAAACTATTCACTCTGATTGTAGCCTGTTTTCTTTTGCATCTTCTTCTGTGTGCTTACCGTGTTCTAGATTTATCCATTTGGAATCCCTTTTCCAAACCCACGAGGATACAATTTGGTAAATTAATTCACAATAAGATTGCAAACAAAGCAGATATTCCTCTCAGAGATATTTTCATTCAATGAACAGACCACAGAAAACTAGAGACTTAGGATCTAAAGGAAATATATGATGGAGAGATTTCAAATTAAATGACCAAAGGGGGGAAATGTACAATAATAATAATATAAAATAAATATAGTATACTGTAAATAATAAACATATACTGTGCAATGAGAGCATTAATAAACAGTATAATCATAAATATGTAGTGCAATATATTATAATTAATATTTAGTCACATGCTATATTCTGAACAATATATTCTGCCTTTCATATATCTACTTAAATCTTCACAACTACCTTATGAAGAAGGACATAGCTTTAAAAGTTTCATTTTAGAGATGAGGAAGCTGAGACAGACACACAGCTGTTATGTAGTACACCTAAGGAAAAAAAAAAGAAGGAGGAAAAGAAAAGAAAAGAAACAGGGAAAGAAGGTGGACGAACCAAGGTTCTGAAACCTACAATCTATACTTTCCATATATTTCTGGACCAAAGCAAGTTCCCTATGCCCATAAAATCCAGTAAAAACCACTCCTCTCTAATCTAAACAAAGACAGCCCATCAAAAACCATTCTTTTCCTGATAATACTTGAAAATATTGTAAGGCACTAAAGAAATATAAAGTAAAAGATAGTGGTTCAGAGATCTGAAATCAGATGTGAGCTCAAAACTCCACTCTGAGTTATGAGTTATCCAGTTACGAAATTGAATAAGGTATTAGCCTTTTTGAAGCTCACTTTTGTATTGTTTCTTTTGTTGTTTATCTAGAATAGGGATACAATACATAACAGTGTTTTATGAGGAGTGAAAGAAAATACACGTAAAATATTTAACAAAATCCAGATTATTTATATGTGTGTTTACATCATGTGTGTATATATATCATATATAAGAGATATATATGATATATATATCTTCATCCTTTGTAACATACATATAATAATGAATTTCTTGCAAACTTAAAATGTTTAGGTATATTAAAAGTCAAAAATTTTTTAAATAAAAAAACTTACGAAAGTCAATCATTGATAAACTCAAGGTAGTGCAGTTGTAATTAGAAAATAGAAACATAATTACCAGGCTGGGCATGGTGGCTCATACCTGTAATCCCAGCACTTTGGGAGGCTGAGGCGAGAGGATCACTTGAAGCCAGGAGTTTGAGAACAGCCTGGCCAACATGGCGAAATCCGTCTCTACTAAAAATACAAAAATTAGCCAGGCATGGTAGCACACGCCTGTGATCCCAGCAACCTCGGAGGTTGAGGCAGGAGAATCGCTTGAATCTGGGAGGTGAAGCCTGCAGTGAGCTGAGGTAGTGCCACTGCACTCTAGCCTGGGTAACAGAACTGTCTCAAAAAAAAAAAAAAAAAAAAAAAAAAAAAAAAAAAAAAAAAGCAGAAAGAAAGAAACATAATTACCTTTTTATCTTTGGTTAATGAAAGTTATAAAACATTCCTTGGTTCAGCTTAGAAAAATACAGTTTCATTAGTTATTCAATTTTAACATTTATATATAAACTTTCTTCACCATACCCCTCAAATAATGTTTTTGTTAGAGGCTGTTTTTCCTTTTCCTTCCAAAGTCACAGCAGCATTCATGCAATACTGACTTGGAGCACGGAATGATTGTCCAGAAAGTGTGATGAAAAACCCTGTTGGAGTCCACATGTGAAACTGGAAAAGAACTGAATGAATATGTTGTAGCAAGTCCTCAGTTCCCTGGAGGTGAAGTTAGATGACCCAATACAACTTATTCATTTGCAGTTTCTATGATTCTTAAACAAAAACAAAACATTGTCTCAAGTGAAATGGGAGCAATGCTGTTTTCTAAGAAATGTTTTTGTATGTTCCTGCCCTGTGTGGTCACTCTTTGGTGACCCTGCCCACAGTTTCAGCAGCACAGATGGCAGGCTTCCCTTCCTTATTGGCAAAATATTTAGAGACATCATTAAGGCAGGAACACAAGGTAGAAAAAAAAAAAAAGGAAGAAAAAAAGAAAAGAAATTTTCAGGTTTCTCTATTCAAATAGGGGGCACATTTAGTCATAGACTCTTGCTTGCAATAGTGTAAGGTCTTATTCCAGACCTCCTCTTTCTACTAAACTGGTTCTGAGTATGTCTCTTTGGGAGAACGGTCAAAGCAGAATGGTGGTGTTAAAGACTGTATCCAAAAAGGTGATACAGGAATTACATAAATTAATGAAGGTAAAGTGCCATATAACAAGCACAGCACCTGGCAAATGTGTTACTTATTATTAGCCTTTTCTCCTGGCATATTAGGCTAGTCAATATTCCTTAGAGAGTATGCACATTTGCTCAAGCTCAAGAGGTGTCAAGATGTGTCAACCGATGGGAGAACATCAGCTTATGAGCATCTTTTGTAATCTATAAAAGGGTAAAATAATAGATGAAAAGAACCTGAGAGATCTTCAAGCCCTGAATAACACAGCTTAAGAAACGAAATTTCCAGAGAAACTTTTTGACCCCTGAGCTCATTCATCAGGATTCCGCCCAAGCATCTCCTCCTTTCAGAAGCTGCCTCTGCCCTCTTGTTAGCAGAGTTCACCATACCCTTCTGCAGTCCACCACTGGGAGTAATACATACCTTTAATATTACCAATTTCTCTTTTCCATTACTTCAGGCTGATGGCATTTACCTAGGTGAGGCTTATAGCTCTCTGGAGAATCTATAGACACCTTTCATTTGGGAAGAAGGGTGTAATCTGTAAATCCTTGAAACTGTAAACAGAATTTTACTTGTGATTCATAAAGGCTAAAAGATTCACTGCAATTGACCATAATTCCTTGAAAACAACTAAGTCCATATCTCATTTATCTTCTTATTCTCCTGTCTTATTCAGTATTTGTCATATAACAAGCTCTCAAGTTTTTGTTTAATGAATGAGTTAAAAGTTGACCTATAGGTACTTGCTTAGTTGATGGCAAAATCTGTGCTTATAACATAGTATTTCTATTCCTTATAAAGGACATTTCCATTAAATGGATTCTTTTTTGCTTAAGTCATTATCAAAATTAAATGCAATGCATTTCTAACTTCCTTGTACATTACCTCCACTATCTTTACAGTTTATTACCTAGAAAGTCTTAGCAGTATCTCTAAAACAAGATACAAGAAACAAAATTCAGTAGACACTGCTACAATATTTAAAAAGGAATCCGAGATTTCAGGCCAAAAGAAAAACACTCAATCCCAGCTCTTTCACTTTTTAGCTTTGAAGCCCCCTCTAAATCCTGTAATTTTCAGCATTTGCATCTCAATGGATATAATTACTCTAATTCATACTCACTTGCAAAAGTTAATTGACATGAACGTAAAAGTAACATATACAAATTTAAGGTCTTGTTAGAGAACAAAAAGTCTTAAAGTTACACCCATGCCTAAACTTATTATCTGTGAAACCCTACTTCTATTACAACTGATTATCTGTGAAGCCTCTATTCTACTACATGCAACCACATCACTTTCCATTCTGTTCTTTACGTTTTAATAATTTTAATTTTGTTTTGTCTCATCATCTCTGGGTAAAATTCCTACTCCGGATAAAACCTTGGCCATAATGCTGCAGTAGCCCAACTATGGTTAAAAGGTCTTTAGGTATACCTTTGTAAGATACTTTCTAAAATTAAATATATATATATGTGTGTGTGTGTATATATGTGTGTATATGTATGTATGGGTATATATGTAAACATATATATACACATATGTGTGTATATATAGTGATTTTCCCCACTCTTAAGGACCTGAAAGCAGTACCTTTCTGTCTTAATGATATAGTTTTATGAGTTTGCAAATGATTAACTCTTAGGCTTTTCCAGAAAATCTAGTAATACCTCCTTAAAGATTGTAATAATTTATAAGTCATGAATACAGAAGTCTTCAGAATACTGTATAGGCCTGGGCAAATTGAATCCCTGCTGTCTAGATTCTAATTTAAACTTGGAAAAAGTCTGCCGAGTAACTCTGCTCATTTCCTTTTACTATGTCCACACTGCTTATTTTTACTCTGAGTAGAATATACATGTACTGTATCTACATTCTCTGAGTTAAAGGTGATTCCACATACATACAATATTTAAGTCTGATCATGATTCCATGAGGTTGGAAGAATAGATTTATAAAAAAAAATAAAAATTCCATTTTATAAATAAATAGGTTAACTCAGAAAAGCTTAGAGATTTTATCAGCCTTAAGTAGCTAGGAAATGACAGAATATTCTTCCTGAATCTGTGTCCAAAGAGCTTTCTAATACATTGCAATAATCCTAAAGAATCTGACAAAAACACAAATATCACTTTCCTGATCAACACCCTTCAGAAGCTTTTTATTGGACTCAGGTAAAGATTTGGCTCTTATTTTGACCAAT
Organism: Macaca thibetana thibetana; assembly: GCF_024542745.1. Taxonomy (NCBI): domain Eukaryota; kingdom Metazoa; phylum Chordata; class Mammalia; order Primates; family Cercopithecidae; genus Macaca; species Macaca thibetana. The sequence continues at coordinate 23,050,864 of NC_065585.1, forward strand.
AAATATTTTTATAATCCAGCTGGAACTGATAACTAGAATTAAATCTGAATGACCTCTGTTGAGATGTGAACTGTCCCTTTTTTTTTTTTTTTTTTTTTTTTGAGACGGAGTCTCGCTCTGTCGCCCATGCTGGAGTGCAGTGGCCAGATCTCAGCTCACTGCAAGCTCGGCCTCCCGGGTTTACACCATTCTCCTGCCTCAGCCTCCTGAGTAGCTGGGACTACAGGCGCCTGCCACCTCGCCGGGCTAGTTTTTTTGTATTTTTCAGTAGAGACGGGGGTTTCACCATGTTAGCCAGGATGGTCTGGATCTCCTGACCTCGTGATCCACCCGTCTCAGCCTCCCAAAGTGCTGGGATTACAGGCTTGAGCCACCGCACCCGGCAAAATTGTCACTATTTAATCAAATTGACTTAAAAACAACTTATCTCTGTGTCTGTTTGTTTTATTTCTCATCTTTGACCTTCTCCTTGCTCATTAAAAATATGCCTTAGAATAATTTTATCTTTTATTAATCCTTTTGAAGACATACTGTGCTTCTTAAAACTGAAGAACTGTATCTTTCTTTATTGAAAAGTTTCAATATTTATCACTTTGACTACTGCACCATCCTTAATTTCTGTATTTTCTTCTGAAACTGATTTAATTAGTTTTTTGAATATTATCATTTTAATCTACATGTCTCTTATGCTTGCTTTATTTCTCTGGGCTATGTTCAACATAATGTCTTCAGATCCATGTACATGTACTAATACCTTCCCCAGCTGTATCTACTCTGTGATTTAATGCCTTAAGATTTTAATGTTATTAAATAAATTATTTTAGTTTTAAGTGTTTAATTTCAAATGTGGTTGTGCCTTCTTAGGATATGTAATTTTTTTTTCTTTTTCATTGTTGTTGTTGTCTCACTCAGTTGCCTAGGTTGGAGTGCAATGGTACAATCCTGGCTCATTGCAACCTCCGTCTCCTGAGTTTAAGTGATTCTCTTGCCACAGCCTCCTGAGTAGCTGTGATTACAGGCATGCATCACCACGCTGGGCTAATTTTTGCATTTTTAGTAGAGATGGAGTTTCACCATGTTGGCCAGGCTGGTCTCAAACTCCTGGACTCAAGATACCTATCTGCCTTGGCCTCCCAAAGTGCTGGGATTATAAGTGTGAGCCACTGTGCCTGACTGATAGGTACTTTTCTTTGTTTAAATTTCTCCTTTTGTTCTTCCAATCACACAAACCCATAAGAATTTACCCTTAGTGGGATTTTTCTGCTATTCTTTTGTTTGAGTCAGAATTTACTTTATCAAAAGTAACATGTTCTAGAATGCTTTTTAAATGCTCTCTCTAAACATATTAAAATATTACCTATCTAGAATGACATTTTATATTCATTTATCTGACTTTGCAGGTAGCATAGATGTGAATGCCAAGTATATACAAAAAGATACCCACACTTTGATTTCGTAAAGAAATTCCTTCTATTCACCAAGATTGCAGTAGAAAAAGAGAAGTATTATTGTTATCTGAAAAAGTAGTTGGCAGAATTTTTTTCTATTACACATTCCTGAGAACACAGCTCTTTGAAAACCTCATCATTGTCTACTGATATAAATTCCACATTTCCTGTTCCCTGGCACATCGAGAAACACAAGCCTCTGAGAAATCTACTGTAAACTCACCAGGGCAGCCCAAGCTTCAGGCCACAGGCTTAACATTCTACTTTTCACTTACATCTTTATTTCTGGTTCCTAGCAATTTCTCTCTCTTTTTTTTTTTTTTCCTAATAAACACAACACTGCATTTTATGTTTTATAATTTTCCACTATGTAGGTTTTTTGGCTACTTTTGGTAGGGGAGGTTCCGAATACTTTATCTTTTCTGAACCAAGATCCCATTCTATAATTCTTTTTTTTTCTTTTTAAACAATATTCTATCAATAGCTTTTGTTTCATGAATTCTAGGGTGATAAAGGTGAGAAAAATCTACCATATAATTCACTCCATTGATAGGTTAGGGGAGAAAAAGCAGTAATCTCCATAGATACAGAAAAACATTGGTAAAATCCAATGCATTATTTGTAGACAATTCACATACCATAAAATTCACAATTAGAAGTGTATAATTTAGTGTTTTTTATTATACTTTACATGTGCAGAACTTGCAGGTGTGTTACATAGGTATACACTTGCCATAGTGGTTTGCTGCACCCATCAACCTGTCATCTACATTAGGTATTTCTCCTAATACTATACCCTTCCCCTAAACCCACATGCCCGGACAGGCCCCAGTGTGGGATGTTCACCTCCCTGTGTCCATGCGTTCTCATTGTTCAACTCCCACTTACGAGGGAGAAAATGCAATGTTTGGTTTTCTGTTCCACTGTTAGTATACTGAGAATGATGATTTCCAGCTTCATCCATGTCCCTGCAAAGGACATAAACTCATCTTTTCATGTTTTTTTCATGGTATTTCTGGATTATTTCATATATATATATATAATAGTTCAAGTTCTAGGGTACATTTGCACAATGTGCAGGTTTGTTACATATGTATACATGTGCCATGTTGGTGTGATGCACCCATTAACTCGTCATTTAAATTAGATATATCTCCTAATGCTATCCCTCCCCCCTCCCCCCTCCCCCCACCCGATGACAGATCCTGGCAGGTGATGTTCCCCACCCTATGTCCAAGTGTTCTCATTGTTCAGTTCCCATCTATAAGTGAGAACATGCGATGTTTGGTTTTCTGTCCTTGCGATAGTTTGCTCAGAATGATGCTTTTCAACTTCATCCATGTCCCTACAAAGGACATGAACTCATCCTTTTATATGGCTGCATAGTATCCCATGGTGTCTATGTGCCACGTTTTCTTAATCTAGTCTATCATTGATGGACATTTGGGTTGGTTCCAAGTCTTTGCTATTGTGAATAGTGACTCAAGAAACATATGTGTGCATGTGTCTTTATATCAGCATGATTTATAATCCTTTGGGTATATACCCAGTAAAGGGATGGCTGGGTCAAATGATATTTCTAGTTCTAGAGTCTTGAGGAATCACCACACTGTCTTCCACAATGGTTGAACTAGTTACAGTCCCACCAACAGTGTAAAAGTGTTCCTATTTCTTCATATCCTCTCTAGCACCTGTTGTTTTCTGACTTTTTAATGATCGCCATTCTAACTGGTGTGAGATGGTATCTCATTGTGGTTTTGATTTGCATTTCTCTGATGGCCAGTGATGATGAGCATTTTTTATGTGTCTGTTAGCTGCATAAATGTCTTCTTTTGAGAAATGTCTGTGCATATCCTTTGCCCACTTTTTGACAGGGTTGTTTTTTTCTTATAAATTTGATTGAGTTCTTTATAGGTTCTGGATATTAGCCATGTGTCAGATGAGTAGATTGCAAAAATGTTCTCCCATTCTATAGGTTGCCTGTTCACTCTGATGGTAGTTTCTTTTGCTGTGCAGAAGCTCTTTAGTTTAATTTGATCCCATTTGTCTATTTTGGCTTTTGTTGCCATTGCTTTTGGTGTTTTAGTCATGAAGTCCTTGCTCATGCCTGTGTCCTGAATGGTACTGCCTAGGATTTCTTCTAGGGTTTTTATGGTTTTAGGTCTAACATTTAAGTCTTTAATCCATCTTGAATTACTTTTTATATGAGGTGTAAGGAAGGGATCCAGTTTCAGCTTTCAACATATGGCTAGCCAGTTTTCCCAGCACCATTTATTAAATAGGGAATCCTTTCCCCGTTTCTTGTTTTCATCAGGTTTGTCAAAGATCAGACGGTTGTAGATGTGTGGTGTTATTTCTGAGGTCTCTGTTCTGTTTCATTGGTCTATATATCTGTTTTGGTACTAGTGCCATGCTGTTTTGGTTACTATAGCCTTATAGTATAGTTTGAAGTCAGGTAGCGTGATGCCTCCAGCTTTGTTCTTTGGGCTTAGGATTGTCTTGGCAATGTGGGCTCTTTTTTGGTTCCATATGAAATTTAAAGTAGTTTTTTCCAATTATGTGAAGAAAGTAAGTGGTAGCTTGATGGGGATGGCATTGAATCTACAAATTACTTTGGACAGTATGGCCATTTTCATGATATTGATTCTCCTATCCATGAGCATGGAATGTTCTTCCATTTGTTTGTGTCCTCTTTTATTTCATTGAGCAGTGGTTTGTAGTTCTCCTTGAAGAGTTTCTTCAGCATTTGCTTGTCTGTAAAGGATTTTATTTCTCCTTCGCTTATGAAGCTTAGTTTGGCTGGATATGAAATTCTGGGTTGAAAATTCTTTTCTTTGAGAATGTTGAATATTGGCCCCCGCTCTCTTCTGGCTTGGAGAGTTTCTGCCGAGAGATCTGCTGTTAGTCTGATGGGTTTCCCTTTGTGGGTAACCCGACCTTTCTCTCTGACTGTCCTTAACACTTTTTCCTTCATTTCGACCTTGGTGAATCTGACAATTATGCGTCTTGGAGTTGCTCTTCTCGAGGAGTATCTTTGTGGCATTCTCTGTATTTCCTAAATTTGAATGTTGGCCTGCCTTGCTAGGTTGGGGAAGTTCTCCTGGATAGTATCCTGAAGAGTGTTTTCCAACTTGGTTCCATTCTCCCAGTCACTTTCAGGTACATCAATCAGATGGAGATTTGGTCTTTTCACATAGTCCCATGATGCTTTGTTCATTTCTTTTTACTTTTTTTCTCTAAACTTCTCGCTTCATTTCATTCATTTGATCTTCAGTCACTGATACCCTTTCTTCCACTTGATTGAATTGGCTGCTGAAGCTTGTGCATGCATCACGTGGTTCTAGTGCCACGGTTTTCAGCTCCATCATGTCATTTAAGGACTTCTGTATGCTCTTTATTCTAGTTAGCCATTCGTCTAATCTTTTTTCAAGGTTTTTAGCTTCTTTGCAATGGGTTTGAACATCCTCCTTTAGCTCAGAGTTTGTTATTACCAATCGTCTGAAGCCTTCTCCTCTCAACTCCTCAAAGTCATTCTCCATCCAGCTTTGTTCTATTGGTGGTGAGGAGCTGTGTTCCTTTGGAGGAGAAGAGGCTCTCTGATTTTTAGAATTTTCAGCATTTCTGCTCTGTTTTCTCCCCATCTTTGTGGTTTTATCTACCTTTGGTCTTTGATGATGGTGACGTACAGAGGAGGTTTTGGTGTGGATGTCCTTTCTGTTTGTTAGTTTTCCTTCTAAGAGTCAGGACCCTCAGCTGCAGGTGTGTTGGAGTTTGCTGGAGGTCCACTCCAGACCCTGTTTGCTGGGTATCGCTAACGGAGGCTGCAGAAACAGCAAATATTGCAGAACAGCAAATGTTGCTTCCTGATCCTTCCTCTGGCAGCTTCGTCTCAGAGGGGCACCGGGCTGTATCAGGTGTCAGTCAGCCCCTACTGGGAGGTGTCTCTCAGTTAGGCTACTAAGGGGTGCTGGAACCCACTTGAGGAGGCAGTCTGTCTGTTCTCACATCTCAAACGCCATGCTGGGAGAATCACTATTCTCTTCAAAGCTGACAGGGACGTTTAAGTCTGCAGAAGTTTCTTCTACATTTTCTAGTTTATTTGTGTAGAGGTGTTTAGTCTCTGATTGTAGTTTGTACTTTCGTGGGATCAGTGGTGATATCTCCTTTATCATTTTTTATTGCGTCTATTTGATTCTTCTCTCTTTTCCTCTTTATTAGTCTGACTAGCGGTCTATTTTGTTAATCTTTTCAAAAAGCCAGCTCCTGGGTTCATTCGTTTTTTGACTGGTTTACCATATCTCTCCCTCAGTTCTGCTCTGATCTTAGTTATTTCTTGTCTTCTGCTAGCTTTTGAATTTGTTTGCTCTTGCTTCTCTAGTTCTTTTAATTGTGATGTTAGGGTATCGATTTTAGATCTTTCCCGCTTTCTTTTGTAGGCATTTAATGCTATAAATTTCCCTCTAAATACTGCTTTAGCTGTGTCCCAGAGATTCTGGTATGTTGTGTCTTTATTCTCATTGGTTTCAAAGGACATCTTTATTTCTGCCTTAATTTTGTTATTTACCCAGTAGTCAATCAGGAGCAGGTTGTTCAGTTTCCATGTAGTTGTGCAGTTGTGAGTGAGTTTCTTAATCCTGAGTTCTAATTTGATTGCATTGTGATCTGAGAGACTCTTTGTTATAATTTCTGTTCTTCTGCATTTGCTGAGGAAGGTTTTACTTCTAATCATGTCTTCAATTTCAGAATAAGTGCGATGTGGTGAGGGAAGAATGCATATTCTGTTAGTTTGGGGTGGAGAGTTCTGTAGATGTCTACTAGGTCTGCTTGGTCCACAGCTGACTTCAAGTCCTGTACACTCTTGTTAATTTTCTGTCTTGCTGATCTAATATGATCAGTGGGGTGTAAAAGTCTCCCACTATTGTTGTGTGGGAGTTTAAGTCTCTTTGTAGGTCTCGAAGAACTTGCTTTATGAATCTGAATGCTCCTGTATTAGGTGCATATATATTTAGACTAGTTATCTCTTCTTGTTGCATTGATGCCTTTACCATTATGTAATGCCCTTCTTTGTCTTTTTTGATCTTTGTTGGTTTAAAGTCAGTTTTATCAGAGACCCAGGATGGCAACCCCTGCTTTTTTTTTTTTCTTTCTTTCTTTCTCTTTTTTTTTTTCTTTTGCTTTCCATTTGCTTGGTAAATATTCCTCCATCCCTTTATTTTGAGCCTATGTGTGTCTTTGCATGTGAGATGGGTCTTCCGAATACAGCACACTGATGGGTCTTGACTCTTTATCCAATTTGCCAGTCTGTGTCTTTTAATTTAGCCCTTTTACATTTAAGGTTAATATTGTTATGTGTGAATTTGATATTGTTATTATGATGCCAGCTGGTTATTTTGGCCATTAGTTGATGCAGTTTCTTCAGTAGCGTCAATGGTCTTTACAATTTGGTATGTTTTTGCAGTGGCCGGTACCGGTTTTTCCTTTCCATGTTTAATGCTTCCTTCACGAGCTCTTGTAAGGCAGGCCTGGCAGTGACAAAATCTCTCAGCATTTGCTTGTCTGTAAAGGATTTTACTTCTCCTTCACTTCTGAAGCTTAGTTTGGCTGGATATGAAATTCTGGGTTGAAAATTCTTTTAAGAATTTTGAATATTGACCCCACTCTCTTCTGGCTTGTAGGGTTTCTGCAGAGAGATCCACTGTTAGTCTGATGGACCTCCCTTGGTGGGTAACCTGATCTTTCTCTCTGGCTGCCCTTAACATTTTTTGCTTTATTTCAGCCTTGGTGAATCTGATGATTATGTGTCTTGGGGTTGCTCTTCTTGAGGAGTATCTTTGTGGTGTTCTTTGTATTTCCTGAATTTGAATGTTGGCCTGTCTTGCCAAGTTGAGGAAGTTCTCCTGGGTAGTATCCTGAAGAGTGTATTCCAACTGGGTTCTATTCTCCCTGTCACTTTCAGGTACACCAATCAAATGTAGGCTTTGTCTTTTCACATAGTACCATATTTCTTGGAGGCTTTGTTCATTCCTTTTCATTGTTTTTTCTCTAATCTTGTCTTCATGCTTTATTTCATTAAGTTGATTTTCAATCTCTGATATTCTTTCTTCCATTTGATTGATTTGGCTTTTTATACTTATGTATGCTTCACAAAGTTCTTGTACTGTGTTTTTCAGCTCCATCAGGTCATTTATATTCTTCTCTAAATTGGTTATTCTAGTCAGCAATTCCTGTAACCTTTTTTTCAAGGTTCCTAGCTTCCTTGCATTGTGTTAGAACATACTCCTTTAGCTCGAGGAGTTTGTTATTATCCACCTTCTGAAGCCTACTCTGTCAATTTGTCAAACTCATTCTCCAATCAGTTTTGATCTCTTGCTGGTGAGGAGTTGTGATCTGTTGGAGGAGAAAAGTCATTCTGGCTTTTGGAATTTTCAGCCCTTTTGTGCTGGTTTTTCCTCATCTTTGTGGATTTATCTACCTTTGGTCTTTGATGTTGGTGACCTTTGGATGGGGTTTTTGTGTAGACATGGTTTTTGTTGTTGTTGATCCTATTCCTTTCTGTTTGTTAGTTTTCTTTGTAATGGTCAGGACCCTCTACTGAAGGTCTGCTGCAGTTTGCTGGAGGTCCACTCCAGACCCTGTTTGCCTGGGTATCACCAGCGGAGGCTGCAGAAGAGCAAAGATTGCTGCCTGTTCCTTCCTCTGGAAGCTTCGTCCCAGAGGGGCACCTGCCAGATGCCAGCTGGAGCTCTCCTGTATCTGTTGACCCCTTTTGGGAGGTGTTAGGAGGCATGGGGTTCAGGGACCCACTGGAGGAGACAATCTGTCCCTTAGCAGAGTTTGAGTGCTGTGCTTGGAGATCTACTGCTCTCTTCAGAGCTGGCAGACAGGAACATTTAAGTCTACTGAAGCTGTGTCCACAGCCACCCCTTCCCCAGGTGCTCTGTCCCAGGGAGATGGGAGTTTTATCTATAAGCCCCTCACCAGGGCTGCTGCCTTTCTTTCAGAGATGCCCTGCCCAGAGAGGAGGAATCTAGAGAGGCAGTCTGGCTATAGCAGCTTTGCTGAGCTGCAGTGGGCTCTGCCCAGTTCACACTCCCAGAGGTTTTGTTTACACTGTGAGGGGAAAACCACCTACTCAAGCCTCAGTGATGGTGGACGCCTCTCCTGCCACCAAGCTGGAGCATCAACTTCAGACTGCTCTGCTGGCAGCGAGAATTTCAAGCCAGTAGACCTTAGCTAGCTGGGCTGTATGGGGGTGGGATCCACTGAGCTAAACCACTTGGCTCCCTGGCTTCAGCCCCCTTTCCAGGAGAGTGAACAGTTCTGTCTTGCTGGCATTCCAGGTGCCAGTGGGGTATGAAAATAAACTCCTGCAGCTAGCTCACTGTCTTCCCAAATGGCCACCCAGTTTTGTGCTTGAAACCCAGGGCCCTGGTGGTGTAGGCACCCAAGGGAATCTCCTGGTCTGCGGGTAGTAAAGATCATGGGAAAGCATAGTGTCTGGGCTGGAATGCATCATTCCTCAGGGCACAGTCCCTCACTGCTTCCCTTGTGGTTCCCGGGTGAGGTAACACCCCACCATGCTTCAGTTCACTTTCCTTGGGCTGCAGCCATTGTCTAACCAGTCCCAGTGAGATGAGCTGGGTACCTCAAATGGAAATGCAGAAATCACTCACCTTCTGCGTTGATTTCACTAGGAGCTGCAGACTGGGGCTATTCCTATTTGGCCGTCTTGCCAGCCACCCCTATTCTATGATTCTTGTAATCAAACAAGATGATAAGAAATCTGTTCATGGAGCCCAGACCTTCAGCTCAAGTCAATCTTTTACTTTAGACAAATCAACTAAAATATCTGGGACCCAAAGGTCCACATATAAAATAGGGACAATAATTTTACCCTCTTTACAGGACTGCTGTCAGTATCGAATGACAAAGTATCTGCAAAAGGACTTTGGACAATACAAAGTATAACACAAATATAAATAATTGTTGTATTTTGGTCTTTGATTATTTGGTATTAGAAACATTGCAAACCTTACTTATTTTCAATGTAGTCGAGTGGTTAAGAGAGTCAACTCTGTATCTTGAATTCAAATGTTCCCCAACATTTAGATAAGGCATGACCTTGAACAAGTCACTTAGTATCTCATGCTTCATTTTCCTTGTTTGTACAATAGAAGAAAAATCAAAGTACCTGTCTTATAAGGTAGTTTGAGGATTAACTATGTTAATATGCATACTCTGTTCACTACTCATGTATGGTTTACACATAGAGCTAGTTCACATATGACTGCTTCTCTGTTATAAGTACAAAAATTGAGGGCCAATACTCAGAAATCTTTATAAAACTTTAATAGTAATTTTATGTCTGTTAAATCAAAAAATTAAAAATGGGCATGTATTTTGCATCTCATTTTAATTCATTTCTATATTATTTCATTTTTATTTTATTTGGAAAAAATTGATATTTTATCACAGACAGCTTAAGAAGCACTGATATAGAGGCTGCTACACAGAAAGCATTATGCAACCATTACCCATTATTATAATTAGTACTTTTCTATGTGAATATGAGAATAGCCATGGAACTAGTTTTATAATGGGACCTTTCTACCATTCCCTCTGTAGAGACTGCAATAAAAAGGAGGGTGAGACAGTCCCCTTTGTGAGTTGATATTATCTCAATGGCCACAACAGACTTGCCTCACATATGCAAGAAAGAAAGCATTTTCATCTAGGACTCGACACTGTTCAGTAAGGACCAATTTCTTGACAAAGCCAAGATATCTCCCCTTTTTGCCTAAACCCTGGGAAAAGTCACTGAGTGGGAATGAATTGTTGAATCTTAGGAGGCATATGTTTTTGTCTCTTTGGGGGATAACAAAGTAAACTGAGAAAGGGGGAAAAAAATACCATATGTAGAAATTGATTGGGAAATTGTGAGGAGTTAAGATGGTCTGCAGACTATTCCCATTGCTATGGAAGGAGGGCTAGAGTGGAAGAGGCCAAAATATGCTCTCCTCCTACCAAGTGAGCAGAAAAACAAAGGTCTAAATATCAGACAAAGTGACACTGCTTCCTATGCAGTAAACCACCATTTCCTCATCTCATCCATGTTCTTTCCTCTGAAAGTGCTTTTAATGCTCCAGCTGTCTGTGATGATTAGCAAAATCATTCAGAAAAATGCCCATTTTTCTTTTGTATTAGAATTTACTCTCAATTAACCATGGGAAAGCTACTGTTAAAAATACAAATTCTGGCACTATTGCCCTTTTGCTTTTTGATCCTTTTATTGTAAAACAGGATGACTATTTAGTGGAGACCATACTGTGATTTTTGAAGCCCTGATTACATTGGAATCATTGTATTGAACGAAGAACTAAATTATAACCATAATTCTTAAAAAGCAAGAACTACAACAACTCCAATAATATTTTAATAAAACTACTATCTATCAAGTTCCAATTAAATCAGTTATTCTAATATGTTACCTTATTTTATCCTCAAAGTAATCATATGTGGTTGGTGTTATATCTTTATCTTACGTTTGAAGAGATGGCACTTCAGAGATGCTAAGTAATATGTCCATGGCCACAGAGGTAACAATTTTATACTGAATCTTCCAGATACCAAACTCAATATTATTTTAATAATACTACTCTTATTTTCTCTTAATTACCTAATGGAAACCTCTGTTATGAAATTTTTTAATAGACATCAATAATAAGGTTGACAATGATAATGATGATGAGGATAATAATCATTGCATACATTTGTTGATAGTTTTATATGTGTCAGATATTTGTTAAACATGTTTTCTTCATTATTTTAACTTCATAAATTCCCAATAAGGCTGATATTATCATTCATCTTTTACATACAAGGAAATGAATGCACCAAGGCCGTTAAATGACTTGCCAAAGTGCCCACAGTTGGTAAGTGGTGGATCCAGAAATTTGATCCAGCCAATCTAATGACTGCTGCTATGACATGTAAACCTTCCAAAATCCATTTTATCATCTGCACACTGTAAACTCTCTGCACCACTCCCTCACACTAATGAACAAACATTAGGCACATTAGATTCATTGTCTTCCCAAATATATAATCACATTTACCTTTATACTTTGTTCATAGTGCTCTTTTCTCTTACAATCAACTACTATCTTCTTGACCTCTCAAATACTACTGATTTCATGCAAAGATTGACATATGAAGGCAAATCAGTGACTGGGGCATCAGTCACAAGAAGTATTTAGGAATGATCTAGTTATTCACCAGGAAGGGATTTGCATAAACATTTCAAATTTCACATGAGTGTTATGAAACTCCTAAAATTATGCTTACTAATAATATTAGAAACACATTAGATACATGCAAAAATGATCACCATATGCACCTAAAAAGGGTATAAAATATTGACTTTAGACATCACATTTTAAAAAGGAAAGGAATTATAATTAGAAGTGGCCACTTTGATTATTACACCTAATGCAGGACCCATTTTGCTTCTCTTCTTTGTCCTGATAAATGATACTTTTGAAGGTTCTTGTTTCTGAGTGGAATATTGCTCCAGGAATAACTCATTGTTTTAATAAAACTGAAGTAAATTGCTTTCCTCTGGCATTTTGAATTCCTTATACTGCTAAACTAATAAGCTGAGAAATGGTCACTTGATGGGAATGAATGCTGATCCTGATTACCAAGAAGAAACTGGTTGCTGTACTTCACATTGCATGCATGTATCAAAACGTCTCATGTACCCCATAAACAGGTATATCTACTAGGTACCAAGAAAAATTAAAATTAAAAAAATAAAGAAATTGGTTGCTCATATATGGTGTGGCAAGGAGGACTATGAAAGGCATGCAGGTGGTTCCTTGTGACGCCAATTGGAATAATAGTCTAGTGGAATCTATATTAACGCAACAGAAATGAGACCTCTTAGGATTTGGTTTTTACAGAAGGTTGGAGATTACTCTCCAAGTAATAACCTTCACAAGCTGAGGTTCTATAAGACAGGAAGTAAGATATAGAATGATTGGTGGAAGAATGAAGCTATAATGATCATTCAGGCTTCAGACTACATAGGAAAGGGGAAAGAAAACAGTAAATGGACATGATATATTGTTGCTAAAGTTCCCCATTCCTAGCTGTCATATATGAAGAGTACTGGTGCCAACTGAAACGTAATACAACTTATGTTCTAGGTAAGAGTGTGACTGGGCTGGGCACAGTGGCTCATGCTTATAATCCCAGCACTTTGGAAGGCCCGAGGTGGGTAGATCATCTGAAGTCAGGAGTTCGAGACCAGCCTGACCAATATGATGAAACCCCATCTCTAGTAAAAATACAGAAATTAGCTGGGCATGGTGTCATAACAATAGGATACTCCATAAGATATATTATTATAATTAAGATTGAATTCTATTTTGGATAGTATTATTGATATAACCCTTAATATCTATAAGTTACATTGCTATTGACTGAATTGTATCTCCCCAAAATTTATATGTTGAAGCTCAAGCCCCCAGTGTGCTGGTATTTGAAGATGGAGGCTTTGGGAGACAATTAGTTTAGATGAGATCATATGGGTGGGACCCTCATGATGGGATTAGTGCTTTTATAAGATAGGACACAAAAGAGCTTGCTGTCTTTCTCTCTCTCTGCCCAGTATGGACACAGTTTGAAGACAGCCATCTGGAAGCTAGGAAGAGAACCCTCCCCAGAGTCCCAACATGCTGGCACCCTGATCTTGAATTTTCAGCTTCCAGAAGTGTGAGAAAATAAATTTTTGTTGTTTAAGCCACCCAGTCTATGCAATATTGTTATGATCGGAGATAACCAGGACACATGCTTTCATTTTCAAACTTTATGTGGCATTTCTAAATTTTTTGTTTAGATTTACCTTTTGTATATAGAATACAGTTAAATATCGTTTCCTTGACTAATAAAATATTATCTTATTTTTACTATGAGAACTTAATCCATTCACATTTAATCAGTTTATTGATATAGTTGAAATTATTCTTGACATTTTATTTCATGGCTTTAATTTTGTCATGCTTTTTAGCATTTTTCTAGTGTTTTATCTTGTTTTTCACCTTTTTTTTTTTTTTTTGGATCAACAAAATGTTCCTTCTCTATTTACTTGTAATTATACAAAATGTATACATTTATTCATTTTCTCTAGTGGTTACCCTGAAATAAGTAAACTTATTTTAACATTTATTTTTCTACTGTATCCTATTCACTAATAAGGCAAGAAACACAATATGACTTTAAACCCTTCTTTATCACTGCTCCATCCACGCTGAGATTAACTCAGACTTTAATTTAGAGATATCTATGTTTAAAAATTATGTACCCTGCATAATTCAGTAACGTAATAGTAATACTTTATTTGTTAATGTATTAGTAATAGTAAATGTAATAGTAATAATTTATTTGCTGATGACCTCATCTTAAATCTTGTATCTTCTTTGCTTTGGAATGCGTTTGTCATTTTTGTGATATTTTCCTCCAACATATCTTCCAGAAAGACCTTCTGAGTGTGAAACTTTTGCATCCTCACATACCCAAAAATGTATGTGCACACGTGTGTGTGTGCATTCATTTACATTTTAATACCAGCTCAGTGGTAGAATATTAGGGAGGGTATGGAAAATACTCAGATAAAATCATCTGTTTTCTAACCAAAACAAACACAGGACAGCCCTCTTGAAAGAAAGCTTTCAGAATAGTATGATCAGGGTTTGTTTCACCCCTTTGCATTGAAAACACAGGTGTCATATTTGATTCCCTCATTTGTTAACTTTTTATTAAATATACATCAAGCTGCCTCACCTATATATCCCAAGGCATCCAAAATCCATTGACATTTCTTAAGTACATTGACAAGATTTTTTCAAGCCACTATTAATCATTATGGTGATGTTCTACATGATTGACCTGCTTCCACACAAGCCCCGGCAATCAGTTCTACAACCAGAAAAAAAAAAAAAAAAAAAAGACTACCTTGTAAAATAAGTTATATCATGTCTCTCACCTGCTCTTTTCAGTTCATTTAGCTACATTACACATTTTAATGACTACATCATGGTTACAAACTAGAATAAGGAGTTCATCCTGACTTCCATTATGGCTGATGTTACAATTGACATAGTTCATATCTTCTAATGAATTTGCCTGATATAACCTTTATTTGAAGCCTTCCAATGGCTTCACATTACACTTAGGGGGAAAAATAAAAACTTCTTTTTATTTTAATTTTGGGAATTTTCTGTGTTTTCCTGTGGCTAGTTCAGGATAGTATCAACAAACAGGGAAGGTGAATTGAGTGGGTTTGAATCCTGTCCCTATTATACCTTGGACAAACTATTGAATCTCTTGGATGCAGTTTCTTCAAGAAGTAACTGCTCAGTCTAGGAGCAGGGTTGTCTTTGGGTTTACTTGTTCACCCACATGATAAATTTTCCTGAAGCTATTTTCTGAGAAAATATGCATGTTTTAAACAACAGGAAATAATATGGAAAAACACTGTTTATTCACTTATTCCTTTTTTCAAAGAATATATTTTTAGCTCCTATTATTTACCAGCAAAATGAATAATTTGAAAAGCAAAAGATCATCAATAATCACATGAAATATTTATATCATGACAAATGACATAAAGAGTATTTGAACCTTTAGAGAATGTGGAAAAGTACCTGCATTCTCTTAGTTGATTAGTGAAAATCTTTCTTATGACATCAAATTTAAAATGACATGCGAATGACAAGAAAGAGTAGGATCAGGGAAAGATAAGTAATGTCAACATTTTGAGGCAGAAAAAAAACTTGGTGTATTCAGGAACAAGAACAAAGCAAGTTGCTGAAGCAACTTGAGCAAAGAGAAGAGAAGTACTGGGGAAGTTCAAAGATGGAATCAGGAACCTGTTCATGCCAGACATTGTAAATTAACAAAAGGAATCTATTCTTGATGCATGGAAAATCCCTTGGAGGATTTTAAACAAGTAATTTGTTTTGATACATATTGTATTAAAATATTAACTTACCTTTGTACAAAATGGATGACTGAGAAGTAGGGATACAAGTCTACAATTCTTTTATTTAAAAAGTCAGCTGCAAATGACTCCTACTGCTTTGTAAATTTGTTTTTAATTTCCTCAGGATTGGATTTTACAATTGCCTTTGTGTTGGGAGAGTAGCCATGAGTTGGTGGGAAGGCTGAAAATGGATATATGATAGATATATGCTCTTAACTAAATGCTTTTGGTTAGGGTAAATGTTGTGGTGTATTTCCCCTTTTATAATGCTGCTCTATTATTATATGCTACGTCTAGTAATAAAGAATGCTGACTCAGGACAACATGGTCTTATTTGGACTCTGTCTCATGCATAAACAACTTAGGTCTTGTTCTTATTCAACTGTAAATTTATAATAATAATAATAATAATAATAATAATAGAGCCAGAGTATTAAATGGTTCAATCTGTGTGATTCCTGGAGCATGCTAAATGTGCAAAAAATATCACACTTTCAATATGGAGAGGATTTTTTTTTTTTTTTTTTTTTACCTAAGTATAGAATACTGCATTTTATTTATCTGCACTTCAGATTTTATTTTATTAGTTTTGGTATAATGTTCTATATCTATTCATGTGCCATATACAAAACTATCACACAGGAAAAAGAGGGATTTATCTCTCTGCTCAAGAGAACAGAATTGAACAGAAGTAAGGAGTAAGGATTTGACTGAATGCAAGAAACACTTCAGGCCATTAGACTAATCTCCCCCATAAAACTCAAAACCAAATTGAACTGCCTTATGAAATCATGGTCGTTCAGTTATTATATATGTTCAAGGATAAGCTAAGGGAACATCAATAAAGATTATGTAGTAGTAATATTATTATTAACAATGATTACTTAGATCTCTAAAAATATTTGTAAATTATTTTTATCATTTTATTATCAGAACTTTTAACAAAAAAGTATTAATAAGGATTCTGAAAAACCTTCTTAGACATCAGAGAATTATTATATCTGATTCAACCAGATCTTAGTGCCTAAAGTATGACACTTTAGTTCTTGTTCTTTATCATTTTTATAATGACTCTATTAACTTATAAGAACTTAATTCACAAAAGGTGTTTTTTCCCTGAACATGTTCTATAGAGGTTTTGTGTTTTCCTTAAAATTATTAATATTGAATAAAAATCTAGAAATCGGAGCTAATATGCCTGGATATCATAGACGTGTTGCGTTTCTTCTTAGGGCTCTAATTTCCCTATTGCGCCAGAATGTATTTTCCAAAAATGGCCACAAGAATATGTCTCATCTCATATGCTCTTCCAGGATCTTGCCACATCTCCCTCACTAGACAGACTCTATGCTCCTTTCCTTTGAATGTGGATGAATCTTAGTGGGTGACTCATCCAATAAAATGTGGCAGAAATGGCACAGTGGGACTTCCAAGGCTTGGTTAGAAAGAGCCCCACTCTCTCTTCAGATATTTACCTTTTCAGTTCTGAGTGGGTGTGTAAGAACATTCACTTCCTCGAAGCCATCACGATAGAGAGAATATATAGATGTCAAGTATACCTAGAGAGAGATGCCCAAGGAGCTCCAGCTGTTTCAGCTCCCAGCTGTTTAGTTATTACCATATATGTGAGTCAACAAACACTCCGATGATTCTGGTTTCCACCATTGTCTAACTGCTACCATCTAAGAGACCTCAAGTAAGAACCAACTAGCTGATCCCAGTCAACTCCTAGAAACATGAGAAATCATAATAAAACAATCATTGTTGTTTGAAGTCACTTAGCTTGGGGATGTTTTGCTATGCAGCAAGAGATAACCAGAACACTTATTTTTTACAATGTTAATTGATCAATAAAATCAGTTTTAGCAGTAAAACATCCAATTTTTAAAATAAGATTTTAGGTATAACCTTAATTCATAAAACATCTAAAAGGAAATCCACTCTAATTGAATCGTCATTCCCTCTGGATGCCACAACATATAGAATGGAAGCTACTAGAGCACCTATCTGTAAGTTTCCTTTAAATACTTATGTTCTATAATTCTTTGTAAAGGACTGAAATAAAATGGAATGTTGGACTAAATCAGGAATATGACCATATTTGAATAACTTTTAGAAGACTAATCCTTCTACCATTAACAACTATAAAATCTGGGTAAAAGGTAAAAATGAAAGTTAAAAAGGTATGATTGTATAAGGCACCAGAGAAAATCAAGGCAGCCAGAGAATCAGAAAACAATAGTTTGGAAATAGAAGGAAAGTACTTTGAGAAGTGATTCAAGGCAGAAGACTTTGGTGTGGTATCCCTAAACTGCTGAAAGAAAGTAACTATATTATTGTACAACGTTATCATTGGAGAAAGTTGGGAAAAATATCCAGGAGTCCTCTCTGTATTATTTTTATAAGTGCCTATAAATCTACAATTACCTTAAATTAAAAATTTGACAATCAATACAAACCAATAAATTTGATAAATCCCGGACTTTTATCAAGAAATAAAGTCACAAAATATCAGTAACAAAAATTAAAACCAACACAGTCTTAGATATCTCACAGATTGCAAAGAAATAAGAATACATTAAGGAAGACTTCATTGTACTACATCTGACAATTTAGATTAAAACACAACTTACTGAAGCTAACATAGAAAGAAATAGCAAAAGTGAATGAAGTTGCTGAATTCTTAACTGAAAACATTATGCAAAGAAATCTCAAGCTCCAAATTCATTGGTGAATTCTACCAAACTTTTAAGAGAAAGATAACATCGATCCTAAACAAACTCTTCCAGAAAATAGAAAAATAAAAAACACTTGCCAACTTATTTTATGAATCATACATGACCTTAATGCAAAACCTGACAAAAACCAAGCAAGAAAGAAAAAAATAAATTATAGGTCAACATCTCTAATGAATACGAACATAACAAATTCCAAACAGCATATTAGAAAAGTAAAGCCAGAAATAGAAAAGCAATACTATATTATGATTACACTGAGTTTATTTCAGGAATGAAATGTTGGTTTAATATTTGAAAATGAATCACAAATTAAGAGAATAAAGATAAAAATCATACGAAGTTTTCAACAGATGTATAAAAGCCATCAAAAACATCAAATGCCTTAGACTACATTTAATAAAAGTCACTCCATACTTCTACAGTGAAAACTGTAAAATATTACTAAGAGAAAAAAAAGTTTAAAGATCTAATAGATGAAAATATATACCAGGTACATACATTGGAAGACTTATTATTTTAAAGATGTCAATTCTCCCCAAATTGATTTATAGAATCAATACAACTCTAAATATAAATCCCATATGTCTCTTTTAATGGAAATTAGAAAGCTAATTTCATTTCGAATACATAGAAATCCAAAGGTTTAACAATATCAAAGAAAATCTAAAAGAACAATGTTGAAAAACGTTGTTTTAGACCTATGCTAGCAGGTCTAAAAATAAAGCAGCAATAACAAAACACTAATTAAAAACCACAATTTTAGCATATAGACAAATAGACAAATGGAAAATAACAAAATATCCACAAATAGACCTAAACGTTGTCATTCATTTATAGAAAAGTACCATGGCAATGTAGTGGGAAAAGAGGGATCTTTTTGATAAATGGCTTAAGAGTAAATGTACATACTTACGAACAAATTAATTTGATACTTTTCTCACACTATACACCAAAATTTATTCCAGATGTACCTTACACCTAACATAATTGCAAAGCTTCTAAAAGAAAACAGAGGAAAATATTCATGGTCTTGGATTAAGCAAGGATTTCTTTCTTTCTTTCTTTCTTTTTTTTTTTTTTTTTTTTTTTTGAGACACAGTCTTGCTCTTTTGCCCAGGCTGGAGTGAAGTGGCACAATCTCAGCTCACTGCAACCTCCGCCTCCCGGGTTTAAGCAGTTCTCCTGCCTCAGCCTCCCGAGTAGCTGGGATTATACGTGCACACCAACGCACCCGGCTAATTTTTGTATTTTTAGTAGAGACGGGGTTTCACTACATTGGTCAGGCTGGTCTCAAACTCCTGACCTCAAGTGATCCGCCCACCTCGGCCTCCCAAAGTGCTGGGATTATATGTGTGAACTATTGTTCCTGGCCAGATTTCTTAAACAACAGTATAAACACACACACACACACACACATACACATTGCTAGCCATAGAAAGATTGATAAATTAGATTTAATTGAAATTAACAATTTTACTCATAAAAAGGCATCATTAAGAAAGTTAAATGCGGCCGGGCGCGGTGGCTCAAGCCTGTAATCCCAGCACTTTGGGAGGCCGAGACGGGCGGATCACGAGGTCAGGAGATCGAGACCATCCTGGCTAACACCGTGAAACCCCATCTCTACTAAAAATACAAAAAACTAGCCGGGCGAGGTGGCGGGCGCCTGTAGTCCCAGCTACTCCGGAGGCTGAGGCAGGAGAATGGCGTAAACCCGGGAGGCGGAGCTTGCAGTGAGCTGAGATCTGGCCACTACACTCCAGCCCGGGCTACAGAGCAAGACTCCGTCTCAAAAAAAAAAAAAAAAAAAAAAAGAAAGTTAAATGCAAACTACATAGTGAAAGGAAGATATTTTCAATCCCATATCTGACAAAGAACTTGTATCTAGAAAATACAACTAAATTCTACAAATTAACTAGACAAATACAACAGCTTAATTTAATCACATGTCAAAGGGCTCCAATAGACAGTTCACAAATGAGGTCATCCAAGTAGCCAAAAATCATGAGAAAATGTGTTAAATGAGACTGGGTAAGATATAACACAAATATCAATAGCAACACAAGGCAGAGTGCTGTGAACCACATAAGGACAACAAAGCAGACCAGCAAAAGTCTTCTAGAGAGAAGTGGCATCAGAGTTTGGCTTGGAAGTTTCAGTAAAATTTCAATCAGTATAGATAAGAAATATAATTTCCAGGCCAGGCACGGTGGCTCACTCCTGTAATCCCAGTACTTTGGGAGGCTGAGGCAGGTGGATCACCTGTGGTTGGGAGTTCGAGACCAGCCTGGCAAACAAGGTGAAACCCTGTCTCTACTAAAAATACAAAAATTAGCAGGGCGTGGTGACATGCACCTATAATCCCAGCTGCTCAAGAGTCTGAGGCAGGAGAATCACTTGAACCCAGGAGGCGGAGGTTGCAGTGAGCCGAGATCATGCCATTGCATTCCAGCCTGGGCGACAAGAGTGAAACTCCATCTCAAAAACAAAAAAACAAAAAACAAAAAAAGAAAGAAATATAATTTCAGCAGAAAAGAAAAAAAAAGCTCAAAAAAACTGTGCAAGTATGAAAATGTAACTTGCTGGTGTGTGTCCTTTATGTTAAAATGCAAAGTATGAATATGATGTAGTGAAAACTTAGGTGTGGCATCTCCAGTCCACCATTTGAATTTGTTGTCACTTAAACATATCAATCACTTGAGCATCAAGAGTTAGAAGCCTACTAGATAATTTCTAGTGGCAGAATACTGACTTTAATAATAGTTTCTCTAATTATAATGTCAGGGATTGGGAAATCATAAACTGCATGTCAGTGATCAGAGTGCAGAGAAGGAAGCAGGCTTTCTAAATTGACAAAATTGGAAAGTATTTCTAATAGAAGAATATATAGGACGATTTTTGTTGGAATGTAGGGCTCATGCCCAGAAGAAGTAGGCAATAGAACTTGAATAACAGCTTGACATTACTTTGCAGAGGGTCAAGAAGTCCAGGCTAAGGATTTAATGTTTTGGTGATGATCAAGAGTGACTGGTGGCTTTTGAACAGGGCATGACATAGCAACAGCCACATTTAAGGACAATTGACCTGGCACTGAACAGAAGAATAGGTCTTCTCTGACAATGAGCAAATAAGGCCAGGGCACAAGTAATTACACAGTATGTGATTTTTACATGGGTGTCTCCTCCTGCATATCAAGAATCCAAGAGAACTCAATTTTGTAGGTAGTAGAACCAGACCTGCTCTCTGCCCCAATCATCTGGGGTCCTCAGGCATGACAGCTAGTGAGAAAGACTGCTAAGTAACAGGCCAAATCCGTATCACATAAACAGATTTATGTGCGTGGCTCAAGCCATGCAGCAGGGCCTTGCCAGTGTTTTTCTAGAAATAGGCTGCATTACAGGGGGCCTTCTCTGCTTAAGCTATGATTTAGGGCAGGGGTTAAGAATGCTGTCATGGAACAGACCATAAGACAGGGAACAGGGAAGAGAGAGGGAAGGAGATATTGTGGTTGTAAAAAAGGCTTTTTTGTGACTTTACCTGATGTTATGACTCTGGCAAGTCTCCTGAAAATGATTTTAGGAATTGTACTTCAGGTCATCTTCCTTGTAGTGGTTGTTTTAAAAATTCTTGGAGGATGCTTTTTGCTCTTCCCACTACTCTCCACAGCATGAGCCCTGGGCAATGGGCCAAAGTTGTTTTAAATGTCAGTTGAAAATTCTGGCTCTTTGCATGTGAATATGTGCCAAAAGGAAGCCTAATAACTTATCAAGTGGAGGTACCTCAGGGAGGTCCAGAAGCAGGAATTTTTGAGAAGGGGTTTAGGGAACAAGGTTATTAACCCTTGACCTGACCATAGCCCTTTTGGAGCTACTATTTGTATTTGGTTAGTTGAACTTTTTTTTTTTTTTTCCCAGCAAGGGCAATCAGCCTAACAGTCCTGAGGCCTAGGTTAATTCATTGAAACTTTTAAATGAATTGTGTCACTGACCAACTGCAATGACAAGCTAAGCTTCAATTTTATCTTCTGTAAGATAGAAATAACATGAGTCTGGTGTGTCTCGTTATTATGTCTTTAAAGTGAAAGTTCTGGCTGGGTGTGGTGGGTCACACCTGTAATCTCAGCACTTTGGGAGGCCAAGGTGGGTGGATCGCAGGAGACCAGGAGATCGAGACCAGTCTGGACAATATGATGAAACCCCGTCTCTACTAAAATTACAAAAATCAGCAGGGCATGGTGGTGCACGTCTATATTCCCAGCTACTTGAGAGGCTGAGGCAGGAGAATCACTTGAACCCGGAAGGCAGAGGTTGCAGTGAACCAAGATCGTGCCACTGCACTCCAGCCTGGGTGACAGAGAGAGACTCTGTCTCAAATAAATAAATAAATAAAAATAAAGTGAAAGTTCTGTAAAAAAGCATGAAATATATTCATCTCAGCAACTTATTTACTGAGCACCTCTTTTTTACTATACTAACAGCTGCAAGGAATTCAAGAAATATTGAGGACACAATTTCCAGTTGCCAGGAGATAAAGACATGACCTACAAAGCAGAGTATGCCAAATTCCATTACATTGATGTAGGAGATACTATGGTGTGGCACTTACATTTCTACTCCCACCTCCCATCTTTTTCAGGAAAGAAGCACTCATTCCCCCGATACCGGGAGTGTTGACAGCTGACAGCTCACAGCTACATCCTTCCTCTCTGCTACTGCGCTAAACAGGAGACAGGCACCTTGCCCAAGGTCCTCATATCTAGTGACTGGTAGACAGAGAGATGTAAAGGCCTAGCTCCACTTGCAATGATTTAGGACAGTTCTAAAAGGGCATTCCAGCTCCAGAGCCCTCCATGGGGTTGGCTATGCCCTTGCAGAGAGAGCACTGCAGCCAAACTCCTGTTTTGCCAGATCCCGCCTCCTTCATTTCTGCAGACCTGTTGATCTGTAGCGAATGACCCACTAAGCTTCTTTCATATAAATCTCCACATCTGATGCCCCTTTTCAGGGAACCTGACCTGTAATAACTACCCAGAAAAAAAAAAAAAAAAAGTGTTATGGAAACTTACAGAAAGAAGGAAGCAAATCCTGTTTTAGGAAGATGAGACAGGAAAAGGATGTGGAACATAGGAGCTATAATTTGGTTTGATGGATCTGTGGAGTTTCGTTATTTTCTTTTGTTTTGTTTTCTGAGATGGAGTCTCACTCTGTTGTCCAGGCTGGAGTGCAGTGGCACGATCTTGGCTCACTGTAAGCTCCACTTCCTGGGTTCAAGCATTTCTCCTGCCTCAGACTCCCAAGTAGCTGGGATTACACATGTGCGCTGCCACGCCTGGCTAATTTTTGTAGTTTTTTCTTTTTTTTTTTTGAGACAGAGTCTCACTCTGTCGCCCAGGCTGGAGTGCATTGGCCAGATCTCAGCTCACTGCAAGCTCCGCCTCCCGGTTCACGCCATTCTCCTGCCTCAGCCTCCCGAGTAGCTGGGACTACAGGTGCCCGCCACCTCGCCTGACTAGTTTTTTTTTATTTTTTAGTAGAGACGGGGTTTCACCGTGTTAGCCAGGATGGTCTCTATCTCCTGACCTCGTGATCCACACATCTCGGCCTCCCAGAGTGCTGGGATTACAGGGGTGAACCACCGCGCCCGGCCTAATTTTTGTACTTTTAGCAGAGGTGGGATTTTACTATGTTGGCCAGGCTGGTCTCGAACTCCTGACCTCAGGTTATCCACCTGTCTTGACCTCCCAAAGTGCTGTGATTACAGGTGTTAGCCACCACACCCGGCATATGTGGAGATTTTCTTTTTTTGAGACGGAGTCTCACTCTGTCGCCCAGGCTGCAGTGCAATGGCACAATCCAATCTTGGCTCACGGCAACCTCTGCCTCCCAGGTTCAAGCGATTCTCCTGCCTCAGCCTCCTGAGTAGCTGGGATTACTACTGGGATTACGTAGTGTCCACTCCTACACCCACCTAATTTTTTATTTTTTATTTTTAGTAGAGACAGGGTTTCACCATGTTGGCCAGGCTGGTCTCAAACTCCTGACCTCAGGTGATCTGCCCACCTCGGCCTCCCAAAATGCTGGGAATTTCAGGCGTGAGCCACCACAACCGCATATGTGGAGATGTTTTATGGAGGAAATGGTGGAAGAGAAAGGAGGGAAAGAAGTATTTATTGGTATATTAGGAAAGAATCGAATACCTGAACACTCAGAGACAAATGAGATATGTGTCTAAAAAGCGAAACTCTGAGAGCCTGGCTGTTGTACTGGACCATTCATGGGACACTAACAGATCAGAATGAGGAGGATGAGTTTACAGAGTGGACAGTCCTAAAACCCAGGCTTCAAGTAACACACAAAATCAGACAGGGAAAGGAAAGGGTTTCTTTAGTAGAGGAGTTACACAACATAGGCTGTGCTTTCAAAGAATGATCTAGAAGCTAAAACAATAAAGTGCTCTAAAATGTAAGACATTTTTATGACACTTAATAACCTCAAATCATATAGGAAACGAAAAAGGTTCCAAATGAAATGAAGATAAATATGTCTTAAATATTGAAGCAGGTTGAAAAATATAATTCCAATATCTGGAGTATGCGTTTTTGGTTGTTTTTTTTTTTTTTTAAACTTAATAACTATTCAAGCCAGCTGGCTTTAGGATCACTGGCAGGGTAGAGAGGGAGAAAAATGAAGGGAAAAAGGGTTGGGGCAGTGAGGAGAATAGCACAAAGGGAGAGACTCTTTCTCTCTCTCCCTCCTTCTTTTTCCCATTGTTAGTACTTTCACCCCATGACGTTTTATGTTATAGGACCACAGATCTCCAGTTCTGTTGCCTCAGAAAGCAGTCAGCAAATTGGGTGCTCTGGAGTTCTAATCTAGAACATAACCTGAGTCAGTCATAGCTGGCTCATATCACATCTTAAGGTTGAAACCCACCTCTGCAATTTACTATCATTTAGGCAAATCAATTCTATAATTCTCACTTTCTTAATTTGTAGATGATAGATTATAATGAAAATTTAAAAGAACATTGTATGAAGTGCTTTGCAGTACTTGGTGCATAATAAACCAAGTATAATGTAGCCATCATTACTAGTTGTGCCACTAAGGGTCTAGGTGACCTTGGGAAGAGTTTTTTGCATCTATGGACTTCAAATTCCTCATCTAAAAAAAAAATAGAGGTTTTCCTGGACACAGGGAGGGGAACGTCACACACTGGGGCCTATTGGGGGGTGGTGGACAAGGGGAGGGAGAGCATTAGGACAAATACCTAATTCATGCGGGGCTTAAAACCTAGATGATGGGTTGATAGGTGCACCAAACCACCATGGCACACGTATACCTATGTAATAAACCTGCATGTTCTGCACATGTATCCCAGAACTTAAAGTAAAATTTAAAAAATAAATTAGAGGTTTTTTTTCCCTTTTTCCACTTATTACCTATGATACTTTCAATGGGAAGTTCCACATATGATTTTCTTAAAAGCTAAATCAAAATAAAAACACAGCTTATCTTGACTCAACAGGACAGATATACTCAATGAACACACTTTCCAGAGACTGATAAGGGAATTCAAAAAGGGAGCATAAGGTGTCATTGATTTTAGTTCATATCACAGCTAGGATGTAATTCAGAATTGTCTGTTTAAAAGCACATTGTTCTTTGAGACTCTGTGGGTGTTTGACCTCACAAATGTTGCTGCTTTTTTTTTCTACCAAGGATAAAGATAATATCTACTCCAACTTGTCAAAAAACATTTGCATCCCTTGCTGCTTAGTTTTGAGCTAGAGCCAAAGATTCTTAAAGCTTCTTTTTCATGGCATCTAGCTCCTTTTGGTGAAATACTGCAGTGGTCAGACACTGGCTCAAACCTAATCCATGAACAGATTCTTATTCCTCTGCTATGCCTTCAATATCTTCATCCTGGTGTCAGGAAAAGCTTCACAGGCATCCAGTATGTCAACACATCAACACAGCATGGTATTGTGGCCCCAACAGACTGTAAACAATGGCTAAGCTTGCTGGGGCAGAATAAGGACAGAATCCCTTGCTTAGTTCCCACCCTAATCCCACACAGCTCATCCAGTACAGACTTGTACAGTGTTCATTCCAGATAGAAAAAGGAATCTGAAGGCAGCCCATTTTCCCAGCTCCATCAACTTCCTGTTTTATGTATAGGGAACTAGAAACAGAGGCGAATGTGACAAGATGATATCTGTAATCTATTGTAGTCAAGATTTTCTATTATCTATGATGAGGGTTCTGGATTCTGTGTGAGTGCTTGGATTTTTGTTATAGATCTTTTGTACTTTGTGATTTTCATTCATATATGTCACATCATTTCTACTCAATGGGGAAAGATTGCTTGGGGCATGTAATCCTTGTGAGCCTGGGGAAGAAAATTAGAAAAAAATGTATACTAAGTTGCTGTTCAAATTTTGGTCTTATCTCCTATCCTCCACTTGGCTGCTACTGTAGAAATAGTTGATACATATTTGAAAGCCACAGAATGTAAAATCAGAAGGCTTAGGCTCTTGTCCTGGCTCCATCTGTATGTGACTTTGGCAAGTCAGTTGACCACCCTGAATCTGGGGATGTTCATCCGAAAATGGGAAACCGTAGTTGAGCTTTGAATGAGATGACAAAAATGTTCTGCAGATTTCAAAAATGCAGCAGTCATGTGAAGTGGAGTCAGGATTTCACAATTTTATATTAGATTGCTCTCACCAGAACTTCCCAGCCTTGGACCTCCATCAATAGGTGTCTTTCCAAAACTGAAATACACAGGGGAAA
The DNA here is from genome assembly GCF_024542745.1 of Macaca thibetana thibetana. NCBI lineage: Eukaryota > Metazoa > Chordata > Mammalia > Primates > Cercopithecidae > Macaca > Macaca thibetana. Next base: position 23,077,886 of record NC_065585.1, read on the forward strand.
AAGTGAAACTCATCTTTTCATTACTCATTCACTGCTATCCTTTATATGGCTTCCAGGACATATAAATGGTTTATCTGGTGAGGTAATTATGTCTTTAGTCAATGGCCAGAGCCCAAAACAAATATCTTTACTGCCTTTCTGAGATAGATTCTTGTAAAACACAAGAGTTGCTGCCATAAGGGATGTGTTTCTATTCAGAAAGGAAAAAAAAGGACTTCCACTTGACCCCTGAGCCCACTGTCTTCCAGATATCACATGGAGGGTCGCTTACCTCCTTAGTGGAGTGAATGTTACCTAGTTTTAGGAGATCAGCCTGTCCTCAGGGGAGGGAAGCAGGGAAGATGTACACAGTTCTCTAATTTGCCTATCTTCCTACCATTTAACTTTGTGTCTTTGGAACCAATTTTGTAACTTGACTTCTTTATTATTCTTAGATCATCATTGGAAGAGAAGAAAAGAACTGTAAGAGTAGAAAAGAAAATCTGAAGAGCACTATAAATATAAATATACTGACTTTAATTTCCAGCATGTCATCTTCCTTCTGGATCTACTACTGCTTTGTAGGTCCTAGTTTTCTTCCACAAGGCAGCAGCTAGGTCCCTAGGACAGGGAACACTTTCCTGAACATTTAAACACCTAAATGTTGTCCTGTTTTCCTGCCTGTGGCCTATGAGTAGTCAACACCTGTATGAGGACTCTGCCTCTATACAGAATTCTAATGGCACAAATGACTTTCCCATTTAGGAGCGTGAGTCACCTGACTAGTCAAAGTGATGTGGCCACCATATGATGGACGTTTCTGAACATAAGCAATAACCTCACATGAGCCCCATTTAATCCAAGTAATGCCCTCATAGAACAAAGGATGGGTTGTTCTTAGACAAAGAGACAAAGATATAGCTGGGGGACAAAGATACAGTGAGAGGAAATCTAGCCTGGGTGATTTAGTAACCCAGTTACAATCTATTTTATGCCTAGCATGCTTTTAAATTTTCAAATACTTCTTCAGTGTTCAAATCGTGTTCTGTAATCAATATGAAGTCCAAATTGTGACCAAGTATGTAATATATCTCCATTTTGCTGATAAATAGTGTGAGGTTCATAGAGCTTCAGTGCCATATCATAACCAGAATGTATACATAGCCTTCTGTCACTGGATTTTAAACATTTTCTCTGAAACCACAATGTCCCAATTTCTAGATCAACTTATTCTTACAGAATTTATTAATATTTCTCACTCACCTTGAGAACTCACCAAAGTTTGTGGACAAAAACAAAATAACTCTACCCTAAGGATAGGCAAAAGTAACATCTTAAAGCATAGGAGAAACTAAATTTTATTCATTGTATTACACATTACCCTTCATAATCTATCTCCAATGAGAGGTTAGTGAGTAGTCCAACACAACATATATCCATGGTCAAATGATTTTGCAGTCTTATGTGTTGGCCCACTATACAGACAACATCAAGCTAATTGAATCCAATGAAGACCCTAGATGACCTAGTAAGACATGCATTCTACACTGATTAAAATTTTAAGGCTTCATTGTTCTGGGGCATGTCAGCAATCTCCTCTGAAGAATGAATTTCTGTACCTTGTACTTCTCATCACCTTCGAATAGCCTTCTTAGATTTTAGAAGTGACAGATACTGCACTCAGGAAGACTACCATACCATGTTATTGGGTAACATGGGAAGCGGCTAGTTTGAAGGCTACTCTGCCTCTTGAGCAATATGATCTAGCATATCTGATAGTTTAAAAGGTATCTGTGCTGGATAAGAATGCTGTAAGAATTCCCAAAAAACCCCAGTAAGAAAGTCACAATGCAGACCTATAGTTTCAGAGCAGAACCATGCTTTCTACAGTAGAAAACAAGTTTTCTTTTGCAATATGTCTCCTAATGTGCTCATAGAGATTGAAGCACCTGGACATGGAATATCAAGTGACTATGTAACACTCAGCTGCCCATGATGACCTAGATGTTATTCGATCTACCAAGTCCTAACACTGAGTATGCATAGCAGCAAATCCATCATGCCATAGAACTCCTGCATTTGGGAGAAGACTCAAATAGCTATGAAAGGCATTAATAAGTGCATAAACAGATGGTCCAGGTTTCTATGGCACCTAAGTCTGTTACACCACTGTGGGAACTATAAAATGCCCAATTAGCCAAAAGCAGAGACTTAAACAGCATTCATCAAAGGAAGCAGCCAACAATATGATGACTTTAGAATGGGCAGCCATTTTTCTTTAGATCATTCAATCCATACTTTATATATGGGTTTTTCTTACTAAATGCCTTATTCATAAGTGTGTTCCGCCACATAACATTGCCCTGGGGCAAAGTACACTTTTATTAACAAGATTCAACAATGGGCCCACGACCACATACAAAATCACACAGAAGCAGCTGGACTGATAGAATAATAGAACATTTTGTTGATGGTTCAGCTAATGCACAGCTGAGAGACAACCAGCTGCCTTCAGGATGTGCTAAACACCAGAGCACTGCCTGAGAGGGAGGAGAATCTGAAATAGGTAGTAGAGGAAGGATCTAATGAATACCTACAGTCTTAGAACCAACTCAGAGCAGGCACTGGAGCTTTTTGTAGTATTTTATCACCTTAGGCCTTCAGGAGATGACAACTAGGTAAGGTATTGAAGGAAGTCTTGAATCTGATTGGACTTGTAATTTTCCTTTTTTGTAAGGAATGAGGTTGTCTTTATTCTCTCTGAAAAAATTCATAAATAAATTTTAAAAGGTGTCTCATAATATAGTATAGCAGCCAAACTCTATTGGAGAGCTTACTCTGTTAAATAAGGACTCTACTGTTAAATACAGCCAATCGTTCCACCGTGGATGTCTTTGACCACCTCATTTTTCTATAATCAGACACCACCTGCCTCCCATCCGGAACCACTGCCATTTGTTCCAGCACTGTAATGTTAAGCCTCAGGTTGAACTTTATTCATATATTCATACCATGTGTCCTTCTTTGGACTTAGGTGAAACATCATACTAGGGACATGGGATCTACCCTACTGAGTGGCCACTAAAGGGATCAGAAGATATGACTAGGAAGTTTAAAAGAATGAGGGCTCCATGGGGCAAATCTTGACCAATGTGAAGCAGACGATGAGAGGGATCCGGGCATATAAATCTTTCTTCCTTTCCTGTGGACTACTCTGAGATGCAGTTTTCTATGTAGCCCCTCCAGATAAAGTTCTTTGTGCTAGAAGATACTCCTTGCAAACTTCCAGTGGTTTTTCTTTCAGTCTTATAGTAAGGATGTGGCCAGCAGCGTAACTCAGAGAATTTCACCCTTACTTGCTTTACTTTTATTTTTCTTTTGCACATCAATGTAGCCTACTTTCAAATGCAGTATCAGTGGTTTTAACCTTTCTCTGAGCTTTGCTTTTAGAAGCTCTAGATTAAGAGCATATCTCAGTTACTCCTAGGCTGTGGTACCTCGCACAGTAACGGGCACATTGTACTCCTCAATATATTTGGAAATACTAAGTTAAATAAAATACTGAGGTAAAATAAGACAGCTATTATCAGGGGCATTGGCATTTGCAATTTGTGTCTCAATGTGAGATGAAAGGCTAGGAGAGGACGTAGTATTTGGAAGCAAGTTTCCTTTCCTGTACTTTGAAATAATAGTCCTAAGACCAGATCCATTTCAAGTAGCCAAAGCTGAGGATTGTTCTGGATAGACTTAGGCAGTTTAGGGGTTTATTTCCTCAGCCCCTCTCTGGGAAACGCATGACCTCAACCAAATGACTGACTCTCCTGTAAAACTTACTGAAAAAAATTCCCTTTCCTCAAGCCAGTCATGAAAAGTCTCCCAGTCACCTCTTCTCTTGATTTACTATGATTGACTTCATATTCTAGTCTTTAAAAGAAAAAAAAAAAGGTTTTATAAACACACATACACACATACACATCACCCCTTATAAGCCCCTTAATGTAAAGTCCTGTACTCTTTCTTCTGTGCAAGTCAATTTTCCCATCTAATTAGGGGGCAAAGTGATAGCTAGCTTGAGGCTATGTTATTCTTAACCCACTACAAAGGGTGTATATGAGAAAGAATCTAACAGCTATGCATGGCTAGGTGGAGACTTGTTATCTCATGCTCAATTTTCTTCTGTAACAGAGAGCTCTATGAGTAGTTTGCCAAAACAAGAAAGTTGGTATGTGATATCTATTTTTTGAGGTTAGATTTTTATCATAAAAATGATACAAATGAGCTCTTTATAATCAGGGTAAAATATGTCACAATGTTCTAAACGTATCTTTATAATGATTCTGTATTTTTGATTACTACCTTTACGATCAGCTCTTTGGAAAAATGTCAGGGATATCATCAGTCCTTTAGGGCTATCTCATGCAATTTGATAGTTTCTTCTCAAGGTAACCTAGCCATTTTAGACCACACCGGTGACAGTTTACAAAATAGAAGCACGGCACTGGGCGCAGTGGCTCACGCCTGTAATCCCACCACTTTGGGAGGCTGAGGCAGGTGGATCATGAGGTCAGGAGTTCAAGACCAGCCTAACCAACATGGTGAAACCCCATCCCTACTAAAAATACAAAAATTAGCCAGGCATGGTGGCACATGCCTGTAATCCCAGCTACTCAGGAGGCTGAGGCAGGAGAATCACTTGAACCCAGGAGGTGGAGGTTGCAGTGAGCCAAAATTGAGCCACTTCATTCCAGCCTGGGTGACTGAGTGAGATTCTGTCAAAAAAGAAAAAAGAAAAAAGAAAGAAAAAGAAAACAAATACATGGCACTTCCATGACTTGTGTTAAAGTCAACTAAATATGGCCTGAGAAGGATTCCTCACTTCTATATTTGAGTCCTTGTGAACAAAATGTACCCTAACTTAATAGATAGACAAGATTGAAAACTTAACTTAGGAGTATGTGTCTGTAACAATAGCTGAATCTTGGCAAATCTCAGCAGCCATACTTCAACCACTCATACATTGCTGAGTGTTCAAACGGTGTTCAAATAAGGCAAACTCAGTCTGTAACCAATCCAGCTGTTTTTGCACCTCACTTCTGATTTCTGTACATCACTTCCTTTTTTTTTTTTTTTGTCCATATATTTGTTCTGATCATGAGGCATCCCTGGGGTCTCTCTGAATCTGCTATGATTCTAGAGGCTGCCTGATTTGTGAATTTTTTTTTTGTCTTGCTCAATTAAACTCCATTAAATTTAATTTGTCTGAAGTTTTCTTTTAACACTTGTTACTTATTAGCTGGGCCATCTTTCTCAATTTCAATTAATCTGTGAAACAATTGGTAAAGTCCTTATTAGCTTTATAATTACTGAACTTTACCTATGATTTATTTAATTTCCATAATGAGACTGCTGTCTTAGCTCATAAGACATTTAGAATCATAAAATATTACTTCAGTTCAGTCTCAAGTTTTATTACAATTGTAACAGTTCAATAAAGGGATATATTAATTATAGTCATGCAACTCAACAGGTGCTCTACAGACTGGCCACATCAGCATTACCTGGGATCTTATGAGAAATGAAAATCTCAGTACCAATCCAGGTCTACTAAGTTGGAATCTGCAATTTAACGAGATATCCCAGTGTTCTGACACACATTAGAATATGGACCTGAAGGCTGTCCCTGAGGAGATCTTCCAGGTCTGAAGTCAAGGTTCACTACAAGCCATTCCTTTCTTAGCAATGAGGTTCACTCACAGAACCATCTCCCTTGGTGCCAAGCTGAATACCTAGATGACATGAGGTGCTTGGCTGGGAAATTAGAGTTTCTCAGCTGCAACTGCCAATGAACAGATTGTTTCAACTGCTGCTGCTGACTCCATCCCTTCCTCCACAGTTGACTTGATAAATGCACATTTTTGTGTCTATGAGAAAGGTTGATGGCTACATATAAGTCTGCATTTTAGCCAATTCTCAGCCTACCTACGTGTATAATGCCTCTTTGGTTGCCACTATAGAAGCTTTCCTTACATTGCATCCAAAGGGAGTATTACATTACAAGGAAATATAGTCTATTTACTGAACTAAACCAATATTTTCATTACGAACCATTATAAATAAATACATAGTCATAATATAATAAACAACATTGACTTTTATAGCTGTACCAAAGAGTAGATCTTTCTCAGCTCCCAAATTTAAGACATTCTCAAATTACCTAGAGAATAAATAAAAAGTATTGGTTGAAAGATAATTCAGGAATACAGGCCAGCCAGCTTACTTTGTTTGGGATTATTTGGCAAGTAACCTTTTTCAAATCAAGCATCGTATTTTATTTCTCCCACCATACATCAGTCAAAATTGGATTTCTAAAAATTCACTGTGGAAAAAACTATTGGAAACTAGATTTCAGGTTTGGAATTAAGCATAAGTGAACAGACTTTTGTACAGATGCATATTTCATTTATAACTAAAAGGTTCAAATAGAATCCCTTCAGATTTTGATAATTTAGCTACCAAAACTTATTGGTTTCTTAGGTAATATTTCAAATTAAAGTAGAAATGCTTACCCTTGCCAGACACTTATTGTCAGCCTTTGTCCTTTCCCCAACCTGTGCTCTATGCATTGAGTAACCATCCAGTTGCAGATTGCCCCCCTTTTGTTGTAAACCCAATAAGAAGCCAACTATAATGACACTCCTCCCACTCTGAATCTGGATGTGATCTGTGATTCATTATAATTAATAAAATATTGTGGGCACAGCACTAGATTGGCTTTCAGACCAATTCTTGAATATTGGCAACTCCATTTCCTTGGAGCATTCTCTCTTGGAGCCTTGAGACCACCATACTAGAAATGTAGAGAAGTCATATGGAGAGGCAGAGGGAGAGGAGGAGACAGAGAGGGAGGGAGGGATAGAGGGGGAGAGGGAGGGGGAGGGGGAGGTGGAGAGGGAGACTGAGAAGGAGAAGGAGAAGGAGAGGGAGAGGGAGAGGGAGAGAGAGAGGGGTCTCACCAGCTCCCAGTTGTTCTAGCCATCCTGGCCCAGCACCAGATGTGTATAAAGAAGTGACTGAATGACTCAAGCCCCAGCTGCAACGTCACTACATCTCCACGGGAAATACGGAAAACACCAAATGAGAAATATCCATCTGAGCCCCCAACCCCTCCAGAACCAGGAGAGATAAAACTACATTGTTGCTTTATGCCACTACATTCTGTGATGGCTTGTTACATTGCAATCGATATCTGGAATCATTGGCCTATGTCTAAAGGCTGAAAGTCTTGGTGGCAATTGATTCTTCACATTTCAATGTAGACATGAGTTGTAAGCCTCCTGAAACTTCATGGATAGTCCATTCTGTCTATCTGGATGTAGATGATCAGACACAACCTTAGCAATGAGTAGGAAGAAATTATGGGGAAATGGCCCAATAACTGCATAGGGAAGCTTTGTGAGGACTGCCCCAACCCCCTCCACAGCACCAGAAAGAAGATAAGAAAAGAGATATTGGGTGCCCATGAAACCAAAACCTTATTAACTTTCCTATTGAGTGAAGATGTTTTGATATCTATTTTATGACAACAGAAAACATAACAAACAAGATCCCACTCCTTATAGAAGACATGTTAGGGAGCTAGACTGAAAATATACCAGTAACCAAACACATAAATAAATGAAATAAGTATAGCTTGTGACTTAACAACAGCGTGCCATTTATCAAGATGGTGAAGACTTAAAAAGAAAGATTTGGGCAAGAGTATTATGTCATTTCTCTAAACACAGCTGACCTCTTCTTTTGTAAACTGTCTTCAAAGTCGGTTATCATCCATAAAGTCCTTAATCCTTAGTTTGCAATCTCCCCTTATTTTTGACCCAAAATGATATTAGCCAGGTCATCGGCCTATCTTCATGTTGAGATACTTTGAATCCATTTCCAAATATGACACATACCATTAAAAATGATGTTTACATTATGAGCCTGTTAAAAACAACATTGTTTGGAGTCTAAGACAATTTTGTGAGAAGACTCACAGTTTATTTGGAGTAATGACCACAGTATTTGATTGAATACCTTACTACATACTATATACTTAAAGGTATATGTTTAAATTGACAAAGTTAATTAGAATTTCTAGGTACACCTCATTATTCTGCCTTTAGGAGGCAGATAATATAGTGTCCTCTTTATCGTGGTTTCATTTTCCAGTTTCAGTTATCTGTGGTTGACTGCTGTCCAAAAATATTAGTGTTTTGAGAGCTAGAGATGACCCTCACATAACTTTCATTGCAGCATATTGTTATTATTGTTCTATTTTATCGTTAGTTATTATTGTCAACTCTTATTGTGCTCAATTTATAAATGAAACTTTATCATAGGTATACTTGTATAGGGAAAACCATAGTATATATAGGGTTCAGTATTATCCTCAGATTAGGCACTCACTGGGAGTCTTGAAACATGAGTAAGGGGGAACTACTATCCTTCCTTCGTTGACACAATCTGAAATCTGGTATGTCAATTTATAGTCCAAGAAAACTTATGCTGAAAATAACTAAGCTTTCATCTGAGCCCACTGACTAATGCAATGAAAATATGGTTAGAAAATAAAGCTTCACAGAATTAATTGTTTTGGTAGTAAATAAGGTCAATGAGAAATATCTGGAGTAAGAAACTGGGCTCAGTTATATGTAAACCTGGTGAACTACCTTCATTCCCTATCCCAAAATATCAGGAGTTTGAGGGGCTTTACTGACCCTCCCTCAGAATAAATCTGCTTAATAAATAAGAAGGATGTGTGCTGATTGGCCAATTGAAACTGCAGGGTCTTTATTTCCAGAAACAGTGTTAAATCAGTAAATATGTATATTGCAAAGTATTTACATACATGTTACTCAATACCCTCGTTTGGTAGATGAGAAAACTAAGTCACAGAGAGTAATTCCAATATGAGTGTTAAGGTTAGAATATACATCTTCTCAATTGTAATTCAATAATTTATCTAGAATACTGCTTTGCACTTCATAAAAAGGAGAAAAATATTTGGAAGCTTAGTTGTATCTTTTATAAAGATTGCAAATTATCTCTGTGCATCTATTGTTTTGTGGGAGATTTCTGTGGTTAAGAGCAAGCCTGGGCCAAGAGCCACATTGCATGGCTGGATGGAAACCTGAAGATATTTAGTTGCACCATTTTTAAGGTAAACAATCCATTTAAATATGTCTAAAAATCAGAGCACAGGATGGCATCTTGATATGGAGCTGACTACAGTAATGACTGTGTCTCTGTGTGGGGTTAATAAGAAAATCTTTCTTTTATTCTTTCTTTCTTTTTACTTTTTTCAAAATATTTCTTCACAGACGAGATGAGGAACTCACAGAGCCTGATTGCTGTGATTTCAGGTTACAAGGTTGACAAGCAAAAAGAGTTCTAAAGTCCGTGACCTTTCAGGAAGTGTATCATATGTGAGGTAAAACTGGTGGATGGAGCTGAAATACAAGCCAATATGCCATAATTATTAATTTCAACATTGGAGGTGTGTAGGATAATTTTCAATTAGTTATGGTACTGTCTCACAAAGAAAGTTCTGATGGGAAGATGGAAAAGAGAAGGTCAGAACAACATTTGAGAATGATTAAATGAAAGAAAAACTTGAAGACTAAGTTTAAGTAGACTTTAGTGGGGTAAGTATTACTCATGTGACAGAGAAACACAATTCCACAAACCAGAAACAAACCCCCCAGAAGTAATATTTAAAGAAATTATAATGGACATAAAAAAACATGAAAACATAAGGGAAAGGCCTGATAAATTTAACCACATTAAAACTAAAAACACAGGCTCTTAATCATCAAAAGATACCACAAAGGGAGTGAAAAATACAAGCCATGAAGGAAGAAGATATTTGCAACAAATATAATCGACAGACATTTTATGTTCAGAATAAAGAATTCCTATTTATTAAAAAGAAAGACATGAAAATAAAATAGAGAAAACATACAAATAGGCATTTCTCAGAAGTAGAAACAAAATTATCATAAACATATGGAATGGTACTCGATCATCTTATCAGATAAATAAAAATTAAAACCACTAAGTTAATATTTTACCTAGACAAGACTGGTAAAATTATACAGCTGGATTACATAAAATGAGGATGATGATGAGTCTGTAGAGCAATGAAAACTATTACCCACCACCAGTAGAAGGATAAATTGATGCAATTGCTTTGGGGGAGAAAATAAAATTACCTAATAAATATGAACGTTTTCATGTCTTAATAAAAAACAATTTCTCCCTTTAGTGCATATTCTAGATAAACCGAAAACATGTGCTCTAAATCAGGAGACAGGCAGCAGAATATTTCCAGTGATAGTAGCTATATTAGTAAAATACTGGGTAAAATCCTAAATTATCAGCCCAGCTGAATGAGTTAACTGTGATATATTCATAAAACAAAATAGTAACCACAGGAAACAAGAATTGATCCATATTTACAGGAATGAGTCTCAAAATATAATGTTGGGTAAAAGAAGTATGATTAAACTATTCAAACAAGAGTAAAAACCAACTGAAACCTATCTATTAAATAGAGATACACAAGTAGATGATAAAATGATGGAAGAAAGCAAGGAAATAAAGCAAAATTCAGAAAACTCTGAGGAAAAAAAGATGAATAAAAATCGGATACAAAACTGTTGGGTGAGTATTGGCTACTCAGTCGTTTATTTTTATAATTATTTAACCCATTCAAAATGTGCTCCATATATTAATGTTTGATACCTTTCAATTATAAAATTTCAGAAAAATCAGTAAGCTGGAGATGAGATAGGGTAACAGAAGTAGTAGATTGGGAAGATAAAAACAAAGGAAAGGAAAGGAGAAGAGAGGAGAGGAAGGGAAGAGAGGGGTGAGGGGAGACAGGAGAAAGGAGGAGAGTGGAGGTGAGGAGGAGAGAGGAGGAGAAGGGAGGAGAAAAGAGGAGAGGGGAGAGATGACAGAGCGGGAGGGAGGAAGAAGGCAGGCAGGCAACTGCATGTCCCATACACCATTCTACTAACTCTATTGTAGTTGCTGTTTCACAAGGAAGTCCTGTCTTGGTCCAGTGATTCCATTCAGCCTCATCCCATGCATTCCAGCTTAAAGACATTAATATTTCAAGAGCAACCACAGCAAAGAACTATATGCTCCACTGTTTCCAACCAGCCCATCATGATTAGCTTTACTGGTTAGAATATATGTATTTTATGTTCGGTATGCCATCCAGGAACAATTCTGACTAATGGTGCATTCCAAAGGAGACACAAGGATCAAAATTAATTTTACCTACTCTGATAATCAGAATCTTGGTTATATGTATTGGTAAAATGGGTTTGAATTTAAATTCAATGCTAATGAGTTGCATTATATTGGAGAGTTTGTTTAACATACATGAAGTAGAGTCTTTGTCTGTAAATGGGAATAGTACTTCTAAACTCATCGTGCTGTTGTGAGAAAGCATACGAAACCACACAGCACTTTCATTATCTGGCGTACCTAAATGGCAGGTTTAAAGAAACTGTCAGATTGATTCCACTGGGCCTTCGTGTGTGTGTGTGTGTGTGTGGGTGTGTGTGTGTGTGTGTGTCTATGTGTATAGAATATTTCATGAAGAAATTTTTTACTTTAGACTGAATGAATGTCACACTATTGAGAATTTTATAAAGTTTGCTATAGGATTATCCTGAGTGTGTGTGTGTGCACGCGCATGCATGTGTGTGTGTGTCCTTCTAGGCAAATTTCTCAGCACTAAAATTAAAACCTTGTCAATTTCTTCTACTTTGCACATTCTGCTCCATTCCTCTCTACCTCAATTGTTTTTGCATAGACATACCTGTTTTCAGGTATTAGAGCACACATCAAGGATTGCAGAGAATTCTCAGTCCTTTAGTCTGCAATTGTTCAAAGTTCACTTCTCTGGTCTTTACTACTTTGGGATCTCTGTTTATAAGTCACTCAATGTAAGAAGGTTGTGTCTGTCTTTAACATATTCAGCAATAAGGCTGTGGTCAATTACCTATCACCAGGGAGTTGCATTGGTTGGCATCCTCCTGCACTGTTTTGCGCTCCCCCCTTCTACATTACATCTTCATCTCTTAACAAGGATCTCTGCATTCTGTCTTTGAGCCAAGACAGCCAATTGAGGTTTATATCGATTCTTTTAGGCAGGAAGAAAATATAAAAGAATGCCTATTACAGAGATGCCTGAATTAAATATGAACACCCATTAAAAACTGATGATTTTATCCATAAATATTTTATATCAATACTAGTAGAATAAAAGCAGATATAATTTAGAATGGCCCAAGGGTCATTTTTTTGGTCAAATAAAGATAAAAGATTATATTTAATTAAACCCCACAAACTGTTCATTAACTTATCTCCTGTGTTTGGCACAGTGTCTGGTATGTAGTCTCTTACAAGGCAGCTACTCAATAATATTTGTTTCAATTAATGCATTAATGAATGAATAAAACTGACACGTATGTCAATGGCAAAAGAAACATTTTGTGGCCAGGTGCTGTGGCTTATGCCTGTAATCCCAGCACTTTGGGAGTCTGAGGCATATGGATCACCTGAGGTCAGGAGTTCAAGGCCAGTCATGGCCAACATGATGAAACACCGTCTCTACTAAAAATATAAAAATTATCTGGGCGTGGTGGCATGCACCTGTAAGCCTCAGGTGGAAGAATCACTTGAGCCCGGGAGGCAGAGCCTACAGTGAGCTGAGATCGCGCCATTGCACTTAAGCCTGGGCAACGGAACAAGACCGTCTCAAAAAACACACACACAAAGTTTTGTTCTAAGCCTTGACATGACCATAAAAAGCCTAATTATTACTCAGAAAATGTATGAGTCTCTAGGAATTCTTATCAAGATCATATTTTAAATAAACTTAATTTTAGGGTAGTTTTCAATTTACTGAAAAGTTGTGAAGATAGTCCAGAGAGTTTTCAATAAACCCTGAACTGTTTTCCTTATTGTAAACATCTTACATAAAGTATCTATGTCACAACCAATGAATATTGACGCATTATTAACTAAAATTAACACAATTTGGATTTCCCTAATTTTTAACTAATGTGTTCCAAAATCCTACCAAACAGCTCCTTCTGCTAAGTGACACAAATCACTTTCATTCACATTCCATTGGTCAAAGCAAGCTCTGCAGCCATACCTTACTTCAGGAAGACAAGGAACTGCAATTCTACAAAGATTGTGGAAAGATTAAATATATGTATGTGTATATATGTGTCAATAGTACTAGATGATTACTAAAATTAATAGCAGTTCACAAATGTACTGCATCTTTGCAGTTCACAAAGTTGTTCAAGAATATTTATCATCTTTCATCCTAATGTCAGAGATAAAAGTTGCAGGGATTTTAAAAATTAAAGATCCCAAGGTTAAATAAGAGTTGCACAGCCAGCAAACGCCCAGCTAAAATCTAAACCCAACACTTTTGACAATAAAAAAATCTTCTGCTAAAAAATGTTCTTCCCACTAAACCACAAACGTCTCCTGTCTCTATTTGCTACTTTTGTTCTCACTGGCCCAGCCAGAGGAAATCTAAGGACCAAGAAAAGGTGTCAGCAAACTTTTCTGTAAAGAGCCAGATAGGAAAATTTTGAGGTTGTGTAGGTTACTTGGTCTCTGTTAAAACTGCTCAATTCTGCCATTGTAGAGCAACAGCAGCCATACAACATACATGAATAAATGGATGCCTATGTTCCAATAAAAATTTATAGATAAAAGCAGAGGGTGGGCTAGATTTGGAGCATGGGCCATAGTTCACCAAGTGTAACTTTAGAAATTGGAGGAATCTATACAACAGTTTATAATATATTGACAAATATAGCTTAAAATATATACCACTGAAAATTCATTGACTTTTCATATCCCATCATTTAAAAAACCATTGTTTTCAATGTTCTTTAAGTACTTATGATTGCATCATGAAAGTTTCTGTATTCTGGCCAGGTGCGGTGGCTCACACCTGTAATCCCAGCACTTTGGGAGACCGAGGCGGGCAGATCACTTAAGGTCAGGAGTTCGAGACAAGCCTGACCAACGTGGTGAAACCTAGTCTCTCCTAAAAATACCAAATTAGCCGGGTGTGGTGGCACATGCCATTAATCCCAGCTACTCAGGAGGCTGAGGCAGGAGAATCACTTAAACTGGGGAGGCAGAGGTTGCAGTGAGCCAAGATCGCGCCATTGCACTCAGTCTGGGCAATAAGAGAGAAACCCCATCTCAAAAAAAAAAAAAAAAAAAAAAAAAAAAAATTCCCTATTCTTTGATATTCTCTTCTTAACACCATTCTATATCTCATTGCAGCTTTTAATTATCTCTGGCCTACCAGGATTGCTTACCTGTCTCTTGAAGCCACAATTAGGGATGTAGGAAATTGAAGTAAGAGATACAGGAACAGTGGGTCACAGTCAATTGAATCTGTGGAGAGTTAGCAAAGCACATACTGAATATTAAAAAAAAAAAAACATCTTTTTTTTAACTTTACAATGCCCTTCGTGCTTTTGCTAGTTTATCTCATAAGAAAAACTCACACTAACACTTTTTTTTAAAAAACTTCCAACCTTTTCTCTTTTTTAAAAATGTGATTTAAAAAAAAAACATAGATACGGTTTCAGAGGATCATGGCGGACAGGAGGCAGGACTAGATTGCAGCTCCAGACAGAGCAGCCTGTGGAGGCTTGCATTGTGAATTTTAGCTCTAGATTGACTGCAAGAACAAACCAGCAATCCTGAGAGGACCCACAGACCCTCTGAAGAAAGCGAGCTGCTCCTGCAGGACTAAGGAGACACCCCAAATACTGTGAGTCCCCCAACTGTAAGTCTACTGTAGGTAGAACCTCCTCTCCCAAACACACACCCTCACTAGAGAAGCTGAAGGTTTGTGGGAGGTTTCCAACTTTACCTGGAGCTGAGTCAAGTTAGAGAGCTCAGAGAAATGCAGGGGTAGAGGAAGCAGCAGAAAGGCCCTGGTAGCTTGCTGGGCCCTGGAGCAGCCCATTTCTGCTGGCCCCACAGGGATCCATTGGGAGGGTGGCCAGAGGAGCAGGGGGTAAAACTCCACAGGGAGAAGGAATTCTCTAGCTGAACTTTGTAACAATTTGAACAGGGTGAGAAGCCTCCTGGCCAGAAGGAAAGTACGTGCATGTGAAAGTATTTTGAAGCCATAATTCGTGCCTCAGAATCAGGTGTGCAGACTACAAAGGCAGGGAAAAAACTAAAGCCCTTTTCTCTCACAGCTGGGAGGAGGATAGCCTCCGGCAAGTTTTCAAGCCCTCTGCCCGGAAATACTCCAGGCTGTTGAGAGGGCAGCACGGTGGGAGTGAGACAGTCCCTTCGGTTTGCCTGGGAGCTGGGTGAGGCCTGTGACTGACGGATTTACCTCACTTCCGCGACAACCTGCATGATTCAGCAGAGACGGCCATAATCCTCCTAGGTACACACCTCCGGTGACCTGGGAATCTTACCCCCATACCCCACAGCAGCCACAGCAAGACCCGCCCAAGTAGAGTCTGAACTCAGACATGCCTAGCCCCGCCCCCACCTGATGATCCTTCCCTATCCACCTGGTAGCAGAAGGCAAAAGGCATTTAATCTTGGGAGTTCTAGGGCCCCGCCCACTGCTGGTCCCTCTCCACACTACTACAGCTGATGCTTTCTAGAAAGCGCCACCTCCTGGAAGGAGGCCAACCAGTACAAAAGTAGAGCATTAAACCACCAAAGCTAAGGACCTCATGGAGTCCATTGCACCATCTGCCACCTCCACTGAACAGGCACTGGTCTCCACAGCCAAGAGACCCATAGACAGTTCACATCACAGGACTCTGTGCAGATGACCCCCAGTACCAGCCTGGAGCTGGTCCATTTAGCAAAACAAAATATTTTCATAATGATTAATGAATAGGTCAATATTCTCATTTTAAAGTTTCCTTGGTTCAATCAAGGATGTATTTAAACTCCTTTTTCTATTTTTACAATTGTTTAAACGACTGAATGGAACCTCGTTAGAACTTGGTTTCAAATCTAGCTATAAGAATTTGAATTAAAATTGGTCTCAAGTTATTTTTAGTTCCTCGCATCAAGAAGTCTATTTCTCCAGCCTGTGACTTTCTTCTGACCATGTGATATGCCTTGACCAGTAGAATACAGAAGTGATTTTGTGCAATTTCTCAGTGGGACCTTGAGAGGCCTTGTAACTTCCGTATTTGCATTCATGAAACAATGAGACCATGTGGACACAGCAGTCTCCACAATAATCAGCATCCATTTTCAGACCCGTGAGTGAAGTTTTTTTTGACCATTCAACCCCAGGCAAGCAGCTAGATAACTGTAGCCCCAGGTGACCCCAGCAGAAGAACCAACCAGCTAAGACCCACCTACTGAATATGAGACATGAGAAAAAAAAAAAAAAATATATATATATATATATATAAAGCCATTTATTTCTAATGATACGTTATGCAACCATAGGCAATTAATAAATGGAGTTCACATAAATTTTAGAAACACCCTCAGTAGAATAATTGCCATAAAAAATACCTGTTTACCTCAATGCTTAGATATAGTTTAGCTACTTACTGATCATGGCATCTGAGCCAATGTTTTGGTTGAACTGTCTTAATTAAAAAATAACAGACTAACTACGATTTTATAATCAGGTAAAAAGCACAGATTATAGAACTGGAGGGCAAAGTGTTTTGCTAGTTTCTGAGACCAAGAACTAGAAATGGAGTAATTTTCGAGCTCAATTTATCCATATGAAATTACGAATTTTTTTACTCCTTTCAAAGGCAGACAGAATCCAAGGTGGTATTAATGAATTCTGTCTTTTGTTCACAGCTTCTTGCAATCCTTTCTCCTTGAGTTGGTAGGGTGGGGGAGGCACTGTGATTTTATCTAATCAATACAATATGGCAAAGGGGATGGAATATCCTACCCATGATTATGTTAAAATATATGAAACTTCATTTTGCTAGCCACTGGCTCTAGAGACTCTCCTTGCTAGCTTGTGATTCTCTGTGTGGACAGGTCAGGTCCTCCATAATACAAAACTTTCTGTAGGTGATTTTTTAAAGTTACATTTTCCAGCATAATCGTTAATGGTCTGTATAACTTATCTGTCTTTTGGCCCTGCATAATGGTTTGGCAACTCAGATTCAGGTTATAGAAATACCCCTCAGCAATAGATTTAAGTATCTTTGTTTTCAGTGCCAAAACTCCTGAATTCTTGAGTAATGTTTCTAGGACTATGGCTTATCCATCAACCAAAATACTTTTTCTATGTTGCCATAGATCTCATGCCAACACGGTAAAGTTCTCAAAATCCCTGAATGCTTTGATTGATTTTAATTACAGTGAAGTCTATTGACATGAAGCTACATATCATTTCCAACAGCAGCATGTTGCCAAATAATAGCAATATCTCTGAGATCCCAGGATGAGTGGCTTCCAAAAGCATGTCTCATTCAGTAGACTGTTTCTCAATCAACACCTGCTCAGGGAGCCTCTTATTGTATCATATTTGAATATATTCTTCCATTCTCTAGCTCACTTCATTCTCTTCACTGAGTGGCATATCTTTAGTCTTCTGACTTTTTTTTTTCTAGTTGTTAAATTCTTCTGACTTTTTTTTTGAGATTAAGATAACTTATGTATGCTCATCAAGAATATTGGCCTGGAGTTTTGTTTTTTTGTTATGTCTCTGCTAGGTTTTGGTATCAAGATGATGCTGGCCTCATAGAATGAATTAGGGAGAAGACTCTCCTCCTCAACTTTTTGGAATAGTTTCAGTAGGGATGGTACCAGCTCTTCTTTATACATCTGGTAGAATTTGGCTGTGAATCTGTCTGGTCCTGAGGTTTTTTGGGGTTGGTAGACTTTTTACACTAATTCAATTTTGGAACTTGTTACTATCCTGTTCATAAATTCAGTTTCTTCCTGGTCCAATCTTGGGAGGTTGTATAGTGTCCAGGAATTTATCAACTTCTGCTAGGATTCTTGTTTATGTGAATAGAGGTGTTAATAGTAGTCTCTGAGGATTTTTAAATATTTCTGTGGGGTCGATGGTAACATGTCCTTTATCATTTCTGATTGTATTTATGTGGATCTTCTATTTTTTTTATTAGTCTGGTTAGCAGTCTCTCAATCTTATTTATTCTCTCAAGAAAACAACTCCTGGATCCATTGATCTCTTGTATGATTTTTTGCATCTCAATTTCTTTCAGTTCAGCTCTGAATTAGGTCGTTTCCTGTCTTCTGGAGTTGGTTTGCTCTTGTTTCTCTAGTTCTTGTAGGTATGATGTTAGGTTGGTAATTTGAGATGTTTGTAATTTTTTAATGTGGACATTTAGAACTATAAACTCTGCTCTTAACATTGTATTAGTTGTGTCCCAGAGATTCTGGTATTTTGTATCTTTATTCTCATTAGTTTCAAAAATATTCTATTTTATGCCTTAATTTGTTTACCCAAAAGTCATTCAGGAGAAGATTGTTTAATTCCATGTAATGGAATGGTTTTGAGCAATTTTCTGAGTGTCAATTTCTAGTTTTTATTGTGCTGTGGTCTGAGAGTGTGTTTGGTATAATTTTGGTTGTTTTGAATTTATTAAGAATTGTTTCTTGGCAAGTTGTGTGTTCGATTTTACAGTATGTAGATTCAAATTTGTTTCAATATAGGCAAATCAATAAATGTGATTAACCACATAAACAGAACTACAAACAAAAACCATGTGATCATCTCAATAGATGGCAGAAAAGGCTTTTAATAAAATTCAATATCCCTTCATGTTAAAAACCCTCAACAAACTAGGCATTGAAGGAACATATCTCAAAATAATAAGAGCCATCTGTGGCAAACCCACAGCCAAACATCATACTGAATGGGCATTGCCCTTGAGAATCAGCACAAGACAAAGATGCCCACTCTTACCACTCCTACTGAACATAGTCCTGGAAGTCCTAGTAAGAGCAATAAGGCAAGAGAAAGGAATAAAAGATATCCAGATAGGAAGACAGGAAGTCAAATTATCTCTGCAGACAATATGATTCAACACCTAGAAAACCTCATAGTCTCTGCCAAAAGCTCCTAGATTTGATAAATAATTTCAGCCAAGTTTCAAGATACAAAATCAACGAACAAAAGCAGTAGCATTTCTATACATTAATAATGTGGAAACTGAGAGCCAAATCAAAAATGCAATTCCATTCAAAATTGCCACAGAAAGAGTAAAATACCTAGAAATACAGCTAACCAGGGAGGTGAAAGATCTCTATAATGAGAATCATAAAACACTGCTCAAAGAAATAAGAGATGATAAAAACAAATAAAAAGCATTCCAAGCTCATGGATAAGAAAAAGAAATATTGTTAAAATAGTCACACTGCCCAAAGCAATTTACAGATTCAGTGTTATCTTATCAAACTAACAATGATATTTTTCACATAATTAGGAAAAACTATTTTAAAATGCATATGAAACAAAAAAAAAGAGCTCAAATAGCCAAGGCAATCCTAAGAGGGAAACCAACAACAAACAAACAAACAAAAGCTAGAGGCATCACATTACCTGAATTCAAACTACACAACAAGGCTATAGTAACCAAAACACCATGGTACTGTTACAAAAACAGACACATAGACCAGCGAAACAGAGTAGAGAGCCTAGAAATAATGCCAAAACACCTACAACCATGTGATCTTGACATAGTCAACAAAAATAAGCCATGGGAAAAGGACCTCCTATCAATAAATGCTGCTGGGATAACTGGCTAGCCAGGTACAGAAGACTGAAGCTGCACCCCTTCCTTACATTATATACAAAAATCGGCTCAAGATGGATTAAAGACTTAAATGTCAAACCTAAAACTGTTAAAACTCTGGAAGATAACCTAGAAAAGAATATTCTGGACATAGACTCTGGCAAAGATTTCATGACAAAGATGCCAAAAGCAATTGCAACAAAAACACAAATTGATAAATGGGACCTAATTAAACTAAAAATCTTCTACCCAGCAAAATAAACTATCAACAGAGTAAACAGACAACCTATAGAATGGGGGAAAATATTTGCAAACTATGAATCTAACAAAGATCTAATATCCAGAATCTATAAGGAACAAAAAAAAATTACAAACAAAAGCCAAACAATGCCCTTAAAATGTGGGCAAAGGATATGAACAGACACTTTTCAAAAGAAGATATCACTAATCATTAGAGAAATGCAAATCAAAACCATGATGAGATACCATCTCATATCAGTCAGAATGGCTACCATTAAAAAGTCAAAAAATAATAGATGCTGGTGAGGTTGTGGGGAAAAGGGAACACTTATACACTGATGGAAGAAAAATTGTAGAAAGCAGTTTGGCTATTTCTCAAAGAAATCATTTGACCTAGCAATCCCATTATTGGGCATATACCAAAGAAATATAAATCGTTCTTCCACAAAGACACATGAACACGAATGTTCATTGCAGCACTATTCACAATAGCAAAAGCATGGAATCAACCTAAATGTCCATCAATGGTAGACTGGATAAAGAAAATGTGATACATATACACTATATAATACTATGCAGCCATAAAAAGAATGAGATTATGTTCTTTACAGCACCGTAGATGGAGCTGGAGGCCATTATCCTAAGCAAACTAGCCTAGGAATAGAAAACCAAATACCACATGTTTTCACTTATAAGAGGGAGCTAAACATTGAGTACGCATGGACAGAGAGAAGGAAATAATAGACACTTGGGCCTACTTGAGGGTGAAGTGTAGGAGAAAAGAGAATCAAAAAATTTCCTATTGGGTGTTATGCTTATTATGTGAGTGATGAAAGACTCTGCATACCAAACCCCCATGATATGCAATTTACCTATATAACAACCCTATACATGTACCCCTGAACCTAACATAAAAGTTGAAGAAGAAAACCAAACCATTCCATCAATAAACAACAACAACAAAAGAAAATTCACCAGCAAAACCATTATTATTTAATATTTGTACTGCATCAGAAAGCTACAAAGACAGAAATATGTTGAAGGGAAGTAAACGTGACCCATTGAGAGCAAATTCATAAGAAGGCTACCATCCCACTATTTCTGGATCATTACAATTACCTTCTCTTGGCAATGGCCATGCCACAAATATCTCTGCATCCCTGATTCAAGGCATAATAACTAACACTATTAGGCAGTCTGTTGTTTCTTTACTTTTGGTCAGAAAATGAAAAATTTTACAGAATGAGGCTTTCAGTCTTCTCCAATATGCTAAGAGAGTTCTGTACTTTCCAAGAACAACCATAGGAGTTGAGCCTGGTTTTGTAAAAGAAATCAACGTTGAACAAGATTTGAAATGATGAGTAGGATTGAGAGAGACAGAAGTTTTAGAAAGGATGAAAATGCAGTGAGGTATAATTGCCTGAAGGAAACTTTAAACACCTCAATAAGAATTCTCAACTTGATATGAAATAAATGTCTCCTTAAATTTTAGCTTTCCTACGAAGCTTTTCATAGCATTCCCGGATGACTTAAGAGCTACTCCTTCATTCTGTAATTATTGTATTTTTCATATGATAATATAAATGTCCATTTACTTGCCACTTTCCTCCACTGAATTACAATCAACTCAAAGACAGACATATGTCTTCTTTTGTCAAAAACGAAGGAGTTGGGCCTACAGGTAAGAAGATGAGAATACAAGAAAGATGTATGATACTAGAATTTTAAGTTTAAAAAAGCCTCTAATAGCTCCTGACTTGCTATATACAAGCTTGGCTCTTGAGGAAGCCAATCCAATTGTAAGCCTCAGTTGAATTGACTTCCTTTTTGTCATTTAAAAAATAGAGTTAATAACAGCCATCCAGTTATCTTCAAGAAATAGTTGTGAAACTCAAAAGAGACATTGAATGTAAGAGCACTTTATAAAGTGTAAAACTATACCAAAGTAACTTTGGTAAAGTGATGCCATTATAAATGCAGTGTTTTGTGAAAATTAATATATTGTGGGAAGGAAAAATAACTCTAGCTTTATGGATGGTCATGAAAATGCTATTTGTAAGCTACAATGTTGGAAATAAGCTAAATGATCAACAATAGAGAGTTGCTTACATATAGGTCTATTTGGACATAAATTAGAGTATTGTGTAGCCAAAATAATGGGGTAAAATAATTTTAAATTATAATGAAAGTTAGTAATACTATATGAACAAGTCACAAAATATTGATTTCAAGTGACCTTTTATATATATATATGTAAGCACATGTGTGAGCTCACATATATGTGTGCAAGTGCTTGCATGTAAATAAATCTAACAAGATAATATTATAGATTTAAAGAATTTGAAAATCTTTTTTAAAATGAAGATTGTGTAAATTGCAAGTAACAGAACACATCCTCTCATGTACCACCAGCCAACATTAATTTCATGCCCATGTCCTAGCTTCAGGAGAGGCTGGGAAAGGAAGTAATTATTATTTCAGTTTCTATGTGCAATGATGGTTTTCTGAGAAAAGAAGATGAAAGGGATGACTACTGTGTGAGCAATCAACATTTTCTGCCCCAAAAATGCAGTGATTGTGTAATACACATTTTACAGAAAGAAAATGAATCTAGTAACAGAATATAGCCTTATAAGAGAGACATTGGACCTGGCTAGCCTGGTCTCCACTTCTTCTTTGCACTGGCTGTCTACATTCTAAAACTGACTCTCTAGAGCAATGAAGTAGAAAGAGTATTGGAAGAGAATTATTGAGGTTTTAGTTACAGCCAACTCTCAACTTCAATTAGCTGGATGACTTGAGGCATAGTGCTTAAGGTTGCTTATTTTCCAGTCTGTGTAGAGTGAGCATCCCTTCCAGCTTTGGAACATTTGGCTTCTATGAGCATGGAACTATATTATCTTACCCGCAGACATTCATATATTCTTTCAATATTTATTTACTCAGAGCACAGTGTTTAGCCCCCTTCAGAGGACTATTTGAGGCAAGTAGGAAAAAAGCAAAGTTACGATATGTTGAGTTATGTGCTAAGGTTTATTAACTAGTTTATATATCACAACAATGTTGTGTATAGATGAGCAAAGGAGGCCTAGGGAAGTGAAACAATTAGGAAATGGTAGAGAAGCATTTACAACCGGGTATATCTTAGTCCCAAGCCAGTGCTTTCTCCACTAATCATGCTGCTGTGTTTCTGAGCTCCTTTTAAATTGGCAACTTTATTTTTTTTTTTTTTTTTTTTTTGTGAAATTCAGAAGGGCATATACCTGATGTCTGTCTTGTTTATCTTATCACATGGGTACTGGAATGTACTAAATAAATATTTAAGGAAGAAAATAAGTAATCAATGGGAGGGAGGGAGGGAGGGAGGGAGGGAGGAAGGAAGGAAGGAAGGAAGGAAGGAAGGAAGGAAGGAAGGAAGGAAGGAAGGAAGGAAGGAAGGAAGGAAGGAAATTCTGAGGCTTTCTGAGCCATGTGAGTCCCCATGCCCTAACAGAAAAAAAAAAAAAAAAATAGAGAAAAAGAAATTCAAAGTGGGAGAAGAAAAGAAGGAACAGAGTAAAGGAAGGAAAAAAAAGAAAAGCAGAAAAGTTTTTAGGAAAGTAATGATTCACATCTTTCTTCAACAGTAATGGATGGATGAATTGAGGTTGAATTAGTCCCATTGTTCAGCATTTTTCCACATAGGTTTGATGTCAGATTCTTCCTTTTTTCTAATGGGGTCTATGGTGGGAGGCCAAGGGAGACTGCTGATTGTATTTAATTATGTTCAAAGAAAGTTACAGAATACTCAGCAGATGTCAGGTTTGCAGCTGGGATCCCATAACAAATGCTACTCTCCTATCTTGCCTTCCTCATTATTGCACCAAAGCAGGGCCCAGAAAATGCCCAGCAGACATACTGGCTGGGGCTGAGTGAGAAAAGATAACAAATCTTAAGGAAACATGTTGCCTATTATTCCTCATAATGAGAGCTGCCAGAGTGTACACTGAGCAGGCCTCTAGCTGATACCAGGACACAAAAGGTCTTAATGCATCCCACACAAGGATGTCATTTGCAATCCAGAGCAACAAAAGAGATGGAAGCCTTGGAAGGTAGGCGGTGTTTCTTGATACTGCATGTCCCAGGGAGGACAAATAACAACCACACAGTTTGCTCTCCCAAGCCCCATAGGCATTCAAAGGAAGTCTGTTGACAGCAATTAGGATGCCCCAGCTTTCAAAAGCCGACATTCAGCAGACAGTAGATTTCATCAAGGGTGATACAATTTGGGTATGTTTCGGATTTACCATGGAGGCAGACACACTGAAGGAGATGACAAGGAGGAAAACTCTAATGACTTAAAATTCACAGCAGCCCCAAGGGGGTCTCTACTGGTTCCTCCCAGCCAGAATAGACTGTTTTACATTTTGCAGAAAGAAAAATGATCCTCATTCTAGTGCTATTAAATTGGCCTACCTGAGAGACTGCCTATACCTGCTCCCCTACAGTTTAACAGTTGCTTTATCTCTCTACCTGAAGGCTTTCTCTGATGAGTGTGCTTTTAGTATAGACCAAACCAGAAGTCCAGAGAGTTAATGCCCTAAGATTTACCCTTAATGGTTGAAGAGTAAAGCATGTGAATAAAGGTCTCAGCTTCCTCACACTTGGTGGGATGATATTATGGTATGCTCTACATCTCCCAGGGAATCCCAAGCAGAATTTAACCCCAGATGTCACCCATTCATTTTGACAAACACTAATCACATTCCTCCTGATAGAGTTTAGATATGTGTCCCCTCTAAATCTCAGGTTGAAATAGAATTTCCAGTGTTGAAGGTGGGGCCTGGTGGGAGGTATTTGGGTCACAAAGGTGGATCCTTCATGGCTTGGTGCTGTCTGTGCCATAGTGAGTGAGTGCCTGTGAGATTTGGTTGTTTAAACATGTGTGGCACTCACCCTCCCCCCACTTTACTACTGCTTTTTTGCCACGTGAAGCACCTGCTCCAGCTTTACCTTCTGCCATGAGTGAAAGCTCCCTGAGGCTTCCCCTAAAGCCAAACAGATGATGTTTTGCTTCCTGTGCAGCCTGCAAAATCATAAGCCAAAGAAAGGTCTTTTCTTAAAAATTACCCAAGGTCTGATATTTATTTATAGCAACACAGAAACAGCCTAATATACCTCCTTTCCCTGAACCCCTTCTGCATTCCTTCACTTTGATTCCTGAAACTGCAACCTAAATAAACTACTTGAACCAAAATTCTTGTTTCGGGCTCTGCTTTCAGGAAACTAAATTTAAGGAGTTGTTTGGAAGATTTCAGGATCTCCTTAAATGCTGCCATTAAAAACCTTGGAGGGTTTCCATTTCTACTTATTCCACTTGGAATAAGTAGAAAAATCTCAGGGCACTATCTGTGATTTTTCTTATCATGGTCGTAAGCTAACTTTCAGACTCGCATAATCTTCATTCTCTACAACACAGCAGTTTTACAGTTTTAGAGTACTGTTTATAATTTCATTTTAAGCCATAATAGGCAGACTTCTTTCAATCTTAATTCCTCATTTAGCAAATATACATTTTTCTCCTTTACCTTCTTTATGTGTTTTTTTTAAATTTTATTTTATTTTTTTCATTTTTTAATTATTATACTTTAAGTTCTAGGGTACATGTGCAAAATGTGCAGGTTTGATACATAGGTATACGTGTGCCATGTTGGTTTGCTGCACCCATTAACTCGTCATTTACATTAGGTTTTTCTCCTAAGCTATCCCTCCCCCAGTGCCCACTCCCCAAAAGACCCCGGTGTGTGATGTTCCCCACCCTGTGTCCAAGTGTTCTCATTGTTCAGTTCCCACCTATGAGTGAGAACATGTGGTATTCGGTTTTCTGTCCTTGTGATACTTTACTGAGAATGATGGTTTCCAGCTTCACGTCCCTGCAAAGGACATGAACTCATCCTTTTTTATGGCTGCATAGTGCTCCATGGTGTATATGTGCCACATTTTCATAATCCAGTCTATCATTGATGGGCATTTGGGTTTGTTCCAAGTCTTTGCTATTGTGAATAGTGCTACAATAAACATACGTGTGCATGTGTCTTTATAGTAGCATGATTTATAATCCTTTGGGTATATACCCAGTAATGGGATTGCTGGGTCAAATGATAATTCTAGTTCTAGATCCTTGAGGAATCGCCACACTATCTACCACAATGGTTGAACTAATTTACACTCCCACCAACAGTGTAAAAGTGTTCCTATTTCTTCACATCCTCTCCAGCATCTGTTGTTTCCTGACTTTTTAATGATTGCCATTCTAACTGGTGTGAGATGATATCTCATTGTGGCTTTGATTTGCATTTCTCTAATGACCAGTGATGATGAGCATTTTTTCATGTGTCTGTTGGCTGCATAGATGTCTTCTTTTGAGAAATGTCTGTTCATATCCTTTGCCCACTTTTTGATGGGGTTGTTTGTTTTTCTTGGAAATTTGTTTAAGTTCTTTGTAGATTCTGGATATTAGCCCTTTGTCAGATGGGTACATTGTAAAAATGTTCTCCCATTCTGTAGGTTGCCTGTTCACTCTGATGGCAGTTTCTTTTGCCATGCAGAAGCTCTTTAGTTTAGTTAGATCCTATTTGTCTATTTTGGCTTTTGTTACCATTGCTTTTGGTATTTTAGTCATGAAGTCCTTGCCCATGCCTATGTCCTGAATGGTATTGCCTAGGTTTTCTTCTAGGGTTTTTATGGTTTTAGGTCTAACATTTAAGTCTCTAATCCATCTTGAATTAATTTTTGTATAAAGTGTAAGGAAGGGATCCAGTTTCAGCTTTCAACATATGGCTAGCAAGCTTTCCCAGCACCATTTATTAAATAGGGAATCCTTTCCCTGTTTCTTGTTTTCATCAGGTGTGTCAAAGATCAGATGGTTGTAGACGTATGGTGTTATTTCTGAGGCCTCTGTTCTGTTCCATTGGTCTATATCTCTGTTTTGGTACTGGTACCACGCTGTTTTGGACTGTAGCCTTGTAGTATAGTTTGAAGCCAGGTAGCGTCATGCCTCTAGCTTTGTTCTTTTTGCTAAGGATTGTCTTGGCAATGTGGGCTCTCTTTTGGTTCCATATGAAATTTAAAGTAGTTTTTCCAATTCTGTGAAGAAAGTCATTGGTAGCTTTATGGGGATGGCATCAAATCTCTAAATTACTTTGGGCTGTATGGCCATTTTCACGATATTGATTCTCCTATCCGTGAGCATGGAATATTCTTCCACTTCTTTGTGTCCTCTTCTGTTTCATTGAGCAGTGGTTTGCAGTTCTCCTTGAAGAGGTCCCTCACATCCCTTGTAAGTTGGATTCTTAGGTATTTTGTTCTCTTTGTAGCAATTATGAATGGGAGTTGACTCATGATTTCACTCTCTGTCTGTTTAATGGTATATAGGAATGCTTGTGATTTTTGCAGATTGATTTTGTATCCTGAGACTTTGCTGAAGTTGCTTATCAGCTTAAGGAGACTTTGGACTGAGAAGATGGGGTTTTCTAAATATACAATCATGTCATCTGCAAACAGGGACAATTTGACTTCCTATTTTCCTAATTCAATACCCCTTATTTCTTTCTCTTGCCTGATTGCCCTGGCCAGAACTTCCAACACTATGTTGAATAGGAGTGGTGAGAGAGGGCATCCTTGTCTTGTTCTGGTTTTTAAAGTGAATGCTTCCAGTTTTTGCCCATCAGTATGATATTGGCTGTGGGTTTGTCATAAATAGCTCTTATTATTTTGAGATATGGTCCATCAATACCTAGTTTGTTGAGAGTTTTTATCATGAAGGGCTGTTGAATTTTGTCAAAGGCCTTTTCTGCAGCTGTTGAGATAATCATGTGGGTTTTGTCTTTGGTTCTGTTTATGTGATGGATTATGTTTTGATTTGCGTATGTAGAACCAGCCTTGCATCCCAGGGATGAAGCCAACTTGATCATGGTGGATAAGCTTTTTGATGTGCTGCTGGATTCGGTTTGCCACTTTTTTATTGAGGAATTTTGCATCGATGTTCATCAGGGATGTTAGTCTAAAATTCTTTTTTTGTTGTGTCTCTTTCAGGTTTTGGTATCAGGATGATGTTGACCTCATAAAATGAGTTAGGGAGGATTCCCTCTTTTTCTATTGATTGGAATAGTTTCAGAAGGAATGGTACCAGCTCCTTTTTGTACCTCTGGTAGAGGTATTTGTGTAGAGGTGTTTATAGTATTCTCTGATGGTAATTTGTATTTCTGTGAGATTGGTGGTGATATCCCCTTTATCATTTTTTATTGCATCTATTTGATTTTTCTCTCTTTTCTTCTTTATTAGTCTTGCTAGTGGTCTATCAATTTTGTTGATCTTTTCAAAAAAACAGCTCCTGGATTCATTGATTTTTTTTTAAGGGTTTTTTGTGTCTCTATCTCTTTCAGTTCTGTTCTGATCTTAGTTATGTCTTGCCTTCTGCTGTCTTTTGAATTTGCTCTTGCTTCTCTAGTTCTTTTAATTGTGATGTTAGGGTGTTGAATTTAGATCACTCCTGTTTTCTGTTGTGGACCTTTAATGCTGTAAATTTCCCTCTACACACTGCTTTAAATGTGTCCCAGAGATTCTGGTATGTTGTGTCTTTGTTCTCATTGATTTCAAAGAACATCTTTATTTCTGCCTTCATTTCGTTATGTACCCAGTAGTCATTCAGGAGCAAGTTGTTCAGTTTCCATGTAGTTGTGTGGTTTTGAGTGAGTTTCTTAATCCTGAGTTCTAATTTGATTGCACTGTAGTCAGAGAGACAGTTTGTTGTGATTTCTGTTCTTTCACATTTGCTGAGGAGTGCTTTAATTCCAATTGTGTGGTCAATTTTAGATTAAGTGTAATGTGGTGCTGAGAAGAATGTATATTCTGTTGATTTGTGGTAGAGAGTTCTGTAAATGTCTATTAGGTCTGCTTGGTGCAGAGCTGAGTTCAAGTTCCAGATATATTTGTTAACCTTCTGTGTCGTTGATCTGTCTAATATTGACAGTGGGTTGTTAAAGTCTCCCATTATTATTGTGTGGAAGTCTAAGTCTCTTTGTATGTCTCTAAGGACTTGCTTTATGAATCTGGGTGCTCCTGTATTGTGTGCATATATATTTAGGATAGTTAACTCTTCTTGTTGAATTGATCCCTTTACCGTTATGTTATGGCCTTCTTTGTCTCTTTTGATCTTTGTTGGTTTAAAATCTGTTTTATCAGAGACTACAATTGCAACCCTTGCTTGCTTTTTTTTTTTTTTTTTTTTTTTTTTTTTTTTTTTTTTTTTTTTGCTTTCCATTTTATTGGTAGATCTTCCCCCATCCCTTTATTTTGAGCCTATGTGTGTTTCCGCATGTGAGGTGGGTCTCCTGAATACAGCACACTGATAGGTCTTGACTCTTTATCCAATTGGTCAGTCTGTGTCTTTTTATTGGGGCATTTTGCCCGTTTACATTTAAGGCTAATATTGTTATGTGTGAATTTGATCCTGCCATTATGATGTTTGCTAGTTATTTTGCCCGTTAATTGATGTGGTTTCTTCATAGCATCAATAGTCTTTATAATTTGTCATGTTTTTGCAGCAGTTGATACTGGTTGTTTCTTTCCATATTTAGTGCTTGTAAGGCAGGCCTGGTGGTGACAAAAATCTCTCAAAATTTGCTTGTCTGTAAATGATTCTATTTCTCCTTCACTTATGATGCTTAGTTTGGCTGGATATGAAATTCTGGGTTGAAAATACTTTTCTTTAAGAATGTTGAATATTGGCCCCCACTCTCTCCTGGCTTATAGAGTTTCTGCCAAGAGATCCGCTGTTCGTCTGATGGGCTTCCCTTTGTGGGTAACCCAACCTTTCTCTCTGACTGCCCTTAACACTTTTTCTTTCATTTCAACCTTGGAGAATCTGGCTATTATGTGTCTTGGGGTTGCTCTTCTCGAGGTGTATCTTTGTGGTGTTCTCTGTATTCCGTGAATTTGAATGTTGGCCTGCCTTGATAGGTTGGGGAAGTTCTCCTGGGTAATATCCCGAAGAGCCTTTTCCAACGTGGTTCCATTCTCCCCATCACTTTCAAGTACACCAATCAAAGTAGATTTGGTCTTTTCACATAGTCCCATATTTCTTGGAGGCTTTGTTCATTTCTTTTTACTTTTTTGTCTAACCTTGTCTTCTTGCTCTATTTCATTAATTTGATCTTCAATCACTGATATCATTTCTTCCACTTGATCGAATTGGCTATTGAAGCTTGTGCGTGCATCACGAGGTTCTCATGCCATGGTTTTCAGCTCCTTCAGGTCATTTATGGTCTTCTCTATACTGTTTATTCTAGTTATCCCTTCAGCTAATCTTTTTTCAAAGTTTTTGGCTTCCTTGCGATGGGTTCGAACATCTTCCTTTAGCTCAGAGAAGTTTGTTATTACCGACCTTCTGAAGCCTACTTCTGTCAACTTGTCAAAGTCATTCACCATCCAGCTTTGTCCCATTGCTGGCAAGGAGCTGCGATCCTTTGGAGGAGAAGAGGTGATCTGATTTTTAGAATTTTCAGCTTTTCTGCTCTGGTTTCTCCCCATCTTTGTGGGTTTATCTACCTTTGGTCTTTGATGTTGGTGACCTACAGATAGGGTTTTGATGTAAATGAACTTTTTGTTGATGTTGATGCTATTGCTTTCTGTTTGTTAGTTTTCCTTCTAACAGTTAGGTCCCTCAGTTGCAGGTCTGTTGGAGTTTGCTGGAGGTCCACTCCAGACCCTGTTGGCCTGGATAACACCAGCAGAGGCTGCAGAACAGCAAATATTGCAGAACAGCAAATGTTGCTGCCTGATCCTTCCTCTGGAAGCTTTGTGCAGCTGCCTATATGAGGTGTCTGTCAGCTCACACTGGGAGGTGTCTCCCAGTTAGGCTACACAAGGGTCAGGGACCTACTTGAGGAGGCTGTCTGTCTATTCTCAGAGCTCAAATGCCATGCTAGGAGAACCACTGCTCTTTTCAAAGCTGTCAGACAGGTACGTTTAAGTCTCCAGAAGTTGTCTGCTGCCTTTTGTTCAACTTTGCCCTGCCCACAGAGGTGAAGTCTAGAGGCAGTGGTCCTCATTGAGCTGTGGTGGGCTCCACCCAGTTCAAGCTTCCCGGCTGGTTTGTGTACCTACTCAGGCCTCAGCAATGGCAGACACCGCTCTGCCTCACAGTTCTATCTGAGACTGCTGTGCTAGCAGTGAGCAAGGTTCTGTGGGCATGGGACCTGCCGAGCCAGGCACGGGAGAGAATCTCCTTTTCTGCCAGTTGCTAAGACCTTGGGAAAAGCACAGTATTTGGGCAGGAGTGTCCCGTTTTTCCAGGTAGTCTGTCACAGCTTCCATTGGCTAGGAAAGGGAAATCTCCTGACCTCTTGCACTTCCCAGGGGAGACGATGCTGTGCCCTGCTTCAGCTAGCCCTCTGTGGGCTGCACCCACTGTCCAACCAGTCCCAATGAGATGAACCAGGTAACTCAGTTGGAAATGCAGAAATCACCCATCTTCTGCATCAATTATGCTGGGAGTTGCAGACCAGAGCTGTTCCTATTTGGCCATCTTGGAATGCCACCTCGTTTATGTGCTTTTTTACTACTCCATGAAACTTTTTATGCTTCCACTAATACAGTGGGGTTCTTTTTCTCTAAGTCCCTATAACCTTTTTAGGGTATCTCTATTAAAAACATTTACAGCTTTCACCATTAGACTTATTAGCAATTCAGAGTAAACATTGTCTTTTTTCTTATCTCCATTTCTATCACAGTACCTGATATGTAAGAGATGCTCAGCTGAACTGTGTTGCTTGAATAACTAAATAAATACAGAAATGAAATCATTGTGCTGCATTTTCATTATTTAGGTTAGTGATTTTGATACTTTCTTCTCCCATGTTAGGTAAGGAGAGATAATAGAATTTTCTGTCCCAAGTTATCTAGTAAGTCAATAATGCTTCCAAGGATTATGTAAAATATAAGATATTGCAATTTACCAAATGGGACAGTCCGTTGAAAATTTAGTTTATATCATGTTTTTATAGCACATATTTCAATTATAATATACTCCATACTTGTAAACAACACAGGGAAGGGGTGATGACTAAGGCAGTAAGCTTAGTGAGTGGAACCTGGTGAAACAGCAGGAGATTTGAAACAATGGGACCTAAATTCAGTTTTTTGTTTTGCTAACTATCATTCAGTTGAGATTTCTGTTTCTGTATCTATAAAAATGAAGATAATATTCAACCTACAGTACACTTTAAGGCTTTCAATAAAATATTATATGTAAATGCACTTTGTAAGATGTTATGTGACTATATATGTGTCTGTATATACATACGTTTATGTATTTATAATTCTAATTTTAATGACAAATATTGTATGTGACATAGGATTTCAGATACCAAAATGCATATGACAAAATGCAATCTAGAGATACAGAGCTTGATATGAAGCCGGAAAATCGGGTTAGAACTTTGCCTTTGCGCTAAATCTGAAATAAGTGAGAACATATTCTAATTTCAAAGACTTCTGAAGAAATCAACATTTCCATTGCTCAGATGTCTTCAGAATTTTCATGGGGAAATATAGACACTTTACCTGAATATATGATGCAATATCATCATGTGTATATTTTGAAAATAGGCAGAAATGCCTGTGATCAAGGCAGCACATATACAGTTTTCTTATTCTAATAAAAATCAATCCCAGGACTGACACTTGATATCTTCTTCACTCTCACAGAATTATTCAAGTGGTTTCCCAGAGTGTTGCAAAATTTGGTGCTTCTGGTTGTGATTATTTCCAGGAAGAGGAATTGTTCCTAAAAGAGAATGTGCCAGCAGTGATATAGGTCATGTGGAATTGTGCAACCCCACACACTGGCCAGAATGGAATATTTGCCTGCATATTCAGCAGTTAGGATTTATGAGGTCCTGTGTGTCATATGTCTGCTCAAGGTTTAGTGATGCAGTGGGATGGGGCAAACAGAAATATCCTGGGAGTGATGGGTGCAGGAAACAGAGCAGCCATAGGTACCAGAAGAAAGACCAGTACATCAAACATAACCCCCAATGCAAAGGATTAATGACAAAATGGCACTCAGAAGGTATTTATTATGAGGTATGGGTTGGGGAAAGTGTACCTAGAGGCCTAGTGAGGAATGGGAGCCTGGAGCAAGTGATAGGAATCAAGGTAGCTGGTAGGTATCAGGCAAATCTATGACTGGCTAAAAATGCCTCAGACATTAGACAAAGAGCCAGGGCTAGAACTTCAGTTCCTGGCAACTGGTTTGAAAAAATAAAGCTAGATCCCAGTTTTAGAGGTATGGGACTCCAGATAAATTTCCCAAATAAAACGCCAAGTATGAAGAACAAAATAGGGATCTGGTTAGTAAATATTAAGTTACAAACATGAATCATGTTGCAGAAGTAGGGTAAAACTGAGTACACAATCAAAGACC
The DNA here is from genome assembly GCF_024542745.1 of Macaca thibetana thibetana. Classification (NCBI taxonomy): domain Eukaryota; kingdom Metazoa; phylum Chordata; class Mammalia; order Primates; family Cercopithecidae; genus Macaca; species Macaca thibetana. The sequence goes on from NC_065585.1 coordinate 23,111,396, forward strand.
GAGGGTAAGTCTCAGAATTGGTCATGAAATTATATGCAAAAAGTAGCAGCCAGGCAGGAATCATATTGTGCATACTGCTGTATGAAAATAATAATTGTCTATCAGTAACTAAAGAATCATCAGACCATAAGGCATTTTATGTGCCTCCCTTATCAATGTTTCAAAATCACTTTCTTTGAGAAATCAGGCCTCCAATATACTGCATCCTTCTTTTAGGAAAAGTATTTTCTTTTCTCTACAGTTTTGGGATTAGATCTCTGTCAGCGATCTTGCCTTGAAGGCTAAAGTGATGACTTGTTCAAGTTTCATGGTGGAAATTATCCTTTCTCAAATCCAACTACATTCCAGCTGGCAAATAGCACTGCTATCTCAAAACCCAAACATCTGGAAGAAGGATTGAATTGGCTATCTCCCTGCCTCTTATGTCTGAAACCTTTCTTAGATAGTAGGTTACAAAACATGTTTTAGGCTGAACAAGATCAATATATGTATCTTTTAACAACCAAATCTCAGAAGTAACATAAACTAGACCAAATAAGATATAGAAGGCACAACAGACATTGTTGTTTTAATTTATTTAAACATTGTATATCAGTTCCAATGCTAAGATCAATGACACTATGGAAAGGTTATCAATAAAGTATGTTTTGATCCCACAAAGAACGAACTAACAATTCACTTACTTATGATCAACTGTTGGTTGGTCAGTAATTTGATGGTTCCGTTGTCCAAAGTCTAATCTGGATGGAGTTGCTGCCTGGACATTATGTAGATCCAGGGATTGGAAAGAAAAATTGAAATTAACATGCTAACATTTAAATTTGACTTTTATTCTTTAATGATTTCTTTCTAAGGTTTTGTAGAAAATATTACCATAAGAAAACTCTCAGTTGGAGTCTCTAGTCTCTATTGAACTGCTTATTTACTCTGTGAACACAATCTTATGCTTTCTGGTTCTTGATTTGTTTCTTTATCTGGAAAATGTAGATAGTCATAACTATTGCTCATTTTTCTGTAATGATTACAAAAGATTATATAAAGACATGATGAACAGTAGACACTCATTACATGACAGTTATTTTATTATAGTTATTAATATTAATATAGTTATTATAATAATAGTATTAATATTAAGCTGTGAAGCAGAGATCAGACTGGCACCATACATCAAGATCTGCAAGGGCCCTTGCCTGAAATGATGTGGGTTCACAATGTCCAGTCTGTAATAATTAGTGAAAGGAGTCAGGAGACAGTTGACATCAGTGACAGTAAAATGTGTTCCTTTGGATACATCTGGAACTCAGCTGTGGAAAAGTCCATTCCCTTCCTTTCTTTTAAGGACACCCACATAAATATCAGACAAGGACTATCCAATGTTCTTTTTCCAGTTCTCATATGGCAACAAATCTTTGCTAGAAGCTTCCCACTGAGTTCCCAAATCTGTTTGCCTGTTTCCTGCTGGGAAAATATATTTGATAATATCCCCCACTGTTTGGAATTCTTTTTCTTATTCCACCCACTCTGAGAGTCAGTGTTTGAAGGACTAGAAGATTAATGGCAGCTAATTTCCTCTAAAATTATTTGCTTGTAATTAAATTTAATTATGTATCATAATTTTACGAGAAATAAAAGTTACTCATAATGCAAATTTATATTCCCAAATAACTATGGAAATATTTTAATTAATAAAAATATTAAGAACTAATATAAAATATATCTTTTTGTACTCTTTCCACATCAATTTTTAAATAGATAAAATATTCTTTGTTCTTTATTGTTTCAAATTCTCTGCAATTGTAAATCATTGACTTATTCAACAAATGTTTATGAGTGACTAATCTCCTCAGGTGCTATTTTGTTATCTTTTTCTCTTCTAGGAAACAATAACAAACAAGGCACAAACCCCAATCTTGTCCTCATGAAGCTTAGAATCTAGCAAAGGAAATAGAAATGAAACAATAAATCAACCTAATACTGGGGGAAGAATATTTTTTATTAAAGTCAGGAAGTCAAGAAGTGTCAGAGGAAGGTGTCAGGTGGAAGTCAGAAGTGACTTTCTGGTGGAGAGAATGTATTTATTTACACAAATATCTTGCTGACCTTTCTTAGTATGAAAAAACACACCCTCAGAGTGATATACTGGATGTATTGAATGGTTCTTAAACCTGGCTATATATTATAATAATCTAGGTAAATTAAACAATGACAAAGACAACAACAAAAACTGATGACTGACCTGTACTCCAGAACTTCTGGTTTTATTGCTTTGGTAGGACCCTAACACTGGCATTTTTGTAAGGCTCACTGGATGTTTCAAATGGTTAACTATGATGGAAAACCACTAGACAAAGAATGAGCAAAGAAAAAAAAAAGAAAACATGAGAGGAAAATAAGAGTCGGTGGAGTTGATGAAAAGGTAGAAGAGGCTGAGAGTAGATCAGATGGCTGAGAGAGTTTTAAGGCCAGGTGAGTCTAAGAGTGTATTTAATTTGCTGTGTTGCAATGTGAAAAAGCTCTACCCGTACTACCATCACTACCACTACCCCCAACTTTTCAGCAAAGTCTAAATCACACTAGCTAGTATTCTGTTCAGGAAACGATTAGACTTTATATCCTATGAGGATGAAGGAGTTGCAAAAATGGGTCAGAATGTACAGACAACAAGATGTAGCATGCAGCTATTTAGAGATTTGGATATAGGAGTTACAAAGAAATTTAAGTTTCTTATTAATATCTAAAATGTTTAGAATATTGTGAACTTCCATGTGTAGAGTGAAAGTTCAACCCATTTATATTAAAATACTACAGAAAGTCATGACCCTATAATTCCAAAGGACTTGGGCAATGCCAGGGAGCTGGCATCTGCTTTACCTATAAGTAATTAACCAGATTGCATTACCTGGAAATGAGTGCTGTGAAAAAGAAAACGCTAAGAGTTCATATAGTGGGATTAGGTCAGAAAGAACTTCCTAGGAAAAACAAAATTTGATCCTAGACTGGGCAAAAACCTTGCAATGAGAAACATGTGTGTGTGTGCATGTGCATGTGTGTGTGCAGCGAGGAACTAAAGAAAACAGACAGAGCAAAGGTAGGATACAATATAAAGGTTAAAAAGAAGAAACTTCCAACCATCTATGATACCTACATGCACACACACACTAAACATTTTAGTTAAACCATACCTGTTAAAAAGTAATCTTTGTATCTCATTATTTCATACCTATGAGTAAAGAGACTAGTCTAGATCATTTCTGAAAATCCAGATATAGGAGTGATATGGTTTGGTTCTGAGTCCCTGCCCAAATGTCACATCAAGTTGTAATTCCCAATGTTAACGGTGGGGCCTGGTGGGAGGTGGTTGGATCACGCAGGTAGATTTCTCGTGAATGGTTCAGCACCATCCCCTTGGTGCTGTTCTCATCATAGTGGCTGAGTTCTTGTGTGATTGGTTGTCTAAAAGTGTGTGGCACCTGCCCCTTTGCTCTCATGCTCCTGCTCCAGCCACGTGACATGCTGGTTCCCTCTTCCCTTTCCACCATGACTGTAAGTTTCCTGGGGCCTCAGAAGCTGAGCAGATGCCAGCATCACACTTTCTGTGCAGCCTGCGGAACCATGAACCAATTAAACCTCTTTTCTTTATAAATTACCCAGTTTCAGGTATTTCTTTATAGCAATGTGAGAATGGCCTAACACAAAGAGAAAACTTAGCACAGTGGTTAAGAGCATAGGCTCTGACATGTGCCTGATTGGGTACACATCCTGAATTTAATAGAGACAGGCTAGGGGACAGTGAGTGATTTGCCCTTTCTGTGCCTTGGTTTCTATAGCTGAAGAGGAGAATAACAATGCTAGTGCTTCAAAATATTTAGGAGAGATTGAGAAAAAACATATATTATGTGCTCATTTTAGGCCATTAATATCAAGATTATGTTAGCATATGATTATATCATGTATAATAGTAAAAAATTTTTTCGTTATCCTCTGAGGAATACAAGGTGTTCTGTATAAGGTGACATATGTTGACTAAAATATATTGTCGTCATGTTAGCCAGGATTCCCTAGTTATGGCATATGGACAGAAGGAATTTAGCACACTTTTAGTCCCAGGTGTTCTCATTCTTTTTTTTAACTGAATCAATTATTCCAATGTTTGTTAAGCCCATGTTTGTGAAAAATTCTCGTATGTGTTGAAGGCACCTCAGTAATGAATTGCAAATAGCTCCTCCCCTGAAGACACTTGCAAACTGAAGTGTGAACTGCAGAGGTATAACATTACCAAATTATAAAGTAATACATAGGTAAATGGCTTAAGAAAGTTAAAATAAATGAAGTCAAATCTCACAGTAGGAAAAACAAGGAGTGATTACATTCTGGTAAACTATAGTAAGCAAGATTTTAATGTTTTTCTTTGAAAATGAACTTCTGGAAAACTTTGTTCTATTGTTAATACCTGGGAGCTCTAATCTGGGCCCAGAAATAATTGAAACAATATTGTACTTTGAGAATTAAGCAATAAATCAAGTTTTTTGACAGGAGAAAACATATGACCAAATTAGTTCAAAGTAGTGTACTCGCAGATATAAACACAGAATAAGTGGATCAGAAGAATTACAAGAAAAGAGGGCAAAAATATGTAGTGGAAATAACCACAGTGTAGAAGCAGAGGTGAATCCTTAGCCTTTGCTTGAACTTTGAGTTTTTTTGATCCTCGTGATAAAGCCACTCTAAATCTGCAAATGCAGATAGCATTGTGACAATGATCTTAGTTAAAGCTGTCCTATCTCATGTCTGTCCCTATTGCCAAGAACATCGCTGTTGTGTGATGCACCATTTGACATATGAATCATCCAACTCTCCACATCTGCTTCCAGGTTCATGAAGCAATCTCCTGATTAAAATTTGGCTTCCTATGTACATTTGCCTTCGGGGACTCAAGGAGCTGATTTTATAGACTTTGAGTAGGTTCAGTTCTCATAAAACTATGCAGTAGCCTCTGATTACTGTCTGGCATCTTGTTTATCTTGACTACATGAAGAAAATAAATTGGTTGCATGAAATTAAGTATGTCTCATTGGGTGACAATGATTTCTCATTGTAAATGAGAATTTTAATGTTTTTACATATTTGTTTTATGATCTTGGTTAATTTTAATCTAGCCCAATAGATGGCTCTGATCTTGTGTGATGATGAAATTAGATATATGAGCCTATAACAGAGCGATGCTGAAACATGATACATTCAGAGTATATATACTTTCCTGGAAGAAATGACAAGCCACCATTTTGCTGCTGTGACAAGATGTGATGTTGCTTATGAAGATCTTCTTTCATCTGAAACTTTAGTTTAGTTCTGCCTAGTTTGAGAATTTTTTAGCCATCCCCAAAATAGTAAACAAAAGCCACTTCATGGGTAGTTTATTTGTTGGAACAACAGGCAATGTCCTGTGATAAATTGACTCCTAACTACAGTGGCTTAAATAAGATAAAAAAAATTCTTTCTCTCAGATGTAAGAGCCCCCAGTTAGGTTGTTGGTCAAGTATGGGTAGATTTTCCCACTCGATAAGGTTATACAAGGATCCAGGCTTCTGCAGTGACTGCTATCCTCAAAATGTGGCTCACATTTCTGGATTCATGAAGGCTGGCTCTACTGTCACCATTTACGCATTGCTATGGAGGAGGGAAGTGAGGATAGAGAAAATTTAGAATAAGCAACCAAGTAGTTGTGTGACGTTAAGCTAAATGTACCTTTCTAAGACTCAGTTTCTACTTTAGGATGATGAAAAGTATACCTACATCATTAGATCTTTGTGAGGGTTAACTAAGGCAATTCATGCATATATTTTATTAGCACAGAGTACTTAGCTAAATGGTAAGAACTACATGAGCTATTATTAACCTTACTTTATTGTTTCCAAATGGGGTTAATAATTATAGTTATCTCATAGGTTCAAATCAGAGAATGGGCATGTATTACCGAGTTAAAAAGTAATACTGATGTTTGGACTTTTTGTTGTTATTTTATATTTAGAAAAGCTGTTTTAATGTCTTCAGGGTTTCATCAGGTATTGTATTTGTTTTCTCCTTTTTTGAATTTCTTCTCTTTGCAACAAATTAATCATTGCTTCTTAACACTTTGCTTTTCTCTCTGTCTCTCTATGTCTCTCTCTGTGTCTGTGTATCTGTCTCTCTCACACACACACACACAGACACAGTTGCTTTGTGCTATAGGTAGAATAGATATCTCAGAATTCCTCTAAAAATAATTATAATTAGGAATAAACTGAAGATTGATATGATTCTTAAGACCACCAGGATGGCAAATGTAGTCAGGAAAATTGCTTTGGAAATTCTAGAATTTGGGGGGTATTGCCAAAATGGCATTTGATTGCATTTTGCTTTTTACTTATTGTTGATTCAATAAGTATTTATTAAGTATCTACAATGAGCCCACATTTGTGCATAGTACTGGGAGCACTCCAACCCTTGCCCTGTTGGAGTGTATCTGGAAAGGATACAAGGAGAGAATAACACATGCAAAGGTCAAATGGGAAATGTGAAACTGTGACACTAAAGAAATTCTATATACATTCTATTCCATTGCACCATGAAAGCGAGTACATATCAGACACAGACTCTGGTTTGAGGGACAACTTTACTAAGGAAAGAAAACTGAGCAGAAATCTTAAAGAAGCAGTTATATTTGTTTGTTTAAAGAATGCAAGGGAAGGATGCAGAAGTGTCCCAGATGATGGGCTAATGGTCAACTCCCGGGCTGCATATCGTCTAGGTTTTTATCTATGGTTATTTATATATAATTTCACATAAAATTACATATATAATCACATAGTCTATCCTGTAGCCTGGATGATAGACAAGATTTATAAATACAAGACCTTGGTTTCTTCACTTTTAAATTGTGGAGTTACACAAAGTGTTTTCTCAATTCCCTTTCAGAATTACAGTCCAAAAATTTACGACTCTATAAGTCTTTACAGATCATGCAAAAAATGTTACATTGGAATAACAACATAAGTTAGATTAATTTTTCATTAATAAAAAATTTAAGCCTTAGTAAGACTGTCTGGTTATTATTAATATCTGATTATCAAGCTAAGTCAAAATTTTCCAAAATGTCTATATATTATATCCTGTTCTCACATCCTAAATTTTCATACAACTGCAACAGTGCCTAGTAGTAGAACCAATAAATAAGTAGTAATTAGTACAATGAAAACAAAATAATTTTAACATATGCAAATATAAATAAAATATACTTATCAGAAATATAAAACTAAGAGCATAATTTTAATTAGTTATGTATTAAAAGCACCTAACGCCCATAATGATAATTCTTGAGACTTTAGTGGAACTGAAAATAAAGTAAATTATTTTGGGTAAGGTAGGGTAAACAACATTTTGTAGAAGGCAATTTTCATAGACTGTCTCAGATATCTTCACAGTTCAATGAAGAATGTATTATTATTACTTATATTAAAGGTATGGAGATTTCATCCTGATAGATTACTGTCTAGCACAATATAATGCTAATAAGCATGGATTTAAATTCTTGAATTGAATTGATAGCTATCTGATTTAAGTAACTTCTTTCCATCAAATTCGTGTTTTGCAACCTATATCTACATTCTAAAAGTGCTAATTCCATTCTTATTTCAGTTATTTCCTCTCCACCAAAGGATTTCATTTTCCTCTCTTAGGAAAAAGCATTTTCAGAAAAGGAAACAAAAACTTATAATGAAATCTAAATGTCTACAACCAGAAAAGCAATCAAGCAGACTTGTCTTGGAATTAGCATCTTTACCTAAAAATTTAAGTTCTATTAATAAAATCTCAGTACTCCCATTTCAGAAGACCAGAAGGCTGTCTGCATAACATCACTTCATGTTGGCATACTTAAAGCCTACCCCCTTGGACAACTGCTCGATCTACTCAGGTGTGCAAAACCTCACAAGATCCACCAAGAAAAGTACCCAACCCATCTCCTGTAAGTTTAACCTTCAATTTGTTAACTTACATTAACATATCATCACCTGAAGACCATAGTTTAAATTAGGGTTCACTCTTGATGTCGCACATTTTACAGATTTGGACAAATGTATAATGACATGTATCTACCATTACAGAATCATACAAAGTAGTTTTCACTGACCTAAAAATTCTCTGTGCTCAGCCTTTCTTCCCCACTAACCCTTTGCAACCACCGATCTTTAAGCTGTCTCCGTAGCTTTGCTCTACATGGTTAATGAAAATGTCATATAGGTCATATAGTTGGAATCATGCATTATGTAGCCTTTCGGGATTGGCTTCTTTCATTTAGTAATATGTACTTAAGCTTCCACCATGTCTCCTCATGGCTTGATAGCACCTTTCTTTGTAGTGCTGAATAAGATTCCATTGTCTAGATGGACCACAGTTTGTTTATTAATTCACCTACTGTAGGAAATCTTGGTTGCTTCTAAATTCTGGCAATTATAAATACATCTTATATCAATATTCATGGGCAGAGTTTTCCGTGAACATAAATTTTCAACTTGTTTGGAGAATGTGCCAAGAAGGGTGATTTCTGGACTGTATAGTAAGACTATGTTTAGTTTTGTAAGAAATTGTCAAACCATCTTCCAACAACACTGCAGCACATTGCTTTCCTACATGCAATGAACAAGAGTTCCCATTCCTCCACACCCTTCACGGCATTTGATGTTGTCAATGTTCTAAATTTTGGGTATTTTTAATAGATGTATAGTGATAGCTCATTGCTGTTTTATTTTGTATTTCCCTTAGAACATAGATGCAGAGCATATTTTTATATAATTATTTGCCATCTTTGTGTCTTATTTGCTGAGGTGCCTGTTAAAAGTTACTGACCAGTTAAAACAAAATTATTGTAGTTACATAATACGTGTGTATATTTGTGGGATACATGTGATGTTTTGATACAGGAATAAAATGTATAATGATCAAATCAGGAGAGTTGGGGTATCCCTCACCCCAAGGACTTATCCTTTCTTTGTGTTGTTAAAAGAAAACTTCAGACAAATTAAATTTAACAGAATTTAACTGAGCAAGAAAAAAAAAAAAAGAAAAAGGCTTGCAAATCAGGCAACCTCCAGAATCACCACAGATTCAGAGAGACTCCAGGGATGCTTCATGGTTAGAACAAATTTATAGACCAAAAGGGGAAAATTATGTGCAGAAATCAGAAGTGAGGTAGGATTGGTTACAGGTTGGTGTTTGCTTATTTGAACATAGTTTGAACACTCAGCAGTGTATCAGTGGCTGAAGTATGGCTGCTTGGATTGGCCAAGACTCAGCTATTGTTAGAGACGCATACTCCTAAGTTAGGTTTTCAGTTTTGTCTGCCTATTAAGTTAGGGTACAATTGGTTCATAAGGATGCAAATATAGAAGTACGAAGTCCTTCTCAGGCCATATTTAGTTCGCTTTAACAGTGTTAAGAACATTCTAATTCCACTCTTTCATCTATTTTTAAATATACAATATGTTATTGTTAACTATAGACACCCTATTGTGCTACTGAATACTAGATTTTATTCATTGGCCAATTTTTTAAATGAATTGTTTCTTTGCTTATTGTTGAGTTCTAAGAGTTTTTGGTATATTTTGGATAACAGTCCTTTATTACATGCAAAAGCCCTTTGTTAATATTTTCTCTCAGTCTGTGGCTGTCTTTTCATTCTTTTGACAATGTGGAGGTGTTTTTTGTTTGTTTGTTTTTGAGTCAGGTTCTCACTCTGTCACCCAGGCTGGAGTGCAGTGGTGCAGTCAGGCTCATTGCAACCTCCACCTCCTGGATTCAAGTGATCCTCCTGCCTCAGCCACCCAAGTAGTTGGGATAACAGGTGTGTGCCACCACGCCCAGCTAATTTTTGTATTTTTAATAGAGACGGGGTTTCACCATGTCGGCCAGACTGGTCTCAAACTCCTGAGCCCACCTTGGCCTCCCAAAGTGCTGGGATTACAGGCATGAGCCACCACGCCTGGCTTGACAGTGTCTTTGGCAGGGCAGAACATTTTAACTTCAGTGTGAAGGCCAGCTTATTAATTCTTTCTTTCATGGGTCATATTTTTTGATGTCATATCTAAAAAGTCATCACCAAGCCCAAAGCCACTCTATAGTTTTCTACTATACTATCTTCCAGGACATTTATATTTTTGCTTTTTACATGTAGGTCTCTGTTCCATTTTGAGTTAATTTTTTGAAGTATGCGAAGCCTCTATCTAGATTCTTTTTTCTTCTTCTTCTTCTTTTTGCACTTGGATGTCCAGTTTTTCAGCACCATTTGATGAGAAGATTGTCAACTTTGTCCCTTTGTCAAAAATCACTTAACTATGTATGTGGGTCTATTTCTGGGCTCTCTATTCTGTTTCATTGATTTATTTGTCTATTCTTTCACTGATACTGGACTGTCTTGATTAGTGTAGCATTATAGTAAGTCTTGAAGTCAGGCAGTGTCAGTCTTCTGACTTTGTTCTCCTTCAGTATCGTTTTGGCTATTCTGAGTCTTTTACCTCTCCTTATCATCCTTAGAATCAGTTTGTTGATAGCCACAAAAAATAACTTACTGAGATTTGACTAAGATTGCATTGAATCTATAGATCAAGCTGGGAAGAACTGAAACCTTGGCAAATTGAGTCTTTCTTTGCATGAACATAGAATATGTCTCCATTTATTTAGTTCTTTGATCTATTTAATAAGAGCTTTGTAGTTTTTCTTACATGAATCTTGTATGTATTTTTATTTAATATTTGAGAATACTATTTCTGTAACTATTGCAATAAGTGGTGGAGACAAAATTTGACCCTAGAATTACCTTTTTTGTTCCCTTCCCAATATGTTTTTCTGTTTACCACATTAACATGGATCCCTCTTTCAGGGAACAAGATGTAAGAAATGAGAGATTTGTTATATTACCTCCATTATTTTCCAGCAATCAGTACATCTTGGACTACACACATACACAAATGCACACATACACATTTTTTAAAATGAATTAATAGTATAATTTTAAGCACCAATGAGATGTAATGGGAGGCATATGTATTTTGGATGGAGTTATTTCTAGAAACCTTTAACTTGTACCGAAAATATATGGACTAATACTTCTATACATATGTCTGAGGCTGTTTGCCGTGTTTGAAATCTTGAAATGGATCCAGATGATTTTATCAAAACTGGTTTAAATTGAGAGTTTGGGTTTCAGGGCTTTTAGCTAGTGTTTTACCAGCCTAAGATGGAACATTTTTATTGAACATAATCTTAAAACCTTTTGAAAACCTGAGATTAAAAGGTGATGACAGAGACAGGAGGTAGCCAAGGGTCCCCCCGGTGAAACCCTGCCTTCAAGCCTAAAACCAGGCTTGAAGGCTGAAGGCTGAAAAACCAGACTGCCGGTCCCAGAGAATCTCTGACCAGCCTGTTCACTGGGAGGACAGGGCACGGCCCGGGAAGTTCGCACCTTTTGCAGTGGGGAGGAGCCTCGTCTCTCCTGCTCCTGGGTGATAGCCTGGGATTCAATCTGTGACATGGGGGCCCATTAACAGGGCCTCTAGCTTTGCTGTTTTTTTGTTTCCTTTTCGCCCAATAAATTCCATTCCCCCTCACCCTTCAAAGTGTCTTTGTGTCTCTTCTTGGTTGTGTGACAAGAACCTTGTTTTTCTGCAACAGTGACATTGCATATGCAAGGTTACAGTTGCCAACAGCCACAAAAATTAAGCAGGAAGAGTGCAATAGTGAATAGTGCAATCCATTTTCATTCACGGTGTTATTAAATGCAACATTTATTTGTTTAGTTCTAAGATGAATATAAATATAATAAATCACAGAGTTCTGGGCTTGAAAAACTTTTCATCCAACAGAGTAAGTTGCCTGAAAATACAATGATTTAAAAACAATGAAGTGTACATTTTTTCCTTGCTATTTCATAAAATTAGAGAAGAGCATCCCACAGTTCAGTTCTTTCCATAAGAGTACAAAAGACAAACATGTAGTTCACTCCCTCCTCTTTTAGCATGAGCAATTGCTGATTACCTTTTCAGGATAATAATAGCAAGAATTCACAAAATAGATCTGCTGAAAGCCCTGGATATGAGGATCTCTTTGGGCATAAAACATACAAGAGAGGAATGCTCTGGAGCCATCACTACATGTGGTCACAATAACTACAGTAACTACAAAAAATATTATGATGCAAAGTAAAATTCTGTGCTGAAATGTTGTATGGCTTCCATAAACAATTGTATTATGTGAAAACTAACAGAGCTGCATGTCTCTGATATATGCAAATTTTTGGCATGGTGCTTCTTTCATTTTTTAAGAATTTTGAGTCTTTCCCTCTTACTTAATTATTCAGCAAATTGAAGAATACCAAAAAAGGTTATTTTGTCCCACTGAGAAATCTCAATATTACACAGTATATATTAGCTCCTCTTTTTTAAACAGAAAAATAGAAACAGATGTATAATGCTCTCCAACCTATTTCTGAAACAGCCAGAATGGCCAGAACCAACCTTGCAGAATGACAACTTAAATTGCTTTTCTAGTGCAACATATAATTAATTCTATGGGTAGATCCTGAAGTAAACAAGAAAAATATTTTTAAAATTTCAAAGAGTTTTCAGCTATGAAGAAAATAAAATAATGCAGTGGTAATAATGAAAGTGGCTCTGGGTGTGAAAATTTTCTATCTTTGCATAACAAATTGCCAGAAATAGTGGCTTAAGCAATCCAAATTTATGAACTCACAGTATTCCTGAGCTAGGATTCTGGGCATAGTTAGCCTCTCTGTTCAAGGTCTCACCAAGGTAAACTCAGGATGTTAGCTGGAGTTACAATTCCAGGTGGAACTCAAGATCCTCTTCTAAGCTGATTTATGTTCATGACAGAATTCAGTTCCTTGCAACTGTAGGACTAAACTTGCTTTCTTACTGGCTATAGGCCAGAGGTACTCTCAGCACTTTGAAGTTGCCTCAGATTGATGCCCTATGACCTTCTCCATAGACCCTCACCATCAGATGATCATTTGCTTCTACAATATAAACAGAAGACCATTTCTGCTCTTAAAGAGCTGGACTGGTGAGGTCAGGGCCACCCAAAATAATTGCTCTTTGGAATTTGTAATCAACTGATTAGAGACCTTAATCATATTTGAGGCTGGGCATGGTGGCTCACGCCTTTAATCCCAGCACTTTGGGAGGCCGAGGCGGGTGGATCACAAGGTCAGGCGATCAAGACCAGCTTGACCAACATGGTGAAACCCCATCTCTACTAAAAATACAAAAATTAGCTGGTCGTGGTGATGGGCACCTGTAATCCCAGCTACTCAGGAGGCTGAGGCAGGAGAATGGCTTGAACCTGGGAGGCAGAGGTTGGAGTGAGCCGAGATCGCACCACTGCACTCCAGCCTGGGCGACAGAGTGAGATTGCATCTCAAAAAACAAACATATTTGCATCCACCCTTGGGCCACATAACAACATGATTATAACAGTAATATCCCATCATATGTATAAGTCCCATTCATTCTCAAAGGGAGAGTATTACATGGGGTATCCTTCATTGTGGGTCATCTTAGAATTCCAACTAGCACAGTGGGTAAGCATACAATGTTAACTAGTGTGGTCAGAAGAGACTTCCCAGAGAAGTAATATTTTAGTTGAAACTTGAAATCTGAGAAGGATGTAGCCATGTAATAATTAAAGAAAAACAAAAACAAAACCTATTCCAGAAGAAGAAATGGCTTGTGCAAGGCTCTGTTGTAGGTGCTAACTTTGTAGGTATAAGAAACAGAAGGCCTAAGGGCCAAGGGAAGAAGGGTAAGACATGATGTTGGATAGGCAAGGGCTGGATCAGGGACAATCTTGCAGGCCATGCAGAGTTTAAATTTTAGCATAAATAATAGGACTGCTTTACATGAATCATGTGAAATTCAAATTCAAAATTCAATAGAATGTATTATGATGGTTTAAGCAGTTAAGTGCTGTGATCTGATATATTTCTTTGTAAAAATTCAAAACCCTTCAGGTTGCTTTTCATGATTTGTGTTTTACTAGAGTCATGAAACATTCAATATATTCCTTCTAGCTATTTGAAACTATACAATATTTATCATTAACTATACTTCTTATAAGAAGGGAAATAACTATAGGAAATATAACTCTTAACTTAGTCAACAAAAAGGAGTTTGCTACTGTTCTTGCTTTCCACTATTAGGCTACTCTGATTTCTCTCTAAGAAAATAATGATAGGTTAAAAAAAAAAAGTCTTCTTATTTAAAATTTAATGTCAAGTTAAACTATTTCCATACTACACTTTTTTCAAAGTTTTCAAATGATTTTTCCCATGTGGTTGAACTTTCTAGAGGGAAGCAAGGATAAAACATGTTGATTCATTACAGAGTATAGTATCATTATGTGCCTGCCAGTTGGTCCCAGCCACTCACACTAATGTTACATATGATTTGGGAAAACAAAATGTTTGCAAAGCAGATATTCAACCTTCATCTGAATCAATGAATCATTTTATTACGCTTATTGACTTCTAGAAAGTAAGGAAATAATAGAACTGGAACTAATAACCAGATTTGATTTGTGGCATTTACTTCTTGCCAAATGGGGTAAAAGAGACAGGATTTACCTTAATTCCAGAAAAAAAAAAATAGAAAAACTGTCAAAAGATATAAAACTACACTTCTCAGCATATTGGACATGACATAATGAAGGACAATGATAGCTGAAAGCTGGGAGACAAAATTGGTGAATCTTCTGACTGTCTTGGATTATTGCCTGGAGAGAGTTTCCAGGCTGTATTACAGGGAAGGGGGAGCCCAGGTAGAGCTCTGCTATCTCCCTGAGTGGAAAGGATGAAGCGAGAAGTTTACGAAGAAGCAAATGGCAAGAGTTCACAGGGAAGTATCAGAGAGGAGGGAGCTTAACAGAGAGAGAATGTCAGAGAGAAACACCCAAGGTTGAGGGAAGAATCAGTGAAAGAATTCCCAGGGTTTACATAGTACCAATAGTGTCTATTTCCACCAATCAAAATGGAAAACCTCATTATATACTGTGCATTGGGTAGTGTATTCAAAAAGTTATGCCTCAGTAGTGGTGAAAATTAACCTTATATTAAAGATGGTTCTGTTCCTGCTAAATAAGACTTAAAATAAAGACTCAAAGGAACATACTGTTTTCATATAACTGAACCATGTCTCAGCACAAAGCTCTAGAACATGTGCAGAAGGAAAAATTATCCAATTCTTAAAAATAAAATTGACAATATGTGGTACCCAATAAAAAATTCCAAAACTTGTAAAGCAGCAAGAAAATATAACCTGTGCTGAGGGAAAAAAAAGCCAATTAAAACTGATACAAAATAAGCATAGAATAGAGTGACATTTAAACAGATATCATAACTGTATTCTGTATGTTTAAGAAACCAGAGGAAATATTGAAAACATCACATAAAGACATAGAAAATATTGAAAATGTCAAAATTGAACTTTTAAAGATGAAAACTATAATGTGTACAGTGAAAACTACAATAGATGAGATTAATAGTATATTAGACATTGCAGAAAAACAGCATATTAGACACTGCAGATTAATAAACTTAAAAACACCAGTAGAAACTATACAAAGTGAAACTGGCAGAAAAAAAGAGGCTGAAAAAAACGGAGAATCAGTGAGCTGTGGGACAATTTCAAGAGGCCCAATGAGTCCTCAAATGAGAAGAGAGAGAAGAAACAAATAATTTTTGAAGAAATAATTACTCAAAATATTCCAAATTTGCTGAAAATAATAACTCCACATATCCAGGAAGTTCAATGAACACCAAGTGCATCACAAGATAAAAATCTTGATATGGCATATCATAATCAAATTGCTTAAAATCATTAAAATATACAGAGTGAAAAGTAATAGAAATTCAAGAAGAGGTAGATGAACCCACTATTAGAGTCAGAGATTTTAATAGTACTTCCACATTAGTTGAAAAAATACACAGAAAAACTGTAAGATAAGGAAGATGCAAACAATACTATCAAGCAACTTAATGGACACTTATAAATCATTCCACCAAACAATAGTGCAATACAAATTCTTTTTATGTGCAAGCAGAACATTTACCAAGAGAGACTATATTCTGGACCAAAAAAAAGTAAAAGGATTCAAGTAATAAAAAGCATGTTCTTTTTTCACAATGGAATTAGATTTGTAATCAATAACAAAAAAGATATCTGAAAAATACACAAATGTGGGAAACTAAATAGTACACTTCTAAATGGCAATGCATGGGCCAAAAAAGAGATTAAAAGAGAATATTTTTAAATTCAGTATTTTGACCTGAATGAAGACGAAAATACCAAATGACAAGATTTGTGTGACACTGCTAAAGCAGAATTAGGGATGTGGAGAGCCCCAAATAACTGTATGGGTAAGGAAAACTTTCTCAAATCAATAACAGCATCCATCCTCAGAAAGTAGAATGAAGAGCAAATAAAATATCAAGGAAGCCTTAAAGGAAATAATAAAGTTAACAGTGGATCTCAATGAAATAGAAAATAGAAAAACAATAGTAAATGATAGAAAAATAATTTTAAAAATAATAGAAACCAGGTCAGGCATGGTGGCTCACGCCTGTAATGCTAGCACTTTGGGAGGCTGAGGCAGGTGGATCACCTGAGGTCAGGAGTTTGAGACCAGCCTGGCCAACATGATGAAAGCCTGTCTCTACTAAAAATACAAAAATTAGCCAGGCGTGGTGGCAGACACCTGTAATCCCAGCTCTTCTAGAGGCTGAGACAGGAGAATCACTTGAACCCAGTAGGCGGAAGTTGCAGTGAGCCAAGATTGTGCTGTTGCACTCCAGCCTACGGAACAAGAACGAAACTCCATCTTGAAAATATAATAATAATAATAGAAACCGAAACTGAGCTCTTTCAGACTGTCAGTAAAATTAATATACCTCTAACCATACTAATAGCATATAAGAAGGAAGACACAAATTAACAATGTTACAATGAAAGATGTGATATCAATATAGATTCCATGTATATAATGGAATACTATGTACAACTTTATGCAAGTAAATTCAACCATTTACATTAAATGGTAAAAAAAAATCTGGGTATATACCCAGTTACTGGGTATATACCCAAAGGATTATAAATTATGCTGCTATAAAGACACATGCACACGTATGTTTATTGCAGCACTATTCACAATAGCAAAGACTTGGAATCAACCCAAATGTCCATCAGTGACAGATTGGATTAAGAAAATGTGGCACATATACACCATGGAATACTATGCAGCCATAAAAAAGGATGAGTTTGAGTCCTTTGTAGGGACTTGGATGCAGCTGGAATCCATCATTCTTAGCAAACTATCACAAGAACAGAAAACCAAACACCGCATGTTTCACTCATAGGTGGGAACTGAACAATGAGATCACTCGGACTCAGGAAGGGGAACATCACACACCGGGGCCTATCATGGGGAGGGGGGAGGGGGGAGGGATTGCATTGGGAGTTATACCTGATGTAAATGACGAGTTGATGGGTGCAGCACAGCAACATGGCACAAGTATACATATGTAACAAACCTGCACGTTATGCACATGTACCCTACAACTTAAAGTATAATAATAATAAATTAAAAAAAAAAAAAAATCTGAAAGACAATAATTTCTAAGATTCTTGAAAGAAGATACAGATAACCTAAATTGCATTATACTGCATTATACTTTTTTTTTTTTTTTTTTTTTAGATGGAGTTTCTCTCTTGTTGCTCAGGTTGCAGTGCAATGGCGCTATCATGGCTCACCGCAACCTCCGCCTCCCGGGTTCAAGCAATTCTCCTGCCTCAGTCTCCCGAGTAGCTGGGATTATAGGCATATGCCACCACGCCTGGCTAATTTTGTATTTTTAATAAAGATGGGGCTTCTCCATGTTGGTCAGGCTGGTCTCGAACTCCCGACCTCAGGTGATCCACCCACCTTGGCCTCCCAAAGTGCCGGGATTACAGGCATGAGCCACCACGCCTGGCTGCATTATACTTTTTAAAAAATTACAGTGAAAACCCTTCCCACAAAGAAAACTCCAGGCCCTGAAACTATTTGTGAATTATGCCAAGTATTTAAGGAAGAAATAATACAATTCTGCAAAAATTCTTCCAGAAATTTAAAGAAGAAATATATCCCAAGTCATTTTATAAGGTCATCACTCTTGTGATATCAAAACAACAGTAAGGAATTAGAAGAAATATGTAGCTAAACTACAGACCTATAGCCCTCATCAATATAGATTCAAAAATTCTTAACAAGACTTCGCTAACTTGAATCAAACCATATATAAAAAGGATAATACAACAAGATCAAAAATAATTTAATCCCAGGAATGTAAGTTTGGCTTAATATTTTAGTATTTGAATGCCATCAATTTAATTAACCATATTAACAGATTACAAAAAGTGATCATCTCAATAGATGCAGAAAAAAATTGTCAAAATCCAATATCCATTCTGGACAAAGGAAGTCTCATCAACCTAAAAATAAAAGACTTTTCTTTTTCTTTTTCTTTCTTTCTTTCTTTCTTTCTTTCTTTCTTTCTTTCTTTCTTTCTTTCTTTCTTTCTTTCTTTTTTTTTTTTGAGACAGAGTCTCACTCTGTCACCCAAGCTGGAGTGCAGTGGCGCTATCTCAGCTCACTGCAACCTTTCCCTCCCAGGCTCAAGCAATTCTGGTGCCTCAGCCTCCCACGTAGCTGGGAGTACAGGTGCGCATCACTATGCCTGGCTAATTTTTTTTTTTTTTTTTTTTTTTTTTTGTATTTTTAGTAGAGATGGGGGTTTCACCATGTTGACCAGGCTGGTCTCGAACTCCTGAACTCGGGTGATCCGCCCTCCTCGGTCTCCCAAAGTGGTGGGATTACAGGCATGAGACACCACACACAGCCTAGAAGACATTTCTTAGTCTAACTAAATGTGTCCACAGAAAGTATGCAGTTGACATCTCACTAAATTGTGGGGAAAAAAATGCTTTCCCCTGGAAGTCAGAAGCAAGACAAGGATATTCAGTCTTATCACATCCAGTCAACATTGTAATTAAGTCAACAAAAAGATAGTAACTGGTATGTCTGCATATACAGAATATGTATTAAAAGCTTGAGTCCTTTTCCTCCATGAAGATCCCCAGCATGCTTGGATGTGTGTGTAGGACCTTCAGTCCTCTCTGGAAAAAGGGAGAGCTTGATAACCCTTAATCACTGTTTTTCCTTTAAAGTAGCCAAGATTCAGGTAGAGGAGGAGGAGGGAATCGGGGTGTGGAGAGGACAAGTGGCACCATACCAGTGAGCAAAGCACAATCCCTTCTTGTTTCCAGCAGCAGGGCAGCTGCCCACCATTTAGTATTTCAAAGATACTTTATCTGTTCTCTTCTGTTAAAAAAAAATTAAGTAAACCAAAGACAAATGCTTTCAGGAAAAAAGAGCCAGTGTTTATTAAATTTAGACTATATTACAGCTATTAGTAAAGAGACATTATTCATATAATATTCAAACTTATTAAATCATATCTACCCTGTGACCCATTACTATCCTTGCTTTTCATTTCCTAACCCAAATATCACAGACATCGTAAGTGGCATAGCTAGGATTTGAACCCAGGTCCATTTGACTCCAACTCCCTTACCCATTCTTATATACAACCATCTCACTACAGAGGTCAAGGTGCTTGATCAGCTCTCTCCAGCTGAAACTTTAAATATGTATAACTACTGCTTCTAACATAACTGTACTAAATCAGTTTGAAGTTAAATGAATTAGATGATGTATATTAAATCACTTATGCGTGGGGTTTCCAATATCCTTCTTTCATTTTTAGCCTGAAACAGAATCCTTGAAATATAGTATTTTTATATTCCTTGGCTATTACAGTAGCATAATTTCTATAAATATTCTTGGTCTGTGCTCTGCCTTTAATAGCTTAGGAATATGATATAGAAGATATAAATTATAGATTGGGCATAATAATATTATAGAGCACCTCAGGTGGCCTGGTGGATCAAATACGAGATTAAGTGTCAAGAAACCTGAGTCAAACATCTCTTGAAATCTGATGCTTATTCTCCTCCGTTTTGTTTCTTTTTCTTTTCTTTTCTTTTTTTAATTGCATAAACTTTCTCTCCTGACAACATAGTTAGCTACCATCTTGGCTGTTTCCTTAGCTCCATCCCTTAGCAAATCTGCCAGTAAAAACAGTGTGAGTTCACTCTGTTGTTCCACCACAAGAAATCTTTCATTTCATTTCTCCAGAACATTTGCATCCCCATCCTGGGCCTGTCATTCAGACAGTCATTGCTAATCAGAACAAGAAAGCAACATAATTATGCCAAGCATTTTAAAAGACACTAAATTAGCTAAATAAATGTTAGTTTTGTTTCCGTTTCTATTGCCTTGAAAAATTCATTTTATAATCTCTTCTGTCATTCCATTGTGAACTAAAGGAGAAAAGAAAGGGTGAGATAATTGCCTTTAGCACTGACTTTCTTTTTGCTTCAGATTTTCCACTTGTAGGAAGAGATATTGATGTTTTGGAGCAATATAGAAATCAATTGTTTCATAGACTGGAATTAGAATTTCAGCAAATAGACTTAAAAGACATGCAATGGATTTAAGGGTGTATTAATAGTATACAAGCACCATAAATAATTTTTATCTCTTGTAGAACTTACAACCATCCTCTTAAGTTTCTGTTATCTGAATTTAACAAGTAAAGGAAAAGGGAACCAGAGCTGGAAAGAAAATTACTCAGGTGAATAAATGACAATGCCAAACTTTGGATTTGAATCTCTCTGACCCCCAGAAGTCTTTTATTAGTACCATAGCAATGGGCATGTTGCTCTGAGTCTCAAATTTCTCAGCTGTAAAAGGGAAGTGAGTGACGGTCATTCATTTAATATTCAAATATTTACTGAACCATTATATGCTAGACATGTGCTAGAGATACAATAGTAAACTAAACACAGAAATAATGTTCAACCCAATAGCGTGACAGATATCAAAGTAATCATAATGAAAAAACAACTGATTAGAAAATGATTTCAAGTAGTCTGGAAAATAGAAATATGATTCTACGATTGTACATAAGGAATGTTTCGGGAAGCAGGTGATCAGAGAAGACTTGTCTGAAACCATGTGCTTTGGGCTCACAACAGAAGGATAAGATGAAATTAACTAGACAAAGGTGGAGAGGGTGGGCAGGACTCTGCTGGGAAGTCCTAACCAAGACAATAGTGAAGCAGATGCTGGTGGTCAGAAGAAACATGGTTCTATTTAAAGATCTGAGTGGTCAGTGGAGCTGGGAGCAGGTTGGGGGGCAAGATTCCCATAACAAATTCTTCCTAACTGATGTGGCTGTTCTGTGGTTTAATGTCTAAGAGGCAAGGCCAGCCAGTGGAGAGTGCTTTGTAAATCAGAAAGCACTACGATAGTGTGAAGGTTTGTGGGAGTTCTGGGGTTTTTTTATTTAAAAGACTATAACATCTCTATTCTTAAAGTCTTAGCATAGAGAGGAATCTTTTCATGGCGTGAAATTGGGGTTTACAATAGCTTCTGTATCAACATTAACAGAGCTGGAGAAAATTCTCAATGGAACTTAGCTTAACTCCTGGTGTGAAAATGTGCTTCAAAGCATTAAATACGCAGCCCCTAGCTGTTTCTAAAGAAACTGCCCTTAGACTGGCAGTGTGCATCCGAAGTTGAATTAATCATATATTTTTTGGATTTTCAATGTGTGCTCCTTGGCTAATGAGGAGAGAGCCAGAGAAACTCAGGCTGCCTTATAGTCCAGAGAACAGAGGAGACTTTCTCCCTGGGAGAGGAGGGCAATGGAGAGGAAAGCCTGGAAGCTGGTGTTGGTGACCTGAAAAGTCCTGCAGCAAAACAAAACGAATCCCTGCCTGGGATTTTTGCCCACCCGCCTTCTATGTTTGCTTTCTACTTAGGACTGGACCATGCCTTCCCAGCAGAGCAGGTGATAGGAATGGCGGCCCATTTCCCTCTTCATCAAAACTATTTTCTTTCACTCAGGACAACTGAGTACAAAGGCCTACAGGTTCCAAAGAGGTATGGAAAAGTTATTAGGACCCTGGGTTTGACTGCCTCAGTGATTTAGGGGTCCTGCCATGTACTACTTAAAATTTTGAATGTTGCTTATAAAGATTATCATCTCCTGATAAACTTGGTCCTTGGTCACAGAAGGACAGCGTGGGGCCTGCACGTGTGCATAGGCAAAGGATTATGGCACTGACTTTGCAACCACATTTCCTTTATTACCAAATGAGTCGTGTGTCAAACACTCAGAGCCCCAGGATCCAGATCTGTGTGATGTTTAACCAGAAAATTCCCTTCTAAACATAAAAATAAATTCCTTAGATTGTTTAATATTAGGTTTAAATTAAAATAAAACATTCTACTTAAATGTTAAATGTTACCCTTTTATAATAAAAAACCACTAAAGTTCACATATTGTTGCTGCTATCAGAGACAACCTGGTTTCTAAGGATGAGGCTTGGAGAAGCAAAAATAAAAGTAGACGAGGGTGAAAGTCACAAAGCTGGGCTCTAGAACTCTGCCACTCATAAACTGCTTCATAATCTCTGGTCCTTGGCTTCTCTGAGAATGCATTTCCTTATTGGAGAAATACCCTCCTATAGTAAGGACAACGTAAAGATGAGAACCCAGACATGTTTCTGTAGCTTTGGACACTCTGTAAAGACTCTCCCTCCTCTGTAACCTCAGTTCAATTCTGTCACACACTGCCTTTCTAACAAAGATGGGAAAATAGAAGTATGGAAAGGTTAGGATTTCTCCCAGCTATCAAAGTCCTGTAGTCTTAATGTGGCCGGAGCACACCTTAGCCTGGGTCCCAGTGCTGTGAACCGATGGTGAAAGTGGCTTTCAGATGTAGAGGATTCTTACTACAGGAGAGGAAAATGTTTAATATGTCCATCAGAAATGAAGGTGGAGACAGCAGGGAGGAGCTCAGTGAGTGGCATGGGGGTGGCACGGGAAGGCTGATCCGCGTGCCTGTGGGTCCCCGTGGTCCACTGCTCCAGCTCTGTTTTTCATCCTCTTCCAGTTCCTCCACCACTCATGCCTGCCCTGTTTTACCTCCGTACCTTGGCTCACACCCCCACCTCATCTATTTGACCCTATCCTTGTTTCTCTCCTTATCACTTTATATCACTGCACTTCCAAACCCCTTAAAAAGGTAGTGAAGGGGAAGAGATTATACTCATAGTGAACCACGTGGTCAGAACCTATCCTTAGTCTCTAGGCCATCAATCCCACTCAGTGCAGATTTCAGTGAGCAATGCATGGGGACAAAAAAGGCCATCGTCAAGGTCATCGATGCTGGACTTTAGCTGCTAGAATTAAGGGTCATGCACTAAAATGTTTAAGTTGTCTCATGTCACAAGATCATTGAAAAGGCATACTAGTAATGGGGGAGGAGCAGGAATTATAGAGCTGTACTCACAAAGTTGGCACATTTGCGCACCTGCTATTTATCAGCTTAGGCAAACTTCATTCACTCACTCGTTCATTCATTCAACAACCCTTTATGAATCATATACAATGTGTCAAGTAAAATAATGAGGGTTTTAAGATGAAAGAGGTAAACCCTATTTAAAGGGAGTACAGCCATGCTAAGTATACATCCCATGTGACAATACTCTTTCTTCTCATGCTTCTTACAGGCTTCATAACTTGTTTGCAGCACTCTAACCCTAGAAACCTTCTCAGCATAGTGTAACTGATCCCAGTTTTTAGAATTGGCAGGAGTGGTGAACCCTTTGTTCTAGTGTCACTGCAGAAATGGTCATGAATAAATCTCTACACCTCTACACTGGATTTGACATCCAATGGATACCCTGTTTCTGTTACATGAATGTAAATAATAAGAAAGGACAACTTCCCCTATCAATTTGACCCTCAATGTTCTCAGTGGCTTTCTGCCTGTAGTACCCAGTGTCTGACCATTCAAGGGCTCTTCAAATTGGGAAGTATGCAAATGATTTTAAGGAAGAGCTGCAGGGCTATTGAAGACAAGCTCTTTACTCCTTGGGGGAAGATTGCCCTCTCTTTTCACATATGAGTTTCCTCGATGAGAATTTATAGAGCCCACTCTGTACCAGCCACTCTGTTGGACCCTGCAAATTTAGTGACAATGAGAAACCATTTTTACCTTAGTTCAATGGAAGAAACATACACGAAAATAAATACCAAGCACAACAAAGTTATAATAGAAGAATGGACAAAGCTCTAGGGGAATCCTGGGGAACATAATCAGTTCTGCCTGGAAGCACCATAAAACGTGTTTAAAAGAAGGGACATTTGAGTTGCATCTTAAAAAGTAAGTGGAGCACAGAAGGCTGAGGAGGTGAAAACAAGCTTTCCAAGGAAAGGAAGAACAGAAGAGTCAAATGCCCTGAGGTTTGAAATGCATCAAGTGAAACAGGCCAGCTCAAGTGGTGTGAATCCAGATTATGAAGAAATTTGAATGCCAGCTTCATGATACTATAAATTAAAATACAAGTAATATCCCTGACTTTTTTATTAACACAATTCCAGTTTGTGTTTTGTAAGTTAACTAAATGTCTACAAGTCAAGGAGCTATTGATTGGTTCCTGCCACTAAATGGGGCAGTTCATTAACACAGGAAATATTTTATAATGTTCCAGAAGGAAAAAGAAAAAAAGGAAGGAAGGAAGGAAGGAAGGAAGGAAGGAAGGAAGGAAGGAAGGAAGGAAGGAAGGAAGGAAGGAAGGAAGGAAGGAAGGGAGAGAGGGAGGGAGGGAGGGAGGAAAGGAGATAAGAAGAAGTCATAGCTGAAAGAAAAGAAGGAAGAAGAGAAAATAGAGAAGTAAAAAGTAAGAAATCATTTGGGTCCACTGCCAGCAAGAGTTAGGAAAGCTGATTTCTTAAGATAAACTGAAGTAAAACAAAATATGCTCCATATGTTGAAACTGTATACTTAGTTTGAAATAAACAAAAACATGTTTGGAGAATAGCTTCCATAATTAAAAAGAAATTAAAAGAAAGAAAGAGAAACCATCTGGGGATAGACATATATTTAAACACATACACACACACACACACACGCACAATTACACCAAAACTTGAAGTTTTTCTTGACTTAAGTAAACTCCCTTGTTGCAAAAGTCCATTGCAACAGGCTTTGCCGAAAACACCCCAAGCTCCAGTTCCATGTAGGAGCTATACAGGGTTATTCAGCATTGCTCAAAACCAAAAAGACCTTTCTAAATCCTGTCCTTTGCTCCTGCTTTCTTCTCTACTGTGAACGCACCTTCTCCCTTTTTCCCTCTGAAGGATGCCTGCTCACCTACTCACCTCTCAGGGCCCAACTAAAAGGTCACCTGTCCCAGTGGGGTGTGCCTGGAGCCCTGGGGTAGCTAATAATGTCTTTGTCATCTGTGAACTTCATGCATGTATATCAGCTTTCTAGAGATGCTGGAACAAAGTACCACAGACTGGATGGAATAAAATAATAGAAGTTTGTTGTTTCACAGTTCCAAAGGCTAAAAGACCAAAAGCAGAGTGTGTACCAACAGGGTTGGTGGCTTCTCAGGGCTCTAGTGGGGGTATCTGTTCCATGCTTCCCTCCAAGCTTCTGGTGATGGCCAGCAATCTTTGGTGCTCCTTGGATTATACATGCATCACACCATTCTCTGCCTCCACCTTCACATGACCTTCTCCCTGTGTCTCTGTCTTCACATGGCCACCTTCTTATGAGCATAACAATCATGTTGGATTAGGGGAGCATCCTACTCTAGTGTAACCTTATCTTCCTTTTCTGAATCACATCTGCAATGACCGTATTCCACCTAAGTTTGTATTCTGATGTGCATGGGGTTATAACCTCAATATATCTTTTGGGGGCACCAAATTTAATCCATAACAACATACTCTAATATAGCTCTTGCTTCATTGAAGGAGTCAGATGTATTTGTGTCTGTGTTCCTTGTTCTCAAAAAAGTCGGTGAAAAACTCCATTGCAGTGAATATAAATACATGTATATTTAACCTATGTCTCCAAGGCTGAGCACAAACATTTTTGTAAGCTCACAATTTTTTCTAAATTGAATTAAATATGGCCCATAGAAATTATCGACAGAGAGTTTCCAATTCAGGATAAAAGGAGAAGGCTTGGAGGCAGTTACGTCTGCTCCTGAAACACTGGGCACGTGGTGACCCTCATGTCACTGTACTTCCCAGATGTCCCTAGTATGGGCAATACAGCAGAAAAGTGCTCTTGCCTGGAATAACCTAATGGAATGGGCGTCTGAGAAGAGTAAAGCCATGTTGAATTTAGTTCTGTCTAGAGAGCTATGTTGTATTGATACTGTCTTCTCCTCTGTGGGCCTCAATTTAGCCTCAGAAGATGAAAATTAGACAAGAAGGAGCAATTTTAAGGCTTAATGAAGCATAGTAACTCTCTTTTCAAATGAAATCTTGTGAAAAGTTCCAATCTATATAACAGATCTATGTGAAATTGCCGGAGATCAGGTGAAGAAATTGAGCCTGGAATTCCATGGGTTCTGTCATCCTTAAGGAGTCTCCACAGGAAGCTCTAAATAAGTCTGGAAACAAAGACTGAGAACTACTTGGTCAGATGAAAGTCTACATTGGGTATGCTGTCATAGATATAGAAGGTCATACATAAAAATTTAAAAAGAGAAGAAGAGATGGAAAAGCTTGTTAGAAAATAAGAGAGAGGCTGGGCACAGTGGCTCACGCCTGTAATCCCAGCAGTTTGGGAGGCCGAGGCAGGTGGATCACGATGTCAGGAGTTCAAGACCAGCATGGCCAACATGGTGAAACCCCATCTCTACTAAGAATACCAAAAAAAAAAAAAAAATTGCTGGGCGTGGTGGCGGGCACCTGTATTCCTAGCTACTTGGGAGGCTGAGGCAGGAGAATGGCTTGAACCCAGTAGGCAGAGCTTGCAGTGAGCCAAGATCATGCCACTGTACTCCAGCCAGGGGGACACAGCAAGATTCTTTCTCAATTTAAAAAAAAAGAAGAAGAAGAAAGGAAGAAAATAAGAGAGAAGCTAGGGGAGGAAAACAGTAAGGAGAGGCAAAGCTCTTGGACAAAACTTACTGTGGTCATAGAAAGAGAGTTCAAAGTGGTTTTCCAATCCTATCTTTGTAGTCATCTATTTAATTATAAATTAAGTGTGTTCATATGTTTTCCAAGAACACTGTTGTTTTTAACTATATCAGAATTATATGATTGCAAAGGTAACTAGTCTGAAGGAAGGACTGAGAATGTGGAAGACCTCGTGCAAATTTCAGCTGATGATACACAAAGTGAGTGCTTTGTCCTGCTCAAGGTAGTAATATCTAAAACAACTTGATTGCTCTGCCCCTTTGCACTTTTTGCTCCAGCAATCAGGAATTGATTATATTTCCCAGGGCACACCATTTTGCTGTTGGCTTCTGCTCTGTGGATCATGCTCATCCTTCTGTCTGACATGCTCATCCTGCCTCGTACCCCTACTCTTCTTTCCTAGTATAACTTAGACTTAACATTCTCCCGGGAACCCTCTTTGAGCTCAGAAGTCAAATTAACCTTAACCTGCTCTAACTGCCTTTGTGCACCCTCTGTGCTTCAGATGTACCATCACACTGACTTGTAAGCTATTTCTTCGGTTGCAGCCTATCTTCAAATAATGAGTTCTGTAGGACATTCTTATTTGTGTCTTTACTCCCTAGTACTTAGCACTGTGATTGGCACATAAAAGGTATTGATCAATGTTTTCTGAATGAATTAATTGATATATGAGTTTATTTCAAAGTGTTCTGAAGTTTTCAGATAATCTGAGAAAAGTATCAAGATGCGAGTAGGCATCATTTGAATGAAATGGAATGCTGTTGTTAAATCTCTGGTGAATTTACTTTCCTGTTTCAACACAGTATGAAGAGGAAACATAGAAAGTGGACATTAAAAAAAAAAAAAAAACTATCTTGGAAATTAGCCCAAGAACCAACTGTTTTCTTTTAATGGTATATTTCTTCTCTCGTATCACAACTAATATACGTTTCAGATCACACACATGCCCAATGTTTGTTTGTATTTACCATAATTCCTTATGCAACTCCAGATGTTTGGACCATTTAGGCATCTCATACATGTTTGATGAATTAAGGAATAAGTAATAGAACCCTTAAATAAGATGAACCATGATTCCAACATCCATTAGCAAGTTGTTAACAGTTTATATCTGTCTAGTTTGAAATGTAGGTCCATCCACTTGGAGAGGGGAATGGAAAAATGTGATACGAATACCTGATCTGTCTAGTTATTTTGAATCAGTATTTAAAATGTAATCACCTATAAGACATTTGCTACACTGAGATGGAATGCTGAGTTCTGGCTCCAGGTCTGCCCCTCATTGCTATGTCAGATTAACTTTTTGGCTAATAAAATTGAGTTTGGTCCCACCTGTCTTAATATACTCTCACTTTAGGGAACACAGACCAAATTTTCTTTAAGTCTAATATAACGTAGTATGATTCTGACATAATTAGATGTGAGGTTGCATTGCAATATATGCACATCCTAGACAGGCTTGTAATTTGGAATCTTTGTCAGGCAGGAATTATCTGAGTCTTAATTTAAAGAAATAAAATCTTGTGTCTTTGATTAATTTCCAGGAAGATTAGCTAGAGAAAACTCATCCTCTGTGACCTTAAGCAATGAACCTTTGACTCCACACTTATAGACCACTCTATCAACAAAAGGTTTGCAATTATGTGGAGACTTCCTGCTTGGAAGAGAGTTTCACTGAGCATTATTTGAAAGTGGAACATGCATTTTGGGGTAGGAATGATAAGGAATCCCCCACTCACTACCTCATGTAGTTCATCAAATATTTCTTCTGAACTATATATTTTACTCCTCTGAAAATTCTAGCAAATTAAGCTCCCTCCACCTCCTTCCATTCCCCACTCATTCATTTTTATTTTCCTGATCATTGTCAGGGTAACTTGCTATGTCTGATCATGCATTTATATAGCACCTAAAAACTCAGTGTTCTCCCATCTGCATTACCCTGACAGACCCTCAGAACAGCTCTTAGAAGGGCAGGCCAAGTTGATTTCTGCTCATGTTTCAGATAAGGAAATGGAGACTCAGAAAAGGATAATGAAAATGGATGGAACTGTACCTTTAACCAAAACACTTTAACCGATGTTTGATGTCTAGTTAAAGGTTAATTAATTGTAACACAGTGTTTTAATGCTTTTTCAGGAAAAAGCTCTTCTGCTTATGCATTCGTTTTTATTATTTGCAGATAGTGCAAACAGTGTTGATGTTATAATGGTAACCCAAACATAATCTCTTTCTTTATTGAGCTTATAATAGGAATGAAGCAATTGCAATCTCTACTGGCTCATCCAGAAACACAAATAACCAAACACACACAACTACTCATTGCATTTCTACCGTGTGCAAGTCATTACTCAGCCTTTTGGCAAAAAGTGAGCCAGGAAGCCCACCATCCTTGCAGAAGTCTGTGAAAAATTAAGCAGCTCAGAGACTTCAGCCTCCATTTAGAATATGCCATATCCCTGGCATGAGGATGGAGGAAAAGCTGAAGCTATTGCTTGATACTTAAGAAAACATTCACATTCAGTCATTTAATCAATTATCAGACCATCTCAGTGAAAAGATACTACTTCAAAAACCATATTATCATTTAACTGAACTTCTCATCAGAACCTGATTTTCCTCATGTCTTTTGTTTGCCAAATTCTTTTTGCTTTAGTTTCTAATGGATGGTAGTTATTCGCTTCCAAATGCAATGCCTAGATGGGAAGAAAAAACACCATTCCTAGAGCTTTTCTTTATATTTTTGTGTTTAGTTTTTTAACAAACTTTATTATTTAGTTTTAGGCCCACAGCAAAACTGACAGAAAGTACAGAGTTCCGATATACCTTATGCCTTCAAAATCCACAGCCTCCCCACCACCCTCAACACCCTGTACTAGAATGGCATATGCGTTACAATGAAGTTACACATCATTATCGCCAATGTCTGTAGTTTACACTAGGGTTCACTCTTGCTGTTATACATTCTACGGGCTTTGACAAATGTGTAATGGCATGTAACCATCAATTTTTGTTTGTTTTTTGGGTTTTTTTGTGTGTTTTCTTATGTTTTTTGAGACTGTCTCACTCTGTTGCCCAGGCTGGAGTGCAGTGGTGTGATCTCGACTCAATGCAACCTCCGCCTCCCAGGTTCAAGCATTTCTCCTGCCCCAGCCTCCTGAGTAGCTGGGATTACAGGTGCGTGCCACCACACCCGGCTAATTTTTGTATTTTTTGTAGAGACGGGGTTTCACCATGTTGGTCAGGCTGGTCTTGAACTCCTGACCTTGTGATCCACCCACCTCGGCCTCCCAAAGTGCTGGGATTACAGGTGTGACCCACCGTGCCCGTGCCCTGTAACCGTCATTATGGTATCACACAGAAGAGTTTTACTGTTCCAAAATCCTCTTTGCTCCAGCATTCCTTTTTTCTCTCAATCACTAGCAACTACTGATTTTTTTTTTTTTCCGGCTTCCATTGTTTTCCTTTTCCAAGACCACCGTGTAGTTGGAATGACACAGCATGTAGCCTTTTCAGATTGGCTATTTCACTTGGTAATATACACTTCAGTTTCATCCATGTCATCTTATGGCTTCATAGCACTTTTTTTTGCACTGAATAATATTCTATTGTCTGGATGTACCACAGTTTATCCATTCGTCTACTGAATAATATTTTGTTTGCTTCTAAGTTTCGGCAATAAAGAATGCAGCTGCTATAAACATTTTTGTGCAGATGTTTGTGTGGACACAACTTTTCAGTTCATTTGGATAAATACAAAGGAATGCAATTGCTGGACTCTTCAGTAAGAGTTTTTTTAGTCTTGTAAGAAACTGCTAGCCCATCTTCCAAAGCTGCTGTACAATTTTGCATTTCTAAAACAATGAATGAGAGTTCCTGTTGTTCCACATCCTTGCCAGAATTTTGTGTCATCAGTGTTTGGAATTTTCACTCTTCTAATAGGTATGCACTGGTGTGTCATTGTTTTAATTTTCAATTCCCTAATGGCATATGACGTTGAACAGTTTTTCTTATACTTATTTTCAATCTCTGTATCTTCTTTGTTGAAACGTCTGTTCAGATATTTCACCTTTTTTTGACTGGGGTTTTCATTTTTTTTTATTGTTGAGTTTAAGATTTGTTTGTACAGTTTGAATAACAGTCCTTTATCAGATACAGCTTTTGCAAATATTTTCTCCTAGTCTGTGACTTGTTTTCTCATTCTCTTGATTTTTTTATTTTTATATAGTTTTCTATGTGCAGAAGAAACGTGTTTATTTCAGTAATTTTAGGTATTATAAATAATTAGAAAAAATAATTGATGCCTAAAAAGTCCTCCTTAATAACAGGCTTGGTATCTGGTTTATGACTGCGGAATAAGCCTTGCAGGAAGCTGAAAAACATCTCCTAGCAAGTCAGAAATATAGAAAAGCTAAGAAATCTCAGAGTAAAAAAGGTTATTCCTATAGTTTGTGGTAGATCAGGTTAAATTTGGAGAAGTAAGCTGGATTATTATCAGTTCTTGATATCTACGGGTAGGCTAATAAACACATTTAGATATTTCTGGCACACAAAAGCCAAACTTATAGCACAGAGGATATTAAAATGTTTTCAAATAAAGATTTCTTTTCTAGTCTTAGTGTAATTTAGGACTATTTTATTTACCACATACTAAGAAGTTCTTCATATATTAATCAACAGCAATTATTATGTTCATGTAAATAAAACAAGCCAAATAAAAGAAAGCACCAAATGAATCATACTGATTCCAAAAATTGTTAAATTAATTGATGTTGTCAAATCCTTGCCTTAGGGACAAAAACTTCAACACAAACAGAGCTAATACCTTGTGCTGTCCTCATTAGGAGTCAGGGTGCACCTCTCAAGCTGTGTCAGAGAGAGAAAGAGATTTCTGTCTGAGACAGACCTAATCAAACAAAAAAAAAAAAAACAAGACAAACACACAAAAAGTATTATTTTGTCAGTCACTAGTCTCCAAAATAAATACCTCAAGCCTTTTCCTGTTAATTTTTATCTCCCTAATGAGAACTTTATCCTTGCAGACAATTATGTAAAAAGAACTGCTATTTGTATCCATAAAGAAATCTATAAGGTGTGTATATATATATACAGGCTATAATTTTTATAAGCCTTTTGTGCTGAATTTTATTTCTATTTAAAGTGCCTGACATGGGGCCCCAAATCATTTATTCATTTGACACGTGTTTACTGAGCAGCTTTTCTGTACCTAGGCACTAGGATCAATCTGTGAAGAAAACGCAGTGGTCAAAACATAAGGCAGTCTAACTATGTAAAGATGAAGAGTGGAAGCACTGAAAATCAGGTGATTAGGGAGCATTTGTCTGATGAAGTGAAATCTGAGCACAGATGTGAATAAAATGAGAAAGACAAGCAGAGATCTGGAGGAGATTTCTAGGACAATAAAGTGAATATCCAAATCCTAAGGAAGGAAATGTAAGGATCGCGATGGAAGTTGGTATAGCCAGACTAGAGAGAATAACAGATGAAAGGTGCATGAGATGAGACTGGTGAAGAAGCAGGCCAGGGCCAGATGGCCAGAGCTTTGTAGGTCATGACCAAGATTTGACATTTCCTTCAACTACAATGGGAAATTGTTGGTATTTAACAAATATTTATAATTTACGGAAGCAATAACATTTTAGGGAATAAAAAATATCTTAGTGCTAATAAATATTTCTAGTGATCCGGAGTTTCTTAACCATTGCACTATGGCATTTTGACCCAGTTTGTTGTTGTTATGGGGAACTATCCTCCTTATTGTAAGATGTTTAGCAGCATCTCTGGCCTCTTCACATTCAATGCCAATAGCACACCCCTTTCAGTTGTGGCCACAAAGAATGTCTCAGACAATGACGAAAGTCCAATTACTCCAGCTGAAAACTATTGACCTAATCCCATTCATTTTACAGATTTGGTAACTGTGCTTAGTGAGATTCAATTACTTAGTTATGGTCAACAAAGTTAGTTTTAGCCTTGGAGCTGATTCACACAGATTTATAGATAATAATGTATAGACTATATATTAGATCTAATATTTGCTTTATCTATATATATCTTTACATACACATAAAATACTTTAGTGTTTTCAATTATTTTTTGAGGTAGTTACCTTTATTCCCATTTATAGGTAAAGAACTTGACACTCAGAAAGGTAATGCAATTTGATGTCAACTTGTGGCTCAAACTCAGAACTCTAAATATCATCTATTTCAGTAACAAAGTGTCAGCTTGGAATGCACTAGAAATGATCATCTGAACTGACCATGAACCAGAAAATTCCTTGAGCACAATGTTATTCAATACCAGTTCAAGGAATATCAGGGATTCTTGATCTTCCAACCCCGATTTCACTATGAAGGGGAAACAAGAGTTTGAAAGTTAAAGTGAACTCTCATTTCACTTTTTTAAACTCTAAAAATAGTATAAAGTACTTTATTCTTTGATTAGGCCACACAGATGAGCTGCTATGTTTCAAGCAAGGTTGTTTCAAAGGAGACGATCAAAAACCCCATTGAAAGGAAGCTCTCAGTCTCTGGGTCTTCTATTAAGGATGAGCTTGTTCTACTTGTTTTTAATTCAATGGCTATTTTATGACTTTGACACCCACCAGGTCTATGAATGGGTCCCATAGGAGGGCTTCAAATCAAAATAGTATGTGAGCTGGGGATTTAGAATTTATGGGATGTATTTTCTTCATTTCCTCCTGAAAGAAACCAATAAGTTTAAGGAGCAGAGGGAAGCATCTCTGAATCTCTGTTTACAGTGCAGAGTCCTCCTGGAGGCATTTCTAAGTAACATAGAGGGCTAGCTAAGTAACATAGAGGAGGGAGAGGGCTGAATGGGTAGGAGAATAGCATTAAGGTAGTCAGAGAGAAGGTTTGGTGGAAACTTTTGGGACCCCACCTCAAATTCCTTCTACATTGAGAAAGCTGCTTATGGCAAACACTTGCAACTCTGACCAACGGCATGTTTTCACTGCTACAAAATACTTGACCCATGCACAAAACAAGCCAGAAGTGCCAGAACTAGTGCTTGTATCCAATGATGAAAGGGCAATTAGTTGATAAATGCCTGGTTTTCTCAGCCCTTGGTAGAATCCATGCAGGCTTCCAGAATGTATATTCCATGCAGTCTTTCGGAATGTCCTAATAGAATTGAGGTCCAGCTGCCCACAGTGATAAATGGCTACACAATTCACCTTTTTGTAGCTGCTTTCCCTTCCCTACCTATTCCCCTATTCCCTTAAATGTGTTTCCTAGTATCACACACTCAGTAAACTACATGTATTTTCATCCTTGCTTCAGGCTTTTTTTCTGGTGGAATCCAAATTAAGATAGAAAGTTATTCTTCTCATCTCTGCAAAGCTAAAAGCCATAATTTAGGGCTCAACTTACATCACTTTTCAAAGCAAGCCTAGGGATTTTACCCTTTGTGCCTTTGCAATCTCTATTTCTTTCACCTTGATTTTCCTTCCCCATTTTTATCCAAGTAGAGGCATCATCCTTTAGAATCTAATTCAATTATTCTCAACTCTGTAAAGCTTTCTCTGCCCTTTCCAGGCTGTATTACTGCTTCCCTCTTTTCCTTTAGTTGCTAAGCCCAGTTGGTTCAAAAGCGAGAATGCATGCACATGTGCATACGAACAGACCAAAGTGGTGAGTAGATCATGAAAAGAGATTAATGGCATAATTCCAAAAGGTTTTTCTTCTATTGACCGTCACTCCAGGAAAACACTTATTCTTCTTACATACAAAAACAGAGGAAAATGAATAACCTACTTTTAGTCTATATCCCTCTCTTTCTGCTCTATTTTGTGTTTCCTGAATATTTTCTTAATCAAATTATTACTCCTGGCACTATTCACATTTTTAATACTGTTTGGACTAAACTTCAAGGGTGTTTTAAAAATTCTTCCTGGTGGACAACACATCACAAAGATAAAATCAAATGTATATGTACAAGTGCAAATAGAAAATGAAGAAAAATAAGGTCAATGAGTGATGCTGAGGATCAAAACAAGTATTTGTAGTTTTTTTGTGTGATAGTCTATATTTAGGATGAGCTGAAGGAAGGGAACAGATTCAGGACTAGGGCTTTGTTTTTACTTCTTTGTTGTAAGACTGTATAAGTTAGTTGAAAAAATAAGTATATATTTTCCTAAAACCTTATCTGGGGGCAAACTATCATTCTAGTGTCATTAAAGAGACAATAAGCATTATTTACATAAATAGATTCACAAATCTATTCACTACTATTTAGTAGTACCAGTAGCAGTAAAATTTACTCCTGTGAACACAGTTATCTTCTTAGGAATTTTAATACTATAAATAGCAGATCCTTTTGCTGTGAATATCTTGATGTGTTTAACTAATTTGGTGAATTAGATGTAAGAAAAAGATAAGTTGTTCTGCAAAATAGAAAAAGTTGTCTTTGAAGTCAATAGGGCAGTATAGAAGGCGGTTGAAGAGCAAAAAGAGGAAAGAAAATACCAAGTAATCATGGAAGGTTCTGAGCTGTCCCTGCCAGAATAGGGGATGGCTCAGATAGGAGTCTCAGTGGCTAAAAATGGCTCAAAAGAACAGAAATATCTGGTCTAAAATTTTCTATTATTTGATATAATCCACCCTTCTAATTTCCAGTAGATTTTGCACATTTTTTCTTTTGAAATTTGTGAAAGTCCAGTTGTAATTTTTGAAAGGATTTGGGTGAATGAGGACAGCAAACAAAGAAGCCAGATCTCTGAAGAAAAGACTATTGGCTTCTTTCAGACATGTTAATGAAAGTTTCGGGAAAATCTAATCTAGCTCCTAAGTTGCATGAAGTTGTCAGTTGATACCAAGGCTCTAACCTATTTATACACAAAAGTTTAATTTACACTAAGTATATATAAATAATTATGTAGTATTTGTATATTTATATACTCTATTACATACTTTTTTACACTGTATTAAAATTCATGATTTATGTGTCTGTTTTCTCCACTAGAAAATGTTTTTCTTGATGGAAAAAACTACTATTAAAATCTGTATTCCCAAGGCCTAGAAATGATTCTGGAAGGTGGAAAGCATGCAATAAAATATTATTGAGAGAATAATTATTTCATTTTTGAGTAAGTATCATATGGCAGGCACTTTATTAGTCAATTAACAACTATGAATAAGAGCTAACAAATATTAATATATACTAAGTGCTTACCATGTTTCAGGAGCTATCCTAAACACTTTATAAATATGATAACTTTTAATCCCTACCTTAATCATCTATGCTAAATTAGAGATAAGGAAACAAAGAGATAATAAGGTTAACTTTCTCAGGGTAAATCTTATATGTAAACAAATAAATCCATATGTCACATAATGATAAGTTGTTTTAGAAAAAAAAAAACAATGAAAAGGGGTTACAGGTGTCAAGGATTTAAAAAGCCATTTTAAGTCAGGTTAATAAGAGAATGGTTTTTTCATAAATGACATTTGATCATTTAAATTTGGGGGAAGTGTTGAGTATCAAGATCTTGAGACATATTTGCAAGCCAATAAGGAGACCAGAATAAAGTGAGAAGTAGGGTGGGGAGGGATGAAAAGGGGATATAGGAGATGAGAGTTGAGATGTAAGAGAGTTAAGCTATGTGGGATCTTGATTGTTATTATAAAAACTTTGCCCTATCTAGAATAATAAGTCATCGAATGGAGTTAATCTGAGAAGTGACATGATCTGTCTTGCTTTCAAGAAATTGACTCTGGTACTATGCTGGAGATGTTAGAGTCATTCAGGTGAAATAGTTGAGTGGCTTGAGCTATGGTGGTAGAAGTAGAGGTGACAAGAGCTGGTTGAATTTTGGTTGTATGTTGAAGGTAGAGCTATGTATTGGGCCATTCTTGCATTGCTATAAAGAAATACCTGAGACTGGATAATTTACCAGAAAGGAGGTTTAATTGGCTCACAGTTCTGCAGACTGTACAGGAAGCATAATGCTGGCATCTGCTAAGCTTCTAGGGTGGCCTGAAGAAGCTTACAATCCTGGCAGAAGATGAAGGGAGAGCAGTCACATCACATAGTGAAAGCAGGGGCAAATGTGAGAGAGAGAGAGAGGGAGAGAAAGAGAGAGGGAAAAAGAGAGTGGGAATGCAGTGCCATACACTTTTAAATGACCAGATCTCTCAAGAACTCACCATTGTGAAGACATCACCAAGCCATGAGGGATTCACCATGACCCAAACACCTCCCACCAGGCCCCGCCTCCAGCATTGGGGATTACAATTGAACATGAGGTTTAGGCAGAGACAAATATACAAACTATATCAAGTTGTCGGGATAAACTAATGGGATAGATGTGAATTTCATAAACACACACACACAGACACACACACACAAAATCAAGCATTGGTCTGAGCAACTGGGGCATTGGGGTTTCAAATACAAAGTTGGAGACAGCTATGTTGGATGCTGGGGGATATGGAAATCTTTTGTGGACATGCCAATTTTAATACTTCTATTATGTTATGTTGTATAGACAGTTTGATATATGAGTCTCGAGCTCAGCAAATAAGCTGAGACTTCCGATACAAATTTGGAGTCCTCAACATAGAAATAGCAGTAATAACCATGCTATTAGAGTGTGGTCACCAAGGAAGGGTGTGCAGATAGAAAAGGGATTCAAGGATGGAGCCCTAGAAAAATCCAAGGACTAAATACATGGAGGAACCAGCAAAAACAAATAAACAAAAAGTGAAGCAAGCCATGCAGACAACATTGTAGGAGAAAACCAATAAGATAGCATCTCTGTATCCAAGCAAAGAAAGCACTTAAAGAAAGTGATTTGCTCACTATAAGATTGCAGGCCATACATGGATAGTCACCTCTGTGCCTTCCACAATACTCTGTACAGTGTCTGGCACACAATGGCTACTCAAAATGATTGCCAATTGGACTTATTGTTATACAACATATTCTGATGAACTCTAAGTAGAATATTTACTAAATTCCTTAGGTAGCTTTTCCTCATATATGAGAGTTTGAAGTTTGTGCTTTCTGAAACCCACAGCCATAATTCTCCCAAATTTCCCTAAAATTCACTGTTACTGGCAGGTGAAATTAAGGCATTACCATACTATATCATTGCCCTGACTGGACCAAGTACTGACAAAATCTTCTAAACATAGCTTTCAGATGTAAGACTAACATTTATACATAATTCTTACAACCTGGAATTATAAATAAGCAAAAACTGAAGTAGTATTTTGCAGGATCAACCCAGAGGATGGAACATGACTTTTCCATGGTGGCTTATGTAAGACTAAAAGTGGACGGGTAGAAGTGGTATTCACCCACCAATCTGGATTATGACTCACACAAACCTGAGGTTACTGGGCTGA
Organism: Macaca thibetana thibetana; assembly: GCF_024542745.1. Classification (NCBI taxonomy): domain Eukaryota; kingdom Metazoa; phylum Chordata; class Mammalia; order Primates; family Cercopithecidae; genus Macaca; species Macaca thibetana. The sequence continues at coordinate 23,150,008 of NC_065585.1, forward strand.
CAGACTACATATGATGCATCCACTGTTATAAGTGGCCAGACGTAAGTCCTAGGTTTAAATTCACAGAGAGTTATTTGAGTGGGCCAACAAATGGCCCAGTACAATATTGAACATGGCCTCTATATTTGCTTCTGTTATGTTTGCACACACAAGTAGAACATCTTTCAGATTGCACAGGGACAGTGAGTTTGATGAGATGGAGAAGAACAGGATCAAGTAGTTATTCTTTGGAGGGAAAATGAATCACACTGTCAGCAGGTGGAAGAGGATGCCTTGGAGAAGCAGGGAGCAAAACCCACATACGCTTGGATCCATGTGGGGCAAGACATGGAGGAGCTTTCCCTTCTGTGTTCCCAGGGACATGGTGAACATGAGCTGTTCCACCTGAGCTGCCGATATGTCCTCTCCACTCACCAGAGTAAACTGTGAGAATTTTGAAACAAAGTCACCAGCAGGCCAACCAGCACTCACTTATGGCGGTGCGTGCGCTGCATTCTAATGGCTGCTTCAATTTATTTCCTCTCAGGGCCACTAAAGAGTGAGCCTGGGCAGGACAGAGTGAAGAGAAGAAAGGGACTAGCTTTCTTTTCCAATAGCATTGAATTGTCCTTCCTACTGAAGAAATAGGTGTTCCCCATACTGAAAAAATCCAATATATAAGCATCGAAGCATTCAGAAAACGAGAATGATTTGTCTTACAAAATGATTCATAGGAGGTTCTCATTAAGTAATTGGGAGAAAATAGCCAAATAAGTTTATTGGCACTCATAAGTAAGACAAGGGGCATTTCCTAAGCCTTTCCTAAATACAAAAAGAGTCAGTTCAATATTCAACTTAATAGTAATAAACTAGACTTTCTAGAATGGGGTCTTTCTTAGCACGGATTTTTCTGGAGAATCAAAAACAAATTGTATGTGAAGGAGAAAACCTGGAAAAAGAACCAGCAGAGCCCAGTTTTAGTGATTCTAATTTTAAACACTCATTCATAATATTACTAAGATTTCTTTCTCTTCCTGTTCTCATGACTAATTCATCCTGCAGAGAAATTGCCAACCTAAGGATTTAAAATCCTATTTTTGCATTTCCAAAAGAGTATTTCTGAATTGTTTCTCTACTATGATACATATAATGGATATTGGCCACATGTGATTGTCTTTCTAATTCTAACATGCTAATGCAAATAGGTAGATCTCTGACTCCCTACCCTGTTAGAAAAATAACCTTGAATCAAGTTTCATTGAGCCTTACCATCCCATCGATCCTAATGGGAAATTGCATTTGGAGCAAACTGCTCTTATTTTGGGGCACAGTAGCATTGTGAGCAAACATGTGGATCCACATTCACTCCCTCTGAAATTCTTCTCCTGAGTATGGGGTATTCACTCCCTCATCATTCATTACAGTTGCTCAAATGTTGCTATAACAGTGAGGCTCTTTCTAATCACACTACTTAAAACAACAACTTTCCCTAGTGTACCTTACCCTATCTTTCAGACCTACTCTTTTCACCTTTGAGTATATTATGCATTTACTTATTACGTTTATCTTTGTCTTCATTCCCACTAAAAGGTAAGTTCCATAAGGGCAGAGACTCTTGTCTGTTTTTAACATTGTATTTCCCATTGTAGTTCCTAACCAACATTGTAGTTCCAGAAGAGTATGTAGCACAGAATAGGCACTCAACACATGTGGAAAGTAAATGAATGAAAAATGCCATTATAATTCCATTACTTCCTGTTTTATATTTAGAAAAGGTATAAATAGTGGGAGTTGGCAAGTGAAAATAATTTGTCAGAGGACCCATGGCTAGTAAAAGGTAGAGGAGTATTGAAACCCTAGTCCATCTGACCCCAAGCACAGGCCTTACTCATTTACACTCTTGTTTAACAAGCACTTTTCTGACTATAATCCAACTGCTTGCTGGATGGTCATCTTGTTTGTTTGTTTTTAAAGATCCATTCTTTGGACTTTGGTTCTGTCACTCTTTCATATCAGTGACCTAATTGACAAAGCCATCTGTGTGCTAGGTTCATACATTGTTAAAACTGTTGGTTTTGGTTGGTTTGTTTTAATGTGAAGTTCACAAAGTACAAAACAAGCTAGCCAAGTATATTTTGCATTATTTTGGAAACCTTACATAATCCATTGGGAAAGTAAATACAAATGTTCTGGTTATTTTACATGGGGTTTCAATAACTATTTGATGACTAAAGTGTCCATAGGGCATTTTCAAAAATAAGCAATGGGAAGTTGAGCCGAGTTTAGAGAGAAACAGTTGAAGCTCCTCCTCAACAGCCCTCAATCACAAGCTGCGTAATAAATCTTATATAAATAATTTTTAAAATGGTAATTCATTTTATAAATTTTATACAAATCAGTATAATTTTAAAATAAAAATTCTCAAGGTTTTAAGTTTATGGAACAAACCACAGTTCCATCTATTCCTGTGGGGGGATTATCATGGTGGGAGAACAATTATTGAACTAGCCTCAGTCTGGATTGACAGAATGCCAACTGCTGGGGGGTAAAGAATTTCTTTCTCTACCATTACTGCCTCCCTCTCTGCAGTCAGTGATCCCACCTCCCACATGTATTTGAAACTATAAGATCCATCTTCTATCTGGAGCAACAACAACAACAACAACAGTGAAGACCAAGGAATTTTGACATAGACATCTTTTTGTTTGTTTCATTTCAAAGGATAAAAGTTGACATAGACATCTTTTTGTATGTTTCATTTCAAGGGATGATGTACACTTTCAGACTGATGTCCTTGCTCCTAGTAATATAGTTCTAAATTAGTAGCAGCTTTTAGTATCTGAAAGTCTGTTTATTAGGTGGAAAATTGCAATTAAAAATTTTTAAATTGAAATTAGAGCATATAAACATATGAATGTAATATATGACAATTTATCAAGTTGAAATTCTTTGGCAGGCCGGGCGCGGTGGCTCACGCCTGTAATCCCAGCACTTTGGAAGGCCAAGGCAGGCGGATCACAAGGTCAGGAGATCGAGACCATCCTGGCTAACACGGTGAAACACCGTCTCTACTAAAAATACAAAAAATTAGCCAGGCATGGTGGTGCATGCCTGTAGTCCCAGCTACTCTGAGGCTGAGGCAGGAAAATGGCATGAACCCGGGAAGCAGAGTTTGTAGTGAGCCGAGATCGTGCCACTGCACCCCAGCCTGGGCGACAAAGTGAGACTCCGTCTCAAAAAAAAGAAAAAAAAAAAGTCTTTAGTGGATGTGCAGTGTGTAAGTATGTGGTTTAAAATTTTGAAAAATTTGGGATCTTAATTTATAGCTAGCTTAATAACTTGCTATTGCCATGATGTAGCTTGTAGAGTAGAAGAAGAGGTTGAAGTGTAAAACAGACATGTGTTTGAATCCCAGCTCTTTCATTCCTGAATTTTAAGTGGAGATCTGTAATAGTTTAGATGATTATTGTAACTGTTAGTGAATAATTATAGATAAATGACTTCTTTCTTAAAGTGTAAAAGATAAAGCTGTGAAGTATGTTTAAAAACACAAGAGTTGAAATGCAGAGTTTTAAGATGTAGAATGATAGGAAATTATTTTTCTGAAAAGGAAAAATATTTAAATATGCTGTTCCTGCAAATCCTATTAGAGAAAAGGCTCTATTATTGATGAGGAAATATGCTATGTATGTGGTTTATATATATATACAGCCTATATTGAAAATCTGTGGCATTGCTAAATAATCATATCACGGATAAATTTCCTAGTATATTTTGATTATTATAACATGTACTATCTTCATAAAATATTTTATATATTTGCCATTTTGTATTTATGTTTGCTAGTACTGACATTTATGGAAAATGTATTACTTATAAGTGAAATGGTCACAGTCTGCAAGATTGAAAAGAGGAAGAGAGAAGCCTTTGGCTTATTTAAGACACAAATGATAATGATAATTTCAATCTTTGGTAATAGAGTAGCAATAACTGAGTGTTGCTATCTATAGCCTGGGTATTTTTAATCTAAAAGTTAGCCTCAACTAAGAAAATATGCTCTCCAGACTTGTAATAAAAGTTGAAATTTCTAATATTTTTGTCCATATTAGATCCAGAAATGTATCAGTAAATTAGGTCAAATAGAAGTCAATCAAGGTGTATGTGTGTATTGATATGTTGATGAACTCAGATACCTAAATTTACTACTTAGAATTATGACCATAATTTCATTTTGGTTCAATAACCGTTTTACTACACAAGGCCTGGGCCATATGATTCTGATAGACTTCTAAAATTAGTAGTATCCTAGATGAGTATATAGAATTGTAGCAGAGATGCTCCAACAAAAAATAATTCCAAACAAACTAAGCAATTGATAGTTATTTCTATAGAATAGAAATAACAGAAGGTTAATTGGAATATGGTACGGAGAACATGGTGCATGACTTACCCTCAAAAACTTAGGGAGAATATTCTGGAGTAGTTAGATATATCTTTCTTTCTTTCTTTTTTTTCCAGATGGAGTCTGGAGTCTCACTCTGTCACCCAGGCTAGAGTGCAATGGCACAATCCCGGCTCACTACAACCTCTGCCTCCCAGGTTGAAGAGATTCTCCTGCCTCAGCCTCCTTAGTAGCTGGGATTACAGGTGCCCACCACCACACCTGGCTAATTTTTGTATTATTAGTAGAGACAGGGTTTCACCATGTTGGTCAGGCTGGTCTTGAACTCCTGATCTTGTGATCTGCCCATCTCAGCCTCCCAAAGTGCTGGGATTATAGGTGTGAACCACTGTGCCTGGCATCGGAGTAGTTAGATATATCTTAAAGCTTATTTTATTTCATATATACAGTCATGCATCACATAATGACATTTCAGTCAATCCCAAACTACATATATGATGGTGGTCCTGTAAGATTATAATATCATATTTTTACTGTACCTCTTCTATGATTAGATACAATTAGATATTATCAGTATACCAATACATATCGTTGTGTTATAACTGCCTACAGTATTCAGTACAGTCACATGCTGTACAGGTTTCTTGCCCAGGAACAATAGGCTATATCATATAGCCTACATATGTAGTAACTTATACATACATATACCTATGCATACATAGGTATGCACACACATACACACACACACACACATATATATATAATGCTTATAATTTCCTCCTCTGTGGAAAGGCAAATGGCAGATGAACATTATTCCCCAGGTATTAAAAATGATGGTAACATCCATATCTCCTTCAACCGCTCTCCATTAAACTGCTACTGAGCATTTGCTAAGTAGACTAAAAAAGGTCAGAATTACTGTGAAGTTGCAGTAGCCTTGAAGACAAAAAGTGGAGCTAATGTCACATACATGATGCTTAGTTGACATCTTGGTTGCAGTCTTGTGAGAGCCTGAGAAGAGAACCCATCTAAGCTGTGCCCAGACACTTGACCCAAGGCAACTATGAGACAATAAATGTGTGCTGTTTTAAGCCCGACCAAATATGTAGTAATTTGTTACTATTAGAAAACTAATATATACACATACCCAGTAATTGAACAATTCCAGTCTAGGATATATGTCCAATGTAATTACATATAAGGTTCAATAACATGCAAAAATAATCTGAGGTTATAAGTCACAATGGTGGTTACCCTTGGTGACCAAGGGTAGTCACCAGTAGGAGACCAAAGAACGCTTCTAGGATTGTGATAATATCCTATTTCTTGATCTGGATTCTGGTAACATAGATGACGCATATTGTCTGAAAATTGATGAAGCTGTTCACTTGTAATTTGTGTATTTTCTGTACATACATTATACTTCAAGAAAATTTATATTTAAAGTTTAAGGCTCAGTGGTTCCAAGATGGCCGAATAGGAACAGCTCCAGTCTACAGCTCCCAGCATGAGTGATGCACAAGACAGGTGATTTCTGCATTTCCAACTGAGGTACCAGGTTCATCTCACTGGGGCTTGTTGGACAGTGGGTGCAATCCAAGGAGTGTGAGCCAAAGCAGAGCAGGGCATTGTCTCACCCAGGAAGTACAAGGGGTCGGGGAATTCCCTTTCCTAGCCAAGGGAAGCCATGACAGACGGTAACTGGAAAATCGGGACACTCCCATCCTAATACTACACTTTTCCAATGTTCTTAGCAAATGGCACGCCAGGAGATTATATCCTGTGCCTGGCTCAGAGGGTCCCATACCCACAGAGCCTAACTCACTGCTAGCACAGCAGTCTGAGATGGAACTGCAAGGCGGCAGCGAGGCTGGGGGAGGGGTGTCCACCATTGCTGAAGCTTCAGTAGGTAAACAAAGCGGCCTGGAAGATCAAACTGGGTGGAGCCCACTGCAGCTCATGGAGGCCTGCCTGCCTCTGTAGACTCCACCTCTGGGGTCTGGGCATAATGGAACAAAAGGCAGCAGAAACCTCTGCAGACTTAAATATCCCTGTCTGACAGCTTTAAAAAGAGTAGTGGTTCTCCCAGCATGAAGTTTGAGATCTGAGAATGAACAGACTGCCTCCTCAAGTGGGTCCCTGAACCCTGAGTAGCCAGAGAGACACCTCCCAGTAGGGGCCGACCAACACCTCATACAGCTGGGTGACCCTCTGAGATAAAGCTTCCAGAGGAAGGATCAGGCAGCAACATTTGCCGTTCTGCAATATTTGCTGTTCTGCAGCCTCTGCTGGTGATACCCAGGCAAACAGTGTCTGGAGTGGACCTCCAGCAAACTCCAACAGACCTGCAGCTGAGGGTCCTGACTGTCAGAAGAAAAACAAAAAGAAAGGACATCCACACCAAAACCCCATCAGTACATCACCATCATCAAAGACCAAAGGTAGATAAGGTAGATGCGGAGAAAACAGAGCAGAAATGCTGAAAAGTCTAAAAATCAGAGTGGCTCTTCTCCTCCAACGGAACACAGCTCCTCGCCAGCAACAGAACAAAGCTGGACAGAGAATGACTTTGACAAGTTGAGAGAAGAAGTCTTCAGACAATCAGTAATAACAAACTTCTCCAAGCTAAAGGAGGATGTTCGAACCCATCACAAAGAAGCTAAAAACCTTGAAAAAAGATTAGACGAATGGCTAACTAGAATAAATAGCATAGAGAAGTCCTTAAATGACCTGATGGAGCTGAAAACCATGGCATGAGAACTACGTGACACATGCACGAGCTTCAGTAGCCAATTCAATCACGTGAAAGAAAGGGTGTCAGTGATTGAAGATCAAATGAATGAAATGAAGCAAGAAGAGAAGTTTAGAGAAAAAAGAGTAAAAAGAAATTAACAAAGCCTCTAAGAAATATGGGATTATGTGAAAAGATCAAATCTACGTCTGACTGGTGTACCTGAAAGTGACGGGGAGAATGGAACCAAGTTGAAAAACACTCTTCAGGGTATTATCCAGGAGAACTTCCCCAACCTAGCAAGGTAGGCCAACATTCAAATTCAAGAAATACAGAGGATGCCACAAAGATACTCCTCAAGAAGAGCAACTCCAAGACACATAATTGTCAGATTCACCAAAGTTGAAATGAAGGGAAAAACTATAAGCAGCAACAGAGAAAAGTCGGGTTACCCACAAAGGGAAGCCCATCAGACAAACAGCGGATATCTCGGCAGAAACTCTATAAGCCAGAAGAGAGTGGGGGCTGATATTCAATATTCTTAAAGAATTCATAAAGAAAAGAATTTTCAACCCAGAATTTCATATCCAGCCAAACTAAGCTTCATAAGTGAAAGATAAATAAAAATTTACAGACAAGCAAATGCTGAGAGATTTTGTCACCACCAGGCCTGCCTTCCAAGAGCTCCTGATGGAAGCACTAAACATGGAAAGGAACAAACGGTACCAGCCACTGCAAAAACATGCCAAATTGTAAAGACTGTTGATGCTAGGAAGTAACTGCATCAACTAACGAGCAAAATAACCAGCTAACATCATAAGGACAGGATCAAATTCACACATAATAACATTAACCTTAAATGTAAATGGGCTAAATGCTCCAATTAAAAGATACAGACTGGCAAATTGGATAAAGTGTGCTGTATTCAGGAGACCCATCTCATGTGCAGAGACACACATAGGCTCAAAATAAAGGGATGAAGGAAGATCTACCAAGGAAATGGAAAACAAACAAAAAAAAAGCAGGGGTTGCAATCCTAGTCTCTGATAAAACAGACTTTAAACCAACAAAGATCAAAAGAGACAAAGAAGGCCATTACGTAAAAGTAAAGGGATCAATTCAACAAGAAGAGCTAACTATATTAAATATATAAGCACCCAGATCCATAAAGCAAGTCCTTACAGACCCACAAAGAGACTTAGACTCCCACACAATAATAATGGGAGACTGTAACACCCCACTGTCAACATTAGACAGATCAATGAAACAGAAAGTTAACAAGGATATCCAGGAATTGAACTCAGCTCTGCACCAAGCAGACCTAATAGATATCTACAGAACTCTCCACCCCAAATCAACAGGATATACACTTTTCTCCACACCATATCACACTTATTCCAAAATTGACCACATAGTTGGAAGTAAAGCAGTCCTCAGCAAATGTGAAAGAACAGAAATTATAACAAACTGTCTCTCATACCACAGTGCAATCAAACTAGAACTCAGGATTAAGAAACTCACTCAAAACCACTCAATTATATGGAAACTGAAAAACCTGCTCCTGAATGACTACTGGGTACGTAACAAAATGAAGGTAGAAATAAAGATGTTCTTTGAAACCAATGAGAACAAAGACACAACATACTGGAATCTCTGGGACACATTTAAAGCAGTGTGTAGAGGGACATTTATAGCACAAAATGCCCACAAGGGAAAGCAGGAAAGATCTAAAATTGACACCCTAACATCACAATTAAAAGAACTAGAGAAGCAAGAGCAAACACATTCAAAAGCTAGCAGAAGGCAAGAAATAACTAAGATCAGAGCAGAACTGAAGGAGATAGAGACACAAAAAACCCTCCAAAAAATCAATGAATCCAGGAGCTGGTTTTCTGAAAAGATCAAAAAAATTGATGGACCACTAGCAAGACTAATAAAGAAGAAAAGAGAGAAGAATCAGATATAGATGCAATAAAAAATGGTAAAGGGGATATTACCACTGATCCCACAGAAATACAAACTACCATCAGAGAATACTATAAACACCTCTATACAAATAAACTAGAAAATGTAGAAGAAATGGATAAATTCCTGGACACATACACCCTCCCATGACTAAACCAGGAAGAAGTTGAATCCTTGAATAGACCAATAACAGGCTTTGAAATGGAAGCAATAATTAATAGTCTACTAACCAAAAAAGGTCCAGGACCAGATGGATTCACAGCCGAATTCTACCAGAGGTACAAAGAGGAGCTAGTACCATTCCTTTTGAAACTATTCCAATCAATAGAAAAACAGGGAATCCTCCCTAACTAATTTTATGAGGCCAGCATCACCCTGATAACAAAGCCTGGCAGAGACACAACAACAAAAAAAGAGAATTTTAGACCAATATCCCTGAAGAACATCAATGCAAAAATCCTCAATAAAATACTGCCAAACCAAATCCAGCAGCACATCAAAAAGCTTAACCACCGCGATCAAGTTGGCTTCATCTCTGGGATGCAAGGCTGGTTCAACATACGCAAATCAATAAACGTAATCCAGCATATAAACAGAACCAAAGACAAAAACCACACGATTATCTCAATAGATTCAGAAAAGGCCTTCAACAAAATTCAACAGCCTTCATGCTAAAAACTCTCAATAAACCAGGTATTGATGGGACATATCTCAAAATAAGAGCTATTTATGACAAACCCACAGCCAATATCATACTGAATGGGCAAAAACTGGAAGGATTCCCTTTGAAAACTGGCACAAGACAGGGATGCCCTCTCTCACCATTCCTATTCAACACAGTGTTGGAAGTTCTGGCCAGGGCATTCAGGCAGGAGAAAGAAATAAAGGGTATTCAATTAGGAAAACAGGAAGTCAAATTGTTCCTATTTGCAGATGACATGATTGTATATTTAGAAAACCCCATCATCTCAGCCCAAAATATTCTTAAGCTGATAAACTTCAGCAAAGTTTCGGGATGCAAAATCAATGTGCAAAAATCACAAGCATTCCTATACACCAATAACAGACAAACAGAGAGTGAAATCATGAGTGAACTCCCATTCACAATTGCTTCAAAGAGAATAAAATACCTAGGAATCCAACTTACAAGGGATGTGAAGGACCTCTTCAAGGAGAACTACAAACCACTGCTCAACGAAAGAGGACACAAACAAATGGAAGAACATTCCATGTTCATAGATAGGAAAAATCAATATCATAAAAATGGCCATACTGCCAAAGGTAATTTACAGATTTGATGGCGTCCCCATCAAGCTACCAATGACTTTCTTCACATAATTGGAAAAAACTACTTTAAAGTTCAAATGAAACCAAAAAAGAGCCTGCATTGTCAAGACAATCCTAAGCCAAAAGAACAAAGCTGGTGGCATCACACTACCTGACTTCAAACTATACTACAAGGCCACAGTAACCAAAGCATGGTACTGGTACCAAAACAGAGATATAGACCAATGGAACAGAACAGAGCCCTCAGAAATAATATCACATGTCTACACCCCTCTGATCTTTAACAAACCTGACAAAAACAAGAAATGGGGAAAGCATTCCCTATTTAATAAATGGTGCTGGGAAAACTGGCTAGCCATAAGTAGAAAGCTGAAACTGGATCCCTTCCTTACACCTTATATAAAAATTAATTCAAAATGGATTAAAGACTTAAATGTTAGTCCTAAAACCATAAAAACCCTAGAAGACAACCTAGGCAATACCATTCAGGACATAGGCATGGGCAAGGACTTCATGACTAAAACACCAAAAGCAATGGCAACAAAAGCCAAAATTGACAAATGGGATCTAATTAAACTAAAGAACTTCTGCACGGCAAAAGAAACTACCATCAGAGTGAACAGGCCACCTACAGAATGGGAGAACATTTTTACACTCTACCCATCTGACAAAGGGCTAATATCCAGAATCTACAAAGAACTTAAACAAATGTACAAGAAAAAAATCAAACAACCCCATCAAAAAGTGGGCAAAGGATATGAACAGACAATTCTCAAAAGAAGACATTTATGCAGCCAACAGACACATGAAAAAATGCTCATCATCACTAGCCATCAGATGAATGCAAATCAAAACCACAATGAGATACCATCTCCCACCAGTTAAAATGGCAATCATTAAAAAGTCAGAAAACAACAGGTGCTGGAGAGGATGTGAAGAAATAGGAATACTTTTACACTGTTGGTGGGACTGTGAACTAGTTCAACCATTGTGGAAGACAGTGTGGTGATTCCTCAAGATTCTAGAACCGGAAATACCATTTGACCCAGCAATCCCATTACTGGGTATATACCCAAAGGATTATAAATCATGCTGCTATAAAGACACATGCACACATATGTTTATTGCGGCACTACTCACAATAGCAAAGACTTGGAACCAACCAAATGTCCACCAATGATAGACTGGATTAAGAAAATGTGGCACATATATACCATGGAATACTATGCAGCCATAAAAAGGGATGAGTTCATGTCCTTTGTAGGGTCATGGATGAAGCTGGAAATCATCATTCTGAGCAAACTATCGCAAGGACAGAAAACCAAACACCGCATGTTCTCCCTCATAGGTGAGAACTGAACAATGAGAACACTTGGACATAGGATGGGGAACATCACACACCAGGGCCTGTCGTGGGGTGGGGGAAGCGGGGAGGGATAGCATTAGGAGATATACCTAATGTAAATGATGAGTTAATGGGTGCAGCACACCAACATGGCACATGTATACATATGTAACAAAACTGCCATTGTGCGCATGTACTCTAGACCTTAAAGTATTAAAAAAATGAAATAAAATGTCAAATAAAGGATTTGCTCTTAAAGCTTCTGAATAAAATAAAAATAAAATAAAGTTTATAACTCAAAAAAAAAGATTCTGTTCTTTTGAAACTTCATTAAGAATGGAAGAGGAAACATTAAAATCTGACAAGACTTTATTTTCTTAATTGAGCTTTTCAAATCCAGGACCAGCAAGTTACTGTGACCTGTCAATTACTTACTTAACTGTGAATCAACTTTACAGTTAAATGTCACAAATGGACAAAGTGTAGACAACTTGAAAACACAATCCAGTTCTCCTGGGCTTATCATATATTTGAATCCTTTCACCTTTTCTGAGTCACTCATCAGGAGATTGGCAAAGAGCCCTGTCATCTCAAATTCCCAGTGTTTACTTATAAACACAGGAAGTTCAAATTTCTTAGAATTAAAGCTAATGCAGAACCTGTCTTCTCTGGAATGAATTCTGAAAGTTTATAAAGAACCTACATGAAAAATACCTGAAAGAACATGTACACTGATAAATATCTTACTGACTCAGATCCCACTAAGAACCCAGAGTCATTCAGACATTATGTGTAAAATATATCTTTTTATCTGCCTGTGAAGAAAAATCTGCTAAACAAATTAATACCATGCAGGTAAGAACTCTAGAGAGATATGTAAGGGATTCAATAGTTTCAGAACAACTGACCAACTGTTTTAAGCCCTTTTCTGGGACCTGTGTTGTTAATTGGTGCAGTGTGATTTCAGGATAATTGTCCTCACATGCTAGGTGGCTATTGTCTGCAAGTAATCTGAATGTCTTTGAAAAACAAAACAATGCAAATATTTATTGTTCCATACCTATACTCTGAGTGACCTGTATAGCACCATTCATCAAGTCTTAGCCAAAACCCCATAAATGGAAGGCTGAGGGGTCTACAGGTAGGGCAGTTGCTGGAGAAGACATTCCCTCCAATTATATGAGCCTGAAAATAAAGCTCCTCATTTTGCTGACTTTCTGTCTGAACTTTCATGGTTAATACTAAAGTTTAGCTAGCAAAACTTTCTCTGAAAGAGAAACAGACATTTAAACGCTAAGAGTTTCTTGTGCACTTTCATATGTGTTATTTTATTTATAATTGTCCAACAAACCCATGAGGTATGTGTGGGTATTTCCACTAAATATATTAATAAATTCAGTCTTGAGAGACTTGGTAAATAACCCAAGGGTGAATAACTAGTCAGTAGTGAAACCCATCTGTAAATCCCCTCTTTGGTCTTTTACACTCCATTACATTGCATTAAAGAGACTATCACTCACCTCTTAAGGGCTGTAATGAGGGCACCCTTCATGCAGGAATAACATTCAGCACATTTTCATTTTATGGCAATGGTTCATGTATCCATTTTCCAAACTAAGATACAACTGCCTCATGGGCAGAGAATCTTGTCTTCTTCAAGTTGGTATTCAGGGAACCTAGTACATGTCTTAGCACATAGCATGGCGTAAGAAATTTTAATTAAATGAATATACTCAGAATTAGAGGGACTAACCCAAAAACCAATCTTCAGTGTTCTGGGAGTGATGTGGTATAGGAAAAAGAGTTGTATTAGGAATGCTTATTTAAATAAAAGAGGAAATGCTGCTGATATTACCTGAATTAAACAGAAGACATCCTGTGGCTACCATACAGGGTGTGGTAGACAGAATTCTAGAAATAGATCCCAAGATTCAACACCTTAATCTCTGGAAGCTATAGATATGATGAGCTATCTTCTGGTGATTACAGTATGTTATGTGGTATAATTCACCCTCAGTAGAGGAGATGATCTGGGTGAGTCTAATCTCATCACATGAGCTGTTTTAAAAAGTTTTCTCTGGCTCATGGTGGAAAGAGGAAGTCAGAGAGAGTCAAACTTGAGAATTGTCATGGTTGCTGACATCAAGCGTGAGACTTGTCTCAATCATTTTTCGAGGTTTATTTGCCAAAGTTAAGGATGCACGCCCATGACACAGCCTCGGGAGGTCCTGACAACATGTGCCCAAGATGGTCGGAGCACAGCTTGGTTTTATACATTTTAAGGAGACATAAGACATCAACCAACATATGTAAGAAGTACATTGGTTCCGTCCAGAATGGCAGGGACAACTCCAAGCAGGAGGAAGCTTCCAGGTCACAGGCAGGTGAGAGACAAATGGCTGCATTCTTTGAGTTTCTGATTAGCCTTCCCAAAGGAGGCAATCAGAATATGCATCTTTCTCAGTGAGCAGAGGGATGACTTTGAATAGAATGGGAAGCAGGTTTGTCCTGGGCAGTTCCCAACTTGACTTTTCCCTTAGCTTAGTAATTTTCAGGCCCCAAGATTTTCCTTTCACACTGACTTGAAGATGGTGGAACCCAATGAGAAGGAGTGTGGATAACCTTAAAAAGCTTAGAGGCCCCCAGCTGATGGCCAGTAAGGAAACAGAGAGCTCACCTCAGTCTCACAGCTGCATGAAACCAAATTCTGCCAACAACAGAAATGTGTTTGGAAGAGGACCCTGAACTCCAGGTGGAAATGCAGTCAGCTGACACCTTGACTTCGGCCCTGGGAGATTCTAACAGAAAACCCAGCCCCTGCAGTGCTAGACTATAGAACTGAAAGCTAATAAATGGGTGTGTGATAATTTATTACACAACAATAGAAAACTGACATACAGAGCAATCATGTTTATAAAGACTAATTCTAAAATGAATGATATTCACTATCCTTTTTAATGATAGTGTAATGAAACTGTAATAAAACCTAAAAAGATAAGTTCAGGGAAAAATCCCCATTTGTTTCCAGGGGTTCCACAAGAAAGAGCTTAATTACCAATTATAAATTTAGATTATGCAGCTATAGCTGTTTCCACCACATGATAATGGATGTGTGCTCTAAGAATTTAATGTATTCTATAGCCTTGCATCCATATTAAAGAGGCAAATCCTTTTTAGGGGGGAAGGGGGCATTTTAACGATTTTTAAAAGATGCCAAGGCCTTTTTTGTGGCCTTATTCAACTTACCCAAAAACTTGCCTTAGAGCCTGTCACATTGAGAAAATATATGTGCCTTTCTTTTATTCTTTCATGTGTTTTGAGTTTAATAACATATGTTGTTTATATTCAGTTTTTATAGAGAGTTTCTTTTTGTCTTGTAAACAGTTGCAAAGATTTACCTAGATCTGTGTGGGTTTGCTCTATTTTTCTTTCTTCTCCCACCCCTCTCCCTTGGAAAGTCTAAATAGTTCCAAGGATTAGCAGCAGCTTAACTTCAATCATGATTTGTAATAGATAAATGCAGCTATTGTTCCACTTTGGCTCTTCAGGATAGTGTGAAATTAACCAGTTGGGTTTTTTTTTTCTTTCTGTAGTTAACTCACCATCCACATTTTGACAGCCACTCCTACTTATGCTTTATTGACTTGTCTGAAAGTACCTATAAAAGAATCCTCAATATGCAACGAGGCACAAAGGTCCAGTTATTCTTCTTCCAAATGAGATAGATCATCTTGGAAAAGATAATTGACTCCTCTTTCTTAAGGACTTAATACATGACAGACACTTAACTACTCAAATAACACACGCTATTTTTGTGGTTATTAATATTCTCACTATTTAGGGAAGGCTACTGATGCTCAAAGAGGTTAAAAGACTTGCCTAAAGTTTATAGATATTAAATGGAAGATCAGTATAGAGCTTAAATCAAGCTCCACTTAATACTTAGATACATGTTAAGCCTCATAAATTTCCACACTACTGCCTACCTTTTGCCTCCTAAGCAACATTCAGTTCTTCACTCTGACCCCTTGAAATCTATCACAGACAAGCATGATCCCCATATCATATATTTTAATAATAAGACTATGGATTCAGCTGAACCCTTTTACATTTTAACCCAAACCTCCTCTGGAAAATAATATGTTCTATCATTCTTTCATGCTGTAGATCTGTGCTGTTCCATAAGGGATTTATGCTTACATTTCTTATAGTAAAATAAAACTTAAAATTCAGCTCCTGCACTAGTCACTTTTCAAGAGTTCAAGAGCCATATGTGGCTAATGAATACCATATTGAGTAATGCAGAATATTTCCATCACCTCAATAAGGTCTATCAGACAACACTGCCATAGAGGCACAGGAACACAAGGTCAGCACTCACCTATGTTCTGGGTACACACTGGAAATTTGAAAAGAAGTAAAATATGTCTTATTCTAAGGTCTAGTAAGTCTCATAGTTTTTTTATACTACTAAAAATATTAGAAAGTGGTTTTTTGGGGTTTTTTTCAGAATTTCTTGTACCTGGTTCTAGTAAGCCAGGGTGTAAGAAAGAAGGCAACATCCCCTTTTATCCCAAGTTTGACATCCTTATAGATTTTAATCACATACCCTCTTAACTGTCAATATAAATGGTTCTCTCTTCATCATAAATTTCCTTCTCAAAATCAGTTCAAGTACTTATTGCAAACCTAAGTGCATCAGGTACTTGACTAGCGGTGCTTGAAATATAAAGATGGATTGGTAAAATCCCCTAGCCAGCCTCTACCTTAACTCAGAGCTAACTCCTAACTAGCGTTTGGATTACAAATGCCATTTCTTCTGGGAAGGCACCTCTGGCTCTCTAGAAACTAAGTTAGCTGCCCTTCTCTGCATAACTAACTCAAACTTATCATGATAATCATCCCACCTTATTATTAATTTTAATATGATCATTTATCTTTACTTCCCACAGAAATAGGACTCACCAAGGAGCTCTACATGCCTTGTTCATCATTGGATATTTAGCTCCTAAAATAGTACCTGGCACTTGACAGAGATTTTTTATTTGCTTGGTTAGGGTTAGGGTTATTTTTTTAAAATAGTTTTTGTTTTTATTTTGAGAGTGTAGGAAAAGAGACAATTTTTTGACATATTATATTAGGTACCATATCTACCCATCACAATATTATCTCTAACAATAGTTTTTTTTTTTAATCACTATGGCAAACTTGAAAAAAAATACTATTACTTAATATATTTTAGGTGTATCTTTCAATGTAAAAGAAGTGCAATACCGAAATTTCTTTTTCCAGAAAATTTATGACAGCATAAAATAGCGTGCCGAAAATAAGGGTATTGGAAGCAAAAGAGCCAATTTAGAATGCTTCCTCTGCTGACAAATATGCTATGTGACATTCACCTCATCACTATATCTTTGTTCTCTGGGGTCCTCATCTGTATAACGGGCATGAATATGTCTATCCCACAGAATTTCCAAAAGAATTAAATTAAATAATTCATGCTGAGTGTCAAACACATGGTAGAATGTTCAATGAATGTCAATCTTAGATGAAGTCCTCTCTCCAGTACTCAAGAATTATTAGCCCTGTAGACAGTGATTTGTAGTTTGTTTTGTTTTGTTTTTCTTCTTCTTTGGTTTCTTTGGAGATCACTTTATTTGATTTGATTTTTCTCATTTTCATTAGTATTTTAATATCTGATCTTCCTTTTCCATTTCACTTCTCCCCTGTCTTGTAGCCTCCTAGCTGATGACATTCAGAGTATAATTGAGCATTGACCTCTGGCACAAATAAGCATCTGTCTTGCACATTTAGGACATTGTGTTGCCTGTAATTCCTCCAAGCTCATGATTCTAAATTAGATTTGAAATTTCTGTCTAATTTCACATTGGTAGGTTACAATTGTAATTTTATTTTGGCAGATAATGTGCTTTCAAATGAGCTCTTCTCTACATGCATATTAAATAGTTTCATCAAATAGTGGATTGGCTTTTTATTTGTCCTTGACCAAACTAGAAACTATTATTTAGTTGGCAAAGGTTCATCTACATTCTGGAAGAAGCTTAAAATTCTACATTTCATTTGTACTGGGTTTATATTGTGGTATTTATAAGAATATATTCTGATTCCTTTGTTTCTTTTTTTTTTTTTTGAGGGAAAAAAAGGAGAAGAATCCTTCATAGTTATTTCTTTCAAAACTATTGTTTTCTCAAAAATTATTAATTTTTCTTTTTATTCTTAATTAATGAATTTTTATTCTTTTATTCTTAAGTTATTGTATGGCAGTCTGAATAATAGATCCCCAAAGATAGCCATTCTAATCTCTGAAATCTGTGAATGTGTTTTTTTACGTCACAAAAAGAACTATACAAACATAGTTAATTCAAGGACCTTGAGATTGGGAGAAAATCCCAGATAAATCCCAGATTATCTGAGTGGGCTGAATGTGATCACAAGGGTCTTTGTAAGAGGAGGGCAGGAGAGTCAGAGTCAAAGATGAAGATATAACAATGGATCAAAGGTTGGAGTGATGCAGGGTAATGGGCCAAGAAAAGCAGATAGCCTCTAGAAACTGGAATAGGCAAGAATACAGATTCCTCCGGAACCCTTCAGGGGAAACAGTGACTTCTGATGATTTTAGACTTGTAGGACCCATTTAGGATTGTGACTTCCAGAACTGTAAAATAAATCTGTTTTGGTAATTAAACCATGTATGTCATTAAGTTTTTGGTAATTTATTAGAGCAGCAATAGAAAGCAATATATCAAAAAGAGGGTTTTTTTCTTTATGTCCGAAGTCAAAAAACAGATTTAAAAAGTCACAAAAATAAAATAAATTATAAAAAAGCAGAAGAAAACCCCAAAATTATGTACCTTTGACATCAAAGTGTACATGTATTTACATGTACATCATTTTGCCAAACAACTGTACCTGAGCATTTGAGCTGGAGGAATCTGTTATTCCCACGAAGAGGAGGTAGATACCATAGTACATTCTGAAATGTGAGTGCTAAACATATTTGTATAATCCCCTGAGTATTAATAGATTGAGAATATATATATGTTTACATATCTTTAATTTTTAATTGATTTTTAATTTTAATATTTTAATTGATCTTGAGCTAATATACAAACTTACCTTTTTATACATAGATGAAAGATTATTTGAGGAAAGTATTTCTTTTTTTTTTTTTGAGATGGAGTCTTGCTGTGTTGCCCAGGCTGGAGTGCAGTGGCCGGATCTCAGTTCACTGCAAGCTCTGCCTCCCAGGTTCACACCATTCTCCTGCCTCAGCCTCCCAAGTAGCTGGGACTACAGGTGCCTGCCACCTCGCCCAGCTAGTTTTTTGCATTTTTTAGTAGAGACGGGGTTTCACCACATTAGCCAGGATGGTCTCAATCTGCTGACCTTGTGATCTGCCCGTTTGGCCTCCCAAAGTGCTGGGATTACAGGCTTGAGCCACCGTGCCCGGCCTGAGGAAAGTATTTCTATACCAAATAATTATTTGTTGACTAATAGATTTGGGAGAGTTTAATAGAACTTAAATAAATGATATTAAGTGAAGTTGGTTTTGAGGGCTGTAGACAGGGCTATTCTTGAGGGGAAAAGACAGATAATTCTAAATTTTAAAAATAATGTGCCCAAGAAAACATTTGAAGTCCATGTTTTTGAAGGTAAAAATGATTCTCTCCTCATCAGCTTTACTGGCTTTTTATAATAATGCTAAGTAAATTGAATCAAACAAAATATATTGGTTACATTGCAATTAGCCTGGGTTGCCCTTGAGGACCTGTGAAAATATGTTTGAAACCTTATATACCATGTAATGGCTTAGTCCTGGCCATTGTCACAGACTCCCTTGGGCTCAAGAATTAAACCTCCCTGAATCTGGTACAATAGATTTTGAAGATTCTTTCCCACTCTAAACACTGACTGATGCTATTATTTCATTTTAACTTACTCTATATCACAAATAGAAGGACAGTTTTGAGGGTCAGATGTGGTGGTGCATGTCTGTAGTCCCAGCTACTCAGGAGGCTGAGGCAGGAGGACCTCTTGATCCCAAGAGTTCAAGGCTGCAGTGAGTTATGATCTCACCTCTACATTCTAGCTGGGTATTGGAGGGAGACCCTGTCACTAAAAAGAACAATTTGAGGAAAAACTAACAAACTGTTGCTAATACACAGCCTTCCAAGGAAATCTTCCCTCACTACTCTAGGTTGGGTGACCCCTCCCCCACCCACATGTTCCATTAACAACCTCAGTAAACCTCTGTTATCCCCATGTTGATAGTTTATTCAAAATATCTTTTTATAGGCCTGTCTTTCTCTTTTGGCTATAAATGCCTGATGGTGCAGACCAAGCCTAATTTGTTTTTTGTTTATCATAGGCCCTCAATAAATACACAGTTGAACCTAAGTACACATTTATTAGCCACTTCCCCTTCCCTACTCCATTCCTTGGAGGTGCTTACAGGACTTCAAGTGAGAATATACATACCTCTTGCGAGGGTTATCAGGTGTCCTGTCTGAGTTCAGTAAAATATCCAAAGCTTAAATCTTTCACCTCATTCTCTTCACAGATGAAGACCTTTTCATAAAGCCTAATTTCTGCTGCTTCGGTTTCAAGCTCATCAAAACCCTTATACAATGATTTTATACACTATTTGCAATCTCTATAAAATAAACATAAACAATACATGCTTTCTTTCTTTCTTTCTTTCTTTTTTTTTTTTTTTTTTTTTTTTAGACAGAATCTCACTCTGTCACCAGGCTGGAGTGCAGTGGTGCGATCTGGGCTTACCGCAACCTCCACCTCCCAGATTCAAGCAATTCCCCTGCCTCAGCCTCCCAAGTAGCAGGAACTACAGGCTCATGCCACCACAACCAGCTATATTTTTGTATTTTAGTAGAGACCAGGTTTCACCATGTTGGCCAGGATGATCTTGATCTCCTGACGTCATGATCTGCCTGCCTCAGCCTCCCAAAGTGCCGGGATTACAGGTGTGAGCCACCACACTCAGACAACAGTACGTGCTTTCCACCTGTATTAGTCCATTCTCACACTGCTTTAAAGTCATACCTGAGACTGGGCAATTTATAAAGAAAAGAGGTTTAATTGACATATTATTCTACAGACTGCATAGAAAGCATAACTGAGGAGGCCTCAGAAAACTTACAAACATGACGGAAGGCAAAGGGGAGGCAGACACATTTTCACCTGGCCAGGGGGAGAGAGAGAACAAAGGAGGAAGTGCTACACACCTTCAAACAGCCAGATCTCATGACAACAGCAAAGGGAAAACTGCCGGCATGATCCAATAACCTCCCATAAGGCCCCTCCCCCAACACTGAAGATTACAATTCAATAGGAAGTTTGGGTGGGGACACAGAGTTAAACCATATTGCTATCTTCATCTAAGACTCTGACAGGCTTATCAGCTTTTTATTGATTAAGCAACTTTCTTACCAGAGTTTATGAATTTTGCTAAAGCACTAATTATCATTGGTAAAATAGAGGTACTTATTCCCTTCGCTGTCTCTAAATAATGTGGAAAACATTACTCTTATTACTCTAATATTTTTCTACTATGTAATGCTATAGTTGCATCTTTTATTTGCTAGTACAAGTTACCTTTGACAACTAAGCAGAAAGCAGAGAGGGTTGAAACAAAGGAAAACGAGAATCCATATGTGCTTGAAGTGATTGCCTTTGGAACTTACATTTTTCTAAATGGCCAAAGCCCAAATAAGTATGCTTTTGGTGAGCTGCCATTTTGATTCAATGAGATGGACCCTCAATATGCCTTTAAAATGTAGTCCAAATTGTGTATTTCTGGGTGTTTGACATTGTTTTCTTTGAATGTATATTAGTGGTTAGTCATTGTGTATTCTAACAGCCTAATTTCTCATTGTCAATCCATCCAGTGGCCACTGCAATATGAGTGTTCAATATATAATGCAAAATTAGCCAGAAATGTCACATTGGCTTAGTTGGAGGAGTCTGAACATGCCAATGTTATCAAATAGAATCACAAAGCTTAACTTTGGCCTGGGCTGAGCACCAGAATCAACATGCTGCTTTAAATGACTCATTTTTCAGGGACTCGATTTCCTCATCTTTTAAAGTTAATGGAAAATATGCCCAATTCAAACTATATAACTTGCTATGATGCACATTTCTAATATTTTTAAAAGATTGAACCATGACTCCTTTTCCTGACTTACATGCATTTGGTCATCAAGTCCCACACTGTTGAAAACATATATAAACTTACTGACAAATAAATATGACCAAGTTAAGAGGATTGCTTGTTCCTTTCTCAGAAGGGAAAGGCAGAGCCATTATTCCTGGAATCAATTCCTGGCACAACAGAACTGGTGGACGCAGAACCCATCTTCCTGTGGGGTGCGTGACATGCTCTACCCAACCCAGCATTGTCTTTTCTCAATCTAAGGCATTCCTTATTTACACAGACGCCTTCTCCAGTACCAGTTGCACGGTGTATTAGTTTGTTTTCACACTGCTACGAAGAACCACCTGAGACTTGGTAATTTATAAAGAAAAAAGATTTAATTGACTCACAGTTCTGCATGGCTGAGGAGGCCTCAGTAAACCTACAATTCATGACAGAAGCTGAAGGGGAAGCAAGGCAAGTCTTACATGGCAGCAGTTGAGTGGGAGAGTGCTATGCTTTTAAAGAATTAGATCTCATGAGGACTCACTCACTATCACCAAGAATAGCATGAAGGAAACTGTCCCTCATGATCCAATCACCTCCCACCAGGTCCCTCCCTCAAACTGACATGTGGGGATTACAATCTGAGATGAGATTTGGGTGGGTTTGGGTGGGGACACAGAACCAAACCATATCACACTGTCACTTTGTATCACAGCTCTTATTACACTCTACCTGAAGCTTATCAGTATGAGACTTTTTCCATGTTAATTTATGTAGTATTTCATTCTGCCTTACAATATAAGCAGAAGAAAATCAGGAAACTTGACATCAAAGTGCCCAGAATCATGTCTGGCATTTAACAGACATTCGATAGAGATAAGATTAATTTTATTCATTCTTTAAGAGTATGGAATGTTGCTAAAATCTAGCCACTTCACACAAAAACCTGCTATCGTACTCAGTTACTAGGATATGGTAGAGATAACTCATCCAAATCTGTAGATTTCCAATTACTTATCTTCCTCAGTACCAGTAGTTATCACCATGAGTACTTCAGCTACTACTTCCACAACTATATCCACAGCCGACGTGTTACACTGAATTGCTGTATATTTAAAATCACAAATGCCAAGATTGCTTTCCCTATGTCGTTTGCTTCTATGATCTCACTTCCTTAATATGACTCTTGTCCTTTGCATACCACTTTGCATCTCACTTTTATTCCACTCTATTAACAGACACCTCCTGTCTTCACTTCTTGCCTCATAGTCCATGACTTCAACCACAAAGCTCTTCCGTTGGTCCTCTTCTCTTTCCATCCTTTATATTATTTCTGGATACCTTAGTCACTTACAGATTTACATATTACCTTAGAATAGTGAATCCCAAATATATATAACCAAGATAACCTCTTTCCAGAATATTTCCAATTAATGATAAAATATTCAAGCCTGGAGATAAAACAGAAGTGTTTAAAGAAACAGCTTGTATTTTCTTTTACCTTCATTCATTCTAGGGTTTGATGGAGATAGAAAATAATATTCTTATTTCCCATCCAAGTTCAAAAACATAGGTGTCAAGCTGACGGTGTATTGTAACAACAGTTTGATTAATATTATGCCCAAAATTTAGACATATACTTACCCAAACAAATATAAGCCTTCTTTCTAGAGGTCCACACTTATAAAAGTTATGGCACAGAAGATCAGAGATGAATCGGGCCTTCTCAGAAGAAGCTGAATACAAAAAAAGGAGAGACAGAAAGGAGATCAATCACACATGACCAGTTCCTTTTTGCAAACCTCCCTAATTAAGCCATTTCCTTTTTTTATGGAAAGGGATAAATAAGGTGAACAATATGCTACAGTAATAGAAACTTCCTCAGTATGAAAACATGTTGCAAAGGAGAGAAAATTATCCACCAAATTCATTCTTCCAAAAATATTATTTGATGAACATTTTTTATTGTAAGAAGCATTAACATATCACTTAGAGCTTAGAACAAAACAAATTGAAAAAGTAGTAGTTGATTGTCTGAGGGAAGATACTAAAACCTGTTTGTTTTAAACTGCATAGATAATAAAAAAGAATCTGAAAAATTACTTTAGTTTTTGTCTTGTATTTGCTCCTTTCAAATAATGTTATGTAGTAAAATGGCTATTATTAGCCTGTGGGGTTTAACTAATGCTATAGTGAAACAAAAATAGAAAATAAAAAAGCAAGCTGGTTGCGGTGACTCACACCTATAATCCCAGCACTTTGGGCAGCTGAGTTGTGTGGATTGCTTGAGCCTAGGAGCTTGAGACCAGCATGGACAACATGGTAAAATCCTGTCTCTACAAAAGATACAAAAAATTAACCACGCATGGTGGTTTGTGCCTGTAGTCCTAGCTACTTGTGAGGCTAAGGTGGCAGAATCACCTGAACCCAGAAAATTGAGGCTGCAGTGAACTATGATGGTGCCATTGCATTCCATCCTGGGCAACAAAGTGAGACCCTGCCTTAAAAAAAAAAAAAGCAAAAAAGCAAAAGCATAAATAGCCATATTAGTATTCTATTCATAATAATAATTGATTTCCATATCTGGTGCACAGTAGCAAGAATTATTTTTCTCCAACATCACTCTTATCTGCATTATTCCTTGCTCATATTTCTCTTCTTCATTTAAAACATGGTTGTTTGAAAGTCAGGAAACAACAGGTGCTGGAGAGGATGTGGAGAAATAGGAACACTTTCACACTGTTGGTGGGACTGTAAACTAGTTCAACCATTGTGGAAGATAGTGTGGCCATTCCTCAAGGATCTGGAACTAGAAATACCATTTGACCCAGCCATCTCATTACTGGGTATATACCCAAAGGATTATAAATCATGCTGCTATAAAAACACATGCACACATATGTTTATTGCGGCACTATTCACAATAGCAAAGACTTGAAACCAACCCAAATGTTCATCAGTGATAGACTGGATTAAGAAAATGTGGCACATATATACCATGGAATACTATGCAGCCATAAAAAGGGATGAGTTCATGTCCTTTGTAGGGTCATGGATGAAGCTGGAAACCATCATTCTCAGCAAACTATCACAAGAACAGAAAACCAAACACCACATGTTCTCACTCATAGGTGGGAATTGAACAATGAGAACACTTGGACACAGAAAGGGGAACATCACACACGAGGGCCTGTTGTGGGATGGGGGGGAAGGGGAAGGGATAGCATTAGGAAATATACCTAATGTAAATGATGAGTTAATGGGTATAATCCCAGCACTTTGAGCAGCTGAGTTGTGTGGATTGCTTGAGCCCAGGAGCTTGAGACCAGTATGGGCAACATGGTAAAATCCTGTCTCTACAAAGGATAGAAAAAATTAACCAGGCATGGTGGTTTGTGCCTGTAGTCCCAGCTACTTGTGAGGCTAAGGTGGCAGAATCACCTGAACCCAGAAAATTGAGCACACCAACATGGCACATGTCTACATATGCTACAAACTCGCACATTGTGCACACGTACCCTAGAACTGAAAGTATAATAAAAAAAATAATGAAATAACAAAACATGATTGTCTGGCATTCATCATGTTTTTTCCCAGTCCTCTCTCTCCTCCAACCTCATTTCTCCTTACTTACTGTTATATTCCTTCAGACACTGAAGAGCACATCTGCTATCATTACCTCTTGAAAGATCTCTACCCAAGTTACACGTGAGAGCTTTGTGATGCTCTTCCCTAAACATAAACAAATTTGGCAAGAAAAACCTTCATGCCCTCTACCACTTCTTTCAAACAGTATGCAAAACCTTGCCTGTTTCAGAAACTATTATCTTATTAATTTCACTCTGTTTTGTAGCCACTTGGAAGTTCATATTACACCAACCACTTCTACTGATCAATAGTACTATCACATGTCTTCTGGATCCTATTGCCATTTCATCATGAAATAAGATGGTATGTCATTTACACATTTTTCTCTGCTCCCTCTCCTCTAGTGTGTGTAGTCCAGACTTCTTCCTACTTGCAATTGTCTCATCCAGCCTGGTTTTCGATCTCTTTGTTTCTCCTCTTCTCTTTTGGCTAGGACAACTTGAATTCTGTCTGAATAAAACAGTTATGTAAATCAAGTTCTTCCACACTAAACACTAAGTTCTATGGTGGCAGGGTTTATATCTACTTTATTCCCCACTGTATAACCAGCCCAACCCTATTGCCCTCCCGCACAAATGCTCACTAAATATAGTTAAGCAAATGAATGAATAAATGACCTCCAGGTTCATTATCAAAACATTTCCACTGTGAAAGTACAAAGATTCTTCTGCTAACACTTGGACTCCCGTTTGTGCCCACTCTGTCATCCCTGCCTCCTTATCACATGCTCTTTAATCTCATACTTCTTATTACAAGGTACCTGCTCAATCCCCTGATTCTGTGTTTCTGCCAGGGAAACCTGCCCAGAGATTCTACCCACCTCTTGGATTTGACCCTTCCTTGAACCTCAGAGAAATGATTGACATATTTCTACTCTTTGACTTCTGACCATATTGGTAACTATTTACTATCCTTGGTTATTGAGCATTACCTGATTGATGTTCCCCACTATGGTAATCATTCTGTTAGTATTCATTTATTTATCAAATATAGTGTACATTAATGAATTGCTAGACACTGCACTAAAAGCCAAGGGAGTAAGAATGAACAATTCAAACATAGCCCTGCTCTCAAAAAGTAGGCATTTCTATGGAAGGCAGATAAAAACAAACAAGTAATTAATAAACAAGCAAGTTTGTGATCTAGATGAAAAATACCTTCAAAGTAAAATCAGCTCGGATTAGCATCTGAATTCTTGTTCACAACATTGGAAGTAGAAGATGAAGGGATAGCATCAACCGAGCACTGAGAATAAAAGGACCACATATACACTAAAAAAAATCTGTTCTCTATTAATAAAAGAAAAATTCTTATGGATTTGCAAAAAAATCAGAAAATGTGTCAACACTGTACCTCAATGAAAGGTATAAAATAAGGCAGGAAAGATAGACTCTCAAAGAATGTGTAACATAAGTGCTATAAAAGAGTTCTTGAGGCCAGGCATGGTGGCTCATGCTTGTAATCCCAGCACTTCGGGAGGCCAAGGCAAGTGGATCACCTGAGGTCAGGAGTTCGAGTCCAGCCTGGCCAACATGGTGAAACCTGTCTCTACTAAATATACAAAAATTAGCTGGGCATGGTGGCAGGCACCTGTAATCCCAGCTACTAGGGAGGCTGAGGCAGGGAGAATTGCTTGAACCCAGGAGGCGGAGGTTGCAGTGAGCTGAGAGCACGATAGTGCACTCCAGCCTGGGTGACAGAGCGAGATTCTGTCTCAAAAAAAATAAAAAATAAATAAAAATTTAAAAAGAGTTCTTGAAAGTCCTTATGTAGGTTTTTTTTTTTTTTAATTGTGCACTAATGATCATAGCAAAATCTGATTATTGGCAACAGTAAAGAGATAAAGGCATTCAAGAGGGGGAAAGGTAGAAGATGGGAGAACATTTCGTATCTAAAGATTTTATTCTATTGGGATGAGGGAAAGCAGTAGGCTAATACAGTATAAACACAGAGAAAAAAGCCGCATAACTTGGTTGTTACTGTACAGATGTTGGCTCCATACTACTTAGATGTGTGATCTTAGGTAAGTAACTAAACGTTCTGTTGCTCAGCCATCTCATCTTTAAATGGAGATAATATTAGTGTGCATCCCCTGAGTTGTTTCAAGAATTAAAATATGCTTCTGTTAGCTATTACTTATTTTTGTCCAAAAAAGATAAATAGGGTTTTAATTTTCAGAGCTTTTTAAAAAATAGACTAAGGAATTGCTAATAATAATAGAAAACAAAGTTAACAATAATTTTTTTGAAAAGGACAATCAAAGTAAGCAATAAAACCAGCAATGTTAGAGAAAAGAAAAAATATTAATATAAATATACAGCATGATGAAAGGAGTGAAATAACATTAAAATAAATTTGACAAGACAAAAATCTTTATTATATAGACAGGAATATCAGATTGCGTTAGTGTGAAGCATACTATATGCTATTTTAAATAAATGCTTAAAATAAAGTGATAAATACTGAAAGTAATGTGAGGGATAAAAGATACCAAACTAATCAAAATGAGAAAAACGGTGTCAATATTAATCAAAGACAAAGTAGAATTTATGATAAAAGCATAAAACAAGACAAAATAGGATATTATTTAATGATAAATATCCAATGCATATGTAACATGATGAATCTATATGTACCAAACAACAGAACACTAAATTTATTCAAAACAAAAATTATTTGAAATTCAAAGTATACTTGAAAATAATACAAGTGTAGTGTTCGATTCCAAATATATCTCAATTACTTGGAAATATAAAAAGCACATTCCTTCATAATGAATTGATCAAAATGTCTATCACAACTGAAATAATTAAACTATGAGAAAACAATGAGAGAAAAATGCTTCCACTTTAAAAACAAGGGGAAAGAACAAAAGGCATGCACAGAGAAATGGCTGAGGCTTTCAGTGACTTCATTATAAATAGAGACTACTAATAATGCAGCTGGGATTTATATTTTTAAATTTGACATTTTTTTAAAGTTCCCAAATTTTCTATTTTTCCCTTTATTTCTTATATGAGAAGTAATTTTCCTTACTAAAATCTATCTTCAGCTTTATTTAACTGATAATTTTTCTTTTGTCATAAGTTGACTTTACTGAGCTATACTGTATGTATAATAAGATGCACCTATTTATGTCTATTTATCAGCATAAATTTGTTCATAGTACCACTTTATCCTTTATGACATCTGCAGTGGTATCTCTTCTTCCAGTCCTAATACTGGTGATGTATGTGTTTTTATTCTTTGATTATTCAAGCTAGAAATTGATCAACTTTATCAATCTTTTCAAATAATAACTTTTTCTTTTTTGGAAGGAAATTATTGACTTTCTCCCAGATTTTTTATATTCTATTTTATTGATATTTTTCTATGATCTTTATTATTTTCTTCCTTTTATTTATTTTGTGTTTAATTTGCTCACCTTTCTTCTACTCTCTTTAGATAGAAGCTTAAAGTATTGCTTTAGATCTTTCATTATTTCTTATGTGTTTTTCAATGTAAATTTTTCCTCATACAATATAAATGCACACCAGAAATTTGGTATATTATGTGTTCATCATCATTCAATTAAAATATTTCCTAATTTTTCTTGATCCATAAAATGTTTAGAAATTGTTATTATGTAATTTAATTAGTTTTTCATAAAAATGTGCTCTTTGGCATACCAATCATTTAAAATCTATGGAAGCATTTTATGGCTGAACATACGGACTATTTTCATGAGCATGTGTACTTAAATACAGGTTTGGGGACAGTCTTTCGTAAATTTCAGATAAGGTTGCTAATAGCATTGTTCACATCTTCTTTATATTTAAATTTATCTTTCTCCTATTTGATCTGTCAGTTTTTACTTCATGTATTTTGAAGCTTTATCATTAGGTATATACACTTTTATAATTGTTATATCTTCCTAATGTAATGATTCTCTTTAACATTATGAATTGGCTCTTTTTATTATAAATAGACAAGTCTGCCTTGATGGCTGTGTAATTTGATGTCAACATAGCCTTTCCAGCTCTCTGATACATATTTTTTTGTATTGCACATCTTTTGTCATTCTTCTATCTTCAAAGTATTTGTATCTTTCTACTTAAAGTAAGCCTTCTTTAGGGTGTTGTTATGGACTGAAAGTTTGTGTCTCCCCCACAATTCATACGTTGAAATACTAATTCCCAGTATGACAATATGAAAAGATGGGGCCTTTGGAAAGTATGAATGAGAGTGGTACCATAATAAGAAGAGACAAGAGCTTGTTTGTTCTCTCCTTTCTCTGCACTTTGAATATACAATGAGAAGAGAGCCATCTGTGAACCAGGAAGCAGGCCCTCACCAGACACTGAATCTGCTCACACCTTGATCTTGGACTCCCCAGCTTCCAGAACTGTGAGAAATCAGTGTTTGTTATTTAAGCTACCCAGTCATTGGTAATTTGTTATTGTAGCCCAAACTGATGAGACAGATGTATACAGTTTTGTCATCCTTTCCCTTTAAATGTATTCTGGCAGTCTCTGCTTTCTGATTCAAATACTTGCTCTATTTACAATTAAAGTGATGAGTAAAATTGGTAGATACAGGCCTGCTATTGGCTATACCTTTCTTATTTGTCTCATAAGTTTATTTCCTTTGTTCTCCCTTTATTCCCTGTTCTATGTTGAACAAATATTTTTGTAATCTGTTACACATCCTCTATTGCTGTTATAGCTGGGTTTCTTTGAATTCTTCTTAGAGGTTGCTCTAGGAATTATAGTTATCATTTTTAAATCATCAAAATCTACTTAAATTCATTATTGAATCACAAGTATTAATATAGGAATCTTGAAAAACATAGTTCTATTTACCCCACTATCCTTGCTATATTATATTCATATGTGTTACATTACCTATAAAATAAACAAAACAATATAGTGTTATAAATTGTACTTTATGCAATTAAAAATTAAGAGAAAAACTATTCATTAATACAGATATAAATATATAAGTAGATATGTAAACCATTATACTGGATATAGAATTATACATTGATGGCAAGGTGAAGTGGCTCACGCCTGTGATCTCAGCACTTTGGGAGGCTGAAATGGGCAGATCACTTGAGGTCAGGAGTTCCAGACCAGCCTGGCTAACATGGTGAAACCCCGTCTCTACTAAAAATACAAAAATTAGCCTGGCATGGTGGTGGGCGCCTGTAATCCCAGCTATTTGGGAGGCTAAGGCAGGAGAACCACTTGAACCTCGGAGGCAGAGGTTGCAGTGAGCTGAGACTGCACCATTGTACTCCAGGCTTGGCAACAAGAACAAGATTCTGTCTTTTAAAAAAGAAAAAAAAAAGAATTCTACAATGATGGTATTTTTCAGCACTTTTAATATTTCATTGAAATTTTTTGTCATTTTTTTCTAATTTATATGTATTATGTCCCTTTTATTTTGCTTTTTTAGGACTGTCAAATTATATTTGGCTTTCAGCAGTTTGACAATGATGTCATAAATGATATATATGTATGTATATATATACTATTTTCACAAGATAAATTGTGAACACAATTCTTCAGCATTAAATATTTTCTTTGTTTCCCAAATAAGTTTCACAGACTGGAGATCCTTTTCTTTATTAAAAGCCAAGACTTTTGTTTATGAGCCATTCAAGCATATTTTTATTTTTATTTTATTTTCATTTTCTTTTCTTTTTTTTTTTTTTTGAGACAGAGTCTTGCTCTGTCACCTAGGCTGGAGTACAGTGGCATAATCTCAGCTCACTGCAACCTCCACCTCCCAGATTCAAGCAAATCTCCTGCGTCAGCCTCCCGAATAGCCGGATTACAGGCACCCGCCACTACACCTGGTTGATTTTTGTATTTTTAGTAGAGACAGGGTTTCACCATATTAGCCAGGCTGGTCTCAAACTTCTGACCTCAAATGATCCACCTGCCTCGGCCTTCCAAATATCTGGGATTACAGGCGTGAGCTGCCGTGTCTGGTCTGAAACATATTTTTAGAATAGCACAATATTGCTCATTCATGAGCATTTTCTCACAATTGTATATGTATATGCAAATGTATCCTTGAATATTTACTACTTCTTAGAGGGAATTTTGAGGTATAATATATATGGAATGGAGTAAGGATTTTTTTTTTTCAATGAGTGAGCAATTCTTAAAACAATACAGAGTTATTAAAGAACTCTTAAAGGATAGTTTACCAGGGATTACCAGTGGTGTGCTGGTAAAGATTTGAAGTTACTAGCTCTACAGGGAAATGAAAAAAACAACAATAACAACAACAACAAAAGGACCTTAATTTGTAGCATTTTCTTGTTTCTGTGATATAAATAATCTCTATGGCCAATATCCAGCTATCAACAGGTCATCACTGAAATGAAATTGGAAAGAGACGCGTAGTGGTAGCACAGTGTTACAAAGTATTTCTACCATATGTAATAGCCATAAATAAACTCAGGAGCATAAATGAAGAAAATAATTAAATGCAGTAAAATAATTAAAAAGTGGTAAGTTTTGAGTATTTACTACCATCATTTGTAATATAATTTATTTGATTGTAAGCTTAATATAATTTAAGTTATAGTAATGCCAGAGTTTACCAATTAGATCACAAAACTTCTGAAATTTTAGCAATTGGCTCTTGCAAGCCGGTACAAGCCAGCTCCTGTTAACCATTAAAAATGTGGATGTCATTGCACATGTGCCTACTGATGTCATAGTCCAGAGAGGTTAAGTTTTTCTGTGCCCAAATTGTTGAGAGCAAATGTGAATTCATTGGGAACAATCATGAAGGTAGTGGGCAAATTATCTGGAATGTATTTGTAAACAGTCTATTGATATTACAAGTCTTGGTGAGGTTCAATCAGCCATAGTCTTACTTTCCTTTTTTTTTTTTTTTTTTTTTTTCTTTAGACAGGGTCTCCCTTGATTGCCCAGGATGGAGTGCAGTAGCACAGTCACAGCTTACTGCAGCCTCAATCTCTGGGACCCAAGCAATCCTCCCACCTCAGCCTCCTAAGTAGCTGGGACCACAGGCATGTACTACCACATCTGGTTAATGTTTGTTTGTTTTGTAGAGAGAGGGTGTTGCTATGTTGCGCAGGCTGGTCTTAAATTCCTACTCTCAGGCAATCCTCCCTTCTTAGCTCCCAAAGTGCTGGGATTATAGATGGGGGCCCCAAGCCCAGCCAATTGTCTTATTTTTCTTCAAACCTTCCTGCCCTTTGTCAGGATATCAAGAAAATGCAAGATCTTGGGTTACTTTATTAGAATAGCCCCATTTTATATATTAAAATTAAAATATATTATCACTAGGCTGTGCTCTAATTGTTACGCCTCTCGGGAGGCTGAGGCAGGAGAACCACTTGAACCTGGGAGGCGGAGGCTGCAGTGAACTAAGATTGTGCCACGCTCTCCAGCCTGGGCGACAGAGTGAGTCTGTCAAAAAAAAGAAAAGAAAATTCCATTTAGTTTATTTACCTTCGTGTCTTCATTTTTTCCCTTCGTTTCCTCCCAGTATGTGTCCAACCCAAGCACTAACTTGCTGTGGGGAAGGAGGATGTGATTGGGGTCTTCCCTGACCCTTCACACTCCTTTCTCATTTTCTTGCTGTTTTCTGGTCTTTCAAGTATGAAGCAGGAAAAAGGAAAGAGAAGTAAAATGGCAAAATGAATTTTTACTTGTATGATGTTATTTATATTTCTCTCCCAGCAGGTGAATGACTTCTATCCAGCAGATATGCTATAATGCTTGTTAACATGGTGTCTCTCTTATAAGGGACTTTCGTTGTACTGTGAATCCCTTCTGCCTACTACCACTATCATAGCTGATAACTTGTACCTTTCCCTGAAAGGGATAATGCTAGGTCTGGCTGATGATATTTTCCAATTTGCCCTCGATTTCTACTCCAATAACACAGGTTGTATAAACTCTTACTTCAGAGGTTATTTAGACACAGAGACAACTCTTTTGGTCAAATTCTTTTCAAGATAGCTCAAACCTAATCACTGTACTTACTATAATTGTTACTCTGACACAAAAAAAATACTATCCCTGTATCAAACCCTGAACACACAGACTTCTCCTAAAAATGTCTTTCTATTACTCTCTGATGGTGACCTGGGATGGAGCTACAAATTCTTCCCTATCAAATATCTAGACCAAGGGTAAGAGATGCAATTTTCCCTCTTTCTAACAGTTACCACTGTCTACAGGTGGGCCCCTTCAACTTCCCCTTACTTTTTTTGATGGTAGGATCAGGCCTGTCTATTCTTCCTCCCAAAAGAAGGGGAGAATCAATGCATAGCATTTACTGCCAGGCTGAAAAATCTTCCCCAGAAATACTTACTCATTAATTTCCATAATAAATGGCCAGCTTGTCTTTTATGTAGGATAGAGGTGGATGACAAGCAATTTTTTTTTTTTTTTTTTTGAAACAGAGTCTCGCCCTGTCGCCCAGGCTGGGGTGCATTGGTGCAATCTCAGCTCACTGCGAGCTCCGCCTCCAGGGTTCATGCCATTCTCCTGCCTCAGCCTCCCGAGTAGCTGGGACTACAGGTGCCCGCCACTATGCCCAGCTAATTTTTTTGTATTTTTAGTAGAGACGGGTTTCACCATGTTAGCCAGGATGGTCTTGATCTCCTGACCTTGTGATCCGCCCACCTTGGCTTCCCAAAGTGCTGGGATTACAGGTGTGAGCCACAGTGCCTGGCCGCAATTCTTTAAATAACTTGTTTGGGATACTTCTTTGCAATTCCTTCATGTATGATTAAGAGCTTCTCTTTAGAATGTAAGGGACTTTATAATACTAATTGTTTTTACCTTCGGGACCTCAATCAAAATTTCCAGACAACAAAAAAATGTTTATTTAACTTATCTGCTCTTGCTTTTATAGGCATTTTAGGATACGGAGAGTGGATGGGTATGACTGCATAGAATAGTCATGGAAGAACTTATAATGCTTAACAGGTATTAGAGTTATTTGGGGTGTTGGCAGAATTATTTTTGTAATTAATTACATGGTAAATAATATGGATTTCATAACACTAATGGTCAACATTTACTGAGTATTTACTCTATGCCAGGCATTTTTCTAAACCATTTACATGGATAAACCTGTTTAATTGAGAGCAAATATTATTGAGCCAGAGTTCGAGGTTGAATGAGGCACTTGTGATTATTTCTATGTCGATCTGAGGAGGAATAGGGTTCTCTTAATGTCATCAGAAGGACCTCTTGGAGATTGGTAAGAAGCAACTGAGTTGAAGAGCTCTTGATCACCATCCCTTCCTAAATCAGATCAGCTTTGGACTTCTGTGTCTTTTACATGATATGATAAGTTTCCCTCCAAGATTTCTGTCTGCCTAAAAGATCTTTGGTGGACATACATTCTCCCTTTTTCAGTAACGACACTGTTATTTTTTCTTTAGAGAATCTTTGCCCTGACTCACAGTCCATCTGGTTTAAGTGGACATAATATTTCTCCTGTTCATGACTTATTACCACCCAATATTAGAATAGATCATTTAGAGAGCTCCACCTCCTAGAGTAACAGGCATATAACTGAAGCCCAGACAACTGGGCCAAATGCAGGACTTCTATTGAAACAACTGGGAATTGGCATCCCTCTCATTTCTGTTGATGTAATAGAGCTGCTGAAAGTTGAACTCAGAATAGCTTCTGGTAGCTATATCATCAAAAGGAGAATTTGCCTGAAAGTAAAGTGAAAGAAAAAAAAAAAAAAAAAAAAGCTGAGAGATAGAGATTAAGTCCTAGTGATAGTGGCAGAGTCTTTGGTCCTAGCCAAGCCTGACCGTAGATCTGCCACTGGATTTTTTAAAGTTTTGGGTTATGTGAACAATTCCTTTCTGGCTGAAGCCAGTTTAAAGCATGATTGTAACCCTTATTTTAAAAGTTGATAAGTTTCTGCTAATATTTCATTTTCTTTCAAATCACTAGTCTAGAGGGCACAACTAGTACTGGTTAGTTCCACCCTGTCTTCCTTCAGGTCATCCACCCTATGTTTTTGCTCCTATGTATCAGGCTGAATGTTACACAGACAATTTTTTAAGGCAATCTCAGTGCTGTTTATCTCCTCCATAAATTAAGTTTCCTGGAACACTTAATAAAATATATGAGGAAAGAGAGTCGGAACTTCTCAAATGTTTTAGTCCCGATTTGTTATTTTTGTCTTTGCTTGCATATTTATTTGGATTGTACATCATTGGCTGTCCTTTCAGAGTTAAAAGTATAATCCTGGTGTGTCTGCTCAACATTAAATATTTGGATGGATACAAAAAGATTCTACATCTGGTTGGAAAGTAAGAGTCAATCCAACATGTCTGGATAATGCCAAACAACCAGATGTTTGACCAATTAAAACAAAATTATTCCTGATTTGAATGGTCTTGACTGAAATAAATTGAACCAATTGAGTTACTAAAATGTGCCATGTACTGCATGAAGGATTCTCATATGTGAATTATCTACATAACTTTTCTAATAATCTTGCCCAATTGACAATTACATTACCAGTTTTTACTACAGAAGAAATGGAAGCTGACTATACCAAGAATGCACAACTAATAAATGGCAGAGTTGGGATTCAAACTCATGCCACATTCCAGCATGTTAGTATTTTCAACACAGCCTCCACTTGTACACATTCAAAGTGCACCGTGTCACCTTTAGACTTGTTTGTTATTCTAGCTGGTCAAGCCTTTCTGATGAAACATGACCTCATGTTGCTGGTGGTGTCAATTTTTTTCACATGTGACTGTTTAATTTTTGAGTTGCTCATCTGTACGGGGGTCTTTCACATCCTCTAGGGCTTCCTTCATTCTAATTCAGCATAACCCTAGACCCGACATGGTTCCAATTTATTCAATTATGTTTTTGGTGTTTGTGGAAAGAACATTTGATGTTATTAGTTTCATTTCCACTCATCTACCCCATCACTGCAATAAAGAACAGATACATGAAGCAAAGCAGGCCATGCTCTATCACGTGACACGGGCGTGGTCCTGAAAGAGTCTTTTCCTAAAGTTCTTAGATAGTTAAATATAATGGATACTATTATCCTCCATTATGCTAATATTTTTTGTTAAATGACATTATTTTACTTTATCAAAATAAATCTCTCTCAAAGTTGGCAGGAAATTGTTTCATCCATGACCTGGAGACGAAGAGTCTCTCTGTGATTCACAGGAGAATACCCTAATGCTTATGCAATGCAGAACATTTAGGAGGACAGGGCCCATGGATAGCTATCCATTCTGGTGACCTAGAAAAATGCTGGTGTTGAAGTTTGTGTGATCTGCTTGAGGACTGATGTTCGACTTCTATGCTGTCCATAGAAACCACTTTCTCCATGCCACTTGGCCTCTTCCTTAAAACTCCCAAGGCACAAAATTTTTAACTCTTCAGTTTCCAGGAATCATCGCATCACTTGATCTGAGTTAATGTCTCCTGTGTAGTCACATGTCTTTAAAGATGTGCTGCTCCTACCGCCTCCAAGTTAAGTGAACCAATGTATATCTATGGTCTAGACTTTCTCCTCTCAGATATTCTGGTTCACAAGTTCTAAAATCCTCAGCTTTCATATACCATGTAAAGTTCTGTAACTCCTCTGGGCAAAAGGATCCCACACTCCAGAACAGAAGCATTTTCTAAGGAAAATGGGGTGAACTGTTAAATCCCTGACAGTGATGAAAACACGGTGGAAATGGATCTCTTTATAAATTGCATTTCTGTATTTTTAAGCTTGTAATATTAAAAAAAACCAACCTTTAAAAAATAATAAAAATAAGAATAAAATTAAAAACTAACATTAAAAAAAATTACAAATTCGAAGTGTAAAACATTTTATATTTAGAATAGATTAATGATAATAGCCAACATCTATTAAACATTTATTGCCAAATATCATTCTTTTTTTTTTTTTTTTTTCTTTGTCGAGACGGAGTCTCATTCTGTCGCCCAGGCTGGAGTGCAGTGGCCGGATGTCAGCTCACTGCAAGCTCCGCCTCCTGGGTTTACGCCATTCTCCTGCCTCAGCCTCCCAAGTAGCTGGGGCTACAGATGCCCACCACCTCACCCGGCTAGTTTTTTGTATTTTTTTTTTAGTAGAGACGGGGTTTCACTGTGTTCGCCAGGATGGTCTCGATCTCCTGACCTCGTGATCCGCCCGTCTTGGCCTCCCAAAGTGCTGGGATTACAGGCTTGAGCCACCGTGCCCAGCCTGCCAAGTATCATTCTAAAATCTAAAAATCAAAATTCAAAACTTATATAGTAGCTGGTTGTACAGCTAGAGTATGTGAGAAAATAATGTTCTGTACTATTTTACTCTTACAGATGAGGAAAGCAAGGCTGAAACAGGTTGATAGTTAGCTTAGTTTTAGAAGATCACATAGAAGGAATATGTTAAAGCCAGGTTTTAGACCCAAGTTTGATGGATTTTAAAGCCTGTGTTCCGAACTATTACAGTGGTCTCTGAATCATAGCATTGATGCTAAATGTCCTACAGACAACACGGGTTCAGGGTTTCTTATAAGTGGTTCATGGCCGGGCACAATGGCTCACGCCTGTAATCCCAGCACTTTGGGAGGCCAAGGCCGGCGGATCATGAGGTCAGGAGATCGAGACCATCCTGGCTAACATGGTGAAACACCGTCTCTACTAAAAATACAAAAAATTGGCCGGGTGTGGTGGTGGGCACCTGTAGTCCCAGCTACTCGGAGGCTGAGGCAGGAGAATGGCGTGAACCCGGAAGGTGGAGCTTGCAGTGAGCCGAGATCACACCACTGTACTCCAGTCTGGGCAACAGAGCGAGATTCCATCTCAAAAAAAACCCAACCAACCAACCAAACAAACAAAAAAGTGGTGCAAGAACTATCGGCACTAGTAAGTTTATTTGAGCTACTCCAGAACTTCTGAATCAGAATATTTGGGTATGAGACCCAGGATGTGTATGTGACCAAGTTCCTTGAGTGATTCTTAGACACAGTAACTTCAAGAATAGATTATCATATACCCACCGTATCTAAAGGGTTTTTGCTTGTTTTGGGCTACAACATAAATGATACTGACATGTACAACAAACTTTGATGTATACCCAATGTCATATGCACATTTCAGGACATTCGCTTCAACACAGCTCATTTCTCTCAAAAAATGTGTTAAAATAATGGTGAAAGGAGTTAGTAGAGATACAACTTTGAACTTTCATTAAAAATTTTTCAGGGCCGGGAGCAGTGGCTCATGACTGTAATCTCAGCACTTTCGGAGGCTTAGGTGGGCGGATCACAAGGTCAGGAGTTTGAGACCAGCCTTGCCAATATGATGAAACCCTGTTTCTACTAAAAATACAAAAAAGTTAGCTGGGCATGGTTGCTCACGCCTGTAGTCCCAGCTGCTCGGGAGGCTGAGGTAGGAGAAGCACTTGAACCCGGGAGGTGGAGGTTGCAGTGAGCCTAGATCGTGCCATTGCACTCCAGCCTGGGTAACAAGAGCAAGACCCTGTCTCAAAAAAAAAAAAAAAAAAAAATCAGATACTATAGTGTTTTAAAGGTTATCAATAATAAATAACTTGTAGTTCCCACAACTGTGTTGATACACTGAGAGTGAGGAACTCTGGTCTAGTCCAACACCTTTTTTTTTTTTTTTTTTTTTTTTTTTTTTTTGAGGCATGGTCTTGCTGTCACCAGGCTGCAATACAGTGGTGCGATCTCAGCTCACTGCAACCTCCACCTCCCAGGTTCTAGCTATTCTCCTGCCTCAGGCTCCCGAGTAGCTGGGATTATAGGCATGCAACACCACGCCTGGCTAAATTTTTGTATTTTTAGTAGAGACAGGGTTTCACCATGTTGGCCAGGCTGGTCTTGAACTCCTGGCCTCAGGTAATCCACCCAATTTGGCCTCCCAAAATGCTGGGATTACAGGTATGAGCCACCACACCCAGTCCCAACATTAATTTTTTTTTTAAGGTGAGGAAACGAAACAGAAAATTTTAGTGATTTACACAAATTCTATTAGCTAATGAGTGACAAAGCTAGAATTTAAACCCACAGATGCCTAAACCTTCAGGATATTCTGGTACCCTCTAGTACATGGCATATGGTAGGTGTCTAAATACATATTGAGATAGGGGTCTTCTAAGTTGCCTAAGCTTATCTTGAACTCCTACCCCCAAGCAACCCTCCCACCTCAGTTTCCTGAGTAGCTAGAACTATAAGGCTTGTACCACCCTGCCTGGTCCTTATTTATTAGTATTGAATTTATATAACTGTTTTTTAACTCTGGCAATTCATTTAATATTCGAGTGAAAGAAATTGGAATCAATCTGTGGATACTCTTGGGCCCACATGTATGAGCTGTGAGATATAATTGGTTAGGCAATAAAAATGCTGTGGCCTCAGATGAGTTTTAAAACTGGATTCAATGAGTGTAATTTGCACTTGGGGTTGAAGTTTACTTTAATTTACCTCACTTCATGTAGATTATGACTGAAGAAAGATGAGTCCAGATCATTTATGACTGAAAAAGACCATAGAACATATTGGGAAAAACTCAGCATGGAACCAAAACCAAATTACTAGTGTAGAAATCATGAAGCAGTGTGTATTCATCAGTTCTGGCTTCCACAGCAAAATACTGTACACTGAGTGGCTTGAACAAGAATTTGTTTGTCACGGTTATGAAGGCTGGAAAGTCTATGATCGAGGTGCCAGCAAATGCAGGGCCTGGTTAGGGTTCACTTCCTGACATTAGACTGCTGCCTTCTTGCTGTATCCTAACACGGAAGAGAAAGAGAAAGAGAAAGGAAGCTCCCTGGTGTCTCTTTTTATAAGGGCACTAATTCCATCGTGGTGGCCCCTACCGTCATGATCTCATCTAAACCTAATCACTTCCGGAAGGTCTCATCTCCAAATACCATCACCTGTGGGATTAGGGGCTTAACATACAAATTTTGGGGGAACATAATTCAGTCCATAGCATAGGGGATGGTTCCAGAATATCTGTACAGCATCCCAGAAAACTAGAAGTGACAGACTACAAGTAAGAAGAGCATGAGGTAATAGTTTTCAACTGAAGGAAGATGTACTAGAACGTATGAAAAGATGAAAAATAATGACACATCAAAATTTAAATAAGTATAATTAAAATAGTGATATTTACAATAATTGTCATCTAATATTTACCATCTGTCAATCCTTCACATGAATTATTTTAATAAAACCATAATAGACCTATTAAGTAGATACTACCTAATATTATTGTCACTTTACAAATGAAGAAATTAGCCCTAAATAATGCAACTACTGTGCGCCAGACTGAGTCTAAAACCTAGGCTATTGCAAATTTCCATACCATAAACTTCTAGTACTTTAAATTTCAATATACCAGCTGTAGAGACACTCACTCTTGCTTGACCATGTCTAGTAATATGGAGGTGATTCTCTTTTGAGGCTGCCTATTCCCCTTAAAATATTAATGCTACAGTTCCTGATATACACAAGAAGAATTAAGCTGATTTCTTTTTTATATAGCAAAGCTCTAGATATCTGAATGTCGCTATAATTATCCCACGTTATTCAGTTTATCCAACTAATGGGTTCTCATCTTCAAGCTTCATTTCTCCTACATCTGCCAACATAACTCATAGAATATTATTAATTAGCCAGTTCATCCCCCTGAATAATCTTTTATTTATTTATTTATTTGAGATGGAGTCTCACTTTGTTGCCCAGGCTGGAGTGTGGTGGGATGATCTTGGCTCACTGAAACCTCCGCCTTCCGGGTTCAAGCGATTCTCCTGCCTCAGCCTCCTGAGTAACTGAGACTAAAGGCATGCACCACCATGCCCAACTAAATTTTTGTATTTTTAGTAGAGATGGGGTTTCACCATGTTGGTCAGGCTGGTCTCAAACTCCTGTCCTCAGATGATTCTCCTGCCTCAGTCTCCCAAAATGCTGGGATTACAGGCGTGAGCCACTGTGCCGGGCCTGGATAATCTTATTTGAAACACCTTCATCTTGATTTTAGTATCCAAAAATGAAAATGCACTGGACATACCAATACTTTAGATACAAACAGAGCAGAACGGAGGGGAAAGATGGTCACATCTTTCCTGAGTGTGGTGAGCATACTCTACATCACAGTTAGGCTTAGACAATTCTATTTTCGTCTTCCCTGATCATAACTCTATAGTGTCAGCTCTCCTTGCTTTATGACCAAACCACAGCAGATTAGGCCAGAGATGGACACAATCCATAGGAAACGAACCCAGTGGCTGGCTAATGAGCATATAATTATTTTATCCTCAAGGTTATGAACTAAGGTACAAATAACAGAAATTACTAAAATGGTATCAGAACTCAGAGATTTATAACTAAAGATGATCATGAAGAATCTGTGCCTGACTCAGAAGAAAAAGATAAAATATTGATAAATAGAATATATGGATACAAATGAAGGTAACTATTTATTTATATTTATATTTCCAGTGTCTTTCATTTTACTTGACAGATACAACTCAACAGATTGTTGTTAAAAGAACTATATTTAAAAACATGAAGAGGTTTTTATGTAATGAAATATAGACTACAGGGAATATGAAAGGTATATCCTAGCCCTAGTCTATATAACAAGTACTCAAGAGATGCTCAAATGATTAAATAATTTATATTATCTGTCATAAATGAAGATAGAGATGAACTGAGCAGAAATACATGTATTTGCTTTGGACCATGATGAACCATGAGATAAAGTACAAGAACTCTATATGAAGTCTTCTAAAAAATAGGACAGGTTACAGTCTCTTTTGCTTAGATGCTTGTTTTCTCCAGCCAAGCTAGATTACTTTTACCTCCTCACGTGTGTCATACAGTCTCAGGTCTTAAACTATCTCACAGATCTCAGGATCTGTCCGGCCCTCTACCTTCATGTAGCTAATGCCAATATTTTTCCCAATGTTTCGTTGGTAGACCCCAATATAATTTGGAATGCCTTCTACTGTGTTCATTTAGCATATTGTGAGAATCCTTACCATAATTTTATCATGCCATACTTTTTGTGAGTTTAAAATGTATATTAAGAGCTTTTCTATGTTCTGGCTAGGAAAGTGAACTCTGTAATCAGGAAGTCAAAGGTTGCCATCCTGGCTTTGGTTTTAAATTGTGTTCCCCAGAAATCCAGCTAAGGGGCAACATGAAATGACTTAATCTTGTTCTTAGCCTCTGATATTTTCTGAATATCTAATGACATGGGCATTATAACAAGTCAGGGCTCCCCCAAATCAGATAGACTTGAGAATAAATTGAATTATGTAACTTACAATTTGTGTAAGTATCTCTGAAATAGTTATTAAAATATCAATATTACATGTCAAATGAACTCAGTGTTAAGTTTTAGATTTAAAGGGTTATTTTCACATCAAGAATATTTTGCAACTGTAAAGTGCTTTTTTACTTGCAAAGCTTTTCCACATATGTTCTTATTAAGTCATCACACCCATCTTCTTGGATAGACAAGACATGCATTCTACTCCCTTTTACAGATAAGAATACTGAAGCTGAGGCTCAGAGAGGTAGTAACTCTTCAATGCTGTCCAGCTCATAAAAGGCAGAGCTGTTACTCCACCTATGGTTTTCTGGCTCCCAGTCCCATGTACTTTTCCATTACACCACATATGTCACCGATTGCTCCTATCGGTCAAGTTTTGGGAGGTAGGAACTCAAGAAGCCAATTAAAGAATAATCTGGTGTGTCATAAGGCAGGAGGAGGAAAGGTGGCAGGCTGTGTGGTGAAGCTCAACTGGATGGTCTGAACGTTTCACTCTTAAGTTGCTAAATACACAGCTATTGTTTATGTGAGCAACAGGAAAGGTGTTCTAAGGTTACTTGTTTAGCATGATTTGCTGAATGTAGGGATATACTAAAAAGCATCTGCCAAAATCAATCAAACATATATATGAAAATGTGTTAAAAATCTAACTTCAAATCAAACCTTGCAGACAAGCAATGGGGTTTTGGAGGTGAGAGGAATGTGCATTTCATCATTTATGCAGTAGGTCTTTCTCATAGCCTTTTGGAACAAAGCTTTGTGAATCACATATAAATACAGTTTGTCTTGGTAGACTCTGGAATTAGCTCACACATTAAAACTTTCTTTAGAATGCTGAATTCAGTTCTAAAAGGTTGTTGGCTTTCGGGTGCCTGCCCTCACAAGACAGCACTTAAAAGTTTTCCCCCTTTAGTGCTATCCTTCTTATTTCTCTTACATATCATTATTTCATCAAATGTAGGTACTCAATATGATTCCAATTTTATTTCGTTTGTTGGGCCATGAACCTGGGTAACTCTAGGCACATGGCCAAGTTTCTGGTAACAATAAAATCAGCATTAGAGTAAAAGAACATCAAGAATCCTACAGTCATAAGGTAATGTGGAGTCCATCTGGGTAGCTATGAAAAATACATAAGAGTGTGTTTTCTTCTATGATAGTTGTGTTCTCTGAGTTGACAGAACTAGGTCAAAGATCTTGACAGCATATTTTCAATACATTTAGCCAGGAGAAAACAGCACTTGTCCTTTGTATCTGGTTCAGATTTTTGTTTTGATTTATCATTTCTTCTGAGATTCTTAGAATCACAGAACCCTAAAAACTACAGATACAATATATTTATCAATGATAAATATATTTATCAATACAAATATATTGTAATAAAATACATTGTATTTACCAGTTTAACAGAGAAGGGCAGACTGCCTATATATAAACACATCGTATGTTTGACAGGTTTTGTTTTCATGTTTGAAGTCCTGGGTAGAGTGGAGAAGAGTCTATGAAAGAGTATTTTTCTTGAGATAATCATGCTATATATATTCCTTTCCTTCATTTTGGCACATTATTTTATCGTTAGCACCGAGCACCATTTTAGGTACCTACTAGGTACCAAAATATATTTGGTGAATCCTGAGGTCAAGAGTTCAAAACCAGCCTGGCCAATATGGTGAAACCCTGTCTCTATTAAAAATACAAAAATTAGTTGGGCGTGGTGGCAGACACCTATAATCCCAGCTACTAGGGAGGCTGAGGCAGGAGAATTACTTGAACCTGGGAGGTGGTGACTGCAGTGAGTCGAGATCGGACCACTGCATTCCAGCCTGGGTGACAGAACAAGACTCCATCTCAAAAAAAAAAAAAA
Organism: Macaca thibetana thibetana; assembly: GCF_024542745.1. Classification (NCBI taxonomy): domain Eukaryota; kingdom Metazoa; phylum Chordata; class Mammalia; order Primates; family Cercopithecidae; genus Macaca; species Macaca thibetana. The sequence goes on from NC_065585.1 coordinate 23,194,745, forward strand.
AAAAACCATATATATATATTTGGTGAATAAAGGAATGAGTAAACTACCCTGTTTTCATTCTTCACTCCATTGTAAACCATGCTTCTTTCTTTGATGTTTGCACTAACCTCTTATTTATAAATTGTGTACTCTCCATATACCAACTACTTAGATAAACTCTTCCTGTATCAGTCCTTAGTTATTAAATCAGAAGAATAAGTTAATCATTTTTCCCTAGATTGTTTAAATGAATTTCTAATTTGATTAACTTTTACAATTTTTCCATAGCTTAATTGCTTCGGAATTCGAGGTGTATGCTTATGCTTACTTTTTCCATTTCAAGTTCCACAGAAGTTATTTTCTTTAGTTTTCGGCAAGTATTTATGATGAGCACCTGTTAGTTAAATGAAGTAATGCATTTTCCATTTGGAAACATGTAAACTAAGGCTTACAGTTTGGGGAGTTGCTATTCTTAAATGTTTCCTAAGAAAGTCAATTCATCTTTCCTTTTTATACTAGGATGATAAGCAACAAGACTTTAGAGAAACCACTTGTCTTTACATCTTCTTCAAAGGCAGTTATTAACCTTTGTATCTCTAGAGTCCATTTCTGTCTTTCCATTAACAAGTCTATGATCCAAAAGAAAAACATAAAATACCTCTTTTCAAAGAATGCTGGCCCAACATATAAGAAAAAATAATATATTAATACTCTCTCTGTATAATGAAAAATTGTTTTGGCTGCAATTTTTTGGCCAAAATATTGTCTCCTCTGTTGCCAGCAACATTTCACATGAACACACATTTGGCTTCTCTGGATATTTCTGCTTCAGACAAACAGCAATACAGAGGGCTACTCAAGAGGAAACTGTTAGCTCATTTCCGAATTAGATTGCCCTGAGCATTGAGGAACCACACTTGTTCTCAAGTCTTGAGGAAGAAATTGGAAATGTATGGCTCCTTTAAAGATGCCTCCTTTTCTATAAATTTTCACTGTCAGAACTCCTTTCCCACAATAGCAGCATCTTCACATATTACTTGTGTCTCTGTTAACAAAAAATCAAGTAAAATGACATTTGTTTTCTTTGGCAAAAAGATAAGACCTGAAAACCACGTCCTACTTCTTACTTCCCACTCTTTCTTTAGGTCTCCACTCAATTCTTAGGTTATGTGGGCACTGCTGGGAGACATTTTTTAATCTCTGTCTTATTCTCAAATAGAGGCAAGATGACTTCTGTCTGGGAGCGTATGACCCCTCCATTCCAGAATTAGGCATGACTCAGGCCACTGAGTCAAGCAAGATAAGATTCCCCAGCATTTATACCAAGTAATAAATGAACTTATGTTTCATCATAAATTGTCTTTGTCAATTATATATTTCCTGAACATATGCCTTATCTGAAGAACTGAATTTACATTTCTTACTGCAGGTGTTGCCAAGTTTTGATGTCATCTATCGCATTTTCACAGGCTCAGGCATTTAACAAGTGCTTTCACATGTACAATGTGATTGGACACAGTGTCAATCACAGCAGTAATTGCAAAAAAAAAAAAAAAAAAAAAAAAAAAAAAAAAAAAAGACAAGGGTAGTAACAATAACCACCTTAGGATGATCCCATACATGCCAGATGCTGATTTTTTAGGATGTCATATGGATGTATCCACAGACCTCAATGTGGTGACATTCCCTTTCATACCTAAATTTCAATAGATCCAAACTCCTGTCTTTCCTAGTTCTACCAGATTCCTTTCCCAGAGCAATATCTGATATTTCCTCTCCAAAACATGTATGTGCTTCACAGTTGTACCCTGTCTTTCCTTTCTCTCTCTAATTGGTCATCCTGCTTTGACCTGGTTCTCTTCAAAGCACCTAAAAATGTGCCTTCAGATTAATCACTGCTAATTCCAGGTTACAGTATTTAATAAACTTTAGGATAATAGTTTTGGGATATTTAATAATTTTAGGATAATTTAAATAAATGTGTAATTAAGCATATATATAATAAATATATATAACATATATATAACAAACAAATACACTAAGTCTAATTAGTTAAACACTTTGACTGCTACTAGAAATAAATATGCCTAAAAACAAAGACCAAGTTCATCCACATCTCCTCTTCCAAATCCCTGCTGCTTCTGTGAGCTGAATGCAAGCTAATTCCCAGTAAGAATTATTTTCTATTTCTATGCCATGGAGTCTAGCTCCCAATTCCTCGTAGCTCCAGCGGTAGAAGAACTTTCTTCCACAGACTCAAAAGAACTAAATTCTGCCCAATGGTGTGCATAATGGCAACATCTATATACTCTAGTGGATACTTACTCATTTAACAATTATCTCACATATATATTCAACAGCTATAATAATTTCCAACACCAGGCATTGTGCTAAGCTACTGTATGCTCAGTGATTACAAACAACAGCAACATGAAACAACAACAAACATATTACTTGTTCTTATGGATCTTACAACCTATTGGGGAGACATCATTGCATATCTCTACATCTGGAAATTTTATCTTAAATATATATGGGGCATAGAGTCTCATTCATGTAGCACTCTAAGTTTTTTTTATATATATTTTTCTCTACTGTGAAGGAAAGTTCAGTCCTGAGTTAGTAGCTTACACACACACACACACACACACACACACACCACGCGCGCACGCACACACACATTCTTCTCAAAAGCAAATGAACACAGCATTTGGTAATAAAGAAAATAAGTTTTGGGAAAAAACACAAAACAAAACTATAACCCTGTCTGCTTCTGCTTACATTAATAAGCCAAGCTATATAACTGATGAGAATATTTAGCATTTTACTTTGAAGCACTTGCATTGAGATTACTTTGCTGGTTTAAGGCTTTCTCGAGAATAAAGAATACATATTTGTTTTATGTTTTCATAACAAATTAGCTAATGTTTGTGATCCTTCCATACCAAAAAGTCATTGTTAAGGTGACTCCAACTATGTAAAAAAATAATTATTATACTATTTCTATTATTATATTCTATTACTGTAATAGCATGATCATTCTTATCATTACTCACATTACAAACATGCTTTCATTAGGCTTCAAAGAAAATTTGCCATTCACATACCTCTTTTCAAATAGTTGTCTCGTGAATCCTCAAAAATTAACTTCAGTTTAGTTATGCAGCTTCTTAAATATGAAATTACATATTTATCGACAGTGACTTATCCAAGGCAACACAATCAAATTGTCAATGTAGATTTGTGTTATTGATCCAGGTCTTTCTGATTCCAAAGTTTTGCTTTATTCCATATATGCTTTTGGATAGGTATGGGCTTATTTCCTTTAGGAGATTGATGACTTCTTTTGTTTTATACAACTCTGTCCAGTACAACTTGTTAATATATAATATATACATGAACAACAGACAGAGAAAAGAGAAATAAACCATCCATGCCATGCCAGTGACAAAGAAACATCTTTACAGTGACATGGAGACAAAGTCACTAGAAATGGGTATATATTTGACTTTTAGTCTATTAACATAAAGTGGTCTTAACAGACCACTTAGTAATTTTCAAACATCTATGAAATCTTTCCTTTAGTTTTCATAAGGAATATAATACCTTTTACTCATTTACCAAATATAAAATTAGTAAATTTTATATTAGTACACATTTAAGTATAGTATACGTTACTATTTAATGTAATTTTTCAAATAAGAGATAATTTCCCTCTCAAAGTATCAGATATATTTCTGCATTAGGCCAAGCTCTATACCCCAGCCTCCTGACTCGGGGCAGCATTGAGGTTCACAAAACCTGGGCTGAATCATCTACTCTCCACAGCAACCCACCCGACCTCCAACACAAATACACATGCACACACATACACACAATCCCAAGCTATTCTAAATAAAGTACCTCATTGACTTCTAGCACATTGGAAGGAAAACTGTCATTCTGGTATTTTTCAGTATTAAAAACAGCTATGGCCAGTAAAGAAACCTAAAAGGAGCTAATTGATGAGCACTCGACCAACAAGACAAATAAAAGGCAAAAAATAAAGATCTAAATCAAAACTTTCAAGTAAACTGCAGTCTAACAATGAAAGTTCAGCAAAACGCATTGTTTCTCTCTCGATGTATTACTTGAAAAAGGTTCTATTAACAACAACAAACAGCTAACAAAATTTTGGGGAAAAATATGGGATTCAAAACATATAGTTTATAGACAAATTGCAAAATATGTAGTGGTTGACTGAGTTTACTAATTTTTTAAATGGCTGTATATAAAGCCCCTGTTAAAATTCCCAACAATACAACTATCTTTTCCTACTATATTCCTACAATAAGCAAAAAATGTTATCGATAATTTGAGGCACATGCAAACCCACAGCAAATATTTTTATCTAATGTCTAAAAATCATACAGATGACTCAATAATCAATAATTTTTATCTCACATGGGGTGAGACAGGCCTATTATAAACCAACAAAAATGAGTTTCCATTCTGAATTCAGCAGAAGATTCCTTGGCATACCTATTGAAAGATGTGCTATTGAAAACTAAATATGATTCAAAATATTAAAATGCTCCAATAAGACATCTACGTCACCAATTCCTCTGTTTTTTATCATTTACAAAAATGATCCCATGTCCCAGGTTGATAATTGGATTTGAAATTATGGCTCAAAATGTCATCGAACATAAAAAACAGTTTGTCCACTGGTGACAGGATTCGCTCACCGGCGAGCAGCTTCCTGGATCTCTCATTTGTAAGCTTCCACTTTAATTTCTGCCATCTCTACAGCTTGTAATGCCTTTTGAAAGCCCTTGTTACTTTGACAACATGTTTTAACATCTCTCTTTATTTTGGTTCTTGGCTGCCTGTCGCACGTGGATCCAATTTTGCTCTCTTATCTTTTTAGTTTCAAGCACAGAAGCTTTCTGGGAGAGGTTTTCCTAGAACCAGCTCCGCACCTGGGTGATCTCTACTGGCAGGGCCTTCCTGAAGGGCCCTTCGCAAACAAAAGGAGAAAGGGAATTATAAATATGGATTTCAAAATATTGTCTGTCTGTCAATCTTCTTTTATTTCCTCATTCCCTTCCGTCAGCTACATTCTCCAGTCCCATAAAGTCAACATATATCTCTAGTTTGGGACACTAAGGGACTTCATAATGCAGTTTCTTACTTCTTATTTTAATATGGTTAAAGAGAAACCCAGATAAGTTCTGTGACTTGTGCAAAACTACACAGACTGCTAGAGCTAGAACTAAGACTTTGCCAGAAAAATTTCCTGGTACCCCATTCCTCTTTTAAACCACTTCATTATTCTCTTTGGGTTGATTGTTCAAGTTGTCGTAGTTGGGAAAAATTTTAAATCCTCCATTAAAGGACAGAAATTGTTATTGAAAAATTAAACTAAGTTTAAAATTCTTTAATTGTATGCAGAAAATGTGCTTCAAATCTGTGAACTGTCTGTTGGATAATAAAGGGTATGTCCTGTATTGTACATTTGGACGACCAGAAACAGATGCCGTTACTGCTCATAGTCTGCTTTCTGAGCTAAGGAAACCCCCATGACATCTTTGCAGTCTCAGGTCCATTCTCCATAGACACAACTCTCTGGATGATATTAAATGAATAGGGATAGTATTTCAAAGCCTCTCAACTAGAAGATCCGACAGATTGAGGTAAAGAAGTCTGTTCTCTGCTCCATAGTTGAGTTCCTCTATGAAAACCGTGAACTACAGAGCCTCAGTCTCCTCATCTATAAAATGGGGATAGCCACATCTGCTCCAAAGCATTTTTGAAGCGCCCTATAGCATATATACACACATACACACACACACACATATAATGTATATATAAGTAATTTTTTCAATTGAACACTGTTGTATAAACATTTACAAGCTAATGCTTGTACCCTCAGAATCCACTCTAGTTGTCTCCTTTGTGAAATCAGCTTGTGAAAAGCTTAGATTTAAATAGCCCAGTTCAATTAGTGAAATTGTACCCCTACTTCCCTCAGGTATTGACTCAGGGATGTACCCATATCTAGGCCTATGAAAATGAGCACAGAAAGTTTCCCTGGATACAATGAGGATGTAAGTATGAGAAGATAGAAGCTCTCTCTTCTCTAAGACGAGGCATGATATAGATATTAGACCTGAAGCGTCTTTAATTTTACCAGGAAGAAAATAAGCCTGAAATGGAACCCACATGAAAGCAAGATGGTAGAGCCAAAAGAATCACGAGAACAGGAGCTGACACTGATAAACTGCACTATATCCTGCTTGCCCTCTATCTCTGGCCTTTCAGATACATGTTTTGATATGGTTTGTAATTTTAAACCAATTGATTTGGAATTTCTGTTTCTTGAAATCCAAAACATCCTAACTTATAGAAAATGGAAGGTAATTTGTTTTATAAATGTTGATTTGTTTTCATTCAACTACCAGGGCAAGGGAATCTGAACAGAATTGCCTGCTTTTAGCCTCACCTTTTTTACCAGGAGCCTACCTGGAAGGCCAGTGAGTCGGGTATGCACTAACCGGGGCCATCACAGATTTTAAACTGCGTATTTTAAATTTCTCCAAGAACTCTCTATCTGAAGAGATGGGAATACAATCTGCTATCTGAATAAAAGCACAGAAGGAAGTTTCTGTCCAGGGAAAAATCATAACATCAGTGGATAGGTTTTGCTTTTCCCCCCTGCCACAATTCTCCTCATATTAAGGGGGAATTGGAATGGAGGTCAGCGTTTGTGGGATCTGATTAATGGGAAATTGGGATGTGGAGACATTTACTTTGGGTTTAGTGAAATAGAATTGTGTGAGTTTTGCAATATTACTTATAGGCATAGTTCTTGTTAGCTGTCCTATATAGGTTTTACTCAGTAGGACGCACATGTACAGGACCAGAAGTTGTACTACAATGTTAGTATGTCCAACGACACCGGGCACCAGAAGTGGGTGGGTAATGGAAGGAGAAACCAGTTTTAATATGTCCTCATATAGAAGCTACCAGTGCAAAAACTTTCAAGTCATTAGATGTGTTATTTATTTATTTATTTATTTATTTATTTATTTATTTACTTTTACTTTAAATTCTGGGATACATGTGCAGAACATATAGGTTTGTTACATAGGTATACATGAGCCAATGGTGGTTTGCTGCACCCATCAACCCATCATCTAGGTTTTAAGCCCCACATGCATTAGGTATTTGTCCTAACGCTCTCCCTCCACTTGCCCCCCAGCCCCTGAAAGGCCCCTGTGTGTGATGTTCCCCTCCCTGTGTCCATGTTTTCTAATTGTTCAACTCCCACTTATGAGTGAGAACATACAGTGCTTGGTTTTCTGTTCCCGTGTTAGTTTGCTGAGAATAATGGCTTCCAGCTTCATCCATGTTGTTGCAAAGGACATGAACTCATTCTTTTCTATGGCTGCATAGTATTCCATGGTGTATATGTGCCACATTTTCTTTATCCAGTCTATCATTGATGAGCATTTGGGTTAGTTCCAAGTCTTTGCAATTGTAAATAGTGCTGCAATAAACATACATGTGCATGTCTTTATATTAGAATGATTTATAATCATTCTAATATAAAGTAATGGGATTGCTGGGTCCATGGTATTTCTAGTTCTAGATCCTTGAGGAATCGCCACACTGTCTTCCACAATGGTTGAACTAATTTATGCTCCCACCAACAGTGTAAAAGAGTTCCTATTTCTCCACAACCTCTCTAGCATCTGTTGTTTCCTGATTTCTTAATAATCTGTGGTTTTGATTTGCATTTCTCTAATGACCAGTGATGATGAGGTTTTTATCATGTTTGTTGGCCATATAAATATCTTCTTTTGAGAATTATTTGTTCATATGCTTCACCCACTTTTTGATGGGGTTGTTTGCTTTTTTCTTGTGAATGTGTTTAAGTTCCTTGTAGATTCTGGATATTAAACCTTTGTCAGATGGGTAGATTGCAAAAATTTTCTCCCATTCTGTAGGTTGCCTGTTCACTCTGATAATAGTTTCTTTTGCTTTGCAGAAGCTCTTTAGTTTAATTAGATCCCATTTGTCTATTTTGGCTTTTGTTGCCATTGCTTTTGGTGTTTTGGTAAATGAAGTCTTTGCCCATGCCTATGTCCTGAATGGTATTGCCTAGATTTTCTTCTACGGTTTTTATGGTTTTAGGTTTTACTTTAAGTCTTTAATCCATCTCGAGTTAATTTTTGTATAAGGTGTAAGGAAGGGATCCAGTTTCAGTTTTCTGCATAAGGCTAGCCAGTTTTCCCAGCACCTTTTATTAAATAGGGAATCATTTTCCCATCACTTGTTTTTGTCAGGTGTGTTGAAGATCAGATGGTTGTAGATGTGTGGTGCTATATCTGAGGTCTCTGTTCTGTTCCATTGGTCTATATATCTGTTTTGGTACCAGTACCATGCTGTTTTGGTTACTGTGGCCTTGTAGTATAGTTTGAAGTCAAGTAGTGTGATGCCTCCAGCTTTGTTCTTTTTGCTCAGGATTGTCTTGGCTATATGCACTCTTTGTCCTCTTTGTACCTCTGGAAGAATTTGACTGTGAACCTGTCTGGTCCTGGGGCTTTTTTTTTTTTTTTTTTTTTTTGGTCGGTAGGCTATTAATTACTGCCTCAATTTCAGAAGTTGTTTTTGGTCTATTTAGGGATTCGACTTCTTCCTGGTTTAGTCTTGGGAGGGTGTATGTGCCCAGGAATTTATCCATTTCTGCTAGATTTTCTAGTTTATTTGCATAGAGATGTTTACAGAATTCTCTGATGGTAGTTTGTATTTCTGCGGGATCAGTGGTAATCGCTCCTTTATCATTTTTTATTGTGTCCATTTGATTCTTCTCTCTTTTCTTCTTTATTATTCTGGCTAGTGGTCTATCTACTTTGTTAATGTTTTCAAAAAAACAGCTCATGGATTCATAGATTTTTTGAAGGGATTTTTGTGTCTCTATCTCATTCAGTTCTGCTCAGATCATAGTTATTTTTTGTCTTCTGCTAGCTTTTGAATTTATTTGCTCTTGCTTCTCTAGTTCTTTTAATTGTGATGTTAGGGTGTCAATATTAGATCATTCCAGCTTTCTGATGTGGGCATTTAGTGCTACAAATTTCTCTCTTAACACTGCTTTGGCTGTGTCCCAGAGAATCTGGTACATTGTCTCTTTGTTCCATTGGTTTCAAATAACTTATTTATTTTTGCCTTAATTTCGTTATTTACCCAGTAGTCATTCAGGAGCAAGTTGTTCAATTTCCATATAGTTGTGTGGTTTTGAGTGAGGTTTTTTGTTTGTTTTTGGTTTTTGGTTTTTTTGTTTGTTTGTTTGAGATGGAGTCCTGCTCTGTTGCCCGGCTGGAGTGCAGTGGTGTGATCTCAGCTCACTGCAACCTCTGCTGCCCAGGTTCAAGCGATTCTCCTGCCTCAGCCTCCTAAGTAGCTGGAATTATAGGCATGTGCCACCACACCCAGCTAATTTTTGTATTGTTAGTAGAGATAGGGTTTCAACATCTTGACCAGGCTGGTCTTGAACTCCTTACCTTGTGATCCACCTGTCTCGGACTCCCAAAGTGCTGGGATTACAGGCGTGAGCCACCACGCCTGGCCCTTGAGTAAATTTCTTAATCCTGAGTTCTAATTTGATATCACTTTGGTCTGAGAGACTGTTTGTTATGCTTTCATTCTTTTGTATTTGCTGAGGAGTGTTTTACTTCTGATAATGTGGTCGATTTTAGAATAAGTGCTATGTGGTACTGGGAAGAATGTACATATCTGTTGATTTGAGGTGGAGAGTTCTGTAGAGGTCTATTAGGTCTGCTTGGTCTAGAGCTGAGTTCAAATCCTGATCATATTGTTAATATTCTGTCTCATTGAGCTGTCTAATATTGACAGTGGGGTGCAAAACTCTCCCACTATTATTGTGTGGGAGTCTAAGTCTCTTTGTAGGTCTCTAAGAACTTCTTTTATGAATCTGGGTGCTCCCGTATTGGGTGTATATATATTTAGGATAATTAGTGCTTCTTGTTGCATTGATCCCCTTACCATTATGTAATGCCCTTCTTTGTCTTTTTGATCTTTGTTGGTTTAAAGTCTGCTTTATCAGAGACTAGGATTGCAACCTCTGTTTTTTGGGGTTTTGTTTTGTTTTGTTTTTTGCTTTCCATTTGCTTGGTAAATATTCCTCCATCCCTTTATTTTGAGCCTATGTGTTCTTCGCATGTGAGATGGGTCTCCTGAATACAGCTCATGGATGGGTCTTGACTCTTTATCCAATTTGCCAGTCTGTGTCTTTTAATTGGGGCATTTAGCCCATTTACATTTAAGGTTAATACTGTTATGTGTGAATCTGATACTGTCATCATGATGCTAGCTGGTTATTTTGCACATTGTTATAGTTTCTTCTTAGTGCCATTGGTCTTTATATTTTGGTGTTTTTGCAGTGGCTGGTACCAGTTTTTTCTTTCCATAGTTAGTGCTTCCTTCAGGAGCTCTTTTAATGCAGGCCTGGTAGTGCCAAAATCCCTCAGCTTTTGCTTGCTTATGAAGGATTTTATTTCTCCTTCACTTATGCAGCTTAGTTTGGCTGGATATGAAATTCTGGGTTGAAAATTCTTTTCTATAAGAATGTTGAATATTGGCCCCTCACTCTCTTCTGGCTTGTAAAGTTTCTGCAGAGAGATCTGCTGTTAATTTGATGGGCTTCCCTTTGTAGGTAACCTGACCTTTCTCTCTTGCTGAGTTTAATATTTTTTCCTTCTTTTCAACCTTGGAGAATCTGAAGATGATGTGTCTTGGGGTTGCTCTTCTCAAGGAGTATTGTAGTGGTGTTCTCTGTATTTCCTGAATTTGAATGTTGGCCTGTCTTGCTAGGTTGGGGAAGTTCTCCTGGATAATATCCTGAAGTGTGTTTTCCAATGTGGTTCCATTCTCCCCATCACTTTCAGGTACACCAATCAATCATAGGTTTGGTCTTTTCACATAGTTCCCTATTTCTTAAAGGCTTCATTCATTCCTTTTCATTCTTTTTTCTCTAATATTGTCCTCATGCCTTATTTCAGCAAGTTGATCTTCAATCTCTGATATCCTTTCTTCTGTTTGATTGAGTCAGCTATTGATACTTGTGCATGTTTCACAAAGTTCTCATGCTGTGTTTTTCATCTCCAGCAGGTCATTTATGTTCCTCTCTAAACTGGTTATTCTAATTAGCAGTTCCTGTAACCTTTTATCAAGGCTTTTAGCTTCCTTGCATTGGGTTAGAATATGCTTCTTTAGCTCAGAGGAGTTCGTTATTACCCACCTTCTGAAGCCTACTTCTGTCAATTCATCAATCTCATTCTCCGTCCAGTTTTGTGCCCTTGCTGGAGAGGAGTTGTGATAGTTTGGAGAAGAGGCTTTCTGGTTTTGGGAATTTTCAGCGTTTTTGTGCTGGTTTTTCCTCATCTTCGTGGATTTATCTACCTTTGATCTTTGAGGCTGATGACCTTTGGTTGGAGATTTTTTATGGGGGTTCTTTATGTTGATGTCGATTTCTTGCTTTCTGTTTGTCAGTTTTTCTTTTAACAGTCAGGCCCCTCTGCTGCCAGTCTGCTGCAGTTTGCTGGAGGCCCACACCAGACCCTGTTCACCTGGGTATCACTAGTGGAGGCTGCAGAACAGCAAAGATTGCTGCCTGCTCCTTCCTCTGGAAGCTTTGTCTCAGGGGGGCACCGGCCTGATGCCAGTCAGAGCTCTCCTGTATGAGGTGTCTGTCAACCCCTGGTGGGAGGTCTCTCCCAGGCAGGAGGCATTGGGTTCAGGGACCCACTCGAGGAGGCATTCTGTCCCTTAGCAGAGCTGGTGCACTGTGTTGAGAGAATCCCTCTGTCAGGATCAGCTGCTGTCTTCAGAGCAGGCAGGCAGAAATGATTGAATATGTTGAAGCTGTGCCCACAGCCACCCCTTCCCCCAAGTGCTCTGTCCCAGGGAGATGGGAGTTTTATCTGTAAGCCTCTGACTGGGGCTGTTGCCTTTCCTTCAGAGATGCCCTGCCCAGTAAGGAGGAATCTAGAGAAGCAGTCTGGCCATAGCTGCTTTGCAGCACTATGGTGAATTTTGCCCAGTCCAGACATCCCAGTCTCCTTGGCACTGTCAGGGGAAAACCACCTACTAAAACCTCAGTAATGGCGGACACCCCTCATCCCACCAAGCTTGATCATTCCAGGTCCACTTCAGACTGCTGTGCTAGCAGTGAGAATTTCAAGCCAGTGGTTCTTAGCTTGCTGGGCTCCATGGAAGTGGGACCTGCTGAGCAAGGCCACTTGGCTCCCTGGCTTCAGTCCCCTTTCCAGGGGAGTGAACAGTTCTTTCTCACTGAGGTTCCAGGTGCCACTGGGGTATGAAGAAAAAACTCCTGCAGCTAACTTGGTGTCTGCCCAAAGAGGTGCCCAGTTTTGTGTGTGAAACCCAAGGCTTTGGTGGTGTAGGCAAACTAGGGAATCTCCTGATACGCAGATTGCAAAAAATCGTGGGAAAAGTGTAGTAACCCAGCTGGGTAGCACGGCTTCCCGTGATTGGGGAGGGAAGTCCCTCGGCTCAGCCTCCGTGGGTTGCGCCCACTGCCTAACCAGTCCTAATGAAATGAACGGGGTACCTCAGTTGGAAATGCAGAAGCCACCCACCTTCTGCCTTGGTCTTGCTTGGAGCTGCAGATCGTAGTTATTCCTATTCGGCCATCTTCGCCCCTCCCTTGAAGATGTGTAAAATTTTAAAGAGATAATTTTGTGAATTGATAACTAATAAAAATAAAATTTCTCTGCTCTGTTTTTTCCTTTCAATTCATCACTAGAAGATTTTGTGTGTGTGTGTTTGTGAGCACAAACTATAGTGTAAAGGGAGAGTACATTTTGTGGGAACATGCATATTCTATGCATTCTAAATATACATTAAAAATTTGATCTATCATGCCAGAGGCAAAACTGAATCATCTTTCTTCATTTTTTATAGAAAATGTTAACAAGTTATTGAGTTATGACAATTTTAACAAAAACTGCAGTCAAAATACATATGGAAAATGGGTGTAGAGGTGTCTTAATGAATTAGTTAATAAAAAATATTGTTACTTTTTTGAATTTTGTGATGTTCTTTGTATTTCTCAGGTTTTAAAAATATAAATTTGTTGTACTTTTTCTTAGTATAAACACATATTTGCATTTAAATCTAGCTTTTAATTGCAATTACAGTATTTTTTTTCTAAAGAGGGTTCCCCCTAAAGTAAATGTGTATCAACTTCCAAAAACTTTGGATTCTTCCTAAGGTGTGTACTGGGAATCATGTAGAAAAAATGATTAATAATTCAATTACCTGTGTGAGGATAAAAACTTTTATGAAGAGTTTTATTTAAGAAGGATCTTGCAAAGTAAGTAGAGAAAACTGGGGTAAATAGAGGAAAGAAACATTAGTCTTTAGTTCAAAAGTCACTGAAATACCTCCACTGAACACTCTATCTCAAATTGCACCCCACACTCACCTTACCTAGTGACATGATTTGGCTGTGTCCCCACCCAAATCTCATCTTGAACTTTTATAATCCTCATGTGTCAAAGGTAGGGCCAGGTGGAGGTAATTGAATCATGGGGGTGGTTTCCCCCATACTATTCTTGTGATAGTGAATAAGTCTCATAAGATCTGATGGTTTTATAAATGGGAGTTCCCCTGCACAAGCCCTCTTGCCTGCCACCATGTAAGATGTGATTTTCTTCTCCTTTGCCTTCCACCATGATTGTGAGGCCTCCCTAGCTATCTGAAACTGAGTTCATAAACCTCTTTCCTTTATAAATTACCCAGTATCAGGTATGCCTTTCTTAGCAGCCTGAGAACAGACGAATACACCTAGTCACTCTCTATTCTATTGCTCTAAGTGTTCATTACTTTTTACTTCTATATATTCACTAAAATATAAGCTATATAAAAGCAACAATTTGTTCCACCTTGTTTATCACTGTAATCCTACAGCCTAAAACAGTACCTGCCATATAGCACATAATAAACATACGTGCTTTATAAATATTTGTTTAGTGAATGGTTGAACACCCTAAAGTTCCCTATATTCATGCACATGTCTTTGATTTTAATTATTTGGCAAAAGAGAATAGCCAGTAAGATACCAGAACACTTCCAAATCTAGCTAAGTTTTGTTTCCGTATGTTGAGTTTTCAACACACACATACACACACACACACACACACACACACACGGAAAATTGGAGCAATCTAGAAAGTCAAACCTGGAATTTTTAAAAATTACTCTGTCTATAACCATTTTCAGAAAAGCAGAAAAATAAATGATCACACTAAAAAGATACATCTGGCCACCATATTAAAAAACACAACATCTTGACAACAGCTAATTTAATTGGAAATTGTGCAGAAATTTTCTCACGGAGCTCATGAATCTTAGCAGTGGTGCTGATAATCTTTCCAGGAACTTAGAAGCAATCCTGATACTTTTGGTGTAAGTCACTACTTTTAATCATGTAATTTCTTTTAGGTGAAAGTTACATTTTGTAATCATGAATGAGAGGACCCAAAGGGATCTTCTCAGTTCCAGGCAACTCTCCAGTCCCAAGAACGGGACAAAGATTTCCCAACACTAGCTTGCCTATGGCATTAAACTTTATCCGGCATAATTTTCTGCACCACAATTTTGAAGCTGAAAGGGACCTTGGTAGTTGCTGTGGCAGAAATGGATGCATACCAAACAGTCACTTTCCATCTTCTCCTTGCAAACAGAACCTCTTTTTGTTTTGGGGCAAAAATGTGTCCAGGTCTCTATTTGTTTTCACATTTCCTTTTTCAGCTACAGGGGGCCATGTGACATATTTCTGGTGGCTGATATGTAAAACAAAATCTAATTTTTAAAAAAAATCCCGATATAAGAAACTAGCATAGCAGGCAGCTGAATTGGATGTAGGTGCAAAGTGTAGAGCTGTAGCTGCCACTTTATGACCATGAGGTGACAAGCAAGCAGCTAGGAATAGTGAGTATCATAGAGCCACCGGCCATGTGTTAGATTACTCATCTCCAAACCACTTATGTAAGAAACATCAGCCTATATTTTAGTTATTATTAGCTAGGTTTCTGCCACTTACAGCCAAAAGTATTGATGTTATAGTTATTACCTCTAATGCCTTTATTTGTTTTGGAGGAAAAAACAACTGAGGTTCAATGAGAACAAAAAATTTGGCTGGAGTCATTGATATTTTTGGTAAGAAACACATTACAAGAGCCTGTTCCTCTTCCCAATACTCACAAGCACAACCTATGGCCATTGAGTAAGATTAGGGGTCTGCTTCATCTGCCTCTTCAAGGCAAGGAAACATTGAACATGGCAAAACGCTTACATTAGAAAATGTCAGAATTGTTGATAATTGCAAAGATGAGTGCTAGATATTAATACCCTGCAATATTTGTATATAATATTAATCTTTAAAAAATATTTTATGTAACATATTGAAGTCAAATTACTATCATCCACAATAAAATATGTGTACATTATTGGATCAAAATATCTGGATGACAAGTCAAAGATTCTGTTATTCATTAAGCTGTTCTTTATTCTCATTTCTAATTATCCAACTGTCTACATGCTTTGACATCATGAAAATTCAATCAAGTTAAGTGTCGAATTAAGGAGGAATTTGTGATTTGAGTAATACAATTACTGTGATTTGAGACCTCCAATCTTTACTTTTCTCTCATGGTTTTTTTTCTCTTAATAAAGGATTCTGGAAGACTCCATATTGACTCTATGCCATCTGTGTTTTGTTTCAGTCTTCGGTTATTAATTTATGCTAAATCAAAGTTGACAACTTCTTATATAACTTCTTACAAAGAAGGTTTTTCTCTGACTTACTAACGCTAATGCCCAGTCCCAGGCATTGATCTCTCTTTACCACATTTCCATGCAAATAACTGACAAACAAATAAATACCCTTAGTAAGGCATTTGGTATCTTTATCTTCTTTTGAAAATGCAATTCTGAGATTTCCAATTATACATTTGCACCATATGTGAACCATGACTTCAATGAACAGGAACTTCAGTATGGTTTTGCAGTCATGGACCATGTATTGTATCCCTTTTATGATAATATTTTCTTTATAATTCACTGTTGCAAGGCAGCTGATGCAAGTGCCTGCGTGCCCCCCTCCCCCGCCCCACTTCTTGGCGTATTCTGTCTCATTCTGTGCCATTTTCACTTTCCCAATCCCATGGAAGATCTAAAAATGGCTGCAGAGGAAAAATAAGACTTTCTGTCTCACCTCCAAAATGTGAATGCAAATACATGGCACATGTGTCACCATGGGGGACAGTAAGGGTCAGTTATGGCACTCTTTCTGACTTAAATTTGGCCTTGAATTCTTCTCAACACATTGCAATTCAGACCCTTTAAATTGGCACTCAGGACAATCTACTTGCTGTCAATATAACCTTCTTAATCTAAATTTAGTGTACACTTTCCACAGTTCTGTCCCTACTACCGGTTTCTCCTTTGGAATAAAAATATTGAGTAATTTTTTATCAATGATTATAATGAAAAGAAAGAGAACTCTTTGGCACATATGTGGTGTGTGTGTGTATGTGATTTCAAACTGGAAGGCCTAAGTGACTCCAGTGGAAGAAAGACCCAAATTCCAAAATATACATCAAATGTATCCACTCCTTTTCATCTTAATTTCTTTCAGACAAGGTGTAACTACCACTGCCCCCACAAAACTACTGTGACAATCACACATCCGTCTTCTTATAGCCACTTGTACCTCTGTCTATCCATCATTTCATGCAGCAGCTAGAGGAGCTTTTGCTAATGAAAATCTGTTGCTCATTCCACTCTTAGAATTCTTCAATGAATCTCATTACACCTAAAACAAATATCAGAATCATTAGCATCATCTATAAAATCTATAAAATCTGGCAAGCCCCTGCCTTTATTTTATCCTCCTTATCAAATATTCATTATTTTGTTCATTTCATTCCATCCTCAATGATCTTCTGCTTCTTAAACTGCTACGCTCATTTCTGTCCAAGGCCTTTCCTTTCACTCACTTATTCATTTAATTTATATTTATTAAGTGTTTCATTTATTTCAAGCAGTTCACTGTCTCTTCACTTGGTTAGTTCCTACATTGATACCTCAAGATGAAAACCCTTCTACAAGAAGGCCTCATCTGGCTACAACAGAAACTTCTATGTGTTCAACACATTTGTTGAACACACTGTTCAATGTTCTTCTTCCTACACTTCTGTCATTCTCAGTTTGTTCCTGCATCTCTAAGCAGCATGCAACTAGTACTCACCTACTGGATGTAAGTGACATGCCACTTCTAAGCTGAAGTGTTTAAAAATAGGAGTGGTAGAAGCAAAGGATAATGCCCCGAATCATTGGGAGGAAGACCCCAGGTTTTCTAGCTTCTAGAGGCCACCTGCTTTCCTTGGTTTATCACTCCATATCACACTGCCTTCTGCTTCAACGACACATTTCTTCTCTGACTCTGGTTTCCCTGACTCCCTCTCATAACTGACCTTGTGATTACACTGGGCCCATCTGAATAATCCAGGACACTGTCTCCATCTCCAATGCTTAATTTAATCAAATCTGTAAAGTCCCTTTTGCTATGTCAGGTAACATTTTTCCAGGTCTGGGACATGGATATCTTGGGAATGGCAGTAGGGAGCAAGCATTCTTCCTATCACACAAAATGACAAGATATAGGCATATTGAAGGTTAGAACTGAAAAGGCTCATTAATATTCAAACCTAAGACAAACATAAATCCAAAGGTGAGGCTTTTCTACTATAGCATATTATCTCCAGGAGCTTCAGAGTAGCCATAATTAAATTTGAAAGAGAGAATCATACGAAGAAAGAAGAAAAGAACAGATTTGAGAACCACATGTAAAAATGAACATTCATGTGAATACTAGCATAGGAATTTGGAAACAAACAGAACAGAGGCTACTCAACTTCCATGGAAATTGTATTGCCACTCAAAAAGGAGCTTAGAGTTAAAAAAAAAAAAATCCCTTGTCTGTTCAAGCCTTTAAACAAATTTTCAGCTCCACACTTGCACCAATTGGAAATAGACTTTGGAAATGGCATTGCCCTCAATGGCATGACCTCAACACCTCCCGTCGGACGTAGTTCTCTGGTGAGTTATCCGGCCTAACATAGAATATCCACCCAAATATGCCCACATATTTGAGACTTTTAAAATCTTATTTTATCATCTGCCATAGCAATTCCTGTCATCGTTTTTGCTGTTCTTCCAAGAGTCATTTTAAGAGCATGTTTGCATTATCACCTGGTGGTTTTCCAAGGTTGTTAAATTCTGTGTATCAGAAGAATTCTCCCAAATTAATAAACTCTCCCTTATTAAACATTATGTTCCAGCTTCCTTGATTGAAGGCCTTCAAAATCTACTAGCACAAATCCTCTCCCAGCTTCTGCCAATGCATGCTGGCTTAGTCCTGAAGCTCTTTTGGAGTATCGTCCCTTGTCTCCCTTATCAGGGCCAACATTTCTCCTGCTGCCTTAGAATTCACTGTACCCTATTACAGGCCTGGTGTTGAGAATGTATAGCTGTTTTCAAATATATGATTTTATATATTTTTATAAGATTGGTATACTGCAGAAGATATCCCATAATTAGCATATATAGAGAAGTAGACAATCGAATGTGAACGTGTGTGTGTATGTGTGTGTGTGAGAGAGAGAGAAACACCACAAAACAATTTCTTTAAAATTGAGTATCTCATGTTTTAAGGGACTGATGTTGATGCCCTGTGTGAACTACTGGAGGAAAGGGTCAATGACAACCAATAATGTTGATTATTGCTATCATTATGGAGCCTTCATTGACACCCAAGGAGTAGGGATTAATGTCCAACAATTATGATATATTCCACTCTTGGTGATTTTTAGTAAGATTAATGCAATATATCTACCTTGTAGTTTGTGGTTCTTTCTGCCACAGCAGTCTTAGTTACCTAAACAGACACTGCATTATAATAAACACTTACTTTTCATTAGAAATTTAAATTTAATATTTCATATTATTTTTAAAGAAATACACTTACTTTTCTGGTAACATTTATAGTAAAACATGAAGCCACTCAAAAGCAATTTTTAAATAAATATGACCAGAGATAAAAGTTTTCAAATTCGATTGCAACAGTCTAGTAGACCACAGAATCAGTCACAAAAAAATAAGCAATTAACATGCTGATGCTGTCAAGAGATGTTAGCTAAACTTCAAAAGGATGGGATATAAGGAAACTCCTTTTGGAAATAAAAATTCCCATAGGTTTGTAAAATTTAACTATATTTCTTATTAAATGAAAACATATATGCATTATCTTTCTTTATATTCCTTCCTTATCCTTCAACACATAATCTCTATTGTGAGTTTACCTATTATTTATTGACATCAAACCTCTGAATAGAGTCTGAGCCATTACAGAATCCTCCATCAAATCTTCATATGTTGTGAATGAAAATTTCAATGAATGTGTGCTTGGGAAATGAAAGGCAGATGGTCTTCCAGTCTGTATCTCCTTTATCTCCTTTGTCAACACAGAATCGACTTCACATGTCTTCTCCATTTTATTCATATCAATAAGCTTGCATCTGTTTCATAAATCATTTTTTCTTTCACTTTTTCCACTTCTAATTCTTTGAATGTCTTATCCACTGAAATCTTCCTGATTGCTTTTCCCCTGTTACTACTCTAACTTATTTCTCAATTGTGTCCTCACAGTTTTTTCCTCCAGACTTTTCTAAATAAAAAGCCACATTTACCAAGTCTTTCTTTGGCATAAAACTAATAAACTTGCATATTCACATTTTCATTTGACACCTAAGTTTTGAGCATCTGCCACACAGAAGGCACTGAATAGTCAAGAGAGAACAAAACTAATTTATTCCTCTCATCCTTTTTCACTTTCTTAAACCTGGAGAATTGAGAAGTATCACTGGGATTGAAGGAGAAAAGGGAAAGGAAGGAGGTAGGGAGGGTGAAGAACAGACCATTCTCCCTTTTCCCGTTGCTCTATCATGGAAACCAAGGGATCATTCTGCTCTGAAACAAGGAGAAGCTTTGAATTGGAAAGTTTTATCTGAACCTGAAAATGAGATTGTCCAACTGTGGCTGGAATAGTTAGGACTTCATGAGATCCAGGCAGAGACTGAGAAGGGAAATTTGACACAGCAGGTTTGCTAGCAGTGCTTGAAAAAAAAAAAAATCCAATTTCTTGTCTGTACTTGACTGAGTCCAGCACTTTTTGATACCTGAATTTTACATAAGTAAGTTTTTTTAAGTATGAAATAAAAATGAGCTGTAAAAGATGCAGAAATCTAAGATGCATTACTTACTAGTGGTGTGATATTGGACAAATAAAATAAGAATAGTAGTTTCTCACTGCATTGTCATGAGGTGCAAATTTAAAAACTGTCAAAACATCCAGCACAATACCTGACATATAGAAAGCCCTCAATTCAACCTTGTTCACTTTCCTCAGGATTTTTTATCATTGTAGATTTTCTGAGGAGCTACTATATAACTTGGAACTATTCTAGAGAAGTGCAAAATAAATTTCTTTCTCTGTGCAAAATAAATTTCATAAGTCATTAAGTAACACAAGGATGATACAATAAAATAAACAAGTGCAAAGTTATTGTTAAACACTAAAATGTGTGGTTTAAACTATAGTATAGTTGTTTGGGAAATTCAGAGAAAATAAAGCAAAATGTGAACTAACAAAGCACATTTCCTAGAAAACAACCTAAAGTTCAAGTCAACAAAGGTTGTTTTTCTTCCTTCTGGCTTTTTCCAATTTGAAAAACATCCATGGCCTTCTCTGAAAACCAAGAAGCTTAAAGACTGGAGGAGCCAACAGTAGATGTCATTGTATTAGTTTGTTATCCAAGACGCAGCTTTGTATTGTCCAGATTCTTACAGAACCCTTCTCACTAGTACCCTGTTTCAGCATTTGCAACAGATTATTTGGAAAACGTTGTTGGGGGCAAAGCCACATCTAACAACTCCCATTCCTAGAACATCAGATTTTGATTTTAATGAAAACATGATCCAAAGCTTTTGGACATCAATTTATGGCAATGGGAGCTGTAAATAAAGTATAATCCCTAGTTACACTGAGTTTATTAATGCAAAACCAAAATGAAATAAATGGTTTGCTTAAAGAATCTAGGTTTAGTTTACCTTGGATTAAGAAAACGTTTCATTCCACTGTATATGAGAGCTATAAATATGAACATATAAAGAAAAAAATATAAAATGGGAGTGTTTGCAATTTTTTTTTGACTCCTTCAGCCCTTCAAAGAGAGTCCTACTTATCAACAACCCACAATCCCCTCTTCTCAACCTAGAAGATTTAATCTTGGTCAGACTAGTTCTCAATCTTATATGATGCAGAATCAGAACAAAAGCAGAGAAAACTCGGCAAAGGGTAAAATGGCAAACAAAAGGTTAAGTCAGTCTATGTAATATGTAAGAGAGGGAGAGACAGAGACAGAGAGATGAAAAGAAACAGAGTAGGGGGTAGAATAAAAGCTGCTTCGACTGGAGATAGAAATATTGTGTAGATGTTACAAGGAGGATCATACATGAGAGAATCTCTTGAGAACTGTATATTAAAAATGAAGAGAAAATGAGATGTGAAAGTGTTGCTGAGGTTACAAATTGCATATATTTAATTGTAATTTTTATTTTTTTGAGACTCTGTTGCCTAGACTGGAGTACAGTGACATGACCTTACTTCACTACAGCCTTGACCTCTCTGGCTCAAGCGATCCTCCTACCTCTGCCTCCTGAGTATCTGTGACTACAGGTGCATGCCACCACATTCACCTAATTTTATATTTTTAGTAGAGAGGGGGTTTTGCCACATTGCCCAGGCTGGTCTCAAACTCCTGGGCTCAAGGGATCCACCTACCTCGGCTTCCCAAAGTGCTGAGATTCAAGAGCACCCAGCCACATGTGTTTTAATATCTTACAAGGAACACAAGTAATGCTTGGAATTTATTTGGGCCATTTTTGGTTTTGGCTTGTAAATTTTTGTGTATGTTGAAAGCAAAACCATTTATAGACTAAACAATTTGTATCTCTGAATTATAAGGGATATACTCATACTCCAATAACCAGAAAGAAAATTAATATTTAATATTTTGAAATATTTAAAAATCTATCCATAGATAGAATGTCATTTGTGTATTTACAAATGTAATCTACAATGGTTAAGTCATTTGGCAAAAGACTTACTTAGAAGAAGCTTCATGCTGTAGATCAACGTAAGATCTGGGAATGTAAATGAAGAAAACAGAACCACAGATATTCAGAAAAGGAGGGGAATAAAAGAAGAGAGAAAGAGATTTGAATTCAGTGAATGAAAACATGTAACTATATGGCAATTTGGAAGGTTCAGAAGATTTTAGAACCAGAAGAAACAGAAGTTTCCCAGAGATACAAAACTCTTCCTAAAATGCAGATCAATCTGAACTGAGAGAAGGCTCTGGAGAAACGAATGAGTTCTTTTCTTCTTGGTGACTAAGATCTGTTATATGTTCCACTTTTCAGTAAGCTCCACCTAGGAGCTAAACTCCATCCAGATACCTTATGTCATTAGTACTTCCCCCAGAGTGCATATACAGTAAGTATTTGGTGAATAAATGAGCTTGCCTCCACATAAGCTACTGCATCTCTCTACCATAGTGCTGACTCTAAGAAATTAAAACTGGTTAAGCATCAGGTTCTCTAACCAACTTTAAGTTCTCTATGCTAAAGGACAGTGTTGTCTTCATGTCTGGGGCCCCAGCTGGCAGAGTGAGTGCTCAATCAATAGATGTTGAACTGAACTGAAAAATAAATATACAGAAAATAAGCTCTAACTTAGGTAGAAGGTAGAGTGGGTAAAGTTAGATATAGACCAACTTCACAGTTAGGCAGAAAAATATTCGCAAACAAATTGAGGTGAATTCAGGCTTGCCATGTAAAACCTTGTAAACTAGACATAGGATGTCTTATTGTCTACTAACAATATATGTAAAATTATGTCCTGTCTCATACTC
Source organism: Macaca thibetana thibetana (assembly GCF_024542745.1). Lineage (NCBI taxonomy): Eukaryota > Metazoa > Chordata > Mammalia > Primates > Cercopithecidae > Macaca > Macaca thibetana. Next base: position 23,217,847 of record NC_065585.1, read on the forward strand.
TGTGCTGTAATTTTATAGGCCTTGTCAGAAGATGGTATCAAATGCAAATTACAAAGAGTACCTGCATATTCTCTCAACTTGAAGTCAGTTAGAAATGAGTCTAATTTGTATTGGGACACCTGAACTCTTCACTTAAGCAAGAGATACTATTATGGAATAGTTCCCTTGAGACACTGTTATCCTCACTCTAATAATACTATTAATTGCTCAACATCTTTTGGGAACTGCCTTCAAACCTTTCACAAATCATTTTCTTTTAGGTGAATATTATTTTGCAAACAGGCGAAAGTTAATCTACACCTTGTGAATAAATGTGGGTTATTGAACTAAGTAATGTAGTATTTCAGAAAGAAAACAAAGTGTGCTAACAAAATGAGTAATATTCGGGGATGTTTATAAGATGACCCTGAAATCAATGTTATTAGAAGCCACAAGAATATTCTTATCAGGGCAGTATTGTGAGGATAAGTACAATGTTTTCTGAGACGATTACAATGGAAACCAATAATATTGTGAACACATAAATTCTGGCCAGCTTGTTCAGGAAAAGTCTCAGAACTTTAAGAGAATTCCTTCCAACTCTTAATTATGTCTGAATCCCATGAATTTTTCTCTGAGTACTTTTATGAGAAATACCAAAGAACAATGAAACAGACAGGGAGTAGGGGGAAAAGATAGAAACTGAGCAACCCTTTGTTAACAGTGAGACACTGACTCAAAGGTTTAGGTCAAAGAGTATATGAAATTTAGTCAATAAAACAACAAATTACATGATATTTAGTTGGTGAGAAGTAAATGATAGCAGACCTATCAACTTCCTGTGGCAAATTGCTATCCTGATGGGGTTTGTGAACCCTAATAGACTTGTCCATCTTTTAAATAATTTGATATTTATCAAGATAGCCTAGATATGAGAGGGTAGAAAATACAGCCCCAACCCTATTCCACCCCATGCGTTCACTGGCTATGTTGTTTGGACTATCAGTGCAATAAAATCCTATGCTTACGAGAAACCTTATTGGTTCTCCACTTCTAAAGTGTTGGTATGAATAGTTTCCACAAACTGAATAATCTCTCTTGTGCCATTAAGTTCCCACTAAGTTAAATCTCTACCCTCTACTGGAAAATACTATATCTGTGCCAGAAAATTCTCCTTATTTCCAAGCTTATGGAAATCATAAACCAATATGTCAATCACAAAGGAGTATAATGTCCTTACATAAATATATTTATATCCTTAATATTTATTATTGTTCTATATTTGAATTGTGTTTTTGTTTATTCAACCCACTGTAAAAGCTATATATTTAAGGACCCCATACACCACAGGGTCTGTTTCTTTGCAGTGGCAAAGAAATGGAGAGGAATAGTCCCTGTCCTCTAGACCAATGTGTGCAATACAGTAGCCATTAAGCACATGTGCCAACAACACATCTGAAATGTGGATAGTCCAAATAAAAATGTGCTGAAACTATAAGACATACACCAGGCTTCTAAAACTTAGTACCAAAAAGGAACTTAAAATATCTCAGTAATTATTGTTTACATTGATTCTATTTTGAAACATTATTTTGAATATATAATGTAAAAGGTATTACTTAATGTACCCATTTCATTTTGGTTTTTAATATGACTACTAAAAAATTTAAAATTTCCTATGACCTAAATTTGTGGTTCACACTATATTTCAGCTGGACAGCAGTGCTCTAGAAACTCTGAGACAAATACATATTGGTTTTACATATATATATATATGTAATCGCCAATTATGTATATAATATATATATTTAGATCTAACTGGTATAAAATAAGCAATACATACATTTAGTACCATTTTATTTATCATTATATGTGCTATTGTTATTTTATATTTGCCAGATATATATAATATATATTATTAAATATATAAATATATATAGAGATCTACCTGGTGTGTGTGTGTGTGTGTGTGTGTGTGTGTATATATATATATATATATATATGTATGTTCTTGCATAACTGATACCTGAGTTAGGTTTTTAATGATAAATAGAAGTTAGATAATTTTTTTTCCTGTGAAATAAATCTATAGAAATGGGAATTGTATTTGAGTACATGTGTATTAAAACCGTTCTGAGGGAAAATAAGTAGTACAATTCTTTTTTTTTTTTTTTTCTTGAGATGGAGTCTCACTCTGTCACCAGACTGTAGTGCAGTGGCATGATCTCAGCTCACTACAATCTCTGACTTCCTGGTTCAAGTGATTCTCCTGCCTCAGCTTCCTGAGTAGCTGGGACTACAGCCACATGCCACCATACCCAGCTAATTTTTGTACTTTAGTAGAGACAGGATTTCACCATGTTGGCCAGGATGGTCTTGATCTCCTGACCCAGGGATCCTCCCACCTTGGCCTCCCAAAGTACTGGGATGACAGGAATGACCCACCGTGCCGGGTCAGTAGTACAATTCTTTATTGCCAAAATTGTCAAAACATCTGAGTGCTATTTAGGCAATATGTGGCATGAAGAGGAAGAGGAGGAAGAAGAGGAAGAGGGAGAGGAGAAGCAGCAAAATGAGGCAGAGGAAGAGGAGTAGGAAGAAGGAGAAGAAAGGGGACACAGATAAGAAACAAGGAAAAGAAATCATTCTTGCTCACAGAAGATTTCTATTTGGCTGAAAGCAGTAAAATTCTAAGCTTTTGTAAATCCACCCCTTTAGAAATTTAAGACTCAATGTATCTATGATGTTTGTAAGTCTCAAAATTGACCTTTATTCCATGTATAAAGAGATTAACTGGCAGTCAGTGTGCTTCTAATACAAGAGGATTATCTGGACAATAAACTAAAAGGTGAGTCCCTAGAAGATTTCTATGTTGACAAACAGCTAAAATCAGGTCATAGGATACTTGCATACTATAGTATATATAATGCCCTTACGCTTCAGGGATTTTGAAAATTTCATGCTAGAGAAACACTTGCTAGTCATAAAAAAGAAAGAGAAAACATAATTTTCAATAATTAAAAAAGGGCATATTCTACCTTTTGATAAATCTCATCATCTGAGGTAAATGTTTCTGTTGGGTAAAGGATGGGGGCAGATGAAGAGAGGCAGAACTGTTACTTTCAGGCTCCACATGTGTGAGGGTTTGTGGGGGATCTCTGCCTGCTGCCCCCACAGTGATCTGATGTATTACTGGAGAGATGTGGCCCCTGATCATCAGCATGAAAAAAAAAAAAAGGACAAGTTCTCATGAAAGATTAAGAAATGCAGATGAGGAAGTGGAAGGGAAAAACACACAGAGAATAGAGAATGTTAGGATGATGAAATAAGAGCGATGATAAAGGTGCTATGTGGGTGAGAATGGGCTTTTAACTCCATCAGAATAGGCTTCCTGGAAGGTAGGAGTCTGAGTTGAGACTTAATTAATGAGTAGATTTCAGTCTCACAAATAATTGATGTCAAAAGCATTCCAGGCAGTAGGACAAGTGGGAAAGATGACTCATGTGCGGAATCATCTAGTGTGAGGCTGAGCAGTCCAGTGTTTCTCAAGCATAGAGTGAAAGGAGTGGGAGACAGATGGGAGATAAGCTGAGGAAGCTCAGTTCTTGGAAAGCCTTTCGGTCTCTTTTAAGCATCTTAGATTATAAGCTTTGGGCAATGGGGATCATTGAAGAGTGCTGGAGAGAGAGTGAAGTGGATTCAAATGAAGGGGAAATGCTGATGTGTACCTTCTTTATACCATGCTCTTAGACCTATTCCTCCCCTCCATACTAGCCTTTCTGTTTGTCATGTATCTTCCTTTGGTCCAGTCAAGGGGTCTTCAGTTTGCAAAAAATAATGAGAATACTCTGATGTTTGCTAGTCCCCCAAATTAAAGCTTTTATCAACTAAAGCCATTTTATTCATCATTCAAATTAATCTTTTTGAACTTTTGGTGAAAATCTTTAAATATCTTTGAAGAGATTCAGTGAAAACTTTCCAATCTTCTTGAATAAAATCTAATAAGTGTTAAATAAGACATAAGCCAATACCCTTCCTCCATAACCTGTTATGACAAAAAAGAATGGACTAGCAAAGTGTCTTCAGAGCAGGAGATATGTCTGTATTTCTCTCCTCAGTGTTAATCACAAGGCATTAAATGCAAAGTGTATTCAAAAATTAAGAGTATGAATCAGAGTCAGGAAAACAAAGCTTAAGGTCAAACATCGCCAATTGTTAATCTGTATGTTCTTGGGCAAGACAATTTTCTAAAGCCTCTTTCCCTAGATATAATATTAGAATAATAAAATGAGCTAGCATTTATTGCATCCTTGTGTGCCAACAACTATTCTAATTACACTGCTTTACTTTTAATAAACTACTTAATCCTCATAGGTAGTCAATATTATCTTTATTCCTATTTTGTAAGTAAGAATGATATGGCATAGGGTGAAAGAAATTCATCCAAAGTCACATATCAAGAAAGTAGTAAAGTTAGGATTTGAATTCACCAATTCTAATCCAGAGCCCATATGTTTAATCACTCTGTACCTATAAAACAGAATGTTAGGATTACACTGATGAACAAGTATGAATGATATTTGTACACTGAAGACTGTTGTCCAAATTTAGATAGCATAGGCAGTTGTATTTGAAATAATGCATGTTAAAGTAATATCTGGCATATAGATGTTCTCAGAAAATATGAGCTCTCATTTATTCTTCCACAAACGCAGCTGCTCTTCCTATCTCTATATCCCCATTATGGGAAGGACTTCAAAATGTGTTCCTCTTCCTGTAAATCCCAGTATTAAAGAACTGAAAGGAAATGCAAACTGGTACCAGATGTTCTGTAGCTGTTCTGGTTTGAATGTACCTTGATTTCCTGAACATCACTTATACTTTGACAGTTTTGTCTTCACTATCTTCACATGCATCCCACCTGAAATTGCTTGAGGAGCCAAATGGGAGAGTCACAGCATCAAAGCTAATATGCTCATTTTCCCAGTGTTTAATTTTCCCTCCCAAGATTCAAAGGAATTTCTTGTGTTCATGTCCATGTGATCAGAGAAAGACAGACTGAAGGGAAGATGGATGCATTACAACCACACCCACCCAAAACCCTGAACTAAACAGCCCCCGTGAAACTTCTTTCCCAGAAAGCATTCCAGGTGTCTATGGCTCTGCCTATATAGCCCTAACATAAAAATGGTCAAATGCCTTCATTGTGTGACTCAGTGTAGATAACAACCCTATGAGGGTTCACTACATTTTGAATCACTCACCTATCAGAAAATCTGAACAGAAAAAGAAATTATTTGTGGTGATAGGAGACCATTCACATTATGGTTCATGCTACACAGCAAGAGAAAGTGGTTATAAAATAATATAAATCAAAGGAAACATATTTATTTAACTTTGTACGAACATACTAAGAACAATCCTCCACCAATAAATACTTGTAAGAATCTTCAGAGTCTATAAATCTCATCTTTAATAGTTTTCTAAATCTCATTCTGTCCCTCTCCCATCAGTTTTGATTACCTGGCATTGCTTCATTTATGTTACAGAAATGTTTACTACCAAAACAGTATTTATTTGCTTATTTTTATATTGGCTGGGACTTCTTCCAAAATATATGGAAAATAAAGAATGGGTACTTAGCCTTATTCATCTCTTTCCTTGAGCAGTGTCTGTCACACAGTTTGCATTCAAAAAATAATGGGCAAAATATTTAGAGAGAATAAAATAATGAATTTTCATAATCTTTTACAATTCAGCTCCAGTCACTTCTGTGAAACCTTCACCAGTTACCTCGATCTCTAAAAACAACAGTGACATATGAAATACCCAGGCTATCGCCTAACAAGTACTTGGCACTCAGTAAGTAGATGCAGTGATTATGATTCAGTCCCTATATATTCTTCCCCCAAACCCCACAAAAATGATGAATTGACAATGTATGAATTATTATTCTAACTTCACATATGAGAAAATCATGAAGCCTAGTGATGTTAATAAAATAAGAACTAGCATTACAGGCAGGTGTGTGTGTGTGTGTGCCTGTCTAAAGCAGACATATTGTTCTGCTTTCCAAATACTCACTTGTTTAGTGTAAACCACACACCATGTGTTTTAAGTGCCCTTTTAAACTTGGAGAAAATGAATTGTCCAAGTTCACAGCATAATTCAATGACAAAACTAGGATATGAACTCAGCCTCAGCCCAGGGTTCTTACTTGCTATACCATATGGCCTGTGTAAAGTTGAGCAACTGGCCCCAAGTCACACAGCTGGCAGAAGAGCAAGAATATGAACCACACCTGCCTAGCTTGTTCTTCAACACCATACTGCCTTTTCCAATAGTCCTATTCTTTTAACTTCAATGCCACTTAAAACTTTAGAGCTGGAAGAAACTTTAGAGTTGATCTAACTTCATTCCCTTATTCTCAGATCATACATCTGATGCTCACAGGAGAGAAGAGAGTTTGCAAAAGTAACATAGCAACTTAATGTAGTAATTAAGTCCCAAACCTAAGTCTTCTCTTCACATTCACCATGTACCATCTACACTGGGACTCTTTCATAACTTGTTTTGTAAATGCTTTCTGTTTCTAAGATTTGTATCCATCATAAAATAGCAGATGAAAATACAGGTCTAAGGAAAAGATTGTAATAACCTCATGAATTAAAAGGAGGTAAATAAATACACACATCTTGGGAATAGACCTTTCTGAATATCCATGTAAATTTCCAGCATAATTATTCACACAAAATTGAGATAGCTCCCATTTGTTTACTTGTTTACACCAGCAGACATTTGCTCTTACAAAAATCATCCATTCAACAGTTATATAAGTGAAAGAGAAATAAAATCCTTCTCAGGCAAGCAAATGCTAAGGAAATTTGTTACAACTGGACTAGCTTTACAAAAGTTCCTTAAGGGAGTGCTAAACGCGAAAGTGAAAGAACAACACCTCCTACTACAAAAACACACTTAAGCACATAACCCACAAACACTATAAAGCAGTTACACAAGTCTAAAAAACAACCAGCTAACAACACGATGACAGCATCAAAATCACACATGTCAATATTAACCCTTAATTTAAATAGTCTAAATGCACATTTAAAAAACAAAGAGTGGCAAGTTGGATAAAAGACAAGACAAAACTATCTGCTCTCTTCAAGAGACCCGCTTCATATGTAACAACATCCACAGTCTCCAAGTAAGGGGATGAAGAAAAATCTACCATGCAAACAGACAACAAAAAAACAACAGGAGTCACAATTTTTATATCAGATAAGATAGATGTTAAACTAACAATTAGAAGAAGAAGGGATTACATAATAATGAAGGGTTCAATTCAACAAGAAGACTTAACTATTATAAATGTATATACCCTCAACATTGGAGCACCCAGATTCATAAAAAAAAAAAAAAGTACTTCTTGGCCTATGGAGAGACCTAGACAGCCAAACAATAATAGTGGCACACTTTAACACCCCACTGACAGTGTTATTATCAAGGCAGAAACTAAGAAAGAAATTCTGGTCTTAAAACTTGACACTTGACCAATTGGAAATAATAGACATCTACAGAATAGTCCACCCAACAACCACAGAGTATACATTCTTCTCATCTGCACATGGAACATATACTAAGATTGACCACATGATCAGTCATAAAGTAAGTCTAAATAAATTTTTTTAAAAATCAAAATCATGCCAAGCACACTTTTGGAACACACAGTGCCATAAAAACACAGACCAATAACAAGAAAATCTGTCAAAACAACTCAAACGCATGGAAATTAAACAACTTATTCCTGAACAACTCTTGGATGAAAAATGAAATTAAGGCAGAAATAAAAAATTCATCGAAATTAATGAAAATAGAGATACAACTTACCAAAATTCTTGGGATGTAGCTAGAGCAGTGTTAAGAGGAAAGTTTATAGTACTAAACACTTTCACCAAGAAGTTAGAAAGATCTCAAATTAACAATCTAACATTGCACCTAGATAAACTAGAAAAGAACAAACCAACTCCAAAGCTAACAGAAGAAAATAAATAACTAAAATTAGAGATGAACAAAATAAAATTGATATGCAAAAGTCCCTATAAAAGATCAATGAAAACAGGAATCAGTTATTCAAAAGAATAAATAAGATTAATTGACCAGTTAACAAAAAAATCTAAATTAGGTACAATCAGAAATGACAAAGATGACATAAAAACTGCTTACACAGAAATAGAAAAGATCTGCAGAAGGTATTACGAAAATTGTACGCACACAAATTAGAAAATATACAGGAAATGGATAAATTCCTGGAACATACAATCTCCTCAGACTAAACTAGGAAGAAAGTGAAACCCTAAGCAGAACAATAAGAAGTTCTGAAACTGAGTCAGTAATTAAAAACTTACCAACAAAAAAACATCCTGGACCAGATGGATTCCTAGTCAAATTCTGCCAGACATACAAATATACCAATCCTACAGAAAATATTCCAGTTGACGAGGAGGGACTCTTCCCTAACTCATTCCACTAAGACAGCATCAGTCAGATACCAAAATCTGGCAAAAACACAATTAAAAAAAAACTGTCAGGCCAATATCCTTGATGAACTTAGATGCAAAAATTATTGACAAAGTATTATCAAACCAAATCCAGCAGCATATCCAAAAGTTAATATACCATAATCAATTAGGCTTTATTCCTGGGATGCAAGGTTGGTTCTACATATGCAAATCAATAAATGTGATTCACCAGATAAACAGAAATTATATTTATATATATAAATATATATATTATATATAAATTATATATAATATAAATTAATATATTATATATATAAATTATATATATATATAATATAACCTTAAGAATCAGAAAACAACAAGATGCCCACTCTCACCACTCCAATTCAATTCAGTAGTGGAAGTCCTAGCCAGACCAATCAGGCATCAGAAAAAAATAAAAGGCATCCAAATAGGAAAGTAAGGAGTCATTTCCTATCTCTCTTCATGGACAATATGACTTTATACTGAGAAAACCCTAAGACTCCACCAAAAGGCTCCTAGAGCTGATAAATAACTTCAGTAAAGTTTCAGGATACAAAATCAATGCACAAAATTAGTAGCATTTCTATACACTAATAATGTTCAAGCTGAGCATCAAATCAAGAACAAATCCCATTTTCAACAGCCACACACACAAAAAGGAAATACCTCAGAATACATCTAATTGAGGAAGTAAAAGATCTTTACAAGGAGAACTACAAAACACTGCTAAAAGAAATCATAGATAACACAAAGAAATGGAAAAATATTCCATGCTCATGGATTAGATGGATCAATATCATTAAAATGGCCATACTGCCCAAAGCAATCCACTGACTCAATGCTATTTCTATCACACTATCAGCACCATTTTTCTCAGAAATAGAAAAAACTATCCTAAAATTCATACAGAATCAAAAGCCCAAATAGCCAAAGCAATCCTAAGCAAAAGGAACAAAGCTGAAGGCATCACACTACCTGACTTCAAACTATATTATAAGGCTACAGTAACCAAAACAACATGGTACTAGTACAAAAACAGACCCGTAGATCAATGGGACAGAATAGAGAAAACAGAAATAAAGCTACACACCTACAATCAACTTATCTTTGAAAAAGTCTACAAAAATAAGCAATGGGAAAAGAGCTTCCTATTCAATAAATGGTGCTGGGATAGTAGGATAGCCATATGCAGAAGAATAAAACTGGATCCCTAACCATCACCATAAACAAAAACTAATTAAAAATGGATTAGAGTTTTAAGTGTAGGACCTCAAATCATAAAAACCCTAGAAGAAAACCTAGGAAATACTGTTCTGAACATCAGCCTTGAGGATTTATAACTAAGTCTTCAAAAGCAATTGTAACAGAAACAAAAATTGACAAGTGGAAACATTAAACCAAAGAGCTTCTGTACACCAGAAGAAGCTATCAACAAAGTAAACACACAACCTACAGAATGGGAGAAAATATTTGCAAACTATGTATCCAACAAAGATATAATATTCAGAATCTATGAGGAATTAAAAAAAAACATTAAAAAGTGGACAAAATACATGAACAGGTACTGCTCAAAAGAAGACGTACAAATGGTCAACAAACCTATGAAAAAAATGCTCATTATCACTAATCATCAGAGAAATGCAGGTCAAAACCACAGTGAGATACCACACCAGCCGGTATGTTGAGATGTCACACCAATCAGAATGGCTACTATTAAAAAGTCAAAAGAGAATAGATACTAGTGAGGGAATGCTTATGCGCTGTTTTTTTTTTTTTTTTTTTTTTTTTTTTTTTTTTTTTGAGACGGAGTCTCGCTCTGTCACCCAGGCTGGAGTGCAGTGGCCGGATCTCAGCTCACTGCAAGCTCCGCCTCCCGGGTTTACGCCATTCTCCGGCCTCAGCCTCCCGAGTAGCTGGGACTACAGGCGCCCGCCACCTCGCCCGGCTAGTTTTTTGTATTTCTTAATAGAGACGGGGTTTCACCGTGTTAGCCAGGATGGTCTCGATCTCCTGACCTCGTGATCCGCCCGTCTCGGCCTCCCAAAGTGCTGGGATTACAGGCTTGAGCCACCGCGCCCGGCCCTGTTGGTAGGAATGTAAATTAGTTCAGCCACTGTAGAAAGCGGTTTGAATATTGCTCAAAAAACTTAAAACAGAGCTACCATTCAACCCAGCAATCCCATTATTGGATGTATACCCAAAGGAAATTAAATCATTCCACCAAAAAGACCCATGCACTTGTATGTTCATCACAGCACTAATCACAACAGCAAAAGCAAGGAATCACCCTAAATGTCCATCAACAGTGCACTAGATAAAGAAGATGTGGTACATATACACCATGGAATACTACACGGGCATAAAAAAGAATGATTTTTTTTGCAGCAACATGGATGCATTTTGAGGCCATTATCCAAGTGAATTACACCATAACACAAAACCAAATACTGCATCTTCTCTCTGATAAGTGGGAGCTAGACACTGAGTACACATGGACATAAAGATGAGAACAATAGACACTAAGGATAACCAGAGTGGGGAGGGAGGGAGGAGAACAAGTTGAAAAACTACCTGTTAGGTACTATGCTCACTACCTGGGTAAAAGAAACATCCATATCCCAAACCCCAACATCACACAATATGCCCATGTAAGAAACCTGCCCATGTACTCCTATATCTAAAATAAAAGTTAAAATTGTAAATAACAATATTCCTAAGGGTGAATCATTTTATACTTATTTTCCAGGCAAGAAAACTCATGTTCAAACTTTCTCCAGGTCACAAAAAGTTAAGTAAATAATACAACCGGGATTTCAATTCACATATGGCTTATTCCAACTTTTATATTATGGTATCTCTTATTGTGTTCTATGGCTCTGTGTCTTCCAGAATTTCTCTTTCTTTCTTTCTCTTTCTTTCTTTTTTCTTTTTTCTTTTCTTTTCTCCTTTTCTTTCTTTCTTTTTTTTTTTTTTCTGACAGAGTCTCACTCTGTCACTCAGGCTGTCGTGCAGCCGTGCAATCCCATCTCACTACAACCCCCATCTCCCGGGTTCAAGCGATTCTCCTGCCTCAGCCTCTGAGTAGCTGGGACTACCAGTGTGCTCCACTACACATGGCTAATTTTTGTATTTTTAGTAGAGAAGAGGTTTCACCATGTTGGCCAGGCTGGTGTATAACTCCTGACCTCAAGTGATCCACCCGCCTCAGCTTCCCAAGTTGCTGGGATTATAGGCGTAAGCCACCATGCCTGGCCTATATCTTCCAGAATTTCTGCACAAACATTGCATGCACACACACACACGCACACAGATGTCATGACAACTACAAGCAGAAGAAATTACTGGTAAGCTGAGCTGTTTCTCATTCAAATATAAGCTTTGTCACTGTCAGTTCCTGTGCTGAGAGTTGCGTGATGTTTTTGGCTATCTCACTGCTCTGTGGCTTAATGTTTCTTCTGCCCTGCACCAGAAGTTTAACTATCTCCATATGTTCAGGAGCTCACAGAAAGAGAATTAAGAACGGCTTCATTTAGTATAGGCTGGGTGTTGGGTAACTCCTCTCTTCTCATTACACAGCATGAAGTCTCTCCACAGTTCATCAGTTAACACCATGGCTCCTTAATGACCAACTACTAAATCTTGGATTTCAACCTCTTTCAGAATGTTTCATTTACTCATAGATAATCAAGAAGCATTTATCGAACACCTGCTACAAGAAAGCCCCAAGAGGGGGTTACAAAGAATTATGAGACTGTGCTACTTTTCCTTAAGGAATGCAATTCCTAAGTAAGAAAAAATTAAGAGAATTCTTCAACACATTCTGTAGTTGTTTTCATTTATTTGAAAGTTTTAAAGAGAACACAGTAAAATCTTAACATTTAGTAAGTGAAAGGAATTAGATTGGAAAGGTGTGTATACATAACTTCAGTTGCATCTACAATTAATTACTTTTATTATTTATTTGAAAGTTCTAAAGAAAACAGGGCAAGGTGTTAAGTTTGTTGATTAATTCTGGGCTATACTTCCAAGAGTATTAGTAAAACTTTTCTCATCGTGTTTGATACATTTTATAATAAGTAAAAATAAACTTTTAAAATAGAGGATTTATTGGTTCATGCAATTATAATATCCAATATAGAGTACACCTAAGGTATGTGTGTAATTTATTACCGTGAATCAGATCCATTCACGTGTCATCAGGGTCCTGGATCAGTTTTGCTGAGTTTCTCTTTGCTTCTCCCTAATCCATGCATTAACTTCATTCTTGGTCTAGCTTCCTGCAGAACAGCAAAAAAAGCTTGCAGGCAGTTTTAGTTTCCTCATACACTTACAACACCGGCCAGTCAACAAGTGCCCTTTGTTTCAACATTCTAAGAGATGTTCAGAGATTCATTCTCATTAGAATGTCTTGCCCTCCTCCCCAATCCAAAGTAATCACTGTGGTCAATAAAAGGATTTCCTCAGTTTGAGTTATATACCTCACCCTTGGACCCAGGAGTGAAGTCAACCTATCTAGAACCTCATGGAGACTCTTACAGAAAATAAAAGCTATTGAGAAGAGAAAAGGAGGCAAAGGATGTCAGAGGTCAATCAACTAATATCTACTCCATCATGTAGCCCTTGATTACTCAATTAGTAAAGTGTCAGGAAAAATATCAGCAATGCCCTTTTTATTTAATACCATGCATTTCTTTTATGGTCAACACTATTTCAAGCACCATAAAGTATGCAAATGTGTCTGTGTGTGTGTGTGTGTGTGTGTGTGTGTGTGTGTTATGAAACTCAACTGTCATTTACAAATTAATGTACTGATTAATTTACTCAATAAATATATTTTTTAAATTTTTTGAGATGGAGTCTCACTCTGTCACCCAGGCTGGAGTGCAATGACATGATCTCAGTCCACTGCAACCTCTGTCTCCAGGGTTCAAGCAATTTTCCTGCCTCAGCCTCCCCAGTAGCTGGGATTACAGGTGTGCACCACATACCCAGCTAATTTTTGTACTTTTAGGAGAGACAGGATTTCACCATGTCGGCCAGGCTGGTCTCCAACTCCTGCCTCAGGTGATCCACCCACCTAGGCCTCCCAAATTGCTGGGATTATAGGTGTGAGTCACTGCACCTGGCCAACAAATATTTCCTGAACACCTGTTTTGGGTTAGCCACTGAGATTCTATTTATTTATTTATATTTTGTTTTTAATCTGTTTATCTTTTAATGTTATTACAGTGTCTCCAAGCTGCAGTGATAGAACTAATTATTTTTTTCTAATTTTTTTTTGTTTTATCCAAACTCACTTAAAATATTAGGACAAGGGAAACAAATTAATATACTTCAATGTTATTTTCTTCTCTCCAAAATCCGAATTATTGTTAGGCTTTCTTTGAAGTCATCTTCAGAGTCTAGACTTTGTAGGCACTGTAGAATTACGGTTCAAGGAACAGACTAGAGCAGGACTTGTCGAGTTCAAATTTTAGCTCACACCATTTACCGCCTTTCTGACCTTGAACAGGTTGCCTAACTTCTCTGTGCCTCAGTTTCAATAGATGATAAATAAGGTTAAAGACATTATCTTCATCATACAGACTTTGCAAGGATGAATTGTCCCTCCCTGGTATAGCACTTAGAAGAGTACCTGGCATATTGCAAACACTTAATACTATACTCTAACAAAAAAGTGTAATGTTTACACCAAAATATTATTTAGAGTAAAGATAAAACCTTTGCACAAAAGATTAAATGGTATAATGGTGTAAAAAAGGGAATAAAAGGCAACTGGCATCACCAAGTATCTAAAGCTTTTAAATCATATCCGATCACAAACACATATTTAGAAATTCTATTAAAATAAAGAATGTGAAGAAAGGCAAAGCAAACTTATTCGTACATTCTTGTTTTCGACTCTTAAAAGATATGTATATATGTGGGTTTTCTAATCGGGAGCCTAGAAATCCAACAGGCTTCAAAAAGTAGGCCGTAAAAAAAAAAAAAAAGAAAAAGAAAAAAAAAATTCCCACAATGTGTCTTTGATGGTCTCAAATTATATTGACTGCTTGACAGACAAAGCAATAACGTATCTATCCTAATGGCCCAGATGAAGATTTAAACAATCTTATCTTCAGAAAAACTTTAAAGATAAAGAAACTTCCCCACTAGAATAGGGATCCCACTTCAGTATCCTAAACAGGATATCATCAAGCTTCTGTAAATAAAGCTGGAGAGCTCAGTACTTGACAAGGCAAGTCCTCTGTCCTTTCTGAGCCTCTCTAATCATTTAAAAGTTTTCCTGGTAAATTCTTTAGAAGGAAACTCTTTAGTACCATTAGGTTTTCCACGCATGAACTACTTTCTAGAGCCTTCATCATAAGCACTTTCTGCTTTGATCAGAGAACACACTAAGGTGGTCCACAGCACAAGTATTAAGCCCCTACACTGATTTTGAAGAATGCAAATTGTTTGCCAACATTTAAACTCCAGCAGAGTTGAAAAGTCTCTTACAGGCTGAGATAGTTGGCAGACCTGCCTACATAGCTACAAAACGCTGTGTCAGACTCTGCCCTCCTCAAATTTTAACATGCCTTTTCCGCAACCTCTGATAGATAACCATATAAACAATCTACAGACAACCACTGATATAAACTTTCTGATGTTCACTTCGCGCCTCACAATATAGCAACCAGGATTAAATAATAATAAAACACTCAAGATAAGCTCAGACCAGCTTATGGGAAAATTTTCTCTTTTTCTATGCATGATATTCAGCTGAATAATATCAGTCAGCTTTTATGTGTCACATTTGAAAGTTAAAATTAACCTAAATTCATACCCTTGTTAGTTTTCAAAAATAAAACACTTAAATTATAAAAACAGTACGTTCTTATTGCAACAACTTTAAACAATACTAAAAAGTATGTAAAGCATAAAACAAAAGTCAACCCATCCAAGTCTTCCATTACCCTACAAAGCTAATTATTTTCAAATGCCTGTTAGAATCTCCTTCATGATCCACTAATATACCTATAAAGACATGAACCTAAATCTAATAAATAACTTTACCCCTCCCTTAAGGATTACCATGCTCTAATACAGTGATTCTAAGCTGTACCAAGCTCTGAGATGCTGAACAGCAAATTATTTGAAATCATAGAAGTATGACTTTCTCATGATTCAACAAAAAAGGATTGAGAAAGAAGTTAAAATATTTCAGACAGGTGGGCACATAGACATGTCAGTTCCTAATCTGTGCAACTACTCTTTGTGTGATATTCACTGTGGGCTTTCCATCCATCTTTGGGGAAAACCTAGTATCTATATGAACTGGCTGTTTTTAGCCTAGGCACTACCCTGCAGCCTTTAGCAAAGCTTGGTATGGTTTACTTTTACCAAAGCTTGGTTTATCTTTACCAACACTTGGTTTATTTTTTCTAGAATAATGCCACAACAGCTCCAATAGGGGAATGGCAGAGATCTTTGGCACTCTAAGTTTAGCGTGGATATGGTTAACTTAATCTCAATCTATCATTAAGATCAGACCAACATGTAAATTTTTGTATTATTCCATATGATTAGGGAATAATTTAAACACACACATACCTCCAAAATGCAGAAGTTCATTTTAAAAGGCAAGACAGCTTACTAAGACAAAGGAAGCTATATTTTTAACTGTCCCTTAATTTTATAAGGTGGCCTTCCTAATAATGGAACTAGTTCTTCACATTAATAGGAATAAATGGAGTCGTATTAGAGTCACTGCCTTCCTCTCACATTTGCCACCCTCCCCAACCTCTACCCCTGGACCTACAAGGTATAAAACATGGGCCAATTTCTGGGCCTTATAGTTTTGATTAAATTCTTACCTAGCAATTTTGTCATCCATATGTATTTGTATTCTTTTGAAAGTTGTCCACAGAGACATAATAGGTACACAGATATGTATACCATATTTACATGCTTTCAGTATATTATCTTAGCCATCTTGTTCTTGGGAAGATATGTTTTCCTATTAAGTCTGAGTTCTTAAAATCATTACAGCTAGAAAATGGTCTCTTGTTATAAAAAGATAATCACTGAAGTCAATGGAGTCTTTTTAGAGTTAGAACCCTTTAATTTTTAAGTTACTAGCCTTTTTGGGGGGCGGGGTGGGGGGGAGTCTCGCTCTGTCACCCAGGCTGGAGTGCAGTGGCACAGTCTCAGCTTGGCTCACTACAACCTCTTCCTCCCGTATTCAAGTGATTCTCCTGCCTCAGCCTCCAGAGTAGCTGGGAACACAGGTTCACGCCACCACACCTGTATATATATATATATATATATA
The DNA here is from genome assembly GCF_024542745.1 of Macaca thibetana thibetana. NCBI lineage: Eukaryota > Metazoa > Chordata > Mammalia > Primates > Cercopithecidae > Macaca > Macaca thibetana. The sequence continues at coordinate 23,234,683 of NC_065585.1, forward strand.
TATATATATTTTTTTTTTAGTAGAGACAGGGTTTCACCACGTTGGCCAGGCTGGTTTTGAACTCCTGACCTCAGGCAATCTGCCAGCCTCGGCCTCTCAAAGTGCTGGGATTACAGGTGTGAACCACTGTGCCCAGTCAGCTATCTCTTTTAACCAACTTGGAAAGCACTCCGAATCTTGAGAAGGATGACTTCAATATCTTCATCTTCATTACTGATACAAAATATCACATAAGATGAGTCACTTAAGAGAAGCCCATGGTACCTTCCTCCATGGTGGCATTTATCCATTAATAAAAGCTCATTGATTACAAGTTTTAAACCAGCTCCGGTTTTCACTGTATGATCTATCGCATATTTCTCAGCCTTGTCTGCCAAAAAAATTATGCAGGTCTTTGCCAAATTCCTTGGTGAAATCCAGATATATTGCTTATGAGATTTACTGAATCTGTGAATTTGCTAACCTTCTCATGAAAGGGAATGAGGTAAGTTTGGCCTGACTTAAGGTACTGGTATTAGCTCATAATGATCATCACTTCACTTTAGAAGAACCCACAAATCACCCTTATTATTGTTCAGTCTGAGCTTCTCCCTCCCTGCCCCAAGAAACACACAGTCTGTAATTTCTAGAATTTATACCCATTCTGGTTTATAAGATTTCTAGAATTATTTGTAGTAATTCTGGGACTATACCTGCATTATCTTTTTGGTAGCACATAAATAAACAATGTCCATATTCCAAGATGCACCCAGTCTTGAATTCATTCCAAAGAGCTGGATTCTCTAACACTGTCATCCAGGCATACCTAGAACTTTAAAGTTCATCTTTCACACGTGTATTATTATTCCAGTTTGATAATCCTTTGCCTTGATAAAGAACACAGAGTATACCAGCTAAGGTGCTCTTGGCTGAAAGTAACAGGAATTTCAACTCAAACTGGCTAAGATTATTAAGGTATGTATAACTTTCAGGAGTAGATCAGGCTTCAGTATTTGTTAATTTGTGTCTCAACATTACCATCCTCTCTGCTTGCTTTTTATATCTTTCAGTCCATTGCTTATAGCATCAACGTCATAAGGAGGCTGATTCTGCTTATATTCATAAGGTGGCTTCCAGCATCAGTCTGAGTTCATGTTTTCTGATTCATATGACACTGGAGACAGAGAAGACAGAGAATGAGAAAACGAGAAAGAGAGAAATTCATCTAAGAATGCTAAGCTTTCCTTCTAGAATGATTGGGCACCCACATGTCACAATCCCATCCATATATCATCACAGTCCAAATGCATTAAACGAATTAGTGTCAACCCAATAGGAATAAGGAGAATAAGCTTGGAGAAAGTATGAACATCCCAGCACTTTGGGAGGCCGAGACGGGCGGATCACGAGGTCAGGAGATGGAGACCATCCTGGCTAACACGGTGAAACCCTGTCTCTACTAAAAATACAAAAACTTAGCCGGGCGTGGTGGCGGGCGCCTGTAGTCCCAGCTACTCGGGAGGCTGAGGCAGGAGAATGGCGGGAACCCGGGAGGCGGAGCTTGCAGTGAGCCGAGATCGCGACACTACACTCCAGCCTGGGCGACAGAGTGAGACTCCGTCTCAAAAAAAAAAAAAAAAAAAAAAAAGAAGTTAAGGGGAAATGGGATAATGCTGGGTAGGAAACCAAGGCTGTTCACTTTAGGAAATAAATAACAAATAGAGAGACCTTATTTATATATTTTTTGTTTTTAATCTTTCATCTTTTATCTTTTAATGTTATTCTAGTGCCTGCAAGCTGGGGTGCTAGAACTTTCTAATTAATTTTCCTACACCAAACATAATCTGAACATCTTTTATCAGCTATATCATGTAGAGAAGTCTAAACTTATTCTAGACTTTCATATTCCAGAAACAATTCTTTAGAAATTGAGTTATAAATTGTAATTTTTCATTGGTTACATTTCTCTTTTTCAATATATTACTGATGGCCACTGAAATATGTATTTCCAAACCTCTTTTGTAGATGAACTAATAATAATACTGTCTGGAAGGGCTAATGATTTTCTCAAGGTCTTTGTGTCTAGTTAATAACATGTATGAAATTAGAACACAGATTTATTTCATTTTTAACCATTATTAAAAGCTCATCGATTACAATTTTTAAACCAGCTCTGACTTTAACTATATCATCATCTCATATTTCTCAGCCTTGTCTGCCAAAAAATTATGCAAGTCTTTGCCAAATTCCTTGGTGAAATCGAGACATACTGCTTATGAGATTTACCAAACCTGTGACTACTCCTAGGAGTTACTGGTTATATTCTCCATGGGCCTCAGTGGAAGAGGCCCTGTCCCTCTTGTCCTCTCTACACTAAATTTCTTTTTTTGTGAAAAATTCTACTCTTTCAGTAACCTCTCTTTTTCAATATAGAGTGGTGTTCAGGAGGTGCTCATAATCATGCATTACCCTTATGATTCCCCAATAGCAAAATTTAGTCTCCAAATTCTATGATGTTGTAGAAATACAAAAAGCTTTGATTCTCTTGAATTTCATTTTTATCACTCATTTTAGCAAAGTACTTAACCTCAGAGAAATTCCATTTTCTCATTTGAAACAAAAAAATTACTCATGTAAGATGGTGTTATAATAAGGGCTAAATGTAATTAAAATAAATGAATGATTTTGGCATAAAATAAAGTCAGTAAATGATAGTATTTAAGTGGTAGTTTCTATTTCTACTGCTATTATCATCTACAAATTAGAGTGGAAGTTTTAGCTAATATCCCTGAAGTCATTGAATGACTTCCCTAACTTTCCTACCTATGTTGATAAAGTTTCCTGTGCCTAGGCTGTTCTTTCCTATTACCTGTACTACTAAAACCGATTTCATCCTTTAACAAAGCCTTTCTCTACCTTTTTGTTTCCTTCAAACTAATGTAATGAGGTAACGGTATTATAACTAGCGTCTTCTCTTCTTTCCATGTTTAATTGAATAATGCAATTCTTTATAAGAAATCTTACTGAGCAGGCATAAGTAGCCATTAATTTGAGGCCTGGAGAAGCAAGTAGATTCATTTGGTTTGAACATAATAGGAAATAATGGGAGAAATGGGAAGGAATACTATCTTGAAAACACTGTAGAGATATCACAGCTCATTTAAAAAAATCTCTGTATTAAAAGGTTTCACCAAAAGTGTGTGGAAAAACTGGCCAGGCATGGTGGCTCACACCTGTAATCCCAGCACTTTAGGAGGCCAAGTCAGGCAGATCACCTGAGGTCAGGAGTTCAAAACCAGTCTGGCCAACATGGCAAAACTCTGTCTCTTTTAAAAATCCAAAAATTACCCAGGCATGGTGGTGGGCACCTGTAATCCCAGCTACTCAGGAGACTGAGGCAGGAGAATCACTTGAACCTGGAAGGAGGAGGTTGCAGTGAGCCGAGATCACACCACTGCACTCTAGCCTGGGTGACAGAGCAAGACTCCGTCTCGAAAACAAACAAACACAAAAAGATGTATGGAAAAACATTTTAGAGGAAGCTTTGTATTAAATATACATCTGCATAAATTAAGGAATCCTTCCATTTTCCAATCCTGTTAAAACTATTTATTATAATCAAACTAAAATTTTGAGTCATATAAACATTTGGATTGAAATCAAGGTTTAGATACAAATGAAAAACATTTCTGAGCAGTGCAGAATAGTCAATAGGATTTGACCGTAGACTCCAGGATATGAGAGCTATTTAATTCATAATGTAAAGAAAGTTTTTTTGGCAGAAGACACAGCAAAGATGACACACTGGGGGTCCTTCAAGAAATTCAGCCACGTCGGTGAGTAAATCTCACCTAAACTTTGCCATCACTACAGGGAACACAGGTCTGGAAATAAAGATTTATTAAAGTATTTTATTTTCACTACAAAGATGTTGAAAAATGCATTCAACAAAGTGATATAGGAAAGTTGGCTCAAGAGAAAAATCCCAGGTACTAGAGAAGTGTTCATTACAGAGTTGATATTTTTCCAACTGACCTATATGATACCAAAGTGAAGGAGGTTATAAGAGAATGAACTTGGCTAATACAGTTTAAACTAAGCTGGTATTCAAGGATGGCCAAGGCCAAATTCTGATATTTACTACCACCCCAACATGCACGCGCATGCACGCACACACACACACACACGCACAGAATTCCTCCCCTTTTCTAGAAAAGTCTTTATCTTGTCCAAAGAGCTCACCTAGGCATGTCTACCTCATGTTTCATGTTCATTTTCCTCTAGGAAAATGAGATTTTTTTCTGTGTCTTTTTCCTTCATGGCACTTAGAGGTAACGTGTTAGATAATCATCCAGAACAATAGCTTAGGAAATATGTAATTTTTCACAATGATTTATTGAATATATTAGGTTGGCACAAAAGCAATTCCTGTTTTGCCATTAAAAGTAATGATGTTTTTGCCATTACTTTTAATGCAAAAACAAGAATTACCTTTTCACCAACCTAATATTAACAACACAATAGGTTATACATTGTACCCGGTATATTAATATTTTCATACCTCTTGTCTATACTTTTGTTCAAGTTATTCATATCTCAGCCTCTTCTAAAGAGTATCTGAGGATGTTTTCTACAGTATACACAGCCTTGTTGTACAGATCATTATCATATAATTATTTGTCAGTGTGGAGAGTTATGATGAATTATGGTTCTTATGTATTTCTACCACATATGGAAGCCCTTGGAAGGACTATTTAGATCCAAAGACCTCTTGGAACTTCCTTTATTCATTATATAAATACCCCTGCAAAAGTTCCCTGCCACAGTTACAAGTAAAAGCAGCATGCACTACAGTTTTCTGAACACCTGCTAAGCACTGGATGCATGCATTATCTTCTTTGAAAAATCCCTAGATCTTGATAGGTAGAGAAATAATGTCAGAGAGGTTATTTTTTTCTCAAGATCACTTAACTAAAGGTGACATAGCCTGAATTGATACTAGGTTCTATCTGAATCACAAATTCATGTTCTTTCTAGTATAGCCCATCTAGAAGATTTTTGTTTTGATTATACCCTCATAGTGGCACAACATTATCAATAAGGCATCAGTAGCGCAAGAAAGGCCTTCAACTGACCATTGAATAGTTCCAGTATCCTGGGCTTAGTCATTAAGGTGCCATTTGCAGGATGCCTTTTTCAGTCACCTGGGAGCGACAGCTGTGCGTGGTAGGGACAGAAGGTCAGGCCAGGAATAAATAACCTCAAGCAGATAAAGTTACGGAAGTGGCCTCCTAACACTCAAGGATTACCTCCAGATGTATAGGGAATTCATTACGAGTAAGAAAGAGTTATTTAGAAGACAGATATGAACAACTCAGTGTAGTAATATAAAGTTAAACAGGGGTGAGGTTGAAAGCATGGAGGAATATCTCATTTATTCAGCCTTGGTTCACTGAATTCTCCTAATAACAATTAGAATATGAAACCCACTGAATCATTGGTATACAGAAGCACCAAATAAAATGCATGTGGAAATTAATCTGTGTCTACTGTAGAATACATATTATGAAAACATTATTGTCTGTAGGTGTGTTGGGGGAGGGGTGGTTTTTTTAGTTTTTTTGAAGTTTATGCCTATTATTTTTAGTGTTATGATTGTGAGTTTTGTATATTTTATAAAATATTCTATGCCATTCAATTTTTTATAATATTAATGTGGTATAAATATTAAAAATCCCATCATCAGAGAAAGTCTTAGCAAATTTAAGAGTTGCAAACTATGAAAAAAATTTAGTTATTGTTTCTTGGTTTTCTTAATTGCTTGATGATTATATTATTTATAAACTTTGTACTATTCATTAATTTTATTTTCCACCAAAGGAGACGTGAGAGAAAAGTAATAAGGAATTTAAAGAATGAAATGGGCCGGGCGCGGTGGCTCAAGCCTATAATCCCAGCACTTTGGGAGGCCGAGGTGGGCGGATCACGAGGTCAAGATATCGAGACCATCCTGGCTAACACGGTGAAACCCCGTCTCTACTAAAAAAAATACAAAAAACTAGCCGGGCGAGGTGGCGGGAGCCTATAGTCCCAGCCACTCGGGAGGCTGAGGCAGGAGAATGGCATAAACCCGGGAGGCGGAGCTTGCAGTGAGCTGAGATCCGGCCACTGCACTCCAGCCTGGGTGGCAGAGCGAGACTCCGTCTCAAAAAAAAAAAAAAAAAAAAAAAAAAAAAAAAAAAAATTAAATGAAGTACAATATTAGTTGTGAAATTAAGTAGTTAAAGCTATCAAAGCCTAACTGATAGACCTTTCTTGCCTTATAGTAAGATGAACAGGAATAAAAACTGTCATATATTCTAAGACATAAATTCTGTATGACGATACGAGAAGATATATATCAAGTCAATGGCAAATCCAGAAGTCATCAAAATTAGTCAAAGTCACCAGTAATGACTCTGCCCTTTTCTCTTTCCTGACTACAACAAGAACAGAAGGATATCTTTAGTCTTCAATAAAACTGTTAAAGAGTGTTGAAGTGTTTTCAACTCGATCCCAATATACGATTCAGCAGAATTTGAAAGGTGAATGGGAAACAAATCAGAGCAGAGAAAGTCGGAACAGAGTAGGACGCCAAAGGAGAAACAAGCTGATTGCCCCACAGAAACCACTCAACCTCAGAAAAGAGAGGCTCTAGGCATGAAGAAGGTGGCGGCGATGAAACTGGGCTAAAACCAGGTGGATTACTTAAATGTCTAGGAAAATGGTCATTTTCATTCCTATCCTATGCAATGACTGCTCCTGCTCTCTCTCCATAGGAAAATGGAGATGTATATTCTGAAGAAATTGAACTAAGGCCACTCTTGACTCAAGAAAATAAAGCTCAGAAAAGGGTAAGAGGTGAAGTTCTGAAGGTAAAGACAAAGGAGGTGAAGTCACAGGTGAAAGGAAAGACCTCAGCTCCCCTCATTTTACCTTACTCACAGGAGATTGGTATCCTTCTTTCAAGATCCTAAACTGCCCCAGAGAAGAGGACTATTAATAAGGACATTTGGGAAAGTCATTTTAAAATGCCAGCTGTCCACCTGATTGCCTGCTGCTTGCTAAATTCTGCTTACTGGTAGAATTTCTATTTCTAAAAGGCTCCAAAATGCATTTCTGCTTTTAAGGGCTCAAAGATCACAAAATTTTGGAGGAAAGTTTCCAGCATGAAATATAAAGAACAATAAAGACAATTAGAACTGGGAACTATTTAAAAATGATAGTCCATATTTCACCCACATGAAAGAAAATATTGCATCAATAAAACAAGAACAAAGTGCTATGGGTAAACAGAAACCCTGATCAAAATTAATCCCTGAAGAAAAAAAAGGGACATGAATTTTTTTTTGAAATCAGTAAAAAGATTGAAAGAAATAAGTGACAAAATGCTCCAGAAAATAGAACAAAAAAGTGGAACTAGACAATAGAAGAGAAAAGATCAATTCAGAAAGTATCCAAGTGCAAAAAAACAAGCACTAAAAGAATAAAATGCCTAGAATACAATGTAGATAAATTAACAAATAAATAACAAAATACAATATCTTATAACTGAGGTCATGAGCATCTAAATTGAAAGAGCCCACTACATTGAAAACAAGATGAAATTTGTATAGGCACAGATCAGAGCAACTAAGTGGGAAATTTCAATAATTATGGTTAAAAAAAGAGATTCTGAAAGCAGTACAAAGGTCTAAAATTCACATACAAAAAAATTGTGTAAGAACAGCATCATATGAATGATAATGAAAGCAGAAAGTAATGCTTTCAAATGTCTGAGTGAAATTAAATGTCCATCTAGAATTTTATATCCATTCGAACTACCAACTGAGAATAAAGATAGACTAAAAATATTTTCAGAAAAGTAGAATATCAGAAATACTACCTCCTTGAACACTTTCTCAAGAATCTACTCAAAAAAAAAGTCTCATCATAATAAGTAAGTAAATCAATAAAAAAGACATGAGATCTTACTGACAGTCAATCCAAAACAAAATAAGAGTAAAAGCAACTCTTGGGATACTGAGGAAGGAAAAATCCCAAGCAACAGCTGTGTGGCAGGCACAGACAAACCCAGATTCAGATAGGAACAGAGAAAAGGAGGTCACCAGGACCTACCTCTAGGTAAAAGTGGAAGTAGTACATTATGTATTAGGTTGGTGCAAAAGTAATTGTGGTTTTTGCCATTAAAAGTAATTAGTTTTGTCTGGGCACGGTGGCTCACACCTGTAATCCCAGCAAGTTGGGAGCCCGAGGCAGGCGGATCACAAGGTCAGGTATTCAAGACCAGCCTGGCCAATATGGCAAAACCCCGTCTTTACTAAAAATTTAAAAATGAGCTGGGCATGGTGGCAGGTGCCTGTAGTCCCAGCTACTCAGGAGGCTGAGACAGGAGAATCACTTGAACCTAGGAGGCAGATGTTACAGTGAGCCGAGATTGCACTACTGTACTCCAGCCTGGGTGACAGAGGGGGATTCTGTCTCAAAAAAAAAATTAATTTTATGTTACTAAATTACTTACTTTATAAAAAAAAGTCATTACTTTTTTATATTACTAAAAGTAATTACTTGTAATGCCAAAAACCGCAATTACTTTTGCACTAAGTCAGTTTAAAGTGTGTAAAATCTTTTACTAAGAGGCATTTTGCAGAGCTTATTTAAGATGTTGGAAGATTTAGCTCAATGATCACGCATTAGGCAAATTACATAGTAATTAAATGGGAGAGAGGGAGGAGTGGAAGCTGTTTTTTAAAAAGTTATCCTGGTACTAGGTACTAAGTAGCTCAGCAGTGAAAAACAAATGTTTACATTGTCATAGTAACAATACTATGGACTACAAATTTAACAAGCATTTCAAATTCTATACATTGATGAAGCAGCAGGAAAGGAGAGGATATAAATAGTTAACATCTGAACTTGTGAGTCAAGAGATAGCAGTATAGAGAGATTGATTTGATATGTGGAGCTAAGAAGACACTGGCTTTAAAAAAAAAAAAAGCTACCTTTGACGAACAGTTGGAGGCTTAGGGGTCATGATGGTGGTCAGCATATGAAGTAGACATGGGTGCAGAGTACCATTCTTAAAAATGCATTTGAATGTTTAAACTCTGTGTATATATTACACTGATGGATAATAAAATAACTAATTTTAAAAATTATTTGGCAAATCCCCAGATGTAGATGATTGTCTTCACAATGTATATAGTTATGATATTATTTATCAATAGAAATGAAATAAAACAGGAATATTTATAGTATGATACCATTTTTAAAACAAAACAAAAAACTCAATATATGGTACATATGTAATAGTGTATGCTTCTGCATACAGAGAAAAATCTAAAAAGGTACATACCAGATTATCAAAAGTGTTTACCTCTAGAAGGAAAAAAAAGGGGAAACTTTTACTTTTAACCTTTTATTTTGCATCGAAATTGGAACGTTAGAGCGACTGTGTATAAATTTTGTATTTACAATTTTTATTGGATTTTATGGAAACAAAGGGGGGATCAGAGTAACAGGGTAGAACTCTCCAAATAATGGAAAGTGAAAATCAGTCCCCTGGCACAGAGCCGGTAAGTTACATTGGATACATTTGACTTTCAACTCCTTTTGAAATTGTTTGACTTGAAATTGTTCAGCAATTGTGCTGGAAGAGGCTCAGATGCAAAGACCCTGATATTGTCTCCTACCTCCATTTCAAGTCAAGACATCTTTTTCAAGTTTCTGTATCTCAGATCCCCCATATTTGGTGCTAAGGGGAGAAAGTTAAGACGTGATCCCTGTTCTAAGTAGTCTAAAGTCTGATTGGGAGAAGTGAATATGGAAACAAATATAATTCTCTGTAATTATATTCTCTTAAACTGCTCTAGAAGTTATAGAGATATAAGATATTGTTAGTAGTAATATTAATAACATCCAGTGTTTAAGTATGTACCATGAAATAAGTCTTTTAAGGACTTTGGTATCATCACTATATTGAGCCCTCATAATGGTCCTAAGGTGGAAAATTTTGTTATTTGATTTTCTAGATAAAGAAACTGAGGGTTATAGGTGTTGAGTAACTCATTCAAGATTGTACTCTGATAAATGCTGGAATCAAAACCTAAACTTTATCAGGCAAGTTTGACTCAAAATCTCATGCTCATACCACTACACTTTACTGTTTCCCAAATGTTTTTAGGTACACAGGAGTTATTTGATTAAGTCTGGTAAACTGAAAAATATTAGTAGATCCATTTTGTAAATAAACATTTGCTATAGATTGAATGTTTGAGTTTCCCATAAATGTATATGTTGAAACCCTAATCCTCAAGGTAGTGCTATAAGGAGGTAGAGTTTTTAGGGAGTAATTAGGTCATGAGGGTAGAGTTCTCATAAATCGGATTCGTGCCTTTATAAAAGAGACCCCAGAGATATCTCTGATGCAGTTTTTTACCATGTAAGGACACAGCAAGAGGCAGCTATGAAGCAGAAACCGGGCCCTCTCCCAACACTGAATCTGTTGCACCTTGATCTTGGATTTCCCACCCTCCAGAACTGAGAGAAATAAATGTTTATTGCATTTTTGTTATAGCAGCCCAAACAGACTAAGACAAAAGCAAGATGAAACATGAGCTCCTGGACTGAAGAAGTCACTCAAGCAATGACCCAGGGTGAGAGTAGGAAACCAGATCTTTTGCTCCAAGTCTCTTTTTCTCCCTTTTGCTCTAATGTGGCCTTGAAGTTTAGGCATCACAAGCAAAAGTCACAGCTCCTCCCTCCCCCATTTACTGAAGAGAAGATTCAACAGTTTTTCTTTCTAACCTAACAGTAGATTTTATTCCAAATCCAGAGTTATCCAACCTGGCTGATTTCCTTGGCAAAATTGTATTTGTGACTCTGAAGAATGTAGATTTGAGGGATGTTGCAGAACCATGCAAGGGGTCACTCAGAAGAAAGAATTAACTTACAACCTGTGTAGCCTGTGCTTTCTGATTCAGCACATGGAAAAAGGGAAAGCCTGAAGCATGTCACAGGAACAAGAATAAAAACATAAATAATGTCACCCATAATGTAATATGGTTCAGAGGAAGAAATGGGGTCAGGTCATTAAAGAGTCGAAGATGAGATCATTACGCTTTAACAAGGCAAACTGTGACCAGAGGGAGACAGCAATGAAAAGTGGGCTGGGATACTGAAAGCCAGTATGTGAACACCAGGGGTAAAACAGAGCTTCTTAATCAAAACCATATTCCTAAGCTCTCAAGAAGTAATGCAAGAAGGATAAATGAGATAATAGAGATGAAGGAAGCAGACTGAGGGAGTTGTAAATACAGCAACGGATGGAGATGACGCATGGCCTGAAGGAGCACTCTAAGTTGGGGAAACCAAGACAGCTTTGAAACAAAGCTGAAGGAAGACAAAATTGCATCTGGATAGATGATGCTAGAAATTCAAGATCCAAATTCTAATCTAATAGGAGAAAACCATCCTAGGAAGGAGATGTCAAATCACAATGGGAGAGGAAGAAGTTAATGGAAAACAATATTTCAAGTCAGCTTTGCCTCTGAGGGTGTTGAACTGAAATCTGTGGAAATCAAGGTGTGCTGGAGGTAATAATCTCCACTTGTTCATGTGAAACTCAAAACCCTCTTGATGTTCTGCCTGGCAAATTCTGTATTTCCCTGTTTTGACCTACAGCAGGGGATATTGTCCAAGGAGTTAGGCTGGGGGTCTGAGAGGACTCAAGTTGCACTAGACGTCTTTAAAAATTTCGAAGTCCTTACTGTGCTTCAAATATACCCCCCCTCTCCAAACATACACCCCCTCCAACACCAGCCCTGTAGTGATAGGCACCTCCTCTTTGCTATGCAGAAGTAAGAGGAGGTTTGGTAAAAAGTTTTCAGACATTTGAGACCTCTTTCTTAGTGATTGATTTGATGAGACAGCATAAGCAGAATCTATAAAGAAAGATGCTATCTGCTGAGCACAGTGGCTCACACCTGTAATCCCAGCACTTTGGGAGGCTGAGGTAGGCAGATCACCTGGGGTCAGTAGTTCAAGACCAGCCTGGCCAACATGGTGAAACTCTGTCTTTACTAAAAATACAAAAATTAGTCATGCGTGGTTATGCATGCCTGTAATCCCAGCTACTCAGGAGGCTGAGGCAAGAGAATCACTTGAACCTGGGAGGCGGAGGTTGCAGTGAGCCGAGATCATGCCATTGTATTTCAGCCTGGGCAACAGAGTGAGACTCCATCTCAAAAAAAAAAAAAAAAAAGAGAAAGAAAGAAAGAGAGAGAGAGAAAGAAAAAGAAAGAAAGGAAAGGAAAGGAAAGGAAAGGAAAGGAAAGGAAAGGAAAGGAAAGGAAAGGAAAGGAAAGGAAAGGAAAGGAAAAGAAGATGATATCATTGATTTTAAACCACTACAGAAGCAGAAGATATGAGGCTCTTAAGATATTTTAAATAATAGTTGTTTAAAACATAATAGCACAGCTATGCTTCCAAAACAGGTTATTTGTTTTACTTGCTTTCCCTACTAGCTTAACGAAGAGCCAAAACGACGACAGTCATGTGCCACTTATCAATGAAGTTTCATTCTGAAAAATGTGTTGTTAGGCAATTTGTCATTGTGGGAACAAGGTAGAGTGTACTTACACGAATCTAGATGGTATAGCCTGCTACATACCTAGGCCGTATGGTATATAGCCTACTGCTCCTAAGCTACAAACATGTACAACATGTTCCTATACTGACTATATATGCAATTATAATATAATGGTAAGTATTTGTATATCTAAATATATCTAAACAAACATAGTAAAGGTAGAGTAATAATATTATATTATAATCTTATGGGACCACCATCATATATGTGGTCCATCATTGACCAAAACATTGTTACGGGGTGCATGAGTATTTTAGGTTTGGAGGCTTATTTTCCCCTGATCACTCTATGTCAGAATAACTATACAAATAAAATTCTTTTTAAGAGAAAGTTGAGATGGAAGGAAATTATTAGAATTGTTTGAAACTCTCTACTGGTCAATTTGAGAATTTAATAAATTCCTGCTTTTTCACTCATTCCTTCATTGAGTTATTATTAATAGAATTCCTAACATACACTAGGCATTGTGGTGAGTCCTGGGGATTTGATAGTAAATAAGACAGGTACAGTGTCTGGTACTTGTCTATCAACTTTCAGTACAGTGCCTATCAACTTACATTTTAGCAGGGGACAGACTCACAGATTACTTAAGAGTTGTTGTCAGTGCTATTAGGAAAACTTCGAACATTCTATGATATTTGTAGGTTTATTATATATTATATAATATAAGAGGAGACATGACCTAGTGGATGAGGAGAGGCTAAGAAATCTTCTCTAAGGAAGAGGCATTTTATTTGAGACCACAAAACTAATACAAACTATAGGATCTACCTGGGGCAGGAAGGAGAACAAGGGAGCATTCAGACACAAAGAAAAGCTAGTACAAAGGCTTATAGCAGAAAAAAGCAGACATAACATTTACAAAATGCAAGAAGCTAAGGGACTACAGGAAGTAAGAGGGGTGAATACCAGGTTATGTAGGGACTATGGGCCTTGGTTAAGATTTTGGGCTTTTGCCTAAGATCAATGGTAAGAAACCATATTTCTAGCAGGAATGTCAAAAAATCCATGTACTTTTAAAAATGTATGATCATATATATGTCTCTAGTTTTGACTGCAATTTACTTCCTATGTGTGGCTTGATTTTTAAAGGTGGCTTCTTCATTATTTCTCCCTTGGATACATGTCTCAGTCTGGACCAGATCCATCTTGTAGGATGCAGTACTGAAGTTAGTTTGTACCATCTAGCGAGAGCTGACTGTGCATATCTTGTAACTCTACATTCAGTGGCATCAAGATGAAGCTAGAAATCAGTGATGGTGAAAATATTTACTCCATGGGAATTGACAAACGCCACAGAAAAGGGCTTTTTAAATTAGAGACCCAATGGACCAGAACCTAACAAGAGCTGTCTCTGAGGTCCAGTGATTGGAGAAATTGCCTAATCACAACTTAGAGAACAATGACCAGGAAAAATTAAAGTATGCTGGTTCACACCTGTAATCCTAGCACTTTGGGAGGCTGATCACTTGAGATCAGAAGTTCAAAGCCAGCCTGGCCAACATGGTGAAACCACATCTCTACTAAAAATAGAAAAAAAAAAATTAGCCTGATGCGGTGGCAGGAGCCTGTAATCCCAGCTACTTGGGAGGCTGAGGCAGGAGAATTACTTGAACCTGAGAGGTGGAGGTTGCAGTGAGCCGAGATTGCACAACTGCATTCCAGCCTGGGGGACAGAGCAAAACTCTGCTAAAAAAAAAAAAAAAAAAAAAAGAGTATGCATACATAATCCTATACATGTATAAAAAGCAAATGTATACAAAAACAATATATATACACATAATATATGGATATATATAATCACATACATACATCATACATATATAGAGAGAGAGTTTAAAAAGAACTGCTTGCTCCTAGAGATGGAGGATTCTTTTATTCTTCATCTTACTTTCAAGTGTCTTGCATGGTACTTGGCACATAGTAAATATTCAATAAGTATATATTTAAGGAATGGGACAGAAACTCTGCTATTTTGTATGTATACTCATAGATACTAACCACCACTACTCTTTCCAACATATACACACTGCCAAAAAGTTAATCCCAGTGTATTCTGGAAGAGCCCATAAACACTGTGTATGGGAAAAGCAATAAAGGTGTCTGGCAGCAGTCTTGAATATATTTATATAATTCATGTAAATATGTGTGATTTGCAATGCCATTTTCAAGTGCACTACTGATGTCTGAATCTATGAACTAACAGAGTTGATGTAAATTGAGAGCCATTACTAACTCAGCTACTGAAAGATATCAAATATCATCTGCACTAAGCAGGCAACTTATCAGAAATTCCTACTGTTATGGTCATTCCTAAGTGATGCAGCAAAATATAGTTTCTCCTTCTTCATTAATTGGCAATGCTGCTTCTGCTGAGAATTTTCCACAGACCCTCTAGGAGGAAAAAGAAAAAGAAAGTGTCTCCTTTCTTCTCTCAGAGCATGACGCTTATAGTACTACACAGTACATTTTATTACAGTGTACCTTTTAAATGTTAAATACATTTGGTAGTACAGATACATATATTTGTATATACTTAAAATTTCTTGATTATAGAAATTGTCTTTTTCACCTCATAATCTCTTTTCAAAAGTTAAATAGATAAAACATCTGCCTTTATGTTTAGCGTCCTTCCTTCAATAGATGAAAATTTACTAGGAACAAAAGGCCATCTTATCCATGTTTGTACTCCAGTCTCTAGCAGAGAGTCTAGCAAGAGAAGACTTTGAAAAATTAATTGAATCAATGAATGGAATTGAACCAGATCTCCTTTTTCTGCTATACCTGAGAATATGGAATTTCAGCACTCCCAGGTCTGTCTGCCTAGCTGAATTACCTCTTTTCATCCATTGTCTTCCTTCCCTAACTCTAAAGTCCAATATTTTAAAAAACCACAGAGGCGGCTGGGCGTGGTGGCTCACATCTGTAATCCCAGCACTTTGAGAAGCTGAGGTGAATGGAGTTCAAGACCAGCCTAGCCAACATGGTAAAACCCCGACTCTACTAAAAATACAAAATATTAGCCAGGCGTGGTGACGGGCGCCTGTAATCCCAGCTACTTGGGACATTGAAGCAGGAGAATTGCAGTGAGTCAAGATCGCGCTATTGCACTCCAGCCTGGGCAACAAGAGTGAAACTCTGTTTCAAATAATAGATAGATAGATAGATAGATAGATAGATAGATAGATAGATAGATAGATAGATAGCAAACCATAAAAGCAATGAATAAACTAAACCATAGATTTAACTACCTGTGAAATTTCAGTGAAGTCAATTAGTTCAGTTTCTTCATCAGTAAAACACATAACCAAGGCTCTAATTTAAAAATAGCTTAAATTTGACAATTTGATTGGGCTGTACCCATTAGAATGTGAACCACAACATGTGAAATGAACACTAAACCCCAACAATTCATGGAGCATCCTTTGACTAGCTTCATGAGAATTGGACATCAAAAGCCTCTAGTAGGTTAATGTATTAGTTTGTATTAATAGTATTAACTTGTTAATGGAGCTTCCTTTGACTAGCTTCATGAGAATTGAACATCAGAAGCCTCTAGTAGGTTAATTTATTAATCCCCCAAATGCAGCCAAACTCTAAAATTTCTGTTAGTACTTTTCAATTCCCCCAAGAAGCTCATAAAATCATAGAACTCTATTATTAAAATGAACATTAAAGATCTTTCTTGATCTCTTTTTATATATCAAGATAATACCAGCATTTAAAGGCTCTCTCATCTTACCTACTACCTAGGAGCACTTACCACAGTTATTAGAGTTGATTTGTTACCTTTTGTTGACAATCTCACTCAAAACTATATATGGAATTCCAGCATGTAAAATAGATCAATAGAAATACTCCTGTTGAATCACAGTAGGGGACAAGTTCTCCCTTTCTGCCATCTTGTGCAAATCCTGATGGCCTTCTCCGTATCTCAGGAGGCTCAAATACACATGATTTTAAAATGCTGTTCTTCAAGCATTGCTGTGAACTTATCTTCTAGCCTTTGTTTGAACACCTTTAGAGATGGGCAGCTAACTTAATAAAGTTACTCAATTCAACATCTTTACCCAGTTTTGACTATTGCAAAAAAGACATTAAACACAGCATTGTGCTGAAATCATTCCTTGTAGTTTCTGGCCTATTTTTACAATTATACTCTTGGGGTCACGTAGAATACACTAGTCTATGGTAGCTGACAATTTCTTTTTAAGATCTGCTCTGCCAACTCTATGTTCTCTTTCTTCCATATGTTCGGAGCAGGCTTGTTCCAATTATAGCATTGGATATATCTTGCAATAATGATTGCTTCAAAGCAGGAGAAATGGCCTATTCTGGGCTGCTAACACACCTTCCCTGAGATTGATATAGATGCTGGTGAAATTATGTTCTTACTTTCCTCTAGGGCTGCTAAAACGAGAATGTCAGTAGTCAGATATCCTGCCACATGGAGAAAATCTGTCTGCATGGGAAAGAATGAGGTCAGCAAACAGAAAAAGCAAAGATTAGAGAGAAAATGAAAGAATATTACCTGATGTTTTGAGTGCTAGGTTCCAGTTCTTCATATTTTGATTTGTATAATTCCTACTTCAATTTTTGTGACCTCACCTTGATATTCTTCTCATATATGTAAACACCAACAAAATTATTTTTACTATAGAAAATTTGAAATGTGTACTCATTGTCTGATGTCAAAGCATCCTGACTAATAATGAGAACAGTTCTATTATTTTCTGCTCCTTAAATCTGTTAAAGTAACTGAACTGCAGATTATGTTTAAAAATATAGATGAACATAAGAAAATAAAATTGTGTTGTTTGCAACAACATGAATAAATCTGGAGGATTATGTTTAGTGAAATAAGCCAGACACAGACAGCCAAATATTTTACTCTCCACTTCACTAAAATGAACCCTTTTAGATTCTACATATGATCTCACTCATATGATCTCACTCATATGTGGAATCTAAAAGGGTTGACTTCAGTGAAGTAGAGAGTAAAACAGTGGTTGCCAGAGGCTGGATAAGGGAGAGGAAAGGGAGAGAGGAGGAAAGGTTGGTCAACTGGTACACAGAGTTACGGTTAGATAGCAGGAATAAATTCTGGCGTCCTATTGTACAGCATGGTGATTATAGTTAGCAATAATATATGGTATATTTCAAAATAGCTAGAAGAGAGGATTCTGAGTGTTCTCACCACAAAGAAATGTTAATGTTTGAGGTGATGGTTTTGTTAGTTACCCTGATTTGATCATTACACAATATATGCAGGTAATGAAACATCACATCATATCCCATAAATATGTACAATTATTTTGTGTTGATTAAAAATAAAGCAAAATTTAATAAATAAGATTTAAAAATGTAGATAGAGACATTATTGTCACTTAGACTTCCTTTGATTCTGAGAGGTCTCATTTCCCCTCTCTTATGCAATCCAAACCACACCTTTTCATCTCTCATGTGTTTGATATATCCTTGGCACAAAGGGCCTGTTTTCTTTTATTTTTTCTTTACTTTATTAGGAAAACATGGCTCATTTGACTTGGCTACAGCACAGAAACCTTGGAAAATCTCTCCACTTGAACTCCTGTTAATTGCAAAGTATCAGAAGGAAAATTCATTATAAGGAAAGTACACATGTATCGTTTATAATTTAGTCTACAACAGGCAAACTGCAGCCACGGCAGAACCCTAGGATTCCCTATATCCTATACAGAAAGGACAATGCCTCAATGTCACTTGACCCCATGTGAAAAAACTGTTCTATTAAGAAGTCCTGTATTGGTTTTCCTCATATGACTCTTCTAAGTGGCTCTAGAATCTTCTTACATTCTTTGATTTCTCCAGCTATGTAGGGAATCCTCTACCCTTCTGGAGAGCTTGGGATTTTATGAGAAAAAATCTAAGCCTTCCTGCTGTAATCTGGATAGATATTACATCCTTTCCAGTTAAAATAAGTTAGTGGGCCCTTAGGACAATCCAGTGTTTATTTCTGAATTCTCAAATTCTCTCTCAGGAAACTTCACATTCTCCATCTCTTTTCTTATCATAAGACTCTGAGAGAGATAGCAGTCTTGTTACAGAGTCAACTACAGTGTTACTGCTTTCAACTGAAGACTGAAGTCCCTCTACCAACGGAAACCTTTTCACTTTCCCAGGACCTAAAAGACTGGCAAATATTCCCAGCTTATTCTCATGAGAAAATGAGAGAGATGAATGAAGACACTAAGAAAAACCACTGTTGGGAATTATTCCCAACCTATGCAACCATGTGGCTCTTTCCTCGAGCTTGATTGAAGCACTTTAGTTCTTGTGTGAGCCAAATTTCTGTGGCTTATGTCAGTCAGGCTACATATACATCAAGAAGAGTAGGAAAGAACTAAGATGAGGTGTGGACCAAACTCCTTCTATGAATTATGGTGAGTGGTTTATATGAGTTATCTGTCATATAACTAAATGAGGATAGCTAAATATAAATGAAAACAGAATGCCTAATACCAGCTCTGAAAAGTTCCATTGTTTGGAGTCTGAGCAAAGAAACAGCCAGGTAAAGAGACTGAGATGGATTGTTCAGTGAGAGAGGAGCAAAACCAAAACATGATGACCTGAAAACCAAGAGAAGAAAATGGTTTTAAAAAGAGGGAGTGCTTGTCAGGGCCGGGAGCTGTGACTCACGCCTGTAATCCCAGCGTTTTGGGAGGCCGAGGCGGGTGGATCACCTGAGGTCAGGAGTTCAAGACCAGTCTGGCCAACCTGGCGAAACCCCATCTCTATTAAAAATACAAAAATTAGCTGGGCATGGTGGCAGGCACCTCCCAGCTACTCCCAGCTACTCAGGAGGCTGAGGCAGGAGAATCACTTGAACCCAGGAGGCCGAAGTTGCAGTGAGCCGAGATTGCGCTGTTGCACTCCAGCCTGGGCAATAGAGTGAGACTCCGTCTCAAAAAAAAAAAAAAAAAAAAAAAAAAGAGGGAGTGCTGCCAAGAAGGATGAAAACAAATATGAAAAAGACTGGGAAGGACACTCAGTAATGTAATCAGATCATTTTCTGTTGAATGTGAGGGCGTGAAGCCTGTTAGCCTGTTTGTAAACAATTAAAAGGGAGCAGACCAGGAAGTTCAGTCAGTAACATAAACAACTTTTCTAGAAAAAAGGGATACAGAATTAGGGTGGTAGCTGAAGGGACTGTGAAGTTAAGAAATGCTTTAAATAGTTTATGTTTTCAGATAGGAAACTGTAGAGCTTGTATGTGTGCTGTAGGGAGTAAGCTAGCTAAAGGGAGAAATTGATGAAGCTGAATAAAAGGGAATATTGTAGAGGGTGTCCTAAGAAAGTTGAAGGACCAAAGTACTGGTGAAGTTGTTCTAAAATACATTGGAACAGGAAGAAAATCAAAGAATTCAGACACAAAAGTGGGGAAGTTGGCATCTTTGGTTACAAGAAAAGAGAGGGATTTCCCATCTGTTTGCTTTCATTTTCTCGGTGAAGTATAAGGAAGAGTGTCTGCTGAGAGTTTAGGTAGGCAGAATAGAAAATAAGGAATTAACAGGGGTGATATGAGGAGAGTAGGGAAAGGAAGAATGTTCTAAGTAGCCTACAATAGGAGGCTACAGATCAGACTCGAGAAACTAACAAAACATCAATGCAAACAGAGCACAATTAACTAAGGAACGAGCAATTTACTGTAGTATTAATGGAACCCGAAATGGTAAGAAGGGACTAACTAGGCCTTGCAGGTAACTGATCAGGATTTCGATCATTCATTAAAGCCGTATGCAGATAACCCAAAAGTTTTCAGCACAGAGGTAATACGATCATATATGCATTTTTAAATTATCACTCTTCCTGCAAGAAAGAAATACATTCAAAGAAAGCACAAGGAATTTAAAGGGACCAGTAGGGAATCTCTTGTCCATGTGAGAAACAGTGTTAGAATAAGCTAGAAGGATGATGATAAAGTGGAGTGAGGTGGGTAGACTTGAGGGATATTTCAATGGTAACACTGGCTTTAAAATCCATTTTGTTTCACTTGGTAAGACTTGTTTTTTTTAAAAAAAAAAAAAAAAAGAGAGAGAGAGAGAACTGATTTAAGTAGGATAGAAGAAAGAGAGTCTTTCTAAAAAAAAAAAAAAAATGTATGTAAGTGGGATAGAAAAAAGATGTCTTCTAAGGTTCTGGCCAGTACATCTGGATGGGTGCTATTACCATTCACAAACACGGGAACTTCCGGAGGCTTAGTTTTGAGGATAGAAACTTGTAAGTTTAATATCAGAATGTTCCATTTTTTAGAATAATTAGTATATTGAAGAGTAGGATGTTGAATAGTTGTTGAGATATATGGGGTAAAGAGAAAAGATGGGAAGTCCAATCTGGATACATGAAATGGAAGTTCTTTCAGGAAAAAGTAACAGTTTTGAAGATGATTATGGCAATTTTGACAATCATACTAACTAATACATGTTGGGTGATTACAGTTTATCAGGCACTGTGCCAAGGATTTTAATGTAGACTATCTCATTTAATATTCACCAAGCTCAAGAAAGTAAGGTACTGTTATTAGCTACATTTGCAGAAATGCAAGTAGAGAAGGATAGTAAATTAAGACGCATAGATGGTAAATTTGCAGCTAGAATTTGACTGTAAACTATTAGTAGAACTGGGGGTCTATATCTCTGAAAGAGATACTAAGATAGCTGATAAAATAGCCTTTCTTTAAGGTAGAAATTTCTTTTAGCCACAACTCTGCATAATTGCAATTAATGAAATTTGTAAACACTGTGCATGAGTTTACTTTGAACTTCTATATAGGTGTGTGTTTACCATAAATCACTGGTATTTTTAAGTTTTTAATAATACATTTGTTTTTATTACAGAAGCAATAAATGACCATGTAGACAAAATATCAAATTTTGATAAGCATGGAAAAAAATTAAATAATGCAGATATTTCCACTACCAAAAATGTAAAAAAGAATTGGTTATATTTTAATGCATTCTAGCCTGCATGTCTGTACACATATATATCCATATTTGTGACAAAGTAGAATAAAACACATATATTTATTATAACCTGCTTTTTTGGTAATACATAGCAAGTATCTTTTAGTTATTTATACATGTTATATAACTTAATAAACAACTATCTGTTCCTGTGACCACAGCAGACAGTTGGCAGTTTATTTCCTCCTCTTTATTTTCATATAACTAGTTTATAACTCAGAGGTATTTTCTTGTAGTTAGTGATGGGAGTGTGTGTGGTTGTATGTGTCTGGGGATGGGGGCTGGCATTTTATGTCAAACTCATGTTCCACATATATCTAGAAGCAATTCCTAAAGAGGCCATACATATTTATTTTCTAATTTCCTCTCTTGTTTCATCCTTTCTCCTTCTCACAACCTCTGATTTCTTTGTTCCCAGTGTCACTGCTGATGATTTGTGATGTTGGTGGCAAAGGAAGCAAAACGTTTATTATTATTTTCCCTTGGGCTTTGCTTTGTTAAGGCCAGGGGATGTGTTGCTTTGTTTTCAGAATTGGGCTTTATGTATATTTTGTTAAATTCCCCGAAGTCCTCTAGACACCAAGGGCTGGAAAATGAAAAATGACTATTATTGTTACCCTGCTTTGCCCAGGCCTGGAACCACCACATGTTTCTGACTTCCCAGTCTCTAAACTACTCCTTTGCTGCCCATGAGCTTAGGGTCAAGCAGAGCTGTTGACTCTTTCTACAACAATCCCAGAGGCATACATGGTCATGAAAAAATAGAAATTTGTAAAAGTTACTTTAATTTACACATGGGTTCTTCAGTTTTTGCATGATTTGAGGTATAAGTAACAACAACAACAACAACAAAAGGTGAGGGAAGTTCTGTCAATTCAGCCAAAATGATTTGTTTCCTCAACACCAAATATTGACATTTTGGAAGAATCCAGGCAGTTGAGTTAATTTGTTTATTTTTCATACAGATGTTTGTCCTGCAGATCCAGACTGTAATGATTCTTACTTTATTTTATTTTCTTTAAAACATAAAATCAATCCACGCAGGATTATTATTTCTTGTACAAAAGACACAGTGCTAAATACTATGGAAGTATGTACAAGGCAACTTGGTGTGGTAAGAAAAGCAACCAAACAAAGGAAAATGAAACCTGAAATCAGAAAGTCAAAGAACTGTTTTTGCTCCTTAAAAGTGAAGATTGTACACAAGCCAATTACCTCTGTAATATCTACTTCCTTCCCTGCCTTCTCACAAAACTGTTATGAAAAATGAATGTGACAATGTGTATTGAATTTTATACACTGTGATGTTCACAGAAACGATAGTGCTTGCCAATTATTTGTAAAATATTATCCCTTAACCACAAGAAACCTATAGCCTAGTGAAGGCAATCAGAGATAACAAATTCAAGAATTTAATAACAATAAAGAGCTAAATAGTACCAGACAGAGACTCAAGAGATGTTGCAAGACAACACATGATTAATTGCCAAAGAATAAAGGCTTGAGCAGAGAGAAACAGGGAGTAGTGTGAGCTAGAATCATCAAGGGACAAATGAAAGGGTTGCCAAAACACCATGCAGGCTCAACTAAGCTTTCAGACCAGGAATCTGTAGAAGGTCAAGTTAGCACAAAAATGAAGGAGTATCAAGCTTTAATTATGAACATCTAACATTTTGATAAACAACTTTCATAAGTAAAAAAAATCTTCACAATTTCAGACCTTTAAATACGTGTTGGAAAGGGAGACAAACCTGCAGAGGTACCCCCGAATATAAAAAAAAATGTTGAATTAAATAAATAAGTAAAGCAATGTATTGGTTTTGAAACTATTTATTCATATCAGATCTATAATGTTCAGTGTGGCTTACAATGTTATGACAGTGTCCAGTTAAAAAAAAAAAAGAGAGAGAGAGAGAGACCAAGGAATCAGGGAAAACTGAGTTTGAATTCTGACTGCCCCTTCCCTATTGCACCATGACCTTAAAACCCAGAAAGACATATCTAGAAACAAGCCAGAAAGTCATACTTACCTCATGGGCTATTAGGAGTTAGCAGAATTAACTAGGCAAAGGATTAGTTTTGTGTGGGGGTGGGTGGAAATGTGCCAAAAAAAGAGGAACAGGCTGTCCCAAGTCCATAAAGAGAGAAATGGTTTTGAGCATCAGATGAAAAAAGACAAGGACAAGTTATCTGCATATAGTGGGTGGGTTGCTATATCTGGAGGGACAGGAAAGAGCCAGGGTAGGCAGAGACATTGTAGGTCACACTGAATATTACAGACTTGATGTGAATAAATAGTCTCAAAGCCAATGGATTGTTTTACTCATTTATTTATTTTCGACTTTTATTTTAGATTCAAGGGGGACATGTGCAGGTTTATTACAAGTGTATACTGTGTGATGCTGAGGTTTGGGGTATAACTGAACCTGTCACCCAGGTAGGGAGCATAGTACCTAATAGGTAGTTTTTCAACTCTTTCCCCGCCTCTCTCCCCACCTTTATAGTCCTCAATGTCTGTTGTTCTTATCTTTATATCATCTGTGTATAACCACTGTTTAACTTCCACTTGTGAGTGAGAACATGCAGTATTTGGTATTCCATTTCTGCATTAATTTGCTTATAATAATAGCCTCTGGCTGCATCCATGTTGCTGCAAAGGACTTGATTTCATTCATTTTTATGGCTGCATTGTATTCCATAGTGTATATGTACCACATTTTCTTTATCCTGTACACCACTGATGAGAACTTAGGTTGATTGTCTTTGCTACTGTGAATAGTGCTGCTGATGTCTTTGCTATTGTGAATAGCATTACAATGAACATATGAGTGCATGCGTCTTGTTGGTAGAATGACATATTTTCCTTTGGGTATACACCCAGTAATGAGATTGCTGTGTTGGATGGTACTTCTATTTTTAGTGCTTTGAGAATCACCAAACTGCTTTCCAAAGTAGCTAAACTAATTTACATTTCCACTAACAGTGTATAAGCATTCCCTTTTCTCTGCAGCCTCACCAGAAACTGTTATTTTTCTACTTTTTCATAATAGCCATTCTGACTGGTGTGAGATGATATCTCATTGTGGTTTTGATTTGCATTTTTCTGTTGATTAGTGATGTTAAGCATGTTTTCACATGTTTCTTGGCTGCTTGTATGTATTCTATTGAGAAGTGTCTGTTCACATCTTTTGCTCATTTTAATGGGATTATTATTATTATTGCTTGTTGATTTAAGTTCCTAATAGATTCTGAACATCAGACCTTTATCGGATGCATAGTTTGTGGATATTTTCTCCCATTCTGTAGATTGTCTGTTTACTCTGTTGATAGTTTATTCTGCTGTGCAGTCTTTTTAATTTAATTAGATCTCACTTGTCAATTTTTGGTTTTGTTGCAATGGCTTTTGAGGACTTAATCATAAATTCTTTGCCAAGACCGATGTTCAGAAGGGTATTTTCTAGGTTTTCTTCTAGAATTTTAGTAGTTTCAGTCTTACATTTATGTCTTGAAGCCACCTTCAGTTAATTTTGTATGTGGTAATTGGTAAATGTCCAGTTTCAGTCTTTTGTATATGGCTAGCCAGCAATCCCAGCATCACTTATTAAATAGGGAGCCCTTTTTCCATTGCTTATTTTTATAGACTTTGTCAAAGATCAGTTGATTGCAGGCGTGTAGCTTTATTTCTGGGTTCTCTATTCTGTTCCACTAGTCTATGTGTCTGCTGTTGTACTAATACCATGCTGTTTTGGTTACTGTAGCCTTGTAGTATAGTTTGAAGTCAGGTAGAGTGATGCCTTCAGTTTTGTTCTTTTTGCTTAGGATTGCTTTGGCTACTTGGGCTCTTCTTTGATTCTATATGAATTTTAGAATAGTTTTTTTTCTATTTCTGAGAAAAATTATGCTGGTAGTTTAATACAAATAGTGTTGTTGAGTCTGTGGATTGTTTTGGATAATATGTCCATTTTAATGATATTGATTCATCCAATTCATGAGCATGGAATGTTTTTCCATTTGTTTGTGTCATGTATTATTTCTTTCACCAGTGTTTTGTAGTTCTCCTTGTAGAAATCTTTCCTTTCCTTAATTAGCTGTATTCATAGGAATTTTGTGTGTGTGTGTGTGTGTGTGTGGCCACTATAAATGAAATTGTGTTCTTAAAGTAACTCTCAGCTTGAACGTTATTGGGGTACAGAAATGCTACTGATTTTTGTATACTGATTTTATATCCTAAAACTTTACCGAAGTCATTTATCAGGTCTAGGAGCCTCTTGGCAGAGTCTTGAGGGTTTCCTGGGTATAGAATCGTATCATCAAGTAGGAGAGATACTTTGAATTTTATTTACTATTTAGATGCCTTTTGTTTCTTTCTCTTGCCTGATTGCTCTGGATAGGACTTCCAGTACTATGTTGAATAATAGTGGGGAGAGTTGCCATCCTTGTCTTGTTCCAGTTTTCACAGGGAATGCTTTCAGCTTTTACCCATTCAGTATGTTGGCTGTCAGTTTGTCATATATGGTTCTTCTTATTATTTTGATATATGTTCCTTTGATGCTTAGTTTGTTGAGGGTTTTTATCATGAAGGGATATCAGATTACGTTGAAAGATTTTTCTGCATCTATTGAGATGATCATATGGATTTTGTTTTTAATTCTGTTTATGTGGTGAATCAAATTTATTAATTGTGTGTGTTGAACCAATCTTGCTTCCTAGGCATAAAGCCTACTTGATCGTGGTTAATTAACTATTTGATGTACTGCTGGATTTGGCTTGCTAGTATTTTGTTGAGACTTTTTGTGTCTATGTTCATCAGGGATATTGCCTGTAGTTTTCCTTTTTCCTTGTGTCTTTGCCAGATTTTGGTATAAAGATGATGCTGGTTTATGCAAAGAAGAATGAGTTAAGAAAGAGTACCTCTTCCTCGGTTTTTTGGAATAGTTTCAGTAAGACTGGTATCAGCTCTTCTTTGTATCTCTGCTAAAATTTGATTATGAATCCATCCATCCAGAGATGTTTTTGATTGGTAGGTTCTTTATTAATGATTCAATTTCTGAACTTGTTTTGGTCTATTCAGGGTTTCAATTTCTTCACTCTTTGGAGGTTGTATTTTCCACACATTTATCTATTTCCTCTAGATTTTCTAGTTTGTGTTCATAATAGTTTGTAAGAATCTTTTGTATTTCTGTGGGATTAGTTGTAATGTCATCTTTGTTGTTTTGATCATGCTTATTTGTATCTTCTCTCTTTTTTCTTTGTTAATCTAGATAGCAGTCTATCAATCTTATTTTTTCAAAAAACTAATTTTTCATTTTGTCAACCCTTTGTATGGATTTCCTAGTCTCAATTTTGTTCAATTCTGCTCTGATTTTAGCTATTTCTTTTCTTCTGCTAGCTTTGGGGTTAATTTGTTCTTCATTTTCTAGTTCCTCCAGGTAAAATGTTAGATTAGTAAAATGTTAGATTAGTAATCCTTCTATCTTCTTGATGTAGGCGTTTAGTGTTATAGACTTTCCTCTTAACGTTACTTTTGCTGTATCCCATAGATTTTGATATATTGTGCCTCTGTTTTCATTTATTTCAAAGAATTTTTTTATTTCTGCCTGAATTTCATTGTTTACCCAAAAGTCATTCAGAATAAAGTTGTTTAGTTTCTGTGTAATTATGTGGTTTTGAGAGAGTCTCTTGGTATTTATTTCTATTTTTATTTAATTATGGTCTGGCAATACACTTGACATGACCTGAATTTTTTAGAACCTATTGAGATAGGCTTTATGGGTGAGCCTGTGGTCAGTGCTAGTAAATGCTCTGTGTGCAGATGAGAAAAATGTCTATTTTGTGGGTATTGGATGCCATATTCTGGAGCTGTCTATTAAGTCCAACTGGTCAGATGACAAATTTCAGTCCAGAATATCTTTGTTAGTTTTCTGCCTCAATAATCTGTCCAACTCTGTCAGTGGGGTGTTTAAATTCCCCACTATTACTGTGTGGCTGCCTGAGTTTTTTCACAGGTCTTGAAGTATTTGTTTTATGAATCTAGTGTTCCAACGTTGGGTGTGTATATATTTAAAAATAGGTAAGTCTTCCTGTTGAATTGAATCCTTTATCATTATGTAATTCCTTTCTTTGTCCATTTTTTTACTGTTGTGGGTTTAAAGTATGTTTTAGGACGGGTGCAGTGGCTCACACCTGTAATCCCAGCACTTTGGGAGGTCGAGGAGGGTGGATCACAAGGTCAGGAGTTCGAGACCAGCCTGGCCAACATGGTGGAACCCTGTCTCTATTAAAAGTACAAAAATTAGCTGGGCGTGGTGGTGCACGCTGGTAATCCCAGCTACTCAGGAGGCCGAGGTAGGAGAATTGCTTGAACCCAGGAGGCAGACGTTGCAGTGAGCCAAGATTGTGCCACTGCACTCCAGCCTGGGTGACAGAGCAGGACTCCATCTTGGATGGATAAATAAATAAATAAATAAATAAATAAATAAACAAATAAAATCTGTTTTATCTGATACAAGAATAGTGACTCCTGTTCTTTTTTGTTTCCTGTTTGCATGGTAGGGCTTTCTCCATTTCTTTACTTCGATTCTCTGAATATCATTGCATGTGAGATGGGCCCCTTGAAGACAGCAGAAGGTTGGGCTTTGTTTTTTTTAAATCCAACTTGCCACTCTGTTTTAATTGGGGGCATTTAGACTCTTTACATTCAAGGTTAATATTGATATGTCTCATTTTGATCCTGTTGTAGTGTTGTTAGCTGGTTCGAAAGCCAATGGATTATTTTTCTGCCATGGGAGGCTGGTGGCAGTAGGGAAGGACTACTGTTTGCAGGTATGAGAGATTGCTTATCTTGAGGGAATATGTGCTGTGTGCTTTTTTATCTTGGCATATTAAAGCTGGAAAATTAGGTCCACTTAATGTGTTAAGCTAAATTTAGGATTAAAAATAACGCTAATTCAGTATTTATTCCCAGTAAGCTTTCATTTTGCTTTGGTTATTTCCCATTCTCTGAAGTAACAGTTTGACCTTTCAACTATTCTCTTCACCCTTGTTGGAATATAGAGTAACCTGGATTTGCAGACTTGAACTACTAAAACATGTATTCAGAGATCATTATAAAGGATGAACTTCCATTTTTTCCAAGAATCATAAGCCCAAATCAAGGAACTTTTTGATTTATTGGGGTTAAGGATTAAGGAGCTAGATAGAGAATGAGAGAGATCTATATATCCATAAGTTTATGTATAGATATATACATCTGTAAAGCTATAGCTAAAGATATACACATCTATATATATATATATATATGCCTGTCTATCTATCTATATCTACCATCTATCACCTGCTCTCCCAGCGTCAATTTCTGAACTCCTATTTTTTTGTTGTCTTCACTATATAGAATGAAAAATCCAACAATAACTGGGATAACTAAACAAACAAACAAACAAACAACCTTTGAGGCAGGGCCCAGAGGCCCTCAAACCAAGGCAAGCTGGGCCTCATCTCTGACTTACGCAGTTTTTTCACTACAGTTAGTTTTCCTTATAGTTAAAAATTACATTTCATCTGGTGTGTGTTTTAACAACTCCCGTAGGGTATAATGAGCAAGAAAAATTTTATATTCTAAAATATGAACATAATCCCTTAGCAGATAAGCCAGATGAAGAAACAGGAATTTGGAAAAGGTGATGTTAAGTCTGTGAACAGATGTCAGCTTTCTCATAATCAAAAATGCATGAATCAGGAAGCAAATTAAGGTTTGTGCTGTTTATTGCAGAATTTCCATTTCTAAGAGCATGATTAACATATTGTCAAAAAATATTTAGCACATTGTTTTAAAAAAAGTAGGGTGAGATTATGCCCCTAACACCCACACGTTTTCTGATCTAAGCTGGAGTTGGTATAAAAATCCATGAGATGAATTAGAATTTTTAAACCAAGCAGTAAATTATTATCCAAGTCATATGCCTCTTCTCTTTACTTTCCATTCTCTTCTGGTTTCTTGGTGCAAAATCAGTTATATTAGAATAAACTGAAAGTGAAAATGGAATAAAATATGAGAAACAGACCACTTCCAAGATACATGCTTGTCATATTCTGTCAAAGATGTAATATTAGCTAGCAGTGCATAAGCTAAATCAAGAAGAAAATTCAAATTGCATGCATTAGGGACTGGGATGGTAAATGGAAAATATGCAAGAAATCTCCATGCATATTAAGCATGCCATCATTGTCTATCTCCCCTCTTTTTGTGTCAGGGTCACAAATGAGAAATTATTCCAGACTGCCAAAGCCTCCCAAACAATGGTAATACCTTAATGCTCAGGAAACTGGAAAGTTTCCATTTCTCATCATTGTCTTCAGCCTCTTTTCTTTCCATCCATAAAATCTTGTCTTAGAGTTTTAATTTCCTCTCCAAATATGTCAGCCAAATGGACCTACCACCTAACATGCAGTGTGCATGATGGTTAGGAACCTCGAATGTGGCACTAATGTACCTATATCTGAATTTCCCTCTGCAATTGACTATATAATTGCTCAACTCTTCTGTGCCTCAGTTCCTTTTCTGTAAGAAACAACAATATGAGAATAATATGTAGGGCTAGTGCAAGGATTATGTCAACCGTTATGTATAAATGAATTAGAATAGTGCTGGTCATATACTAAGCATTGTTAGTATTATTACTATTACTCCAGTTCTTGAATGTGAAGTAATTAGGACAACCAAATATGTTTGCAAATAACAACATTTTCTTATTGATGAAACCAAAGTCCAGGGTGATGAAGACATCTGTGCCAAGTTCATTGCATAAGTAATGTAAACCCAGGACTCCTGAATCTCAGACTGCTTCTCCTCTTCTTTACCAGTTTGTCAAATTGGAAAACTTTGTATGAGATTCCATTGGTGAGATTTAGACATAGCTATTCTTGAATTTAAAAACAGTGGCAAAACTTTGATATAGATTATTATAATTTTTTGCCCACTTTTTACGTATGGGGTGCTTTAAGTGAATTATCTATAATCTTACAAGGTAAAAATTGGTTCATATGATACAAATGAATAAAGTGAGACATCAGGTCAAGGAACACACAGGTAGCTGTGATCCGTATCTTTTCCAATATACCTTCAACACAGATAGGAGCAAGGAAAAGAGAACTAGTGTATTCCTTGAACCTTCTGATTTGTTTCCTGTTATCTTTATCCCGTTGTAAAAGACTTTATAGATGTCTGCCTTTAGTTTTAAAGTATGATTAAGAGGAATAACCTAACAGTCTTCTTAGTATTAATCAACACCCAAGAAAGTAAATGCTGGGAGAAGAGTCAGGTATTCTGTGGTCTGAACTTTGCCTTACCACGGCAGGTCATCAACCTGAATGTTTCCTTACAGGTTTTTATGTACTAGTCACACTGGTCTCTGGCTTGCTTGTTCACCTTTCCTTTGAGAATTTAAGACTCTCTCTTGCTACATACATACTTATCTGTAAGCCATATTTTTTCTCATTCAGGTTAGAAGACATTATTGACAGGATATGTATCAACTCAATATTTAAGTCAGCTTTTTTAAAAAGAAAACTTCAACATTTGTTCACTAAATATACTAATCTACTCCTAAAATGTGAAAACCTTTGCTAGCATTATTGATTTTACTTTCTTTATATTTACTTCTTTTAATTCTAAACTTTTAGCCTCTTTTTTGTTCATCGAGTAGTGGATACAAACTCAAAACAATGACCAATCCAGTAAACAAAAGGTAGATGGATGGAAACAGAGATAGAAAGAGGGAAATAGTCTTCCTAGTCACAACACTAAGTGAGAGGCAATGATTTGAAAACAAGCTATGAAATCAAAGAGGCTTTAATTGTGTTCTTTCTTTGGTTGATTTTTTGTTAGCTCTGGAAAGAACTTTGTAACAGGTAATTTGAAATCTCACTGAATTTATGACTAATCATAAACATATTTGCTCAAATAGTGCAGGCACAATAAATCCTCCAAGTAGGATCAATGGTTAGACATTCAAATTGGTAATTAAGTAGATTTGAAGATAACGTTAAGACTAATATCAATCAGGCCAGGCACAGTGGCTCACGCCTGTAATCCCAACACTTTGAGAGGCAAAGGTGGGTGGATGACTTGAGGTCAGGAGTTCAAGACCAGCCTGACCAATATGGTGAAATCTTGTCTCTACTAAAAATACAAAACTAGCTGGGAGTGGTGGCCCACGCCTGTAATCCCAGCTACTCGGGAGGCTGAGGCAGGAGAATCACTTGGACCCAGGAGGCAGAGGTTGCAGTGAGCTGAGAGTGCCATTGCACTCCAGCCTGGGAAACAGGAGTGAAACTCCACCTCAAAAAAAAAAAAAAAAAAGACTAACATCAACTGGACAAGACAGACTATATACATCTGATTAAATGACCCATGAGTAGTTCGCTCTTCTTAGCTTCTTAATGAAACAAGCAAAACAATCCAGAGCGTTTTAAACCCTAGACCCTTCTTTTATCTAGCACAAGTACTACTTTTTACATGACAAAATGAATAAGAAACCTACATTAAATAAAATATCCCAGAGGTCAAAGGATATCTCAGTCCATTTCATTAGGATAGTAAAAGATATAGGATTACCAGACAGATGCTCAGTCTAGAAATAAATCCAGACAGAAAATGTATGCAGTTGGAATTCTCCCTTTGGCTCCTCTTTGTCTGCCCACGATTTCTATATTGGTGTTTCCTGGGATTTTCTTCTCAGTTTTTCTCTCTTCTGTTTACATGGTTCCCCTGGAGATGAACTCTATGCCTGTGACCCACAAAACCATGGCTCTGTCTTTTGTTCCTGACCTGTTTGAATAACAGGGCATCCCTACCTGGATGCTCTATGTTTATCATGCCCTAAACTATACCCAATCTTTCTTCCCAGTAGTTTCAGGATCATAGATCTGTAATCGTATCATTCCTCTATTTAATACCACCATCACTTCACAATGCCTTTAGAATCAAAAGCCGAACTCCTTCTCATGATCTACAAAGGGTCTGTATGATCTGGCCTCTGGCTGCCTCCATCAACTCATTTACTCTTCCTCCAAATAACCTCCCTCATGCCGTAAAGGCTTTATTTCATTTGCAAATGTGTCAAAGACCATGCCGTTTCTAGGCCTTTAAATTACTTTTCTATTTGGCTGGATTTTTGTTTGATTTTGTATCACTTGGGCAATCAGAAAAAAAATTGATAATAATGTTTAATATTAATGAAAGAGTTTGGGTTGTATAAGGTACCCTGTAATAAACCATATACATCTCTGCTCTGATGTACAACATCAGGTCATACATGTTTTATTTTCTTAATATTATCACTATAAATATGGAAAGATTTCTTGCTTAAAGTCAGGATTTAAAATGCATCATTGTGTAATGTTCCTTTTTGTCCCTAGTGATTGTCTTTGCTCTAAAGTCTGTTTTATCTAATATTAATATAGCCAGTTTAGCTATTTTTAATGTTTGCATAATATACTTTTTCTACCCTTTTAATTCCAATCTACTCATGTTGTATTTAAAACGAATTTCTTGTAGACAGAATACAGTTGGGTCATTGCTTGTTTTGTTTTTGTTTTTGTTTTTTTTTTTTGAGACGGAGTCTCGCGCTGTCACCCAGGCTGGAGTGCAGTGGCCGGATCTCAGCTCACTGCAAGCTCCGCCTCCCGGGTTCAAGCCATTCTCCTGCCTCCGCCTCCCGAGTACCTGGGACTACAGGCGTCCGCCACCTCGGCCGGCTAGTTTTTTGTATTTTTTAGTAGAGACGGGGTTTCACCGTGTTAACCAGGATGGTCTCGATCTCCTCACCTCGTGATCCGCCCGTCTCGGCCTCCCAAAGTGCTGGGATTACAGGCTTGAGCCACCGCGCCCGGCTGTTTTGTTTTATAAACTCTGCCAAGGTCTGTCTTTGTATTGGTGCATTAATACCCTTTATATTTAAAGTGCTTATTGATATATTGGGTTTTAAGTCTGTCATTTTATATTTTGTTTTCTATTTGCTCCTTCTATTTCTCGTTCTTCTTTCTCTTTTCTTTTTGTAGGTCACTCGAACATTATCTAGCATCTCACTTTGATTTATGTAGTGTTTTTGAGTATATTGTTTTGTATAGTGTCCTTAGCCATGGCTCTAGGTATTGCAACATACATACATGAATTATTGCAGTCTCCTTGTATTGATATTTTACTACTTCCAGTGGAGTGAAATCTTACTTCCACTTTGCTTCTTTTCCTTCTTCAATTTAAAAATATAATGTCTTAACTACTTATTATATAAAATATAATAAATATATAAAATATATTAAGATATGTAATATAAGTATACAGAATGTATTATATAAAATATATTATAATTATTATATAAAATATGTTGACTATTTCCTTTACATTACAACATCCAAAATATGTTGTTATAATTTTTGCTTTAATCATCACATATGATCTAATAAACTCCTGAGGAGTAAAATAGTTTATTATATTTCTCCATATTTTTGCCCATTCCTTTGTTCTGTCCTCTCTGAAGCTCCAAACCTTCTTCAATTATCATTTTCTTTCTGTTTGAAAAACTTTCTTTAGTCATTTTTTAAGGAAAAGTCAGCTGATAACAACTTATCTTAGTGTTTCATCATCTGGAATTTTTTTCCCTTTATTTTTAATGAAGTAAATTTTTAATGAATGTAGAATTCCTTTTCTTTCAGTACTTGAAAAATGTGCCACTTCATTCCAGCCTCCATGGTCTGAGATGAGAAATCTAATATCATTCAAGTAAGTGGTCCCTTATAGATAGAGTCACTTTTCTCTGGCTACTTTCAAGGTCTTTTCTTTGTCTTTATTTTCAGACATTTAGTTACAATGAGTCTTGCTCTGAATTCTTTGGGTTTATTTTACTTGTAGTTCAATCAGCTCTTTGAAATCTGTAGGTCTATGTCTTTTGCCAAATGTGGGAAGTTTTTAATTATTACTTCTTCAAATAAATTTGTAGTCCTACATTCTTTGTCTTCTTTTTCTGACACATGGATGGTATAAATAATAGATATTTTGTTATGGGCCCTTGAGGCTCTGTTCATTGTTTTTCTATTTTCTCTCTGTTGTTAAGATTAAATAATTTATATTGTTCTATTTTCAAGTAACTATTTTTTCCTTTATTACATTCACTCCACTATCAAGCCCAGCCAGTGAAATTTTAAAATTTATTTATATCGTATTTTTCAGTTATATAATTTCCATTTCCTTTTTATTTTTCCTATATTCTGTGGCAATTTTCTATTTTTTTCAAGAGTATTTGAAATTGTCCATTGGAACATTTTTATGATGGTTGTTTTAACATCCTTATTAAACAATTTCAACATATGATTCATTTCAATCAGAATCGCTTGTCTTTTCTCATTTGTTGATAGAAGCAGTTATTTCTCATTGTCTCCTGGATATTTCAGCATTATTCTAAGAGACTCTGAACCCTATTTAAACTTTTATTTTAGCAGGGAGACACCTTGTTTAGACTTAGCACACAAGCCCTGACCTGCTTCTGTGAGCTGCGGTTTCAATGACAATTTAGTTTTCAGAGCCCTTGGAGTGGCGTTCTGTTATCCTTGGTGACAGTCGGGCTCTGGCTCCATTTTTCTACTGGTTCTGTCTCTGGGGAAAGAATGTGTTCCTTGGACCTGGTGCTGCTAGTTTGAGGGTGAGGAGGAAATTGTGGGCCTGTAAGGGTGGAAGACTCTTCTCCAGGTTGCCGGGTATTCCTGCTTGGTCCCTGTTAGTAAAGGAAGGAAAGGATCTCCCCAGGCTGCATGATGAGGGGCTCAGACGACATTTCACTTGGCCTTCTCTCCAGCTGGCTGATGTCAACTCAGCTCCCGCTTGCTCTCTGCTGATGTTACTGTGGAGAACTGAGCCCATTCTCCTCCTAAGAGGAGCACCAGGAAATGACAGGCCTGGCATCTTCCTCCAGTGGGTGCAGAGTCAGAAGACACAGGATCACTGTGCTTTTAGTCAAGCCCTTGGTTTGGTCCCTTATCAGTTCACTTTCTTCTGTCCACCTTTCAGAATTCTCTTATTACTGTCCTCTGTATTATTTCCATGTGTTTTTAGCTGTACTTAGCAGGGAGAAGAAGGGGAAACGAGTGTATGCCATTTCATCTCAAACCTGAAGCCTCAACAAATATTTTAATAGTATCACTTATCATTAGTAGATAAATCTCATTTCATTTCACACTTACAAGCCTTTTTTTTTTAATTCCAGGTTGAAATTTGTCTTCTCTTGCACCAAACCTGAAATAATGATCAGTCTCTTAGTTTAAAATGGTTACAAATTCAGAAATGTTAAGCAGTAAGTCCATGTAGCATAGGACATAGATTGTACACTTTGGAGTCAGACAAATCTAGGTCACCAATTCTCACGTGCTATAGCTATATTATCTTTCATGAATCACTTGTCTATGTTCTCAATTTCATCAGCTGTGAAGAGAAAATAACCACCATAAAGGATTATTCTTATACCTAAACATACCATGTTGTACATGATAAATGTACTTAGCATTATCTGTCAATTAAAAAAATTTAAGATTACTATTTTGATTAATTGAAATCATTATATAGAATGTCTCACCCAGGGCTAGCCATATAGCAGTAGAAAATTTAGCTGATTCTTTTGTAGTATTGTATCACCAATATTTTTACCTCTTTTGTTCATTTTTATTACACACATCTCAAGGAGACTGCTTTTTCTTTAATAATTCCCTGTTTTACAATATCCAATATCTTTGTATCACCCAGATAATTTATTTTCTACATACTATTAGGTTGGTGCAAAAGTAATTGTGCCAACCTAATAATAATATCTTAAAGATTTCTTTCCCTGAGGGTTCCTCTTTGTAGCTGCTGTGTTTTTAGCCTCATTGCGGCGTAAGAAGGAAGCTTTTAGCTGTTATACAATTTCTATGTTGTGCCTAAAGGAAAAAGGACCCCATACTGAGCGGTGTGGGCAACATTACTCAGGCCTCTGAAGCTTGGGATCTTACTTGTAAACCATTTTACATTCATCATTGTTATGTAGGTCAGACACACATCCCAAATGTGACTCAATTCAAGTTTGGATTCTTCAATGAAAACATATCTGAAAATCTGTGAATACTTCCCAGTGTGCTGAGAGGGCACCTTTATTTCTTACAGTGTACTTTCCCCCAGGGCTCTGTGGTCTGGGAAGGGAAACTAGAATACCTTGGATTTTACTTAGCATTTTATAATTACTAACTGAAACCCAATCCAAGGCTTTCCAGGCACTTGCCATCCTTAACACATCTGGCCTCCCTTTTCCCTTTTTCCCTGGTCTGGCCCTACAAGAGGAGCCCTTAGATAAATAAACTGAAATGTGCATGTGGTCACCGAAAGATCTCTGTGGATAGCAAAATCTAACCAAAGTGACCCCAGGGCCTGCTGTGCCTTTGTTCACTGCCTTTCAGGGATGTAAGCAGCCAGGAGGTGTCTACTGCAAAATCATTGCTGTTCTAGCTGGTTCCACACTTTCCCTGAAAATAACTCATGCTTGGGAACGGCCAAACAAGGCATTCTGACCATCTGCATTTTTGCAAGGAGAAAGATGTTATTATTAAGTTCCTTGTCTTTTATACATATTTAAGCCAACATTTGTTGAATCTCTGCTTAGTATTTGAATTATAGTATTTTAGATTTTACCAAAATAAGCAAAAAATCTGTAAAAGGAACTTATTTGCTGAGACAGTGTTTATGTACGTTAAAAATGAAGGGAGAAAGAAAAACGAAATTAAGATATACTGAGCATCTACTCTGTAAAACAGCACAAACCAACCAGAAATAGTGTATTTGTCAAGCTAATTTGCAAAATGAAATCTAGATAGTGGAACTGTGGAGTTGGAATGTTGCTGTTTTAAGGAGGGATTTATTTTTAACTCTATTCTCGGGATGTAGATGATAGAAAATAATCCTATATAGGCCTAGATGTAGAGGAAGAGATGTGCGATGAATTACATGCCTAAAATGCGATAGAGCTATGCTAGCAGGTATCATTCCCATTTCACAGATGAGAAAGTGAATCTTTCAGAATTCCACTATTTTTAATTTATTCATTATCTCCATCATTCATTCATTAAATATTTACC